>NC_135638.1:25830535-26472142 GCF_053574225.1 Canis aureus
CCTTGATAAAGGGCCTGGCACAGGTTGAGGGCCCAGTAAATGACTCAATCTGTTATTATCTTTAGTTTATTATTGTTGCCAGCTGTAGTAGATGCCCCAGTAATTACTTGATGCCCTAGTAAACTGGCTGCCACACTTCATAGAGTGTATTGATATTTGTATTTATAAAGTGACAATAGTTTGGTTAAATACTGCTAAATGTCAAGTTCCTGTAATCGTTCCCTAGCCCCCCCCAAACACCCCTACCTGCAGAACCCCAATCCTCCTCTTCCCAAACCCTTACTCTCCTTCCTCTTTTGGGAAAATTTTTTTGCTAAGGTACTGAGTACATTAGAGGAGATGTGAAAAATGAAAGAAAATTAGCCTGTTCTTACTCATGTGACCACTCCAGCCTGGTGGTACTCTTTGGACAGCTTTCCATTTATATGTTGCCTTACAAACATCTTTTCTCATATGTAATGCTTGGTATATGGTTCACATTGGTCTCCATTTAGTAAAGGTTGCTAAAGCCCCAGGGGACCAATGTGCATAATTGCAAAGATTTGAATGGCTTTTGATTAGAGGGGCAACTTAGACCCTCGGGAGGGATCTTGGTGGAGAAGGTTGTTGGTTACCTCTTCCCAGTGCAGCAATCCTTGCACTCACAGGCCTGGATAGTTCTAGAACAGCCTTATAGCAAAGGATAGTTATATGTTCCTGTGGGTCTTTTTTTTTGGCCAGGAAAACCAGGGACCATAAATATAATAATACAAGCCCATAGGTTTAGGGTCCCATGGAAGGTTTTAGAAGGAGAAAAAATGTAAGTGACAAAAGTAGACTTGGTCATCTATGGGTTCACTTAAGAAACAATAATGTAACACTAATGTACATTTCATAATTTTATATGAAAATTTTAAGCTGTATCTGTTCGTGTGAACTGTTAAGATAAACTGATATAAAAAGAAAAAAAAAAAACCACAGGTGACTCTTGCAGGTCTGCACAAATAGCCTAGCCTGGTCATCCATGTGAGCTCTGTTTCATTTCTTGCTGGCTTACACTACTATTTATTTCGAAGAGAAGATTGAAGGAGAAGGGACACAAAGTTAAGGCAGTAGTGGAGTATAAACAATTTGACAGTATTAATCAAAAGCCATAAAAATGTCCATACTCTACTATAAAATTTCAATTTGAGAGTTGACCTAAGAAGTTAATTTAGAATGTGGGAAAAAAAAGCCACATACACATATTTCATTGCTTTGTCATTGGTAGGGGTCAAAATTTGGAAGCAATCTTGATGCCCTGTAATAAGGATCAATGTTTAAATTTCTTTTTTTTTTTTTTTTTTTTAATGTTTAAATTTCTATTCAACAAAACATTGTGTACCTTTAAAAATAATGATTATGAAGATTATGTGGTAACATAGAAAATACTTAAAATGTCATGCCTTGAGGGAAATGAGCTGGAAATTGCACCACCCAAATGAAAAAGATGGAAAGGAAGCATATCAAATGATAGCAGCTGTGTTTGGGTAATGGCATGATGGTAGTTATTTTCTCTTTTTTGCTCATGATTATTTTAATCAGTTTCCAATTTTATAAATTGGAAAACCAATTAAAAATATCCAAATTAAAAAGCCAACATTTAAAGCCAGAAAGAATGAAGTAGGGGGACTTTAAAGTTGGCTGTTTTGCACAGAGCTTCATGAGGGATTTCACATGGGACAAAATGGCAAACAGTTATTGCAATTTGCAGGGGATATGCATTTATTCTGAGAGTTGTTGGGCTGGTTGGAAAGACAGTGTAATAATAGCAACAAAAACTAGACCCTCCCACCCCCAGCTGCCAGTAATTCAGGCTAGGGCTTCAAGAAGCAATTTCGGCCCATTCAAAGTGCAGCCCATCCCCGGAGACTACCTCCTGCGGACCATTGTGATGGTGATGGCGGGGATGTGGGCCGGCCTCCGCACCAGCTCCCAGAGGATCAGGCGTTTGATGGGAGGGCCTGGGCAGCTGTCTGGGCTTGGGGTTGCTGGTCATCAGAGGCAAGGCAGCATGTGCAATGTTGACCTGGAGGTGAACAGTCCCCTTTCTCAGACCCACTCCCCAGAGGCAACAGTCCCTCATTAGGCTACAGTTTCTAATCCAAACAACCATTAATCTTTCCCAGGGTTAAAAGGCCAGAAAAGCAAGTTTTGCTATTTTGATACTGTACTTGTCTGTATTTTACAAGAGCAGACTTCCCTCACTGACCAGTGGAAAATACCCTACAGCTGTGTCCACAGCTATGCAAAAATGCCAAGCCCAACATAGCCCTCCTGGTGCACAGAGAAGTGACAGGAGCACAAAACAGGCTGTTTATTGTGGCACTTGACAAAAATCATAAATGTGATGTACTTTAAACAAATTAATATTCTGGATCATAAGTTAGGGATGCATATATATTTTAAGTGAAAAAAATTCTACTAAATATGATAGTTTTGTGAAAATGCTGTTATACAAAGTTCTGAGTACTATTCTTTTGTTTTTTTTCTTGCCTTAGCAAGTAAATTAATCTGTATAAATGGAGCCATAACCCCTGAGAACTTTTTGGTCTTTTAAAGGTAATCAATAAAAAACAAAATTTGACTTAGAAAAATGCACTTAATTGTTATCTCAGAAACAGTGTTTACACTGTTGTTACAGAAATGGGCGGTATTTCTTATCTAACACTTTTAATAGCTGGTAAGAAACACATCTTTTCCATATTCTCAAGTTATAGGGACCAACATGATGGGTATTAAGATAAAAAACACGAAGCCTTCCTAAATCTGTTTCTTCATGCTTGACCTTTAAATCCTTCCTTTACAGAGTCATCATCAGTATGAATACCAAACACTCCTCCTGGTGAGTCACAGACATCTGCCTACTGGTAGTAAAGGCATCGAACATTTCAGAGAGATAGAGAATACATTTTTATGTCTCAAATTATTTTACATCGAATTTCCCAAACTCAAATCACACATTAAGGACTAAGTAATACATAAAATCGAGTCATAACATTATCAAAATGGAAGAGGCCTCAGTCAAATAGAGTAAAACTCAAGACTGACCAAGGGACTAGAGTGGAACCCATGGCCTTTGACCTCTAACGCTGTTCTAATGATGCTACATCACCTTGTTGAATATAAAACTTCTAGAACTTACCTGGGCTTTTTTGGGAAGGTGTGTTGATGGGGAGAACATATGTTTTTGCTGTGCCAAATGTATTTTAAGACATTAACAACTTTTACTAAAGTTTCCTGCAGGATCTCAGATTGGCAGAGAGTTAGCTGTACTCTGCCTCAATCCCACAGCTTCTGCTTTCAAGATCCATGATATTTTGAAACGCTGGAGGGAATTTTAGCTATTTATGGTCTGCAAGTTATAACTGAAATTCTTTTTTAAAATTTTTTAAAAATTAATTAATTAATTTATTTTACATAACTGAAATTCTATTGGTACTGTCCTATGCTTACCTTTTGGGCACTTGATATAAATAATTTGAATGTTCTATAGGAATTAAAACTATATCTTAATGATATCATTTCTAAGTCAAAAATATGCATATAATATATATAATAAAAAACATAAACCAAATTTTTAATACTGCCTATCTTCTGGATGGTACAATATGATTATTTTCTTTTGTGTTTATCTTTGTATTACCAGATTTTGGTACTGAGCATATTTTATGTTGATAGAGAAACCACTATAAACATTACTTCAATGTTATTTAAAAGATCTCAAGGAAGTAAAAGACCTTTATACAGATAAAGTAGGCCTGGGCAGGTTGAAGGCAAGCAATGTACTTCTCTTCCGTTTTTAAAACCCTGATGTAATTATATATACATTACTTATTTGATTAAAACTTTAATTCAGTTTAAAACATGGATAAATCCACAAGTACACTGAGATCCAGACTGCCAAAGCTTAAGCAGGCAAAAAACCTTAGTGTGGTAACCTTTATGAGGAGAAATGAGTGGTAGAAGTTTCTGCAGCTTGGGAATAACAGATGCAAATGATCATGCTACTTAGATTCTACTTGCAAGGCTGCAAGTCTATCAACAACAACACCGCTTACTTTTTGAATTCATTTATTCTGACCACAAAATACATTTTTCCAAGGAGGGAATTATCATGTAGATGTTAGTGTTTTTCTCAAAAGAATAATTTATTTACATGAGGATCAGTCTCTAATATTTTACCTCTTTGGATCTGTTTTAGTCTTTAAATATTAGTTACTAGTATTTTTATAAATTAAGATGAATTTGACCTAAAATAAACAAAATGATATTTTTTTCTGTTCTCTGGCCCTTTCATTTTATTTTAGTGGCCCTCTTAAAATTAGAAAGAATGTGCTTGTTGTAACACATCCAAACAATACGGACGTTTATAAAATAAAAAGAGAGGTATAAAATATAAAGTGATTATTTTCTCTTGATTCTCAATGCCCCAAATTCCATTTCTCCAGTGATAACTTTTAATATTGTTATGTATCCTTCTTTTCTCTCAATAAATAGACATATATTTATAATTTAAAAAGTAAAAATCAGACCATGCAAATATACAACTGTTCTGCTTTTTTCCAAGTTAGCAGTATATCATGGGTATATTTCCAATAGATTTATTTATTTATTTATTTATTAGATTTTATTTATTTGTTCAGAGAGACACACACAGAGACAGAGACACAGGCAGAGGGAGAAGCAGGCTCCATGCAGGGAGCCCAGCGCAGGACTTGATCCCTGGACTCCAGGACCACGCCCTGGGCCAAAGGCAGGCACAAAACCACTGAGCCACCCAGGAATCCCCCAATTTGTTTTTTTTTAATTAGAAAAAGTGTTACTAGAAACATCCTTGCCATATTTCTTGACACACTTGTGCTAGTATTTCTATAGGATAAATTTCTAGACTAGGGGTTACTGGGCATAGGATATGTGCATTTATGTTTTTGATAGATACTGAATTTTTGCCCATTTGATAAATAGAGCAGTGGCAATCTGTGGGGTTTGGTGCAGGAACACGGATCCCTAAAGTCTAGCCCAAGGTCTAACATAGTGGGCATTTTCCCAATTGTATAGAAGTAGCTTGACTTTGAACATCAGGGAATCTTCTGCAGGATAAATTTATATCACATCCAAACTGGTAACATGTAAGTTATATGTGAATGAAAAGACTAAGTTCTGGCTAGCTCGGCTTTTGTTGTCAGGACTATGATGGCCAGTGGAATTCTTTCAGTGAGAATGAAAATTAATACAGTTTCATTGAAGCTTCAAACAGAGCAGATAGATCCTCTTCTGACTGAGGGCGTGGTGCAAGCTTGGTCACCCTTTCCTGAAACAGTAAACAAAAGGATTTACCCAGGGCTCTAAAAAGCTAGTTTGTAAAAGCTACTAGGTTATGTAAATCAACTTGGCCATAAGAAACAATGACTTGATAATAATCATATCTTTAAAAATCATATTTCTTGTTTCCTTCATACCAGCTGATCCCCAACTCCGAAGTTCATCAAGTGACACCACTTTCCCACAAAGCTTTCAAGGTCCATTGGCCTTGCCTTATGTTCTGGAAATAGCCTTCTGCCTAAAGTACAGAACCAAACCCACCTTGGGCAAAACACCTTCAGTGATAACCAAACTACACTGGGCAGCAGCCTCTGCCAGGTGGGTTCTCTGTGCAGAGAGCACTGTCCCAGTGCCTGTGCCTGGGCACAGCATGTGCTGCCAAGGAAATTAGAACTGGGTTGTCCTTCACTTCAAGGACTGTATATTTTGCAATTTGGACCTAAAGTATATTCAGAAAGACTTCATTAGGTCATAAGTTGACTTCATAGTCAATTTTACAGCTATGGACTACACATGACTCCTTTTTCTTATTAACTAAGGTTTTAGTTCTACTTTCCCAAGTCAATTCAGTGACTTGCTTAATTTCTCCAACGTTATTGAGTGGAGTCAGCAAAGACAGAAAGCATATCCTATTGCTATTTATACCCCCCATCAGTGTCTCCTTAATCCCAGTGGGACAGGAGATTAAAAGATACTATAATGACTACCCTGTATCCAAATTTCTGGGCTTAAATAAGATCTATGCCAGAGTTTTGGTTCCATTTTCATAGGTCTCTCAGTTTGTTTTCTTATAAGTACTCATCTCCATGAGGGCAGGTCTGTGTTCACTCTTCCTGCCCAGGGCCTACTAGAGTGCTTGACACACAGTACATAGGTGCTCAACAGTTATTTGCTGAATTAATGAAAATGGTGTGTGTGGGGTGCGGTATTGGCATCTCAAAATTCATATACTCAAGACAGAACTCTGACTTCTCCTGCCTCTCATTTTTCTCATCTCAGCAATGACAGCCAGTCACTCAGGGAAAAGCCTAGGAGTCCTGTTGATTCCTTTTTCCTTCTCTACAAGTTTAATCCACCAATCAATGTGTCAGATCTACCTCAGAAGTAAATCCAAAATCTGACCACTTTATCACCTCCTGTTCCACCACAACCCGGCTGTCGTTCCAATTTTAGTATATGTGCTGCTGAAGCGAGCACTACACAACCCGGCTGTCATCCTGACTCCTGCCTCCAAAAGTCTGTTTCTACTTTTGCTCTACTCTCTCCCCCTAGAGGCCATTCTCCATACAGCAGCCAGAGTGATAACTTTTTCACCCCAGAATAAATTTATCTCATAACCTGCTTAATGCTCTCTGAGGACTTTCTACTGCAATGACAAGACCATGGCCACTGATGCCACTCTGTTCTGGCTCTGCTGCTCATCTCAGCTCTGACTCTTTTCCCATCAGTTCGTCTCACTTAAGCCCTACAGTCCCCTCTCTACCATGAAAATGCTCATCTTCACCCTATCTCAGAGCCTTTCCCCTTTGCCCAGAGGGCTTCTCCCAGGTCCTAATGTGGTGCCTTCACCTCTAGTCAAAACTTCTTGTGACCACCCTTGCTGGTCCCTCCCACACTGTTCCATGTGAAATCATGATTTCATCACCCAGGTTTTCCTTCACACCACTAAGCATCATCTAAAATGATTTCATTAGTATTTTATTTATATATTTGATTAGATGTCAATCATCTGTCTTCTCTCACTAGAATGTAAGCTCCATGAGGGAATGAAGAGACTTTATTTTCCTCCTCACGGCATCCCATTCAATGCATAGTATATAGTAAGACCTCAGTAAGTATTTGTAAGGTGAAAGAAAGAATGAAAATAGGAAGGGTGTATTTAAAAATTAACTCAGAATAGGCCTAAGTGTAAAGATTTAAATGTAAGAGCTAAAACCAAACTCTTAGAGAAAACAGAGGAAAATCTCATGATATTAGATTTGGCAATAATTTCTTGGATATGACACCAAAAGCACAGGCAATACAAAAAATGGGTGAATTGGGTTACATCAAAATTTAAAACTTTTATGCATCAAAGGACACTCTCAAGAGAGTTGAAAAGACAACTCAGGTAGAATGAGAAAAGTTTTTGCAAATTACAGATCTGATAAGGGATTAATAACTAGAATATATAATTACTACAACTCAACAGCAGGAAACCCCAAACAATCAACTTAAAAATAAGCAAAAGAGGGCACCTGGGTGGCTCAGTAGGTTAAGGGTCTGCCTTTGGCTCAGGTCATGATCCACAGTCCTAGGATCGAGCCCCATGCCAGCTCTCTGCTCAGCAGGGAGCCTGCTTCTCCCTATCCCTCTGCCTGCTGCTCTGCCTGCTTGTGCTGTCTGTCTGTCTGTCTCTCTCACTGTCAAGTAAATAAAATTTTAAGAAAAGTTAAGATAAAAAATAGGCAAAAGACTTGAATAGATATTTCTTAAATGAAGATATATAAATAGCCAGTAAGCACATGCAAAGATGTTCAATATCTTTAGTCATTAGCAAAATGCTATTCAAAACCACAATGAGTTCTCACTTCCCATCCATCAGGATAGCTATCAAAAAAAAAAAAAAAAAAAGGAAAATAATAAATCTTGATGAAGATGTGGAGAAATTGTAACCCTCGTGCATTGTTGGTGGGAATGTAAAATGATGCAGCCTCTATGGAAAACAGTTTGGCGGTTCTTCAAAAAGCTAAACAGAGAATTACCCTATGATCCTACAGTTTTATTCATTGGTATATAACTAAAGGAGGTGAAAACAGAGACTAAAACGTATTTGTACAGCAATGTTCACAGTGGCATTGTCTACAATAGCTAGAAGGTGGAAAAGCCCAACTGTCCATCTGTAGATGAATGGATGAGCAACAGATGGTATATCCATGCAATGGAATATTATTTCAGCCATAAAAAGGAATTAAATTCTGACACATTAAAGATTTATGGTAAGTGAAGACATTATGCAGACACAAAAGGACAAATATTGTAGAGTTCCACTTATATGAGGCACCTGAAATAGGCAAATTCATAGAAAGTAGAATAGAAGTTATTAGGGGCTGGGAAAGGGCAATTATTGTTGCCTACTAAACAGAGCTACAATTTGAAATTATTTAAAAGTTCTGGAAATGGATAGTAGTGCTGGTTGCACAACACTAAATGTACTCAGTGGCACTGAATTGTGCACTTAAAAATGGTTAAAATAATATATTTTATGTTAGGTATATTTTACCACGATTAAAAAGATAATTAAAAAACAAGGAAGGATGAATGGACAGATGGGAGAAGGATGGGGACATGCTGATGAGTATGGGTAAGACCAAAGTAAAATGTTATGCTGCAGCAGATCTTCGGAGACTCTAAACAAATTGTGAAAATCCACAGCAAGGCAGAGACCTGTTCATGGTGATGTACATATGTGTCGGTGGAAGGGTCAAGAACTGAAGTTTGGCGTTTGCTGTGGCCGATAATTACTCTCACACTATTCTGCCTATATAACAGGAGAGAATCTTATCTGATGGGTTCAGAGGCCCTTAAAACAGTCCTGTTCATCTTTGGCATAGTTCAGGAGTCTCAGAAGTACTTCAGGCCAAGCTGCTTTGAATTTCTCTTTCACATTTCTAATACCCCCTGATAGGTTAAATGAGGATAGGGACATAAAGTTTGTGATATATCCCCACTGATATCATCTATGCCATATAAAAGCTAAACTCTCAGACTTAAGATGTGTTCAGCAATGCACTATTATTTATAGACGTGTAAGACCGAAGGACAACTGATTAACATGGGCACTGAAATAAATCCTGACTACTACTTTTAGCACATTCATAAAATAACAACATTTTGGCTGGCCTGCCTGCCAGGGAGTGGAAGTGCTCATTTTGGTAGACAGCTCTCCTCAGAAATGAAATGTTTTGATTTGAAATGTAAATGTTTTTTTCCAGAGGTTTCAGAAACCCCGCTTGGAAGATTGATTTATTCTTGCCTGCTCGCCTTGCAGCCTGGCTATAGCGGTTGGAAGCCTCCGTACACAGGGCTGCTGTTTGCAGCCATCAGTATGGGATGTGGTGTTTGGTCAAGAATACTGGCCTGGTTGTTCTTTTCAGTGAAAACTGATCCTTCCTTGCTGAACATAAAAGAAGCTTTATCAAATGTCGACTACATAAATAATCTTTCTGGCAATATTCTTTGCTGCAACCAGTCTATCCCTCTCACTACCTTAAATCCTGTAGATACTAATAAGTGAAGATTAGCCTGCTGCATGTGTAAAATTCTGAAGTTGCCATAGCATTCCTGTAAAATGTTCCCTGCTGCCAAAAATACCAAACAAAAAACCCATAGTAGTTCTTCATCTGCAAAACAGACAGGCTGATTTCTAAGATTCCTCCTAAAGTCCTGTGAATCTGCCCTGTCTCCTGCCCTCTCCATATATAGGACACATTGACTCAATTACATAGACTCTAAAATGGAACTAGTGCTAGTTTATTAAAATTAACTATGTTTCTCTCAATCACAAACACATGATTTAAAAAGCAGCATTCATGTTGGGGCTGCCTTATGAGTACAACATGAGGAGATCCTGGCCTCCTACTTTACAGACATGACTTGTACTTGAAAGATTCAATTTACTTTGCATCTTTTTTTTTTTTTTAATTTTTATTTATTTATGATAGTCACAGAGAGAGAGAGGCAGAGACACAGGCAGAGGGAGAAGCAGGCTCCATGCACTGGGAGCCCGATGTGGGATTCGATCCCGGGTCTCCAGGATCGTGCCCTGGGCCAAAGGCAGGCGCTAAACCGCTGCGCCACCCAGGGATCCCTTACTTTGCATCTTTTATGAAACTAAAAAAAATAAAAAAAAAAAAAAAAAAAAAAAAAAAAAGGAAACTAAAAAAAATCAGTTTTGTCTAATTAAGGTCTTGCTATCTGTGACTTCTTAGTGTGATATATGCCCTGAGGCATTTAATATGATACCTAATTAACTTGCTATTTATTTATTTAAGATTTTATTTATTTATTCATGAGACACACACACACACACACACACACACACACACAGGCAGAGGGAGAAGCAGGCTCCATGCAGGGAGCCCGACGTGGGACCTGATCCCGGGTCTTCAGGACTGCATCCTGGGCTGAATGCGGCGCTAAACTGCTGAGCCACCTGGGCTGCCCTAACTTGCTATTTTAGTGGGTAGTCTCAAATGTTAGTATGGATCTGTTGCTATTTGGAACAGTTTCTGAAAGTAGAAGACTGAGCACAGTAGAATTTAAACAGTACACACTTGCCACTGTGTGCTGATGACTGGAAGATGCTTGCCACTAGTAATTAAATGGCCAAGAATATCACACAGTTTCATCTGAAAATCATGGATACCATCGCTGGAGGTTGACAAACACCCATTCCTGAACAAGTAGAGCTTTTCAGAATTCCTCTTGCAGGAGTGGCACTGTCACTGGAACCATGCTATAAGAGCCAACCACCATGTCAAAACTGTAGAGACCATTTGGTCTCTGGTATCACTGGACAGGCTTTCATGGCTTCTTGTCATTAGGTGAATCCTATTTAGTGTAAGGAAACTTCTGAAAAAGTTACTACCATTCAGCCATTAAGCTCACCTGCCCTGAAGACTTAGGAGAGATGGTACAGGTATGTGTTCCTTTAACATCTCTACTAGCCTGTGCTAGGTGCAGTAGAGGAAGGATGAACAAAACAGGTCCTGTACTCATGGAACTTATGGTCTAGTAGGTTTGGATAAAATAACTGTGTTGGTTGAATTTTTTTTGGCTATTTAGTCCCTTGGGCTTGTTGATTAGCATTAAGGGTTTATGAGTTATCCTAGCTACACTTTGAGATGTTTCTTTTTCTTATTCACTTATATTTGTAGATACGACTGAGGCTACTGGGCCTGAGTCTAAGTCAGGGAAATTGCTGGCCAATTGGTCATGTTTAGTTTGTACAGTGGGTAATCAGGGAATACAATACAAACATCCAGATTCCTTTTTTTTTTTTTTTTTTTTAAGTTGGAAGCTCTACCAATGTTGGGACCTGAACTTCTGCTTGGGAATAATAAATTGTAGCTGAAAAGACACTCACCCAATGAGATGAATTATGAGCTTTCCAGTTCATTAAAATCCCCACCACTCACTGCTGCTTTAAATGACTTTGTTTATTGCTATTACCTACCTACCTCCTGAGGACATATGAGTCCGCTAACCCAATCCATACACATATCATCTTACGTGAGAGTTGAGGTCTTCAACATTCTAAGCAGCTGCTAAGTGGGGAAGAAGCTAGTGTGAGGCCTTTGTTTAACCAGAGTGGGTTGAGGAAAAGCACTGCTACTTGTGGTAAGCAGGAATCAGTGTGGTGTGGATATTCCAGCTGTTAACTCTGTTTCAAAGTCAGTGAGACATCCATGTCTGCCTTCATTTTGGGTAGAAGTGCCTTGCCCTCGAGTCCTTATAGTGTTTAAGTAACCCACGTCTTCCCCATTTTAGACAGGGGGACTAAGTGAATACTCTGGGCATGGTGAGCATGGTATGGTCCCCAAACCAAGAGCTCATGACTCTGGCTCTGTTTTATGGTGAATTGCAGTGAACTATTAGGATCCTATTAGGATCTGATGCTATAGCACATGGGTATCTGATCCAAAATGTAAGAGTGGTCCAATGGGAGTGTAAATTCTCTTCAGGAGAAACTTGGAGGGGAAACTCTACATCACTTATGATTCCACTCAATAAAGGTTGGCAGCTCAGTTTAAATTCTTTAGCGACATTTAAATAAGACTCAAAGTGACACAGATGATATATCTACGTATATGTATAAAATATGCACTCTCCCAGATTCATTAAGAAGTGATTTTGTAATAGTACTGATTTAAAGCCATGCCCATTTTTTGCAAAGTAGTAGGAATTTATAACTCTTTATGATATAAAATAATATCAGTGGTCTTTTTGGAAGAGCTTCACATAGTTTTATAGAAGACTCTTAAAAGAGGAGAAGTGGTAAAAAGGGAAATTTTGCCATACCTCAAGAAAAATGTGGTTGCTTTCACCTTGAATTTTTATAAGAGATCCTTTCAGTTACACCATAAAAGCTCCCAAAAGCCACAGTTTTATGGAAGAATATAAAGATGAGGGAGACTGGCCCCTTCCCTCAGAGGAAGACAAACGCTGCTGTCTGGTGTGGAGGAGACCTGAAAGCTGCTGGAGGACCCCTAGGTTTTTCTCTCCCCAAGACACCCCAAATGGACCAAGCTTTGTGCTTCTCAGAAGGGAGAGAGGACGCACTGCATCTCTTACCTGGGGCAGAGTTCCCTTCACTAATGCTGGGATATCGGCCTTGGAGTAACCAATGGCAGCTAGGCCATCATCAACATCCAGATCGAATAAGAATTTCCGGAGTGTGTCTGCCAAAATAGGCCCAGCATCTGGGATCCTGGCAGTGCGGGTGTCAGCTCCTAGAAGACACAAAGTGCTGACTGTAGAGAGAGTCTGTATAATTCAGTCACAAGATAGATGAATATATAGCCTACCGCTGGTTCCCTACCACCAAGGACAAGGCTACTGCTGTGCCACCACATGGAGGCCAGCCCAGTGATCGACTCCGCAGTTCACAGATGGGCCAGGCTGGCCTGCAGAACCCCAGGATCCTCTGCAGAGAGAAGTTGGCTGGTGGGCGGGGGGCTAACTTGGCTCTCACATTTCCAATGGGCTGCTTGCCCCTGGTGTGGTGGGAAGAAGAGGAACTAAGCCAAGAAAAGAAGCACAGGGAGGAGACCAAAAAAGAAGGCTGGTGTTTGGATGAAGAGGAAGGAGTGTTTGTAGGAGAAAACACAGCTTATATAACTTTCAAGGCTTGGGATTTGCTGACATCTAGAGGTATAGGTGTTCGATGTCTTTCCTCACAGCAACGTCTTAGGAAAAGAAGACCAACCCTCTGCAACACCTTGTGAGGCAAGGACATATAGAGGTACAAAAGCTCCAGCACTGACTGCCCAAACAGAGGAAAGTGACAAAAGTGGATTATGTGGCCAGGGAAGGAAATATTTCCTCTCTATAGCTATAAAACTTTTTATTTGGGGCTCTGTTGCCAAGGGGCAGGGTGGGTTCCTCTAAATAAACATTACAGAACCAGTCAGACAGAACTAAGAACATAAAGACTCTCAGAAAACAGTATTTCCTACGTAGGTAATAATGATGTTGGTGAAGGGGGAAGAAGATCGCCAAGGGTTGGAAATTTGTAAGGGCAAAATTTGGACATGATTAAAAATTAATCACAGAGACAGTCTGGAAGAGCTAGGGGTTCTGTCCTCAGGCAGGGTAGCAGTGACAGTTCCCAGAACCTTAGCACTCCAGCCCCACATCCATTTTAGTCAAACACATTCACTGCCAGGAAGTGAAGCACTTGACAGACAGATGTGGCATTAATTATTATTCAGAATGCTTCACGTTGAGTCTGCTTTCTCTGTATTGTTCAAAATGAGACTAGAATGTATAGTTTACCTCCATACTGAAGCACACTATTAGTCTTAACCTTTTTCTTCTACGACAGCAAGAACTGTTTTAGTAATCCAGGAAAATGTATAAATAGAACCAGATATGGGGCTAGTTGGGAGAGAGGGTGGATGGAAGGTAAACCGTGCATGACAAGACCAGTCTGTATTACATAGCGGCAGCTGAAATATGGATTAGGTGGAAAGGTGACACACGATACAAGGTTTATGAGGTTTTTATGTTCCTGGGATTGCTGCCATAAAACACACCATCAAAGCCTCTGTGTTTTCCTGTGAAGTGTTTTAGAAAAAAAGAAAGGATAGGGAAGAGAATAAATTGGTATAAAGCTAAGAAAATATAAGATTACATAGGAAATTGAAATATTTAATGGTTAAATATGGAATAACAACAACACTTCCTATGCAAGGAGGGTTCTTCTACTCTGAGTTTTGTCTATCAGAGGGGTTGCTTTCTCAGTGATGTTGTTGGTTGCCTGGAATTTTAACTTTGAGTTCTCTAAGACTTTCCCACTTACCATACATCCATCCTACTATTTGGGCTCCTTCCTACTTACATTGCATATTTACAAGGCATCTATCTGAGTCCCCAAAATGGCTGAAAAACACCCCCATCTAAAAGGCGAAAGGAACACAAGGTCCTTGGTAAGGTTCGCACCGTATTTCCAGCAGCCCAGGAAAATGAAACCCCTGCACTGCTTTTCTACCCTGCATGTCTCTCATTAGGATTCCCAGCACAGCACAGCACCTGGAACTCTGCGAAAGCACAAAATGTCAGTGTGAGAGAGAAGGGAGTCAAAGAAGTGTACGTAGAAGGAGTCTGTGGTCATGCCTACCTTCCTGGAAATAACCTCTCCAACGGCTGGAGCTAGAAGAGCATAATGAAGTTTTATTTTTTGCTTTTCCCTTCCTACCCTAAACACAAGTAGGGGAATAAAATGTTTGGAAAGTTAATCAAATACTCAAAGTCTACTTAAAAGAGTTCTCGTCATAGAAAAATTACTGAAAAATTTTACTAGCCTGAATATAATTTTATTTCTTGTGAGATTCAAAGAGCACTGTAGGTGTCTTGTTATAAGACACTCTATTCTACAGAGTAGCCAAGAAAATTCTTCTTTTGGGATCTTTTTAATAAAGTTTCTAGTTGTTTAGATTTTCTATTACTGGGAATGCACAGTTACTTCCTGAATTAGATTCATTTTATCACCTTGATAGGAAAAACCATTCGCAACATTAACACTATGTAAAGAGTTTCATGTTCTTTGGGGATGAAAAGAAGAGAAATATTATCACTACAAATTTAACATCAGCAATATTTGGTTTCATTTTATTGTTAATGGACTATTGGAAGCAAAATTACAGAATTTTAATGATAGGTAGGACTTTAGGCAGGTGACTCGCATTTTATTACTAAACTACTTCAAAGCAACTTTGTGGGTATTATTATCCTTTATGGTTTATCTTCAGAAGCAACCCTATGAAATGCTCCACACATGCGGGTCACAGATTTATGAGTATTGGTTCATACCCAATATTTCTGCCGTTTCCAGGTGCCGTTCAGGAGACATTTGTGCTGTGAAGGTGAACACCGCTGGGGAGGTGAGTACCACAGAAAGGCCATGAGGCTGAAAAGAAACAAAATATGGTGACCAATGGTGCAAAGTTAGGTCTTTAACCTGCATATTCTAGGTATTAAATTACTTTACCCTATACTCCAAGCAATCAAGAATTGACAAATATATTTGATAAATACATTTATGGCAACTGCAAAGATATGAAATTTAATTAAATAATTTATTATGATTTTACCACCAGTGGGTGATCCACATTATAATCCTTTGCTTTATATGTCTTCACTAAGCCTGAAATTGGGTAAGACATTCCATGGCTAGAAAAGAAAGAAAGTCCTTATGTTGACATATAGATATCAGAAATTCAAGTTAGCAAAACAAAGATAGTTTTATGGGAGAGTCCTTAACAGTCTTTTGAAAATATAATTATCTCACAAAGGGAGTTATACATTCTGTTTTCTTTGATACAACAATATATTATTATGCATCGGACATTTTGAGTAATCATTAACAAAACCTTTGAAATGTTCAAATTCAAATGCTTATAGGATTGTATGTCATAAAAAGTGTTGCAGAAATTGCTTCACAAACACATTGATAACCTGATGATCTTGAAGAAATCAAGAATTTACTTTGAAATTTCTTTAATAAGCTTCAGGGCATGTGTTTTCTATTTTGCTCTGCACTTGCCTTGGCAGTGTGCTCTTCCTATACAAGCTGACAATGTGGGTGTGTTATGAGCCAAGATGTGCTGCATTAGAATGCAAGCTGGACCCTCCAGTGATCTGTCCCATCAATAACTGATACATCCTTTCAAATGTTACATACTAATAGAGTTGAATCATAAATGGTATTGTAGTTTGAAAGGTTGGTAAGAAAAGGCACCATAGTTTTTGTGGGATTCTTTTAATTTGTTTTTGAAAAAAAACTTTTTTTATGTTCTCTTGAATTCTTAGTGAACAAACAGGACTATATTATAGTTTATTAGTCATACCCAGAGATATATATTGTGAGAAGCTTATATATTTATTATTAAGATCTTGAAAATGAAATGCTTTACAATAGTATAATGGTCTGTAAATCTTTTAATGTGGATTATGTGGGCTTATTCAGCAAATGACTTACATTTTATAGGAAGACAAAGTATTCTGGGGAACTGCATGATTATTTATTTAAAAAAGGTATCCCTTGCCTACCAAATTTTGTGAGATGAAGCAGAAGCTACTGGTTCTCTGAAATGCTGGATACTTAGGAAAGTGCTTTACCTTTCTTGGGTTTCACAGTATTTGGAAAATCATTGCTTAGTGTGTTTTCATGATGCGAAAGGGTTCATGTAGCTTTCAAAAGTAACTTTCTAATGATATCTAACAACTTAGTTTGATTTCTTTTAGGAGTTGTATATGTTCTTTGTAAAAATTAGAATGGTCCATAATCCTATTTCTTAAAGATAATCATTATAGGATATTTCTTCTAGTCTTTTGATGCATACCTTTAATTTATGATTGTATATACATAGTTTCAAACATTGCTTTTGCTATTTAATATTCTTTATAAATATTTTCCCATATCATTTCCTATTCTTCTAAAACATTTCTTTCAATAGCCTTATTTTATTCTCTGAGTACTGCGATTCAGTTATCCATTCCCAAACTGTTGGAAATTTAGGATGATTCCAAATTTTCAATTATACATACAACTTACGTGAATATTCTTAGAAAGAAATACTTTGATCATATGATGATGATTTCTTTAGGCTACATTGATAGAACTAAAATTAGTGGGCCCAAGGATATAAATAGTTTTCAAGCTCTGGATAGATTTTGTTCACTTGCTTTTAATTTATTTATTAATTTATTTTTTAAAGGATTTATTTATTTGAGAAAGAGAAAGAGAGAGAGAATATGAGTGGGATGGACAAAGGGAGAGGAAGAAAGAATCTCAAGTGGACTCCATGCTGAGACCAGAGCCCAATGCAGGGCTCAATCCCACAACCAGGAGATCACAACCTGAACTTAAACCAAAAGTTGGTGCTTAACCAGCCATGCCACCCAGGCACCCCATTCACTTGCTTTTTAGAATGGTGGTATCAATCTGTGCTCTCAGCAGCCAAGTTTGGGGGTGACTTCACTGTACTCTCCATAGCAAAAGCCTATTCTTTAATTCTCAGTGATTACGGGTATTCAATTTTAAGACATCATACCAGTAAAGTTCTGATCAAACAAGTCAATTCTAGGCTACTGACAAAGATTTTGATCCCTTTCTTTTTGTGAGATTAGGATAAAAATTCTTATATTTGAGGTTTCAAAAATCTATGACACATGGGGAGGATGTGGAAAAGTCAGAACCCTTAGCCACTGTTAATGTAAATGTAAAATGGTATAGCTGCTGTGGATAACAACAGTAGTTCCTCAAAATTTAAACATAGAGTTACCATTCCACTCCTACTGAGTATTCCTCACAAAAGCTTGTACACAAATCCTGCTCCAGGGAGGAAGCCTAAGACTGCTAAGAACGACAAACCACTCCTTGCTTGCTTTTCATGATTTTGCCTGGAGTAAGGGTTCCTGTTATGAAGTAAGAGTATTGGCTACCCTAATAGCCAACAAGTGGAAACAACCCAATGTCCATCTTCTGATAAACGGATAAATAAAATGTGGTATATCCATACAGTAGAATGTTACTTGGCAATAAAAAAGAATGACATATTGATGTGTGTATGAATGAACCATGAAAACATTATGCTAAATTAAAGGCACAAATGACCACATATTATATAATTCCATTTACATAAAATATCCACAGTAAATCTCCAGAGATAGAAAGTAGATTAGAGATTTATAAAGAACTTATTAAACTCAACAGCAAAGAAACAATTCAATCATGAAATGGGCAAAAGACACAAACAGAAATTTCACCAAAGAAGACATAGACATGGCCAACAAGCACATGAGAAAATGCTCCACATCACTTGCCATCAGGGAAATACAAATCAAAACAATGAGATACCACCTCACACCAGTGAGAATGGGGAAAATTAACAAGACAGGGAACAACAAATGTTGGAGAGGATGTGGAGGAAAGGGAACTCTCTTGCACTGTTGGTGGGAATGTGAACTGGTACAGCCACTCTGGAAAACTGTGTGGAGGTTCCTCAAAGAGTTAAAAATAGAACTACCCCACAACCCAGCAATTGCACTGCTGGGGATTTACCCCAAAGATACAGATGCAGTGAAATGGCAGGATACCTGCAGCCCAATGTTTATTATTATTTTTTTTTCAGCCCAATGTTTATAGCAGCAATGTCCACAGTAGCCAAAGTGTGGAAGGAGCCTCGGTGTCCATTGAAAGACAAATGGATAAAGAAGATGTGGTCTATATGTACAATGGAATATTACTCAGCCATTAGAAACGACAAATACCCACCATTTGCTTCAACGTGGATAGAACTGGAGGGTATTATGCTGAGTGAAGTAAGTTAATTGGAGAAAGACAAACATTACATGGTCTCATTCATTTGGGGAATATAAAAAATAGTGAAAGGGGATAGAGGGGAAAGGAGAGAAAATGAGTGGGAAATATCAGTGAGGGTGACAGAACATGAGAGACTCCTAACTCTGGGAAACGAATAAGGGGTGGTGAAAGGGGAGGTGGGTGGAGGGATGGGGTGACTGGGTGACGGACACGGAGGGGGGCACTTGACAGGATGAGCACTGGGTGTTATGCTATGTGTTGGCAAATCGAACTCCAATAAAAAAAATATACAAAAAAATAAACTTAATCTGCTGAGGGTTTTCACCATGAAAAAAAAAAGAAAAGAAAGTAGATTAGTAGTTGCTTAAGACTGGGGGTTATAGGAGGATTGATGGGTAACAGTGAAGGGGTATGGGATTTCTTCTCAGGTCAATCAAATGTTTGAAAATTGATATGGTAATGGCTATACAAATCTATGAATATGCTAAAACCCACTGAATTATACATTTTAAATGGGTAAATTTTATAGTATGTGAATTGTATCTCAATAAGGCTGTTACCAAAAAAAATCTATGAGGGTGCCTGGCTGGCTTAGTCGGTAGAGCATGTGACTCTTGGTCTCAGGGTCATGAGTCTGAACCCCACGTTAGGGGTAGAGTTTATTTAAAAAAACAACTTAAAAACAAATCTATGACCCAATAAATTACATTTGAATTAAGAAAATATTTCAGGACCCTAAGTTAAATTTCTTCTTATGGCATATTTAGATCTTACTACTTGTCCTAAGTTATAAACATTTTAAAAATGCTAATGCTTTTCTAAATAAAAGCAATAGCTTAGGTGAAGAAATAAAATCTCAAATTGCTCACCACAGATGAACGCCAGCATTTCCAAAGCCAATGCCAGCAAAAGCACTTGCCAAGTGCATATTAGACCTTGCTTCAAGATCATCAGGATTTCTGACAGCCCTGTGGATGATATGAATACTTACATCAACGTTGGCATTTCCTACTGAATAAAAAGCTGCCTTAGGGAAAGATCTGGGAAAAAAGAAATTCTACTCGGTAGAAAGAAAAATTAGGCAACTTATTCAAATGACATCTTGTCTTCTAAACGAAAACCGAAGGGAAACATATTTTCTCATCAATGGTTTTGGGCAAAGGCATAATAAATATGCTGTCAGGCTGCTCATGTGATAAAAGTGCCAGCGGAAGCAAAGCACTGACCCTTGGATTATGAGCTACTCTAGGAAAGTGCCCTGAGACTCATTCTTCTTCTTCATTTGTCAATGATCTTGACGGCAGCTGTGAATGGACTTCAAGTAAACATATACTCAGAATGCACAGAGCCCAGACTGGTTCTCTGAAATGAGTCCTGGTCACCTGGGGCTGCCTGCAGGCTAATGGTAGCCTGCCCTGCTGTTTTTCTTTCTGTGACACTGCCCCAAACAGAACCCTCTGGAGGCCTCTTTTAATATCTGTGGAAGTTACATGTTATTTTAATATTTATCATTGTGGAAGTGGGATGTTATTGTAGGACAAGGCTTTGCCTGCTGTAGATGTCCCAATGCCACTTTGGAAAAGCAAATTCTCAAAGGCCCCTTGCAGATGCAGCTAAACCATCCTGCACACACTTGCTTAGAAATCCTGCTCCAGGGAGGAAGCCTAAGACTGCCAAGAACGACAAACCACTCCTTGCTTGCTTTTCACGATTTTGCCTGGAGTAAGGGTTCCTGTTATGAAGTAAGACTGCTACAGCCTTTTATCTCCTTTCATTTGGAATGGTTAGGCATCTGTGGCTCCTTTCCAAACCCAGTGCTAGTTTCTTATTCCTTGAATAACAAGATGAAAGAGAGCAGATGATGAGGCTTTAGCCTTCCCTGTTCTTTTTACCCACTCACCCTTCACTGTGCTTTGCCAAGCCTTCTGTCCTTGTCATGCACACTGGCTGACCATTATCTGGATCTGCATCTACCCAGTCAAACGCTACCCTGCTCCCTGATGGCTTCCAGAAACAGTTCTGTGTTCCTTTCCCCTGCTCTTACTATAAAATGTGGTCTGTGTTCCCTCTCTAGTACAGTTTCCAGCTCGGGGCCAGAGGAAACACTGCATTCACATCCAGGTCCAACCTGATGCGTTCTTTCCCTCCATTACATGTTAAGTATAAAAGTGAGTCTGACTTTACATAGGTCTTAATGTCTCAGGGATTGGCTTTCATCTCTAAGTATAGCTCTTAGATATACTAAGTATATTTCTAAGTATATCTCTGCTCTCTTAGGAGCCAGTCATGGCTACATCATTCATAAATCTTTTGAAAGCTTTTAGAAAGCTTTTTATATCTCCTAACTCTATACATGTATCTCTTAAATTTAGTTCATGTTAGTTTGCTTACTTGGTTGACTCTGTGTGCCTTTGGACAGGGCCTGCATGAGCACAACCAACATCTGCCTCTCTGGGTCTCATTTCCGCTCTTGGGGTAGCCAAATCTCAAAGGACATCTCCCCTCACCTGAGCTCTCATTTCGAGGCTTTGATGAATAATCCTTCTATATGCAACTTTCAGAAATCAGGGGCTCATATTTTGTTCCTTTGCCTTTGCCTTTTCAGACTGAAGGATTCAGGTTTCATCTGTCCTCCTGTGCGTCCCTCCCCATCCTTTTCATCTTTCTGGAGCTTGCTGGACTCTGGTGCTCCTCTACACCCAGTGGTTGATCTTTTGATGAACAGACTTGCTCAGGATATTTCCGGATCTAGCATACTACATTTTATGTGAGGGTGGAATGTGGTTTTTCTGTTTTCTTTTTTTTTAAGATTTTATTTTTAAGTAATCTCAACACCAAATATGGGGCTTGTACTTACAACCCTGAGATCAAGATTTGCAAACTTTACTGACTGAGCCTACGAGGCGCCCCTTCTGTTCTGTTTCTGTCTCCTCTGGGCCACATACCTCTTTAGATACTTAGCGACGATCCGTAGTGCGTGGACTGCCCAAATATCGCTGATTGGGTTGCTGCCCTGATATGCTGGCCGAGTGATAGGATTTGAAGGGCAAGGGCTCCGCATGTGGTAGGGGAGGGCAGTGTAGGATTCCAGGGCATGGCTAACAGGAAATATTTGAAACACATAGATTGAAAGTACCTTTCTCTTTTTTGCCCTCCATTCAGATTACAAACTCTTTTGGACATGTTAGGTATTCATTCCATTGCAGATATGCTATGTAGCAGTGATAATCCCAGTACATCCCACCAGGTCAGACTTTGGCCTCCAACAGTCATTGCTTATTATAGAAATTAACACAGTGAAGTTTATACGAATAGCACTACAGTGTTTTTTGACCAGTATGTGTTACTGGATTACATATGACTCCTTTCTAGTGCAAATAAATCAAATAAATCTCTAGTGCAAATAAAAATTTTTATATATTTGAGTCATGAAGAAAAGCACTGAATCTAAAAAATGATTTCCTTGCTAATATATTTACCATTTTATACCTTGTACTGATCAAATATCATATTACTTAAGGAGGGTTGAAGTTACATTGTGCCTCCTATTGAGAGTATGGTGCAGGGGGTGAGAACACAGATGCTGGTGTCAGCTGTAAATCTTGCCACAAGACCTTCCTGCTGAGGGCTTGGGGTAAGTCACTACCTACCCTGTGACTCTAAAACAAGGCAAATAATAATATGTCTTCCTGGTGCTGCTGTGAAAATTAAATGAGGTGGTACATGTAAAGCACTTAAAATAATAACTTAGAATAGTCTGTTGTAAAACTTACAATTCACCATTATTATTAATTTTTACCCTGAAAAAAATTCAAATTTTTTTCTGACATGCCTTAAACTAAAGGTTGGCTATTTCAAGAACCAAGTTTCAGAGTTTCCTTCACCTGCTGGCCTGCCATCAATTCTAATAAAGAAAACACATAACCATCTAGATCAATGATGCTTTGGGAGCACACTATAACATGAACTGTTTTGGGCACGATAATTCAGTCTTAAAATGGAGAATTTCTTCTATACATGAGAAGCAGATAACAGCTTTTGAACAAACCGTTGAAAAAAATTTTAAGTAAAGTTGGTAGATGGATGCTGTGGCCTTATGGTTCTAAATCTGTGGAATCTGTGCAACAATGCAAGAATGAGGCATCCATGTCAGGAGAATGGGGTGGCAGTGAGTCCACTGAGGTGTAGTCAGACCCCTAACCTGCATGCATCTCAATTCTGAGATCAAGAGCAGATCTGTCTCTCAGGGTCAGACTCCCAGAGTTGAGCTCACAAAAACTGTATGTAGAACCTAGAAGTCTGATTACTGATTTATTGAGATTGATTGATTTATTGATATGACTGAGAAATACAAGGAAATGTACAACTGAGGGGCACAGACATCTAAGCCTTTTGATGGCATCTTTTCTCCCTAACATGAGGTCCTATGGATGCCAAGTGATGATCAGAAGGCCTATGGAGTCCGAATAGAGGGACCTGCCTATAAGCTGAATACATGGGTGTGTCCAGCTTCAGAACAGGCCACTTGGCCTCAAAGGCAGATTCCTCAGGCTAGGTGTTCTCTCCCTCAAACAGTACTCAGAAGGACAACTACCATCAATCTCCTTTCTTCTGGGACCACTCTCCCTTTGATTGACAGTGAAGTCTTTGGGCCTATGAGTCATTCACTTAAAGGTGACTGTTTTGGTTTATTATTTATTTAGTATGTAATTTCCAATCAGAGAGGGTAATCTTATTTCTATTATTTCCAAGTTATTAGGGATGACTCTTCAAAGTACTGACAATGTTAACCGGGGTGGAGTTGGATAAAATTTTCTCCGCTTTCTTGGCAAGCAACATAATGTAGTGAAAAAAGCAGACCATGGACTTGGGTAGATCTAGATGTGAATCCTGACTCTGCTACTTTCTGTTTGCATGAATTTTATTGGACAGATATCAACCAAATACCTATGATGTGAGAGTCACTGTGCCAAGGGGCAGGAATGGAGAAGTCAATAAGATGGTCCTCTCCTCATCAAACTCACAGTGCAGTGAAGGAAATAGACATGAGAAGTGGAAATGTCCTAGAAAGAATGTATAGGCCACACAATGGGGAAGAGCAAAGAATGGATTGGCCAGTTGTACTTGAGAGGAGGAAAGGGGGAGAATCAGCAAAGAAGAAGAGTCATCAAGAAGAGAATGATCCAGTGGAACTGGAAGATGAATTCTCCAAACAGATAAAGAGCTAGCATTGGGAACATTCCAGGGCCAAAGAGACCTGGCCTTCAGGCATTAGGCATGGAAAACCACTGTAAGACTTGTCAGGTAGAGGTGTGTGTATGTGTGTGCACATGTGTGTATATGTGTGATGATTATATTGCATTCTTAGAGCTTGTTGAGGCCAGTAGAGAGGACAGATGGAAGGATTATGGGATGGAAACAGAGAGACTGATGTGGAGACTACTGCAATTATGTAAGCAAGAGCTGGGCAGGTATGAACCAAGGTGGGAACAATGAGGGTCAAGAGGAGGGAGCAGACAGGAGAAATTCAAGCAGGACAAGTGGTAGGAAATACTGGTTATATGTGGGCATGACAAAGAAGTTCATAGTTAAGGGACTCAGGAGAAGCTGTGAGGTGGTAGGGTGGTGGTGGTGGTTAGAGAATTATCAGATTTCATCAAATTTAAGATGCCATGCATTATAAGACACACCATTAAAATAAAGGTAACACTGAGGAAGAAAACCATACTGTCATACCACAGATTTTAGGATGTGTTCTCAGTTCGGAGATGTTAGAATGTCAAAAAATGAACACATGCAAGTGGATGAAATAGGTAGTTTGGGACCTGCTCAGTGTGAAGTGTCTGTGGGTCTCTGTGAGGACACTGGAAGGAACAGCACTCAGGGATCCATCAGTACATGCAGCTGAGACCAATGGAGCATGCACTTTGACGCTGGGAAGTTACTAAACATCTCAAAGCCTGGTTTCTTTTTCATATGGCGCAGAGCTGTGGTGAAGCAGTGAGGTGTGTAATGTGCTGCCACGGTGAGCAAAGTCCAACTCAGGAGATATTAGCTCCCTTTCCTGCCCTCTTCTATGCTGTGGCATCTCTGGCTATTCCCTGCTTCGTGTAGCCATAGAGGCAGGTGTTGTGGGTCTGCCCGCCAGCTCCAACTGCTCCTTTCGCTCTGTCCCTGTGGCAGCAGCTGTGGCTGGCATGGTCTATCCTGAACAGCGGGTCTGTGGCTCACCCAGGAACTCACCTAGTCATCAGCCTTTACACATTCCATGTTTTCATCTAGGAAAGTGGATAATGATGGCCAAAGCTGAGGATGTTGTGGAACACTAATCAATGAATGAAAGCAAGTGCTTTTAGCAAGAAAATACTGTCCATAGACTTAGGTACTGGAAAAGCCCCTCCAGATGACCCCAGTACCTACCAAAGCACATCGAAGCCACTGTTGGCAACCACCCGGTCAGGCATGTGCAGGGTATGCAGAGGATCGATGAGTCCCAGTGTTGGTTTGATGGCTCGCGAAGCAATGCCTAAGACAGGGATTTTCAATAGAGGCTATAGGTATGGACACCATTAAAAAAATTAAATTATTTTAGGATTTATTAACAATTATTAATAATTTATTAACAATTTATTAACAATTTATTCTTAAAAATTAAAAATATGAGATGAGATTCATTCTCATGATGGGAGGCAGCAAGAAGAGTGGAAAGAGATCTGGAGTCAGAAATCTAGGTTTTTCAGTGGATATGAAGCTCCTTCTGGTTTGAAAGAGCCAAGTGTGCACATCTCTTCCCAGCTCTGGTTTGAATGATGTCACAAGCTATGGTGGGAGTATCTATATCAAAGAAATTGGCTAGTACTACAAGTTGGGGCTTATTTACTGATTAAATTCCAGAGAGCTGGTTTACTAGCACACTACTGGTTTGGGTCCTGGTTCTGCAACTTTCTATGTATCTTTGGGCAAGTCACTTAGTCTCTCTGAGTTCTCTGTTTAGATTAGATCATAACAATATAGGGCTTCTATCTCTCATAGCTGATAAAAGGATCATATTAGAAAATATTACATAAAAGTCTCTGAAAAACTATAAGGTAGAACTCAAGTATTGGCTACTATTATCTTTAATAATGTCGAAGGATAATGTAGTTTAATTTTAAAAAGAAAAGTTACTATAAATATGCCCTCGAATATCAATTTATTATGCTACAAAGGGCTGGGACCTTTGGATATTTCTGGAATTATGGGAATGCTTAATATTTCGATTGGGGTAGTAGTTACACGGGTTTATCTATTTGTCAAAATTCATCAAACCAACACTTAAAATGTATGCATTTTATTATATAAAAATTGTATCTCAATGAAACTGATTTAAAGTGTTGAAAAAAAATGTTGAAAAGATGTCCAGGAAAGGGAATAACCATTCACTACTGACATACAGGTACTAACTTGGGCAGAGAAATGGCCAATGAAGATTATGGCATTTCAGTATGCTTTTGTAGGTAACTGTCTAATAAACTTCAAAGAGAAGTTAAATTCTCTTTGAAGTTTATTAGACAATTTCATATTTTTATATGTATTGAAAAAAAAAAGTGTGTATGCATACATACCCTTTCCTTAAATCTTTAAGTCCCTGATTTTTAAATATTAGGATTAAAGAAAAGAAGGTGGGGTTGAAAGGTAGGAGAGAGAATTAAACACAATTTTTATAGGCACAGTTCTTACCAGTTTTCACTTTCAAGGGTTCATAGTCAAAGATGGCAACTCCTGTAGTTTCACTCCCAGTTCCTGAGGTAGTTGGGACTTGAAAAAAATAATATTTAAATAAAGCATCTAAATAAGGGTCAGTGGAGATATTTAATTCAGCCTTAGGAAGCAAGGACCAAAGTTAGAGAAGGAAGCTTTGATGCCCCTATTGCTCACCAGATGTGTGTATCTATATTAATACACATGTATGCTTCACATGTGTCAGAGTCGTGTTAACATGCATGCATAATGGTATGCCTGTCAGCATTAACATGCATATTTAATGTGTATATGTGACGGCACTGTCTGCATTAATACACACACGTTTCACATGCATGGTGTCCATGTCTGCATGACATGTAGGCATGTCTAACAAATATGTGCACTTTGATGAGTATGTGTGATATCTGTACCTGCATGAACACATATGTATGATGTCAGTGCCTGTGCCAACATGTATATGGGAATGACATGTATGTATGGTGTGTATGTTTAACATGCATGTGTAATGTCTGTTTCTGGGTCAACAGCGAGGAACTCTGGGAACTCTAGCACCAGGACTTAAGCAGCTGCAGCTGGGTATTCAAACACAGGCTGCTTGGCATCTCGGTTAGAAAACTCATATTTGCCTTCTCTAAAAGACATCTTTATTCCCTCTTGGCAGCAAGCACAGTAACGTTCTGCCTTCGCTGGGCTCCGTGGTTTTGTAGTTCTGTCAAGTTTCTAAACTTTACTAATCACCCCTCTGTGTGATGCTGACACAGTTTCACCAGAGGGTTCCATTTGCCAGACATCAATTATGTTGCTCCCTGCTGATTTCTCATTCACGTCAAAGCAGTTCATCTGCCTTCAACTTACTCCTATACCATCACAAGGCCCATTCACAGTGGGGGCTTATGGGGGGAGAAGAGAGAGGACAAAACTTTAGACAGATATTGTCCAGTTACCAGTTAGTGCATTTTAACTATAAAACTTTAAACAGTACTATGCTAACAGCCATAAAATAGGAGGGAAGAAACGACCAAAAGATTCCAAGGTCTGCGTGGACAGATAAGCTATTTTGCTTTGGATTTGCGTATCTGTCCCCAGGGCAGCCAAAGAGCAGATGTTGCCCAGAGTGATGCAGCCATGCTGGCCACATGTCCCAGAGCAGAGACAAAGCCCCAGGTCAGCTGAAGAGCCATTGTGTGGAAGAAAGGGTTGAGTCAACATCAGAAAAATAATAGCCAATGTTCCCCTTATACTCCACAGTGGTTGGCAAAATGGGACAAAGCAGAGAGGGGTTTAGAAGACAAACCTGCCATTAGAGGGATATGATAATATGCGAACGATAACCTTCCCTCCTCCTTTACAAAGTGATTTCCTAGCATAAATCTGCAAACTTTCCTACCACTGACCCAAACTGCCTCCCTCTGTGCAATAATGAAAATCAGGATTTTAAACATAAGTGAACTGCAATCTATTCTGCTCTCTCAACAATGTACTATGCTGACATGAAGAAATCAGAAAGCTTCAGAAATGTATACCCTATAATTTCTTGCTTTCATTTTTCCTAAGGTCTTTTGCCAACTGCAAAATAAGACAGACAAACAACAGTCTTTACCTGCAATCAGAGGCTTAAGAGGCACAGACACAGGCTTTCCTTTCCCAATGGGGGCATTGACATAATCTAGGAAATCAGAGTGAGGGCTGGATGCATACAGATTAGCAGCTTTACAGGTGTCCATGGTGGAGCCACCACCAACAGCAACGTAGGCATCAAAAGCTCTCTTTTTGACAAACTCAATAGCTTCCATGAAACTTGGAGAAGGGAAAATAAAACCCATTATGTCATATTTTTTCAGGAATAAATTGCCACATAATTAAACAAGGCATGGAGCAAGTTTTAGGCAACAGTGATACATGTTGGCTTCTACAGAAAGTAAATAACAACAATAAAATAATACCTTCTATCAGTTGGTTCCACCCTCACATTATTGTAAACCTTAAAATTTATGCCATTCTTCACTAAGGAATCCATAACCATTTGTACAGGAGGGAGTTGGGAGAGGTTCTTGTCTGTCATCAAACAAACATTTTTAGCACCCATGTTTTGTAGGTCCTAAACAACAAAAATAATTTCTAATTAGGTTTAATTGACTGAGAACCATAATAGACTCTCTCTGGCAGACTTAACATTGTACATTTTTAAAAACAAAGGACTCAATTGTTGTCAATTTGCACTTGTTTTAAAAGATATGTAACATTTATAGTGGAAGATTGTGGAAATTTTAAATACTTGCCATTCCTACTTCCTTTGTAACTCCGGCTCCATATCTAATATTTGAAACGGCCATCTGGAAAAAAAAAAAAAAAAGATTTAGGTGTAGGGTGTGTTTCATTTCTAAAAACCTATCAATGAAATGAATGTTTTTTTTATTGTATAGAGAATAAAGTAGATATTTCTTTGCATGGTCTTCATTTTAATTTATGACTCCTGAATTAGGAGGACACAAGAGATTTAAACAAATTATTATATAATAACAGTGTGATAAAAATTCGTAAGAATTCATTGCTCTTTTATCCTTGGTTCAAAAGATTACTTGGACCTCTTTTGGGATTGTTTTAATTGCAAAACTAAAGAAGATGTAACATACAACACATATAAGTTGGAGAATTTGTATAACTGGGAATTTGTCCTATTTTGACGGTTGAACAAAAGTCAGTATTCTAGCCATTACTCATGTTATCAGAAGATAACCCTAACAAGGTACTTTGCTATATAGAGTGATCAAATAATAAGATTAGGGAACACCAATTAATAGATTTCAAATGAGATAATAATGCATTAGCAAAATAGTATTTTTTCAAGTCATTCATAAAAGAAAGAATGGATTGATTATATCTACCTCAAAGGCATAATCTGTTGTTTTCCCAGAAGGTGGAAATCCAGGAGCTAGGAATATAGAAATTTGTATCAGAGTAAGCCTCAAAAACAAGGGAAAAATATTATTTGGTAGTAAATTGGTATTTCAGCAGTGAACATAAGCATTTCCCTTAAAGAGCCTTACCTAAAAAGAAAAGAAAAAGCCTTACCTAAAATATATTTTCCAGTTTCATTGTTGCCTGTCAAATTTTGAAATTAAAACCTATATTTTAAGAGAATGTAGTGCTAACCTGATGCTGATTGTCTGAAAATGAAGCCATTTAAAATATTTTCTTCATTGAAATTGAAGTCTAAAAATCCTCTAGAAAAAACAAACCCTCTAGACTGTGGAGTTGGATTACTGTTGGAGAACAACCATTAGTAAATTCATTAATTAGAGTCTTGCTTACAGTTCTTATAACAACTGTGATCAGTTGTTTGCATTAAATTTTTTTCCATGGAGGAAAAAATTATCACAGTAAGATATTTATATTTTTCAAGCTAAAGCCTGCAAAAACTTAGTTTTCTTTGTGAAATTTAATAAAATTTTGTACAAACGATATTTCTTTGTAATGTATCAGGTTCTAGTTACGGCAAAAATGATTTCCTGTTGTATTGGAACAAGTAGTTCCACTTGCATCACTCCTGGTCAGTGAGATTGAAAAAAAATCTACAGCAACAATTTCCACTACCATTTTTTTATTTTTAAAGAACAAGTGACCACAACTAGACAATAGTCTACTTTTGGCTTTCTAAGGGCAAGGGTATCCTTAATGAAAATTCAAATTTCTTTGATTCTTATCAACTTTAAAGGAATATTCTATTCTTGCTACTGAAGTTTAGGAAAAGACATAAATTGAATCCTAGAAAATAGTGAGATTATCTTCCTTTAAATTATTAATTGTATTCTCCCAAACAGGAGACTACTAATTCTTTGTTGAGATCAACTAAGAATTGGAAAGAACCAGCTGAAGACAAAATTCTGCATATGTTCATGAGGACCTAAAAGGCTGAGCATGCTTTCATCTAGTAGACAGTCAGTAATGACGGGAGGTCCCTTGGCTTGTCCTAAATGGTGAGCCACACCAGTGGCAGGAAAAAGTCTTCAGTCACTCTATCTGTTCTGCTCCCCAACAGGCTTCTCTAGGGTTCTGCTTAGTTTCCTGTACGGGCAGGCCCTCTCGTTTCCATTCTCACTGTGCTGTTTAGATTTGACCTTTCCTTCTAAGGGGTGAAATCAGTTTTTGTGTCAGTAATTCATGTGACATTCTGAGGACACATTGAAGCTACAATGAGCTTCCTGCTGCTCTTCGGACAATGGAGTTGGGAAGGATTAAGACGTTTGTGGGAACTGCAAACTTGTCATTATTTTAAATTACTATGAAATAGAATGTTAGTTTTTTTAACTGATACAAGTTTTTTTCTTCTAGGAGCGTCTGGTTTGTTCTTTAGCCATTTTCTTTCCTGAGATGTATCAAAACCTCCCAAAGATTTCATCTTGATTAATTCTGTTTAACTCAGACTACCTTAAAATCATATCTGTGCCACCAATTTTAGCTTTGGCAAATAATTCTATTTGAAATAGAAAAACATAGCATTAAATATATACTTGAGCCAAGCATATAATCAGTAGCATACGTTCAGCTACCATCATATAATCAGAACTACCTATTACCAGTTGCAAGTGAAAAGGCAACCATTTCAACTTTCCTCTCACATCCCTTGATTTATCCTTTGCCCAAGTATTATGAGTGCCAATGGAGGGATTGGAAATTTTGGCCACCTTAAAAACACAAAATGTATTATTACCTTGGGAGTAAGTATGAGAATGAGTTGGGCACTGGCATCTAGGGAAAAGGAAAAAAAGTTAACCCGGAAAACCAAAAGATAGGAGGCTTTAATGTAATCACATTGCATTCTAGTCTTGAGATGCAATCAAAGCAGTAGCTGCTGGCAAACGCTACATGGGAAAACCCAGAAATCATCGTGGACGAAAATCCACTCTGAGTCTTTCCAGGGTCGCAGGGTCATTCCTCCAGGAGTCATTCAATTGTTCAGGGCTTGATAAATGCCTGCGGGAAGCTGAGAGAAGCCCTCTGGGGATACAAAGTAGTTTGAGGTGGGGTCTCAGTGCTCCTATGAGGTCCCAGGTTAGGAGCTTTGACCAAAGTGACCCAAGGTTAATTACTCAATGCACCTGCCTTCCCCTTCCCCTCCACCCAGGGAACTTGTGTTTTCCCATTTTCTTGAGCCTGACTCTGGCCCGGGCCTCTGAGAAGCCCTCGGTGGGCCTGCAGGCCTCGCTGGTGCCCACCTGGGCCCTCCATCCTTTCTCCGCCGGCCCCGCGCCCCCACCCCGGGCTCCTCCACCTGCTGCTCCCCTGCTCGCTCCCCAGGGGCCTGAAGTGCGCCCAGGCCCGTCACTCTCCCCTCCGCAATCCCTCACGCCTCCGCGGTTCCCAGTCCCTTCTCCACCCTTGGCTCGGGCCCCGCGCAGTCCCGCTCCCTGCCGTTCGCGGGGCGCTCCAACCTCGCAGCGGGGCTTTAGGTTTCTGTTTCCTGCCAGATGACCTGGTCCCAGAGGGGTCCCCGTAGACACGTGAGGCCGTAACTGCCCCGTCCTCCATCTCCCACCCCTCCCCACCCCCCTTCAAATCTGGAGCGAGAACATCTGAGGGGCAGAGTGGAGAAGGAAGCGAAGTGTTGAACTGCAGGGTGGTCGCGACCTCCAAAACCGACGAGGCGAAGCGGACGTGAACGCTACCGCGAGTCGAGGCTGCCACCTGCTGGACACGCCTGAGGACGCCACGTGCGGAGCGTCCCGGAGCGCCCCGGCCGGCCTGAGCCAGTCTCAGGTGGCTGCAGGGCAAACAGCAGGCAAGGCCAAGTCCTTCGCAGGTGGGCTTTCTTTGGAGAATTTTCCCTGCTTTGCACCCTCCAAGGACCAGAAAGCGGAGGCAAAGGGATGAAAACATCCAGTCTCAGAACTTTCCAGTACCTCGGGCTGTGGGAACACAGGCTTTCTACACCCTTCCCCTCTTCTTATTTTATATTTTAAGGTTCTGAGGCCGCCTCAACTAATCATTTCTACTTCTTACTTGTGGTTTGAATCCCATCCTCTTTTGCCTCCTTAGTACTTCTATCTGTCCTGTGTTCCCGGTATTCCCCCTCACTCAATCTTTGTCGTATTTAAGAGTTTGATGCTTCAAAGCCTCAACCTCTTGTCCCCTCTGGCTTGCTCACCCTCTCTGGGTCTCCTCCCCTGGCCTAGGTCTGGTGGCTCTATTTTCTTGCCTCCCACGCATTGCTTGGTCCCCTGAAATCTGGCTGTTGTCTCAGCAAGTCCCAGCTTTCTTGCTGTATCCTTATTCTCAGACCCACCCCCCCACCAAGCACCTTATTCTCCTAGCAATGAACACTGTGGGCCACCCCCTCCTTGGGTGGGTGAAATGCTTTCCTCATTTTCCAGGACTCCCTACTCTCCTGGGTTTCTTCTAATTATTCTTTCTCCAGCTCCTTTTCCACTCCACTCATTCCTTAAATGTTGGGTTCTATCCTGGGCTCACCCCTCACCCTTTATAGCAAACCACCTGTCAAGCCCCCCCCCCCCCGCCCCCCCAGTATTTCTATACCCAAATCCATCCACTTCTCTTGGGTCCTCTGCCAATCTCTGGTTTCAGTGTCATCTCTCATCTGGATAATGACAGTGTTCCTAACAAGCTTCTCTTGGTTCTACCATTGCCACACAGTGGTCAGGGGCTTATTTCCAATGATGCTTCACTTCCCCCTCCCATGGCTCTTTGGATAAAGTTCAGATCTGGCCCTGCCTCACCAGCCCAGCTAATCTCTCTAGCCTGGTCCCTCGTCTTGCTCCATCTCTGGAGTTCTGGGAAAATTTGTTCTTTTCCTTGAATGGGCTACATATTCTCTTTTGTGCCTCCAGAGCTTTATCCTTGTTATTTCCTCTGCCAGGAACATGTTTCCTCCTCTTCTTCTGCGTAATTTGTGTCCTTTCCCCCTGGGCAAGCCTGGAGGCCCCAGGCAGGCACTCTCCCTCTGTGGTCTGTACCATGCCTCCCTCCCCATTAGAACCATTATCACACTGTATTATTGGTATTGTTGTGTGTCTTTTCCTGCCAAGACACAGAACATGAGCTGTGGTAGGGAGAACAGATTGTGGGCTCCCCCACCTTCTTAGGATAGCCGGAAACCACTGATGGGGCTTTTCTACACCTCCTGAGAAGCAGAAGAAACCAGGGTTAGAGCAAGGCTCTCATCTCCCCACCCTCTGGCTCTGGCCTGATGATTCTGGCCTTCCTCTGGGTATCACTGGCCAAGATAAACTGGCCAAGCTTTCAACCAAGGTCAGCCCCTCTCCTGTCCACTAAATCTTAGCCTGCTTCATTTAGCTGACTATACCTGCTCTAATTTCTCTTTTCCAATTCTCTCTGGGACCCCATCCAACTGACCTTTGGGCTATGACTCCACTAACAGCTTACCAGGTCACTAATGCCCTTCACCTTGCTAATAAACCACTCAGTTCTCAGTTCAGTCCTCATCTTGCCCAACCTGTCAGCGGCATCCTATTCACTCCCTTCTCTCTGGAAACACTTTCTTCCCTTGCCTTCCAGGCTGCTCCTGGCCTAGTTTCTTTTCATGCTATTTACTCTGAATGCTGGAGAGTCCCAGGGTTCGGCCTGTGGATCCTTCTCTTTTCTTTCCACTCTCCCTCCCTGAGTGACCTCACCGTGTCACATGGCCTTGAAGGCCTTCCATGCTGATGGTTTCCACTGCCATCGTTCTGGTTTAGATGTCTTGCTTGAACTTCAGATTCAGTTGCCTACTTGACGTCTCCACTCAATGTCTATTAAGTATTTCATATTTTCCCTGCCGAAGACTCAGCTCCTGGTCTTCCCTTAAAGCCTCTTCCCTACCCCAGTTTAATGGCAACTTCATCCTTCCAGTTGTTTAGGACAAAAAACCTCAGGCTCATCCTTGGCCACCTACCCACCCCCTCCTGCCCGGCCCTCAACATCTCTGACCTCATGTTGCCCTCACTCACTCTGTTCCATTCACCATGTTCTGAAACCATTCTTGTGTTCTCCGCCTTCAAGTACCTCCCCAGAGAGCCACATGGCTCAGTCCTTCCTTCCACTGGTCTTCCAGTAACAGTTGCCTTCTCAGTGTGGTTGGCTGAGACCCTGAGGATATTCAGGTCTTAATACCTGGAACCTGCAAATGTTATAAAGCTAAAGGAATTCTATAGATGTGATTAAAGACTTTGAGATGGAAAGATTATCCTGGATTATTTGGGTGGACCAAAAATGTAATCAGCAGCAGCCTTATAAGAGAGAGACGGAAGGAGATTTGACATAAAGAAGGTCGACGTGACCACTGAAGCAAGTTGCTACATTGCTGGCTGTGACAATGCAGAAAGGAGCTATGATCCATGGTTGCAAAAAAGGGCAGCTCTAGAAGCTGGAAAGAGGAAGGTAATGGATTCTCTTCTAGAGCCTCTGAATGGAGTGTTGCCTTTTTACACCTTGATTTTGGTCCAGTAAAACGAATTTTGGGAAAAATTGGAGTTAGAGTTTCAGAACTCTAACAGAATAAATGTATGTTGTTTTAAGCTACCAAGTTCATGATAATTTGTTACAGCAGCAATAACAAACTAATAGGTCTTCTCTGGCTATCTTCTCTAAAATTGCACCCTCTCCTCCAACAACCCATCCTCCTTTACTTTCTTTTTAATACCTATCAACATGTAATATGCTCTACATTTTACTAGCTTATTGTCTACCCCATCTGCCCCACCTTCACACTTAGCACCAGGTATGTTTTGTTTCTTGCTGTACCCCAGGGATGAGAACACTGCAAATCTGCAGTGAATGTGGAGTCCTTCCTTCCTGGCCATGTTCCTGTTCTTTAATACTGGCTCCTTTTCCTCCATTCAGAGTGCAAATCATTTGCAAATCCAAGTGCCTAAGGAGGCTGGTAGATAATGTAAATGAGAGATCAGAGCTGCTGGCAGTCTGTGTAGCTCTTGTGCAGAATGAGTGGTGGGCTGTATGCCAGGGTGTCTCAGGAAGCTGAAATGCTTGCCGTGTTCAAAGAAGGCAGCCACCACTTCACTTCAGCCCCGGCAGACTTTCCAGATGAAATGTGGGCCCAATGATGCCATTTCCCAATTTTCCAAGATTTTTATCTGAAATTTCCAACTTTCTAAATGCATAACCTATTAAAAAAATAAGCTCCATTTTGCCATTCCTGCTTTAACACTGCTGCTCTTGGGGACCTCATTCTCTTCTTTGCAGTTTCCAAAGACATCTGCTTCCACACCTAGTTTCAATTGTCCGCTATACACGTGACTGAGTTCCAATTCACTTCTGAGCTCTAGAAAAATATAATCAATTACCTGTTGATGGTCTTCTTCACCTGGATATACCTGAGACATGTCCAATTTGAAGTTCCTAAGGTAAGTTATCTTCCTCCTAAAGCTAACCCTCTCATAGTCCCTATCTTGGTAACTGGGCCTAATGTTTACCTGAAACCTTACCCAGAAACTCCAACCTTTCTTTCCATCTCACTAATCAGATAGAAAATCCTGATTTTAACGAACTCTTCAATATTTCTCATATCTACACCTTGTACCAGCTGCTTCTCCTTGGTACCTGAAGCCATCATCTTTTAGCTGGAGCATTACAATTACTTCTAGTCTTTCCTCTCCACTGTACACTGCCACCAGAAAGCTCTAACATAATTCTAATCATGCCACCCTCGTCATTCAACCATTCCAAAACCACGTTCTACAGGACACTGGTTCCAAGGGATATGAATGCTGTTGCTAGATAAAAAACTTTATGATAACACAGATTTAGAACAGAGTTTTTAAAAAGGTTTTTTTTTTTTTTTTTTTTTTTTTTTTTTTTTTTTTACCTTGTAGGACTTTTCAGAGCCTTTCATGTGCTAATTACCCTGACTCCACAAAAGCACTAGGCTTTTGAGCAGTTACACATTTATTTAGCCATGGACACATTTAGCTTTTTTTCCATGAGGCATCACAAAGTATTAGTGTTTCACAGTGAGAGCTATTGCTTCCATAGCTTTCCATCATCTATAGGACATAATTTAAATTCTTCAGCATAGGACTAAGAACGGGACTGTAAAGCTAGAATATCTGGGTTCAAATTATGACTGTGTCATTTGCTTAGCTGTGTGACACTGGACAAATTCCTTTTTTTCATGATTTTATTACTTTTTAAAATCTGTAATATGAAGATAATAATACAATATGGCATAGGGTTGTTGTAAGGATTACAGGACATGTAAAGTATGTAGGGCAGTACCTGGCACATAGTAAGTGCCTAAGGAGTGCTATATTCTTGTTCAGGGTCTGTCTTCTCCATCTTCACCTCCTATGAAGGTAAGTCTGGATTTAATTACTTTTAGATCCTGGAACTACATCTCTTGCCAACAGTGCTGCTCTTCCCAGTCACCAGAAATTCTTCTCTAGTCCCCCTTCTTTCACCTTATCTCTACTTGGTAGCTCAAAATTTTACATGTTTTCCCAGGCTGACTTGGGCATTCGCACATTCCACAAGTATTTACCAGGTGGCTACTATACACCTTGCATTGCTAGAGGGGGAGTCAGATATGTAATAACGTTTAATACCCTGACTCCTTGCACATGCCAGGGCGGCGAAGCTCCTGGTGATTTCTCACATCTGTCTTTCTCCTCTGCACTCCCTGTCCCCTGCGTTCCCCACAGGCCCATTTCACAAACCCTGTCCCCTCATCCAACTACCTGCTAGACTTTAAACTGCTCCAGAGTCTTTCACCTTTGTATCCCCAGCACCTAGAATGGTTTTTGGCACAAAACATACACCCAGTAGAAATGTGTTGATGGGGTACGTGAATCTGTCTCGGTCACTGCCCTGCAATGGCTGTCACTGCACGGGACAGGCAGGCACCGTCCTCTCCCGGCCTTATATCCTTAACGGTAAATAAGCCGGGTACCACCGCCTCGGTGCTCTGCGCGTGGTTGGGGCACGCCGCTACCACCCGACCCACCTGACCACGGCTCCGACGTGGAGCGGGCACGCGCAACGCTCTCCCCTTCCCCAAGGTAGGACACGTGGGGCCCGGGCGGGTCGCACCCAGCGGGGCTGCGCGGGCCCGGCGGCATCCTCCGGTCCCCCGCCCGCCCCCCGGCCCGCCGGCCCCCCGGCCCCGCACTCACGCTGCTCGCTGCAGGAGCCTCAGCAAGTGCGCGGCCCGGGCGCGGGCGGCCGCAGCCATGGCTGCGCAGTCTTCCTTCCAGGAGCCGCCCCTCCGCCCCCGCCGCCGGCCAATCCCGGCGCCGCCCTCCCGCCCCCGCCCACTCGGCCGAGCCTGCCCACCCCCTCTGCTGATTCTCCGGCCCCGGCGGTAGCCTTCTTTGAATCAGGACCATTTTCCCACGAGTCAAAATCTCATCCACCTCTGAAATTGCCTTAAAGGTAACTGCTCTGTAGGATCTTTGGTACTTCCTTAAGTCTCTCTACTTAAACGCCTTTATTTCACATGTTGGGTATAGGGCAAAGGGAGAGAAACGAGGGCTTTTCCCACTGATTCCTTTAAAATGCTACTTTGCCTTCCTATTTTCCAAATAAGTTATTAAGACATTGCATGTAAGCTGTTTTAATAATAAATAAAGACCTTGCAAAAAGCCCAGGGATTATTTTATACAGGGCCAGGGCTGTGTGCAACTGCTAAATCAAAAGTCTAAAACAAAAAAAAAAAAACCCAGAAAACTCCCAAAACAGTAACAACGAAACACCCTGGGCAGTTGAGAACTTAAAATGTGTTAAGTGCTCTAGAATAGCTTTTGGTGAAGTTAAGGTACCGTTAAATGGTTTCATCAGTAGTCACCAACTTTTCATGATCACACTCTAGGCTTAGCAGGGCCAAGTGTTCCACCTCACAGTGGGAGAGCTGATCAATGATGGCAAAGTTCAACTTCAACTTAATCACAAATTATCCTAACATAGTATCAATTTAACATCTGTGTTTATAGTAATATATGTAATTTGAATTAATCTTTTCTTCTATAGCAATTTCTAAAGACGACATAAAAGTGAGGCAACACTGAAAAAGGACAAAGTGAACTCCCAATTTAAATTTCCTATCAACTACAAGACGGAAAAAACAGAGTGGCTCATGAGTCTCCCCTGGATTCTAGATGTACTATGAATCCTTTTCAGTAGGTACTGATTTACTAAGATCAATTAGGGAACGAGGCCCATAAAAGCTATAAACATTTGACCTCCTAATTAAACCAGTTAAGGTCAGTTTGACAAATGAATAAAAAATAACAGTGTTCCAGTTAAAGATCTGGTGGGTTTATCTCTTCTCAAAATAGATCCTACCTGAAGTTAAAAAAAAAAAAAAATTGGGACATAAATGTTGAAAACATTTAAGTATTTTCTGGATTAATGAGGATTATTATCATTATTTAGTGAAGCCCAAATTTATAATTTACCATAAATGTTTTCACAGTAATAAAAAGCATAAAATCCTTTTTCAAAGAGACAGCAGTTGTACAGCACTTTCAATATTACATCTGTTACTTATTAGAAAAAACTCTTACTTCTTTTGGTATCACTGAAATCACCATAAATTACCCGCTTTATATTTTTTAGAAAGCAAATTAAAATAATGTTAATAAGGTATCCCCTGGCTTTACTTAGAATTTCTACCAATAGCCAAAATGTCAAAAGCGACATTAGATACACACTTTTATTAATTAAATAACTTTCATAAGAGTTACTTGTAAGTCATTTTAAATTGTAATCTTTCTGTCCCCTCCCCCTTGCTTTGATACACTCCTTTGTTATAAAAATAATGCAGAAATCAAATGTAAGTCTGAAAAACGACCAACTTTCCCTCAGTTTCCAAAGTCAAAAAGAAAAAAAAATACGTCTTTAAAAATAGAACTCATTCCCAGTTTCCACTGAATTCTTTCCTTGATTCTTAGGTCCTCAAATACATCCTTTAATCTCCAGCCAATTCTTGGTTGTGGGAAAAACATTACCTTGTAGAGTCCAGCATTTACATACTATCCTGGGGGGCGTGAGGAGGGCAGCCTATCCCTTCAACCTCAAGCTCAGTGAAGGCAGCACATCTTTTTCAACATTCCTGGCCTCCCAACCCAGTAACTAGAACTTAACATTTAGTACAGTTCTTCGTTTACAGACGGGTCCGAGGGTGAAAATTACTTTCTTCTTTTCCCTCCTTGGTGTTGCCCTCCTTTCCTCTTGCCGCCCAAACGAGGCGGCCCAGAGTTCATCTTGCCTCCCAAGCCCCCCTTTCTCTTCCCGGCCTGGCTGGGCGGGGCACCTTTCCTCTGGCCCCCAGGGCCCTGCCGGCCGCCTTTTCTCTTGCCCTTCTGGCTCATTTTCCTCCTCTTTGCAGCCTCCTCTTGGTCCTCTTCCCTCATCTGTTTATTGGTGGCCCTCGTCACGTCCAGCTGAGGTTTTTTGCTGTTCATCACCCGCAGCATCTCCAACTGGCTCTTCTTCTCAGCTGCAAAGTCCCCGAAAAGGGGCTGAAACTTCCTCTTCTTGCCGGAGCTGCGGGGCGCCTTCTCCTTGGGCAAGCGCTCCTGGAAACGCCCCACAGAGGCGGTGGAGACCTTGGCCACCTGCATGGCGCGGCCCAATTCCTCCTTACTCTGGTGTCCCGTAGGGTGCATGCCGGCCGCACTGGGCAGCTGCATCTTGTGCGCGCGAGCCAGGTTACGCAGCCGGTTCAGCTCATTCTTAGCCACGCGTTCCTTCTTGGCTTGGATCCGCTTGGCGAACTGGTCCTCTAAGGGGTCGGCACCGCCGGGCACCTCGATCAACCATTCCTTGGTGTCATCCCGAGCGCGCTGGTAGCCCCAGCGGCGTCGCCATTGGCCACTCACCTCGTCCCACACCAGATTGGTCTTCTTCTTGGGACGGATGCCCTTGAGCCGCGCGAACTGCTGCCAGCGTGTAAGCGGCCGCGGCCGGGGCACCGGCTTCTCGCGCGGCAGGCGCGTGGTGGGCTCCGGCAGGCGTGCCACCAGCGCCTCCTCCACGCGCTCCGTGGGCAGCTGCCACAGCTGGTTGATGAGCAGTTGCGTGTTGTCCCGCGCCAGGGCCTGCAGCTCCGCCTCCGGCGAGGGTCCCGCGCGCCGCAGCCCCGCTGGGGGGTTCGGGTCAGAGGCCAGCAGGTTACCCAGGTCGAACTCCAGCTCCAGCTCCTTGTGCACCGTGATGCGCTGCAGCTTCTCTGCCTCGTCCCGCTCCGCCTTTGCCAGCAGCTCCTCCACGCTCGGGCCCTCCATGGCTCGGCCTCGGCTCCCTCGCTCCGGGAAAGCACTTCAGAGCCCCTCTTGCCAACGCCGGCTCTCGCCCCGGCAACGCAAGCACGTGCGGCCGCCGAGACGCTCGTTCCGGAAGAGAAAGCTTCGCTTCCGGGGCACCCGGAACAGGCTCCCAGTCCCGGCAAGCGGAGGAAAGGCCGGCAGAGAGCGGTGTTGGAGAGCAGATGGGATTCCCGGAGGCCCTTCGGCGGGAGCCCGGAGGTAGGCGGTGCTGGCCCAGGAGTCTGGACTACATTTTCCAGGGCTAACTGGGGCTGTGGCTCCCAGGATGCAGCGGCGTAAGGGGCGGTGCAAATTTTGGACGTCGAGTTCGAGGGCTCCGCGAGCGACTGCTAACAATTTCAGTGTAAAATCAGTTCACGAGATGTTTTCGCTTCTGGGACTAGATAAATTATATTTTACCCGAGCCCAGACCCGTTCATGGGGGGTGGGGGTGGGGGTGGGGGGAGTCCTAGGTGTGGGCCGAGAGACACGTCCCACAGCTGCACATAAAGCTAACTGTGGAAGATTTGGTTTGTTTTCCAGGCGAACGGGCCCTGGCAATTAGATTTCATCCTCTCCAGGCTTGTGGCAAAAGAGCGCTGGGCTCTGCAGTGAGACTGCGCGAGTTCCAACCCTGCTGTTGGACCTTCGGGTATTTGGGCCTATTTTTAAAAACCTGTAAGATGTGGTGGTAATAGCACTTACCTCTTAGGGCTGTTTCAAGGATAAATGAGTTAATATGTCTCTGGGGGAGCTTGGTATGGAACATAAGAGGGCGCAACAAATGTTAACGAAATACCAATTATTACTCTTTCTAATCGCTCTGGGAGTAGGCTAAAGAGGCAGTGTTATACGGTGATCATACACCCGGTTCTTGGGTCAGATGACCTAGAATCTCCTTTTACAGTACCTGCTTTGGACAGATTGTTTAACCTAAGCCCAACTCATGAGTGGAAAATATGAAACATTAGTTCCCGGTATGTTAGCCGTTGTTAATCACGGTATTCCACTGATGGCAAAGGAAGGCTCAGAGAAGGAAAATGACTTATCTAAGGTTATACAACTGGGAAACGTGGGAGCAGGAATGATCTTAACTCTGGCTTTAACACGATTGACATATTCTCTGCAATGTTTTCAGGCTCTTGATACATAAAATGTGTGGTCTGTTGCCCAGCAGCCTAGCATCACCTGAGAAGTTGTTGGAATTGCAGAGTCTCTGGCCTCAACCCAGGCGCAATGGTTCAGAACCTTCATTTTAACAAAATCTCTGGGTAATGAGTATGTACACCACGTTTAGGAGGCACAGTGCTGATTGTGTGGCTTACAGGTTTGGTTTTGTTTTTTTAATGGGAAGTTAGGAGTTGTAAAGAGGGGGTTATGCTGGAAAATTAGCCCATGGAAATGGACATAATAGCTCTTAGGAAATAGATTGTGTCGAGTTTCAGCTAGAGGGGGCATTAGGCGTAGTCCCATCTACCATACCTCCCCCCTGACTTTGGTTTCTGTAGCTCACTATCTTTCCTCAGCTTCCCTTTGTTCATTCACTCATCATGCATTTAGTGAGCACATTTTGTGCATCAGACAGTATGCTGCAACCTTTTTGCCTCTTTTCTAAAAGTATTTTAGGTGGCAGTTACGAATAGAGCTGCTATAAACAAACAAAAAGTGTTTTAGGATTTGCATGTTTTTTTCTACCTTTGTCTTAACACTCAGCACCAAGTCTTTAATACCATTCATGTTGTGGGGTCAAGGCCAGGCCAAAGGCCATATTAGGTAACTGCCTTGAACCTAGCCTTGACCCTTAAAAGGTTTTGTGATTTACCTAGGAGAGTGTTACAGACATTGATGTGGCTGTTCTGGACTTGGCTTAGTTTCTGATTCATTCACTCATTCTTTCAACAAACATGTGAATGATTGCCATATTCCAGACACTAGACATGAAGATTATTGAGATTGTGTGGAACAGTAGAGAAGAAGGAAAGGTTAAGAGAAATTTGCACTTGGGCTTTTAATAGGAAGGTCACGTTTGTAGGATTTTAGTTCCTCTGTCAATCTTCAGAGTTCGGGGAGAAAAAGAACAAATGTCAACAGGTGTCCAAAGAACAAATGTTAACAGGTGTTAAATGGTAAACAGCGAGTTCTCACTGTATGAAATGCTATTTGGTTTGAATTATATATGTCAGCTCTTTTTGAACTCTAATTGTTTTATACTGAATAGTTTTTTTCAGTCCAGGTCAGTTTTAATTTCCTTATGATGGGAGACTGATTTTTACTTCCACTTTGCCAATGATAATTCTGGATACATAACAGGTATTCAATACCTGAGTGAACAAATAAACCTATTAAATAGACTTTTCTAAATTCAAAAAAAGGATTAATGTTGGCTGTTAGATTCATTGTGAACAAAATTATTAAGATTGGGATTTGTGGCTTAAAAAAAAAATTGGTGAGGCAAGTAGGTGAGTGGTGGTCTCCAGCTTGTATTTGTATCATCTTTATGTCAGGCAAGATTTTGCAGTGTCAAGAACAAGCCTACCAAAGTTGTGCAAATATATGTGAATATATTTTAACAATACACGAAATGGTTGTATATCTTTTATTGTTTTTTCTCCTTTGTCTTTTCTCTTTGTTGGTTTCTCTTCCTTCTTTTGATGCATAATGCAGACAGATCCCAAGTTTGGTCATCAGACTCTGTTTTTCTCTTTATATTGGGGCCATGAGCTGGCTCCAAATAGCTCTTTATTCCATGGTATGATAGTGCTCCTTATGCTTGTTTTCTAAATATCTCTTCCCCATTCCTATTTTTCTATCTTAGTTACCTTTCTAGAGTCTTAAGAACATTCCTCAAGAAAGGCAAAAATGAGGCATAGGACAGAACAGTCAACAATTATATTTTTTTAGAAACTATTGAGAAGTATTTCAATAAGAAAAGTGAACTAATAGAGATTTTTTTTTTTCTCCCCAGTCAGGGGCAAGAAGGTTAAAGGCGTGAAAGTAATACCTTTACGTTCCCTCAAAACATAACTACTTTGTTCAGTAAAACATTTTTGTAAGTATTTTTTCCCTTTTTTTTTTTTTTGATGCTGCATTAACTTAGATTTACTTTCTGAATGTTTCTCAATTGCCCCTTTCTGGTAGCGGAAATTGTTAGGGATGATGCAATCTTTAATCCTGCTGTGAACATAGTTATTTTGAGCATTTTTGTCTAGGAAGTTCAATGTGCTAGTAATTTGATAAAATAGCAGAAAAGGGCCCTTAAAATGCTTACGTTATTTCCACATGGTTCATTTTTACTGATTTATAATTTTAATTTGGAAGTACCTGAAGGGAAGATTTAATTTTGAAAATTTCTTAATCATAGACAAAATCTGTGCATTCATATGCTTCAGTTTTAGTCAGAAACCCATTGTTTTGTTTTACAAATGAACGTAGAAGTTATATTATTAAGATTTTGTGTAGTTAGTATAAAAGCAGATAGAATAACTACCTAACATTATACATTTGCCTAGAGGGGACTTTGTATTTGAGGATAGTAAAAATGCTGGTAGCATTTTAAAATTGACTTAAGTTGATTTGCTATCTGTAAAATACACAGTGGTTTCTGTTTTTCAAAAATGGGCATATACAGTTTGCTAAGAAAATTGCATTTCCCCAAATCTTATCACCACCTGTAAGATACGAGCACCACTGGCTGATGGTTTTCCTTCATAAGACTTCTTCAGTAAATCCCAAGGGAATGAGATTGGTGTTAGGCTTTAAATTTTACCTTTGTAAGATGTTCAATAAAAAGAATGAAAGATTGATTTAAAAAGGAAAACTGAGGGTGACGGGCACTGGGGGTTATTCTGTATGTTAGTAAATTGAACACCAATAAAAATAAATTAAAAAAAAAAAAAAGGAAAACTGAAGTTTCAGCATCTTAGGGATATTTGCACTCAAAGAATCCAGTATCAAAATTTAGATCCATTTATTTAAAAAGCCATTTTGAAAGTAAAATTCCAATGAGCAAGAAATCTTTTTGTGTTTTTCTTGATTAATAGAGTGAGAACAAATTTTGTAAGACTTTAGAGTAGATTTACTCTAGATTAGGCTATTGAGCCATGAGTTCCTTTCCCCTAAGGAAAGCAATTTCATTGCCACGGAGATTTCAGTTTGTCTTTCCAATCACAGATCATGTATGAACATATACTAATCTGCCAATAAAATTTTTCTGCTAAATTTCCCACATAAACAATGTCAAGAGTACATAGTAAAGTTATTGTTATGTGAAATAAACATTAATTCTTGGTCCCTCTTAACCCAGAATTATTTCTAAACATTGTTAACCCCATTATTTTTTAGATTACATCTAAAAAATTAAAAACAATGAATAGAAACTCTAAAAATGTGACCACGTATAGGGGAAATGCTATAGTCTACACTTTTTTCGAGATATTTTTCCTTGCTACAGAAAGACAGCAGAGGAAAAAAACCTCTCTTGTGGCAAGTAGGTGTGACACTGTGTCCTTGATAGCATCCAGAAGTGCACTGCAGTCTCATCTAGGTCCCTGTGAACCACTTGGTAATGCAGAGGATCCAGTTAGTTGTGGTGTGTGTACTTTCCCCCACGGCCTAAGAAGGACTTATTATTTAGAATGTATAAATAAGGTTCCTGGCATTTTCCAGTATTTATTGTACTTGCTTCATTATCTGAGATAGTATGAATTTTCAGCTGGGCAAACTGACTTCTTATTGTGAGTCCCTGGTTCCCTTCTCTGGGAAGCCTGTGGATTTTAGAGGCGATATAGTTAGATTTCAGGCTTCAGTTATTCACCTGGAAAATGAAAGATTTTGAATGGGTGGCTGTTACCATTCATCTCTAAGATTCTTTTCTTTTGTTAAAAACCTGTGCTCTTCAAACATTCCAATATTGTTTTCCTGTGATTTCCCATAAATCCCATTTTACAAACCTCCCCCTCTTCCTGAGTCATTATCTCACTTCCTAGGTTGGCTGTATGACTCCACATAGTGAAACAGCTCTTTGCATGCGTTAGGAGATTGACTACAAGTGTGAATCGGTTTTTAATAATGTGGAGGCTGTGTTCTGTAGGTTACTTACAATGCTTTTCTTTTTTTTTTTTTTACTTTATTATTATTATTTTTACTTACCATTAAACTTCTTTGAGAATTGAAAGGTAGGGTAGAGAATGAGCAGGATATAAGCCATTTTTCTATTTGTTAGCTGTACTGGAAAAATGTCTCATAGGGAAGAAGATAGAAGATATATTTATAAAATATTTGATTTATAAAGTCAGATCTGAGGATGAAAGATTGTGGATTGACTTTATTTGTGTCTATCTGGGCCCAAGATCTAGACCTGATGATGTTTTTTGATTGAAACAATCAACTGAAACCTTTGTAGAGAAAGTTTTTTAAAAAGCTTCAAAGTTAACTCCTTCCCATAGTAAAATTGGGGCAGTTTTGTGTTTCCTGGTTTGGTGTTGCTTCAGATAAAGCTAGTGAGAGAATTTCAACACCAGGAAGGTGAAATAGAATAAAATATAATAATGTTGCTGGTATGTTTAGTAACTATCATTATGGGAATAAGTAAGTTTTGGTAATTTCTGGCCTGATTATGTGGGGACAGATTCCCCAAGGGATCATCACTCCATCTGAAAAATGGGCTAACATATAATTTCTCAATTTTAGAGTTCTGTGAGTTGGAGATAAATTATTCAACTACACGTTTGCAAAGAAATTTAGAGAGGTAATCAGGAGACAGGTTCTGGCTCCGTCTTTGCTACTCTGTACTTACTTCTATGCGGCTTTGGTAAGTCATGTCACCCCTTTGTGTGTCTGTTATGTTATCTATGAATTGAGCTTTACTAGCTTCTCTCTAGGCTGCTTCTAGATCCACGTAGCATCCTGTGCTTTTAAGATGGTCTTAGGTAGAAAGAGTGGATGATGGTGAAACATACACTTGAAGACAGAATTCTTTTTTTTTTTTTTTTTTTATTAAACAAAACAGATTTTGTTTATTTATGAGAGACACCAAGAGGCAGAGACACAGAGAAGCAGACTGCACACAGGGAGCCCAATGTGGGACTCCATCCTGGGACTGTGGGATCATACAAAGGCAGACACTCAACTGCTGAGCCACGCAGGTGTCCTGAAGATAGAGTTCTTAATTGGGGTTCCATGGGTGAACTTCAGAGGGATAGGGATCCCCTGATGTTTTATGCAAATATGTGTGCATATGCATGCGCATTTTTGTGAATAGATCGTTTTTTCCCTCCATTGGATTTTCTATTTATTTATTTATTCATTCATTCATTCATTCATTCATTCATGAGAGACAGAAAGAGAGAGAGAGAGAGAGAGGCAGATACAGGCAGAGGGAGAAGCAGGCTCCATGCAGGAGCCCGACGTGGGATTTGATCCTGGGTCTCCAGGATCAGGCCCTGGGCTGAAGGCGACGCTAAACTGTAGAGCCACCTGGGCTGGCCTCCATTGGATTTTCTAAGGCATATGTGACTCTCTACCCTTCCTTCACATGGTTAAGAACTACTGTATTGTATAGAAGAGGGAGATAAGTGAAGGCTAAAGAGAGTGATGATAAAAGCTTTATGAAAGAAGAGGAAATGGAGTTGGCCTTTGAGCCTGGGCAGGGTTTGAATAGATGAGAGGAAGAAGAGGGCTATTCTAGTGGATGGTAACAAGAGGAATAAAGGCATGTAGCCAGTGTTGATGGAGCAGGTACAATGTATCAGACACAGATTATCTTTATAAATTCTCACCATAGGACTAGGAGGTAGATATTAATGGTATCTTCATTTTATTTTATTTTATTTTATTTTTTAAAAGATTTTATTTATTCATGAGAGACACACAGAGAGAAGCAGAGACATAGGCAGAGGGAGTAGCAGGCTCCCCACAGGGAGCCCAATGTAGGACTTGATCCCAAGACTTTGGGATCATGACCTGAGCCAAAGGTAGACCCTCAACCACTGAGCCACGCAGGTGTCCCAGTATCTTCATTTTATTGTGGAGAAGACTGATGATCATAAGGATTAAGTAACTTAACCAAGGTCTTGCAGTTAGTAAGTGGTAAACCAGGATGTGAATGTTTTTAGTCTAATCCCAACAATTATCATATAGTTTTTTTCTCTTTTAATCTGTTGGTGTGGTAAATTATATTTATATATTTCATAGATTTTGCATTCTGGAATAAACACAGTCTGATCATGATGTATTATCTTTTCTATACTACTTGGTATAGATATTGGTATACTTTGGTTTGCTAATATTTTGTTTACTTTTCTACATCTATGTTCATGGGTGAGGTAGGCCTGTATTTTTCTTCTTTGAACTATCCTTGTCTTGTTTGAATATCAATATTATATAGTAACTTCACTGACTAAATTGAAGAGTATACCTTTTTCTGATCACTGGTGGAGTTTGTATAAGATTGGAACAACAAGGGCAGCCCTGGTGGCTTAGTGGTTTAGAGCCGCCTTCAGCCCGGGGTGTGATCCTGGAGACCTGGGATCGTGTCCCACATCGGGCTCCCTGCATGGAGCCTGCTTCTCCCTCTGCCTGTTTCTCTTCCTCTCTCTCTCTCTCTCTCTCTCTCTTTCTCTCTCTTTCTCTCTCTCTTTGTATCTCTCATGAATAAATAAAATCTTAAAAAAAAAGGATTGGAACATCTGATTATTATTGGAACATCTAAATTATTTGATTATATCAAATTACCTAGGTTTGGTATTAACTTGGTGAAGAGTTTTTAAAGTTCTGATTCCAGGGGATCCCTGGGTGGCTCAGCAGTGTGGCGCCTGCCTTCGGCCCAGGGCATGATCCTGGAGTCTCAAGATCGAGTCCCATATCGGCTCCCTGCATGGAGCTTGCTTCTCCCTCTGTGTCTCTGCCTCTCTCTCTCTGTCTCTTACGAATAAATAAATACAATCTTAAAAAAAAAAAAGAAAAAAGTTCTGATTCCATTTTAAAAGATGAAGCCATTTGACTTCTTAAAACAGTTGTAGTAGCATATATATCTAACATCTCAAATTTACTGTCATAAAATTTTTATAATCTTTAAAAGAATTCTCTTTGGGACGCCTGGGTGGCTTAGCAGTTTAGCACCTGCCTTTGGCCCAGGGTGTGGTCCTGGAGTCCCGGGATCGAGTCCCACATATCTGGTTCCCTGCATGGAGCCTGCTTCTCCCTCTGCCTGTGTCTCTGCCTCCTCTCTGTGTCTCTCACAAATAAATAAATAAAATCTTTAAAAAATTCTCTTTATTTAAAGTTATATCCATCATATCACTCCTAATATTATCTAGTCTATTCTTTTTCTTGATAATCTTACTAGAAATTTTCTATTTTATAAGTTTTTACAAATATCCATTTTTCAGCTTAATTGATACTCTACATTTTATCTTTATTTTCTGTTATTAATTTCTGCTTTTATTATCTTCATTCAACTTAGATTTTATTCTGTTATTCTTTTCAAACTTCTACAGTTTGACTTAAGTTAATTAGTCTTCACACTTTATTCTTAATATGTGAGTATGTAAAGCTATGCCTTTCTCTTCAAGTAATGCTTTTTTACTACTTCTTACAACATTTTGATTTATGATACTTTGAATTTCATTTAGTTCTCTGTATTTTCCTGGAATATTTTTCTTCCTTTTATATTTCCCTTTTCTATATATTTATGATTTAGGTGTTTCATGGTGAGTAGATATACCTAGACTTTTAGAATCCACCTGACAGTCTTCATTTTTTAACTAATGAAATGAAGTTGTCTTCATCAAAATAAAAAGCTTCTGCACAGTGAAGGAAATAATCACCAAAACTAAAAGGCAACCTTTGGAATGGGAGGAGATACTTGTAAATGACATCTAATAAAGGATTAGTATCTAAAATACATAAAGAGCTTATAAAACTCAATACCCCGAAACAAATAATCCTGTTAAAAAATGGGGAGATATTTTTCCAGACATCCAGGTGGCAACAGACACATGAAAAAATGCTGAGTGTTGCTCATTGTCAGGAAAATGAAAATCACAACTGCAATGAGATATCACCTCACACCAGTCAGAAGGGCTAAAAATAACAACATAAGAAACAATGGATATTGGCAAGGATGAAGAGAAAGGGGAACCCTCTGACACTGTTGGTAGAAATGCAAACTGGTGAGCCCCTCTGGAAGACAGTATGGAAGAGTTGTCATTATGTTTTTATTAAAGTTCTCATTAGATTTCTTCTGCCATTAAATCTGTCTCAATAGGAGCCACCTATTCAGGTATGGTCCATAAACTTCTTGCCCTGTCATATCCGCTATGATATGGCAGGGGGCTGAATCCTATGTGGAGCAGGGTTTGAGATCTCTTTAAGCATTGTGCTTCTCAATGCTGGGGAGGTTCAGTGACTTCCAGCTCTAGTTCTCCCTTAGGCAGTCTTAGCATTGAGCTTGGTCAGAGAAGTCAAGTTTCTCTGCATAGCTCAGTCCTCCTGGAGTTGTGAACAAGGTGTGTGCTCCAGTGGCTGCTCTGCTTGATTTCCTTGGGAACTAAATATCACAGATGAGGCTAGGATTGCCTCTGTCTTTAACAGTGAGCCACCTAATGTGTGTATGCACGCATGTGCGCACGCACGCACACGCACGCACACACACACACACACACACACACCTCTCTTCCCCCATAAGCCATTTATTTTGGTTGCTAAATTATACTGGATGAAGCACGACACCTGGGTATATTCATAATCTACCCCAAACCTACCTTTCTGGTCTCTTTTTCTGCTCTTCCTCCTTACACCAAGTGTTTCATAAATGCTACATTTACTTATCCTTATGTTTCTTGAGCACATGGTCTAGTTTTTTTATTTCCAAAATCTTTTATCAAAAAGCAGGAGAAACAAGAACGGTAACATTAGAAACATAGACCCAGGCTGACATCATCCCAAAATCTGTTTCCCAATGACATTTTTAAAAACGAATAAGGAAACTGAGTCTTGCTCAGGATCATATGGCTAATTCTAGTTAAGATTATTAAATGGTGAAATAAAAATCCAGACAGGAAGGAGGCTGGTGAAACAGTGTTGACAGAGTAGTCCTGCCAGTGAGATGCAGGAGTAGAGGCAAGGTATTTCGTGAGAGTTGTTAGTCATTCATTCACTTAAATGTGTATTAGTTGGAATGTCACCACATGAATTAGGAGGTTACAATTGAGTGAGAAATATTTTATTTTTTATTTTTTTAATTGGAGTTCAATTTGCTAACATATAGCATAACACCCAGTGCTCATCCCTTCAAGTGCCCCCCTCAGTGCCTGTCACCCAGTCACCCCAACCCCCCGGCAATTCCCTTTCCACTACCCCTTGTTTGTTTCCCAGAGTTAGGTGTCTCTCATGTTCTGTTATTCTCACTGATATTTGAGTGAGAAATATTTAAAAATATTTAAATATTTTTAAATTTCTGCTCTATTAGAGACCAAAAATTTGAAAATGCATCATGTATTTGGGAAAACAGCAATTCTGAACTGCTGAAACATTTGAAGGGATAGTAGTAAGTGAGGCTGTGAAGATCACATGGGGCCAGATTGTTAAGGGTTTGCATGTAACACTTTTTTCTATATTTATTCAACCAACATTTACTGAAAACTTACTGTATGCCAGAAGCCACACTAGCAATGGGGATATAGGAGTGAGAAAGACAGTGTTTCTGTTCCTCAGGAGCTATAGGCATTAGGGAGTTGATGGAATGAAGCAATTTAAGCCTGTAGATTGATGGAAAATTCACTCTAGTGGCAGTCAAGGGGAAAGTGATGGGAGACAGAGAGTCTAGATAGGTAGAAGGCCGCTGCCTTAGTTCAAGAGAAAAATGATAGGAGCTTAGACTATGGAGGGTGACGGCAGTTGTCAGAGTAGATGTAATAGGGGAACATTCGTGGGGGTAGGGAGAAGGTAAAGGTGGCAGGACCCAGAGATAGGGAGAGAGAGAGAGAGAGAGAGAGAGAGAGAGAGGCTGGCCAATAGCTTCTAGCTGTATCCTTCCTTGTCTGGTCTGAAGGTGGTGGTGATGTTGCTGCATCTCAGCTCTTGTTTCTGCTTCTTATGGGCTCCTGGAGATAGAGAAAAAGAGTCTTAATGACCTATTTTGCGCCCCGCCCCCCCCCCCCCCCCCACCTGGTACCATTGGTTGAAGCATTGCACTGGTAAACACAGGATGTTGTTAGTTAGGTTAGGGTTCACAGTCAACTAGTTTGTAATAATTGAAAATGGTCTTGTGGAGAAATTAAATTATTTTCTAAATTTTTACTATAGCAGCTAGAGATCTCTTTGAGGTAATTCTATGACTTATCTTATATAGCTGTTGTGAAAAGAATTGCTAAGTAAGGCAATATTATATAGTTGTATGTATAAATATATAGTTTGAAATTTTTAATGACAACTAGTTTTTGTTGTCTCTGTTTTCATTTAACAGCTGTAAAATTAAAGGGGAAATGGCAATTGCCATTTTAACAAAGGATATTTTACCAAATATCCTTTTGTCTCTCCTTTCTTCCTTTGGCATCTTGTAAAAATCTGTTTTCTTACACTATGCAACAAAAGGATTTATTCCCTTGACAATATATTTAATAACAGAAAATTTAGCAAACACTATAGATACCTTCCAAGTTGTAACTCCTCAATTTATTATAAGCAAGTAAGTGCTGAGAACATTTTGTTACATTATATTTTTCTCCGGATTTATAGCTCCCAGATTAGCAGTATGTGTAAGTTACACATGACAGCTTATCTATGAAACATTCATGATAGCATTTTATGCTATTTGCCGCCTTGAAAATGGACACATGATAGGTAGGATATCTTTATTTTTTACATTTTCTAGTTTGCATCAGTTGTGAATTAACAAATAATTAGCGAATGTCCAGTGCAATGGAATACCAAGTGCCATAGAGAGACAACAAGATGCCTGTATTGCAGGGATTGTTAATCCAACTGAAAAGACAAAATGCATTATGGAAGGCATATAAAAAATGTGGCAGTACTTCCCAGATATTGTAATGTACATGTATTTGCTCTCACTTTCTTACCCCCTTACTGGTCCCAATGCTCTTCATGGACATATGCTTCCTACTTATCGTATGTAGAAAGAAGGGAAGTCACGTATCAATATTTTGGGAATAAGATCCAGTACCTCCCAGGAGGAAACAAGATCTGAATGAAGTGCCATCTAAATAAAGTGGAGGATAAAGTTTGAAAAGATACTTTAGTACTTATGAAGTTCTTTCAGATCTGTTTAGTAGTAACCAGTATGAAATTTTAAAAAAATGATAAAACTTATAAACTCACTGCCTGCCAAGAGAGTCCTAAGTTCATAAGTTTAATTAGGAAAAGTATTTTCTTATTTGATGCTGCTGCCTCTTCTGGTTTATGCTCAGAGAAGAGGGGTGACTTCCCCAGGAAACCCTGTCTTCTGACTACTGTCTTTGGCCTGGGGCCTCCACTGTGCTCTCCTCTCACCAGCACCAGAGCCTAGGCAAGATCAGGTGCTTAAGATGGTGCCAGAGTGTCATCAGAGTCAGTACCTTCTGACTCTGTGACATTTGTCCTCTCCCCTCCTGGATTCTGTTCATTTTGGGTACAAAGGTTAGGCCTGAGCCCATTTGGGAAATGCTGTGGGCCTGCAGCCTGGGACTCATGACACATTATTGTGGATCCTTAGGATCTCTAATTTCTGTTCTGGACTTTCAGTCCTTCTATACTCTTGCTGAATCTAGATGCAACCTATCAAACTTATGTTTTGTACAATGAAATTATAAAAAATTTAATATACTATTTTAGAATTGAGACAAATGAAAGTGACAGTTATAATTTAAAATGTAAACTAATTGTCCAGTAGAACTGAAGTCATATACACAGAGTTTTGGAAAATAAAACCTAGAGATATCACAAACTTGGATTTTATCATTTAAAAATGGCCTAAGTACTTTCTAAAGATTCTTCCATAGCATACTGAGTCAGGTGTTTTGTTTTGTTTTGTTTTGTTTTTGATATAGTGGACTGAAAATGTAGCTCCAGGTTCTTGAACCTATAAGAATAGTTGATGTCGGTTAGGAATGATCACTCTAGTACCCAAAAGGGCCAGGCAGGAAATGTACCTGACTGAAACCAACAGCTGCCACACATTCTGACAAATTATTTGCAGAGATCTTTGCTGGCTTTGCTGGTCCAGAAATTTTAAAAATATTATTTAGCTACTATAGGTTAATCTGGGCCTGAAAATGATCACTCAAGAAACCTGTTAAATGTGTTTGCAAAGTCTCCTAGAACTAGCATTTCTCTGAAACGGTACCTGGATAAGCCTTCCAAGTGTCTGCTGTGTTTGTTTCTTTGAGTAACCACTTTGAAAGGACTTTCCAGTTTATGAGACTATAGTATAGTCTCATTTACTCTTAAACTTTATCAGCAAGCAAAAGAATAGTAAAAGAAAACAAAGATAATAAAAAACTGAAAAACTGTCATGAGAGTATAGTTTTCTAAATGTTGACACCAGAAAATCAGATATGGCTGAGAAACAGCAGCATCTTTCCTGAAATACGCTCATCTGAACCAAAGTTGTTATAACTCAAAGCAAGAGGGATCCATTTTGAAGGCAAATGATCAAGGTTGCTATGGAAATGATGCAAAAAATGATTCAGAATATTACCCAGAAATACATTTCCTTGACTATTGATAAATCTCATGCAACATGTGCCAGTCTATGGCTATTATAAAATGAACTGGAGGGATCCCTGGGTGGTGCAGCGGTTTGGCGCCTGCCTTTGGCCCAGGGCATGATCCTGGAGACCCAGGATCGAATCCCACATCGGGCTCCTGGTGCATGGAGCCTGCTTCTCCCTCTGCCTGTGTCTCTGCCTCTCTCTCTCTCTCTCCCCCCGTGTGACTATCATGAATAAATAAATTAAAAAAAAAATGAACTGGATATCAGAGATTCCTAGTGACTCTGTCTTTGGAACTGTCCATCATGTGTAACCCACACTTAGTTGCCTTTATAGGTACAAATATTTAAAAATATTAATATCTAGAATCTGATCATTTCCCCCCTACTTCTTGATACATCTTGGCCCAAGCTTTTAACTATCTCTTATCTGAATGATGACACACTATGACACAGAGTTACGTACGCAGAGTAGGAGGTTTTCAGATTTAAGTATATGTGAGAATCACTAAGAGTGTTTGTTACAAAAATTGGTTTTATTCTGATTCAGAGGATCTGCAGACCACATTTTGAGACCCATTGCTTTAAAATGAAAAATAAGGGGCAGCCTGGGTGGCTCAGTGGTTTAGTGCCACCTTCAGCCCAGGGCCTGAGCCTGGGGACCCAGGATCAAGTCCCACATTGGGCTCCCTGCATGGAGCCTGCTTCTCCCTCTCCCTGTGTCTCTGCCCACCCCCTCTCTGTGTGTTTCTCATGAATAAATACATAAAATCTTAAAAAAATAAAATGAAAATTAGGAAGCATCATATAGGTTTTGATTTGTTTTCTCAGTTAATGGTCTTGTTCACAGACTTTGGAAACCATTGCTTTAGCTGAAAAATGTTAAGATTCCTTCAAGAAAGGAAAATAAGTTTTATCATTACTCAGAGCCCATTTTTTTGCATATTCATGATGACCTCAAAGTTTATACTCCTAACTCAGAGCTTTTCTTTGAACTTTAGGTGTGTATATACATATGTCTACTGGAACACCTACTGGAATGTCTAATAGATTTCTTCCACTTCACATAGCCACATAAAAATCCTCCCTCCAAGCCTGGTCCTCTTGCAGTTTTCCCAATTTTGGTTAATGGCAACACTATTCTTCCAGCTGTTCAGGCCAAAAAACTTGGAATCATTCAAGGAAGTATTTTAAGTATTTTTCTTCTTTTTTATATCCCGCTTCTAATAGACTAACAAATCCCTTTGCCTCTACCTTCAAAATATATCTAGAATCTGATCATTTCCCCCCTACTTCTTGATACATCTTGGCCCAAGCTTTTAACTATCTCTTATCTGAATTATTGTGGCTCTCTGTACTGTTTGTTCTCTTTACTTCCATTCTTGTTCCTTTATAATCTATTCATAGCACAGCAGCAAGAGTGTTCTAAAATTAAAACTACATCATGTCCCTCTACTGCTCCAAGCCCTGCAGTGGTTTCCCTGTGTCACTTAGAGTAACAACCTCACAACTGAGATTGACCTACAAAGTTGTGGATCTCTCTGATCTCTTCTTACATCTATCTCCCTCCTACTCACTTTCTTCTAGGCTCAGTGTCCTCCACACTATTTCTTGAAGCCATAGTGCCTTTGTACTAGCTGTTCCTTCATTGTACTAGCTGCTGGAATGCTCTTCCCTGGGATACGTGAATGGTTCCCTTCCTCACCTCCTTCGAGTCTTTGCTCAGATGTTGCTTGCTCCAAGGGCCAACTTTTATTCCTTAATTTATTTGAAATCGTGATCCCCCTTCCCTCCTGCCCATCTTTTCTACCATGAGTTCCCCAGTCCCCTTTGCCCTGCTCTGATTTTCCATAACCCCTATCCCCTAGTAAAATACTAGATTTGCTTTTCATTTTTTTCATTGATAGATTTTTCTTTCCCCCAGACTGGAACATAAGGGCCACAAGGAAGAAATTTTTATCCATTTTGTTTGTTGAAGTGTTCCTAGTGTTTAGAAAGGTGCTCAATAAATATTTCCTGAGTAAACTCAATGAAATGTTTATGGAGTAGTTACTAAAAATCAAGTGCTGTTCTAAGTTTAAGGAGTACAGCTCCAAAGAGGCTGGATAGCTCTGCCTTCGTGAAGATATTTCTCATGGGAACCAACTGCAAAGCAGCAGAACTGCAGAATGTGCAGCATTTTGTGTAGAGGCCAGTGTGATAGAGCTGATGAAGTAGCCACAGCAGTCACGGATGGAGGAGAATACCTAGTAGCAGCCCTGCACAAAAGGCAGAGTGGATTGTAAAAGCTGTGGTAAGCAGGAAAGTGAAAACTTCCAGAAAACCGAGAGAGTTACAGAATACTAAAGTATAGGAATTACCGGAAAAAAAAAAAATTAAGCCCAAAGAAGAAAGAATATGTGGGGAAAATGAAAAGAAAGCTTGTGTAAATAGCATATAATAAAAACTCCCACTAACAGTGTCTTAAGCACACAGTGGTTTATTTCATTCCATGAAAGAAATCCACAGGAGGGGAGCCAGGTGTTAGATGGAAGCTTCAGGACCCCACTAGTGACCAGTTGTCCTATCTTAGCACATGCCTTCTATCCTCAAAATCACTTCCTGGAAGGAAGCAAAGGGAAGGAAAAAGGAATCTTCCAGAAAATGACATAATACATCTCACGGACTAGAACTTAATCCCCTGGCCATACCTAGCTACAAAGGAGTCTAAGGAAACTTGTCTTTTAATCCAGGGCCTTGCCATCACAAATATCTCTCCCATAGTAATAAATGGATAAGTTGCAATTTCCTAGAAGAGGATCTAAGAGTAAAACCCAGAGCATGAGAGCACCTCGGTGACTCAGTCAGTTGAGCAGCCAACTTTTGGTTTTGGCTCAGGTCATGATGTCAGGATCCTGGGATCGAGCCCTATGTCAGGTTCTGCACTCAGTATGGAATCTGTGATTCTCTCTTTTCCTCTCCCTTTGCCCCTCCCCCAACTTGTACACTCTTTCTCTCTCTCATAAATAAATAAATAAATAAATAAATAAATAAATAAATAAATTAAATAAAATAAATAAATATTTAAAACAAATCAAAGCCCACAGAGCATAAAAGAACCAGGCCAAGGGTTTTAATTATATCTGGTAGGAAGGATTGATAGTTAAAATTGTACTCTCTGTATAATTTGATACCCCTAGTTTTTGTGTGTTGAGGATAATTAGCAGGGAGGGAGATTTAAAAGTTACAAAACACTGATGTCCCTTGAAGAGATGGTGAGAATTTCAAATTGAAATGGTGCTTTATGCTTCTGACATGGAACATTGACTGTTTTAATGTCCTTTGAGTAAAGGAGTACAGCAACCTAAGAATTGGTGTATCTTTTGGACCACATTTAGGGAATCTTTGTAAAGAGGATTAGGAGTCATTTGTTTTAAAATTTATTTTAATGTTAGTATTTTTAAAAATAAAGGAACAGAGATACCTGGGCAGCTCTGTCAGTTAAGTGTCTGACTCTTGATTTCGGCTCAGGTCATGACCTCAAGCCCCAAACCTCAAGCTCCCAGCATGGAGCCTGTTTAAAATTCTCTCTCTCTCTCTCCGTTTCCCAACCCCCCTTTCTACCAATAAAAAAAAACCAAAAAAAACAAAAACAAACAACAACAACAACAAAACGACAAAAAAGGAATACATGTACAGTGAAAAGGACATCATTTCACTGCAGACCATTATATTCTTAACCTTTCAGACTTTCAGTGGCTCTGCCCAGAAGCAACTAATTTTACCAGTTTCTTGTATAAGAAAGAGTCCTATAAAACTCATGAACCTTGTGAAAATGAATGCTTAGTTCTTATTGGTAACAGTGATTTGTAGGCATTAAGTAGAAGAACAAGCTAAAATGATACCATCTCTAAGAAACCCATCCATGATTAGGCCGGGCAGATGTTACTACCTCCCAAACTCCTTCATATCTTTTTATAATTATCATTATTTTTTGTTGTGGGAAAACATATGTAACATAGAATTTGCCACTTTAACTTAAGTGTAAAGGTGAGTGGCATTGAGTAAATTCATATTGTTGTTCAGGCAACATCATTATCCATTGCTAGAACTTTATCCTCATCCCAAACAGAAACTTTGTCATTAAACACCAACTCTTCATGCCCTCCCCCAGTCCCTGGTAACCACCAATCTATTTTCTGTTGCTATGAATTTGCCTATTCTAGGTTATCTCATATCATTGGAATTGTATATCTGTCCTTTTGTGTCTGACTTCTTTTACTTGGCCTAATGCTTCAGGGCTCATTTGTAGCATGTGTCAGAATTACCTTCCTTTATAAAGGCTGAATAATAGTCCATTGTATGGATATTCCATATTTTATTTACCTGTTTATCTATTAGTGAATATTTGTTTTTTTCACCTTTATGCTATTGTGAATATTATTAATATGAACATTGGTGTACTAATATATGTTTGAGTTCCTACTTTCAATTCTTTTGTATTCTTCATGTCTTTTTATAATGTACCATGATTTGTTGTAGTTAATACACAGATGCTTTAAATTCCTTATTAGATTCTAATCCCTTGGAAGCAGAGCCCATAATTTTTTTCCCACTTAAAAATTTACTTATTTGGTTATTCAACAGTTATGTATTGAGTACTTGCTGAGTACCAGGTACCAGGCTAGACTTTAGAGACACAGAGTGCAATGACAAACATGACCTCTGTATTCTTGCAGCAACGGTCTAGTGAGGAACATTTTTTTCTTCATTTCATGTAGAAAAGTGCCTTGCACATTGTAAACATTCAACAAATATTTGTTGACTTTAACCAAGTCGATTAGTAAATAAGTAAATTAACTTACTGACTTCACATGTCCTTAGTAATTCCTGAGGACATCATATCAGTGACTGGATGTTAGTGAAAATATTTAGAACAAATGTAAACTCTGTGAGTTTAGGAATCATGTTTTTTTGTTCATATTGTATTTCTGGCATATAGGATGGTGACTAGCACACAGTATGGGCTTAATAATTTTTAAACAAATACTAATAACATAATTTGTTCTAAAGAACTATGACAAGTTCTAATGAACTCTGCCCATATATTATGATTAGAAAAACTGAGACATTTAAGAAAAGCCAGAAAAGTAGTGACCAAGTCAGAAATAGAACCTGGGTCTCCTGACCTTCAAGATGATGCTTTATGCTCTTTATGACACTAGTATATAAAATTAGAACTGATGTTCCACCTTTCTGCGAAAGATGTGAACTTTAATTAACTATAATCACACACAGTATGGAGAAAGTTTAAGGTCTTTACGTTTCCTAAAAATGATAATGAATCAGATTCCAAAATAAGCTTGTTAAATGCTATTCTTAAAGAAAAAGGATAGTAGCATATGATGATGAATTGCTATTTCTGTTAAGGATAAGGTGTTACTGTACTGCCTGCTTGGGAAGGCCTCACCAAACTATGTCTAACTTGATATGTCATTTCTTTGCTCATTCAGCTCAACTTCTTTTTGAGGGTTTGGAAATGATATCCAGTTTTTGGCTGTCAATTAATTATTTAGGCCTTTTGGGTCTTTTTGAGCAACCTGGTTTGGAAACATTTGATCCTATGTTATACGAGTTAAAGTTTATTTCATTAGGAATTCTGGCTAAATTTTTAATGAGTGAGAAGGTTGAGGCCTTTAATTATCTAAAAGTTTTTGTATTATTTGTGGGTCTTCAAACCAAGGAGTTTTATTATAATTTTATTATTTTTAATTTTTAAAATTTATTGTTATTATTATTATTATTTATATAGAGAGAGTGCATGAGTGCACCTGGGATGGGGGGTGGGGGTAGGGTTGAGTGACAGGGAAGGATAGAGAGAAGAGAGAGAGAATCTTAAGCAGGCTCTATAACCAGCATGAGCAGATGCAGAGCTTGATCTCATGACTCTGGGATCATGACCTGAGCCAAAATCAAGAGTCGGACACTTAACCAACTGAGCCACCCAGGTACCCCAAGCCAAACTATTTTTAAATTTCAGATATTTCAGTGTTAGAGAAGGCTCCAGTATTTGAAATGTGCAAATTCATCTTATAATAAAATCCAAGAAGAGTATAGACTAATTCACACCCAACTTTAGTTGATCAAATTCTGAGACTATCATTGGCACAGGAAATAGAGGACCTTAATTCATTAGAGAAACAATTTTGTGTAAATATGTAAAGAGTTTGACATTTTAAGAAGAGTAAATTGAGCACACATTCTCCCGGAGAACTTGAAGGGAATGGAGTACTACCAGTACTGGCCCCAAAGTTAAGAAGAACTTGGATACTGTTGGAAAGAGAATAAGCCTAAATGTCAAACCTGTTGCCCTTGGTTTTATTGTGTGTTTTTAAATTTTTTTGCTTTAAAAATATTGAGATCTAGTTGACATATAACATTGTGTAGATTTAAGGTTACAGTTCGTTGATTTGATACATTTATATGTTGCAGTATGATTACTGCTATAGCATTTAATGAACACTTTCATCACGTCACACAGTTATTTCCTTTTTGCAATGAGAACAATTAAGACTAGTTTTTTAGCAACTTTAGTTTATAATACAGTATTGATTATAATCACTCCATTATGCGTTAGATCTCAGGGATTTATTGATTGACTAGTTGCAAGTTCATATTCTTAAGCAAGGTCTCCTCAATTCTGCCTGCCAAGCTTCTTTTAATCACCCATCTGGTATTTGTTTTTAGGAGCTCAGCTTTTTTAGATTACAGATTTAAGTGATACCCTGGAGTATTTGTCTTTCTCTGTCTAACTTATCTCACTTGGCATAATCATCCAAGTTGATGCAAATGGTGGGACTTCTTTCTCATGGTTGAATAATATTCCTTTGTGTATATGTATACACACATCTTCTTGATCTATTATTTGCTGATGGACACTTAGGTTTTTTCCATATCTTTGCTGTTGTGAATAGTGCTATAATTAACATGGGAGTGCAGATATCTCCTCAATATCTTGTTTTCATAACTTCTAGAAGAAAACATAATGGAGAAGCTCCTTGACATTGATCTTGGCAATGATTTTTTGACTATGACACCAAAAGCACAAGTAACAAAAGAAAAAATAGATAGGACTACATCACACTAAAAAGCTTCTGCACAGCAAAGGAAACCATTCACAAAATGAAAAGGTAGACTACGAAATGGAACAAAATATTTGCAACTATATATGGGTTATATATCTATTGCAACTATATAGTTAACAACTATATTGTTGTCCTTGTTGATGGTCAGACTTCTCAGATAATGAAATTTGTTTCTGTCTTTATGACAATAGGAAATTCTCAAAACCTTCTGACTTACTACACTTTTTATAAGAATGCAGGTATTCCACTGGTTTTGTTGTTGTTCTTGTTATTGTTTGGGACTTTCCCATAATACACTTTTCTATAGCTAGTAGGAAGATAAAATGGCCAAATGGCGGCCCACGATGTTTGGTCTTTCACTACCCTATGTGATTTGGATGAAATACATACAAGTATGTGTTGTGATAGGGAGGGCCAGAGATAAGTAGAGATCATATGGTGAAATCAAAGAACTGAAGAAAAAAAAAAGAAATCAAAGAACTGAAAATGGATTTTGATAAAAAGTTGCCTTGGTAACTTACTCAATTTTAATGTATTGGTTTCCTTGGTACTGTCCCAGTTTGTGTTCTGGAGAAGGATGAGGGAATCTTACTTCAGCAGGCCGCCTTTCTCCCTAACTATAGGTAATGAAAGAGCAGGAGTTAAAGAGGAGAACCTTCTTGCTAATGAGCTCCTCTCTTGATCCTGCCAGACAACTGTCAGAGCCCTTGAGAGGAGATATCAGTAGTTCCCATTATTGTTTTATTTTATTCTTTTTAGTAGTTTCCATTCTTTTGGTCACTTTCATGTATCCTTCAGAAGAGTGTTTGATATTTTTCAATACAGCTGGGGAGAGGCAGTTAGGATAGGGAGAATTGAGGCTGGAGGTAAGAGGAAGATATGGGAAGAGAGATCTTGGGTGGAGTATTTTCACCAGTATCTAGGACAGTGAACAGTCTAGACTAATGAATAGAAAACTAATGCTTTGTCAGTCCTAGTCTCTAATATGAACAACTTGTTGAGGGTGCATGTACTAAGCTAAGTGCTTTGCAGCTAGCACCTCATTAAATTCTTACAGCATCCTATGAAGTAGGTAGGCATTGTTCTAATCTTCACTTTACAGATAAGCAAATTAAGATCCACAGAGTAACTGCTAAGATTATACAATAATAAAGAACAGAAACCAGAATTCAAATTCTAAGTTAATTTTTTAATTCATTTATTCATGAGAGGCAGAGACATCGGCAGAGGGAGAAGCAGTCTCCCCATGGGGAGCCTGACAGGGACTCGAGCCTGGGATCACGGACTTGAGCTGAAGGCAGACACTCAACCACTGAGCCACCCAGATACCCCTAGAATTCATACTCAGTTGTAGTCGGACTCTAAAACCACTCTGCTATTTTGCACCTTCCAGAATAAAATCTGTGCTTTCCTCAACCCTGCACAGCTCCACCAAAAAAGTCCACATATGGTCTGAAGACTTAGCTGGCCAGCTGGAGCCCCGGCCAATCTCGTGCCTACAAAGGAGTTGGCAGGTATGGATGACTAGGTTTGGATTCTGAATATCTGATTTTTCTTCCCATTGTGGGAATTGCTTTATAGAATATTTAGGCTCCTGTTATCTAGCAGAGATTGGTCTACTGTTAGAAGAGAGAAGTTTGCCAGACCTCTGTTTTTACAGCTCCACATATTCTTATGCAGTTGTCATCAAGTTGTTACTTTAATACCACAGCCAATCATATGTAATGTTACAGCAAAACACACCTGACATGCTCATTAAAACAAATATCACATTTGCATAATTGCTGTTGATAGAGAGATACACACACACAGGCAGCTGGAAAACTAATGAGGTTTGTTTAAGCAGCAGCCACCCTCCTCATGCACACATGTTCTAGGAACTTTTGTGGAACTTTCTAGCCTCCTCCTACCTTCCTACCTCAATTCTCTTAGAAGAGTCTGAACTAGTATCATTAGAAAATTGTAGCAGAGAATGGAGGGGAAGTAATCTGATAGAAACTGAAGCTAGTATTGAGAGAAAGTGACATTATTTGAAAAAAGGGTATTTCAGAGTGGGTGTTACTAAATAGGAGTGAGGTTAAAGCAGGGCCTTTAGATAGGGCAGTCATCTGATATGATGATATGATGGTTTTATGTGATTGAAGAAGGGGGTGGTATATTTAGTGCAGCTTCTGAGGGCAGAAAGGAGCCTGCCATACCAGGCACACCCACAGTGAAATGGGCTGGAAGATCCAGGGCCTGCTGTCTGATTACTGGGAATTGGGAGTGCAAGGAGGCCTAGAATATGCAGAATGATTTCCAAAGTGCTTTCAGTATATCATCTCATTGGATCATCCCGACTTTACTGTGAGATAGTTATTACCTCACTTTTTGCGAGATGAGGAGGCTCCAGGCTGCAAACAACAACCTGCCCAAGATCACATAGCCAGAAAATGTCAAAATGGGGACTAGAGCTTAGGACTTCTGGGCTTAAAGGGTCCCAGGTAGCAAGTAAGCGTCCCAAGATCCCATAACCAGAAGATCCTGGGACCAAGGCAGAGAGAATGGAGAACAGGACAACTGTCAGTTTGACAAAGCACTGTGCTGGGCTTTTTAACAATCTTGTGAAGATGGATTATGATCTCCCTCTCAAAAGTAGTTGAGCATTGGGGCAGGGCTGGATCTACTTGGGTAGTAGTGAAGTGGTCTCTGCCACAGTGGGAGGCTACAGGAGTAGTTTATTGACTGGGTTCTATGTCTCTGCTTTGACCTATAATCCAAACTTTACAGTGAACTATCCAAAATACATCTCTGATGACGTCACCCCCTTGCTTAAATCTTCAGTTGATTATATCCTACTGCTCTTAGGGTAAATATCAGAATCTTTGAGGAGACCCACAAGACAAGGTCTGGCCCCTCCCTAGATGACCAAACCTCATCTTACCTTATATTTTACTTTTCTCTTTGTGTTCCAGCTATTTTGATAGGGACCACATGCTCTCTTACTGAGTTCAGTCCTCAATATTACAGATGAGGCAACAGACTAAAGGATATTAAGTGGTTTGCTTAAGGTCAAAACAGACTCTTGTTTTCCAGGTCAGTTCTACCACACAGCCTACACTAGTTTAATTCATGAGTGTTAACCTGTTCTAATGTGACCAAGAGAGCCCCACAGAAAAGGATGAAGCAAATAGTGTGTGACTGCTTATTCAACTCTAGTGAAACCATTAATTTTACTTAATTAAGTTCTTTTTAAAAATTCAGAATAGAGTCAGAGTCTGGTAAAGCTAATAATAGTGTCTTTCTTTGAATTAAAAAGTCTTTAGAACACCTTCAGTCCATCAAATCATATTTGAAAAATGCTCGTGTATTATCCTTGGCTAATGATAGGATGATAATGTGAAGTAGAGATTAAAGGTCAGTTGTCAAATGTAGCTATTAGCTAGAAAAAAGTCTTCCAGACAGTGTTTCCTGAAACCTTTTGAGCCCTGACATGGTTGATGAACAGAGTGGGTTAGAGCCATGAATCATCAGAGTCTCCTGTCCAGCAGTGTTTCCTTGGGTAGCAGCCTGGATCTGTTCAAGTCCTGAGTTATCTGATGTTCCTTTGTTAAACTGCTTCAGAGTGTACTTTGTCATCCTGTTATTGATGGAAGGCCAAAAATGACACTCCACAATTGTGAAAAGCTTTGGGGACTATTACAGGAAAGTGCTTATTTCATGAATTAATTCCCTTTGCTGCCACGGAGAACCAAGTTAATGCTTTCACTCAGTTGGGAAGATATGGGCAGTCTATAAGAATGATCTTGAGGTGAGAATGATGAAATGATCATTGTCAGAGGTGTAATGCATGTCATATTGTGAATAGCTGTGCTCCTTTCGATGAATACTTGGTGAGGCATTGAAGAGAAAAGCGTTTTCAGCCTCTTTATCCTCTAGGACTTTTAAAAGTTCTAGAATTTTAAAAACAAGCATTGGAAATGACCTCTCCAAAGTACTTTTCAAGTTTACCAAAGATTACCATGGCAACTAAATTACTGAATGACTAAAGGAAGTATGTGTAATGATGTTTCTCAGCCCATGTACAAGTTCCTTGTTTATTAAAGAAGAAATGCCAGGGCATGAGACTATCCTGCTCTATGTAAAGGCAGAGAATGAACATTCTCTGGGGGAGGTATATTCCTTAGCAATATGAAGGAAGTGTGTCAAAAGCCTATACATTCATTTTTACAAAAGTCTGGTGACATTAAAATAATAAAATTGTTCAATGGGACATCATTGCTTCTTGCATGAGAGTCAGAAAGTCAGACTCTTAACCATAAGAATAGCTTTGAGATGATCTAGTGGTAGCTTCTTTCTTATATGCATTTTTGTGTTCACCTATGTTCAATGCATTGAATTTCATACCCTGCTGGGTGATTTTTTTCCATGATCTGAAAGTGGAAGGAGGAACCAAAATCAAGCCTTTTTTTTTTTTAAACCTTTTATTTTTTTATTTAAAATTCCAGTATGGTTAACATACAGGATTATATTAGTTTCAGGTATATTCAACACAAAGTCAAGCCTTGTTACATATTTTCAGAGGACATTATATAATTGCTGCTCTGGGATTTCACATAAACTTCCATAGACCTAGTTTTTTGTTTGTTATTTATGCATATATTCTTAGAAAAATTATTTCTTTGTAATGTACTGTGAGCATTTATTGTTAAAATACACTAACCTATTACTTAAAAAAGAATATTCTATAAAAGGGGCACCTGAACTTGATGTAATGAGCACTGGATGTTACATGCACCTGATGAATCATTAAATTCTATCCCTGAAACTAATAATAGTGTATATATTAACTAAACTGAATTAAAATAGGGAAGGAGAGGGTGCCTGACTGGCTCAGTCTATAAAGCATGTGACTCTTGATCTTCAGGTTGTGAGTGCGAGCCCATGTTGGGTATAGAACAGTATTTTTTTTTTTTTAAACATTTTTTAAAATCTTTATTTATTTATGATAGTCACACACAGAGAGAGAGAGGCAGAGACACAGGCAGAGGGAGAAGCAGGCTCCATGCACCGGGAGCCCGACGTGGGATTCGATCCCGGGTCTCCAGGATCGCGCCCTGGGCCAAAGGCAGGCGCCAAACCGCTGCGCCCCCAGGGATCCCTAGAACAGTATTTTTAAAAAATCTTTAAAATACACTAATCTTTGGTGAAGAAAATAGCAACAAAACTATTTGAAATGGAACTTTTTTCTAAATTAAAGTGTTTATAGCAAGTGCAAGTGTGTATCAATAAATGAACCTCGGTTCATTTATTTTTACGCTTGGGTGGTTTTTCTTTCTTGACTCCATTTGAGATTACCACCCCATTATATAGTTAGAAGTATAGATTCTTATTGTTGGAAGAGACTTTAAAAGTAATCCAGTTTGACCCCCACACCTACCTAGTTTCAGTTCTAATACTTCTACTTACAGGACTATTGCTCTCCCCAGAGATAGGCCACCTCATACTCGACAATAATGGTTAAAAAATTATTTCTTTTATTAAAATTGGATACCAGAAAACTTTGATCTGCTGAACCTTGCTTCATTTGTGGATAAATGAAAATACAGCATGTCCAAAACATACTGGATTATTTAAGTGCCACTGGGCCAGAAATCAAAGGCTTATATGAAATGAGATAAGATTTGTCTAGAAGAAAAGTGGGCTCTCTTTGGGCTAGACATTGAAGGAGGTGATAACCTCATTTTGTGCTTGTGTCTTCCTCTTAATCTTTCCCCAAATGAGAAGCATCTTTGACTATTTCAGTTTTGTGAGAGGATAGAAGGGCAGTTGGCATAGGGAATATTGGGCAGAGGTTGAAAGCTGAGATGATTCTGGGACTTAGAGACACAGGATTTTGGTCTTTATATTTTTATAGCCTTGAAGTGACTGGTAAGTTAGTGGGACATTCAGGGAGAGATTCTACAGAATGGAGGAGCGTTAGGGGATTTTCACTGATTCACAGAATGTCAGAGTGGTTATGGAATTTCCCATCACTAAGAAATTTATCACTTTCTGTGGCAACAGCATAAAACTGTTTTGAATTGCTCATTGAGCAGCTCTACCTATGTTGAGTTAAAACCATTTATCTCCCTGAAACTTAGACTTATGGATCCTAATTCTTTCATATTTGTGACAACCTTCAAATATTTGAACATAGCAAAACCATGTTCTTTTTGAGATGGTGCTTCCCCAGCTAATCTTCACAGTTCTATTAATAATTTCTGTATGAAATGAAATCAAGAAATTCACTATCTCATGTCCTTCCTTTTACTTAAAAATATCTAAATCATTTTTTGAGAATCTCATCTTGGCTAAATATTTCATTTAGCATTTTACCTTTAGATTATAGTAAATACTGCTAGATATTTTCTGATTTATCTCAGAACAGTCCCATGAGATATACATTATTAGTATCAGCAGTTGGCTGATGAGGAAACTAAAGCCCAGAGTGGTGAACCAAGATGCCTGAGATGCTGGGGCTAATATTCCAATTCCCATCTTTTGAACTCTGAATTCCATGTGATTAATAACCACAATAGACTATTTACTAATAGAAGGCTGGTTTACTAATAAATCTATTAAAGGGCCACATTGGGTATCAAATACATGATTTTAGGTATGATCTCACTTGCATGAAGCAGAGTAGAATTCATTTTATTTTGGAGACTTTGCTTCTGTTAGCATAACCAAGATCAATTACTAGTTACTTGGCAAGCACATCATCCTATTGACAAACAATCTTTGGTTCTTAAAATATGTGCTGTTTATCAGGATAATTTTCCCAGTTATACTTGTGTGGTTTGTCTTTTGGACATGAGTGTAGGAATTGGATTTATATTAACTTTCATTTTCTTATACTTGGCTTATCATTTAAGATCTAAATTTTGGCATCCAGCACTGTTAGCTTTTTTCTAGGCTTCCCATCATAGGCCAGGGTTCCACATAAGTTTTGTGGAATGTTCTTTATTGTGTCTTCATTTTGATGACAATTTAAGAAAAAGGAATAAACATTTTCTGGCAAATCCCAATGACCATCTTGTTACCAAATACAGATATGTAATATCAAAGCTTGCCTTTATGCTAATACTTTAATATAAATTGTTGGGTATAGAATAGAGGAAGCAATGGAGAAATGATGTATTTCAGTCCAGGGAAAAGTCATAGCCATCATAGTGTACTGGGCAAATGCAGTTTTCCCAGCAATTGGAATATGATGGGTAAACTGAGTCATCACACAGATAGTAGTATAGGTATGTGGGACTCAACCTGTCTAGGCTCAGTACCATATTCTTGTTGGCTATTTGGTTTCAGCAAAATATCGTGTATCACGTTATATTATCAGATATCACATTATATTAATTCAATTTGCATTTTAATTAATTTTATAATAAAAGTTACTGATTTTTTTAAAGATTTAGTTTATTTATTCATGAGAGACACACAGAGAGAGGCATAGAAATAGGCAGAGGGGCAGGCAGGCTCCCTGGGGAGAGCCTGATGCAGGACTCGATCCCAAGACACTGGGATCATGCTCTGAGCCAAAGGTGGACCTCAACTTCTGAGCCATCTAGATGCCCCTAAAAGTTACTGATTTTCATAATAACATTAATAATTCATTAATAGTTTATGTGGACTATTTAATCCTGAAGCAACATATGTAATAGGAATTACTATCTTTCTTATTTTACAGATAAGGAGACCAAAGCCTGAAGAGTTTAAATAACACTTAAAAAGACACAATTTATAAGAGGTGGAATTAGAGTTTGAACTTAGACATTCTGATTTTAAGTGCCCAGTCTCTTAGCTATTATATTTTATTTATTTCACACATTTATTTTGTTTTTATAGTTAGGAGCTAGAATATAATATAGCTAGTTTTGTGTTTATATATATTTATGTAATGTATAATTAAAACAGTTTAATTCAACTGTAAGCATTTACAAGCACTCCCCTCCCCCCCAAAAAAAAGAATCATTGTATCTATTTGATAAATTCCATCAAGGGCACATTTAATCAAAATTCTCTTACAAGACGTACTCAGGGTGTGAGACTTGGGTGAGGACTGGAAGTCAGGGCTGTGTACTGGGAAGATAGGGGATTGGTCATGGCCATAGACCAGGCTGTCCAGGGAGATGGCTTATTAGATCATAGCTGAGGTCAGGACCATGATGACAACAAAGTACTGGAATGAAGGTAGGAATTCTTTGCTGATTGAATGACCAATCAGAGTTAACAGAGAGGTTTACTCTATATAATTTATGAAGACATGAACTATACTTCATAAAGATTTAATAGAGACTAAAAAATTAAAGTTTATTAATAAAATAAAATTTGCATATGTAAAACAACTTAGTCCACCAAAATCTGTTTTCTGCTTTTTAGCATTCTTTCTTTGAAAGGAACTTTGGAGCTCTTCTAGGTGGTATGATTCTCAGATGCATAGTCTTGGATTGGTTTCAGGCTGCCTACAAAGGGGATATGTATTCTTTTTTTTTTTTAAGATTTTATTTATTTATTCATGAGAGACACACACAGAGAGAGGCATAGACACAGGCATAGGGAAAAGCAGGCCCCATTGCAGGGAGCCCGATGCGGGACTCGACCCCAGGTCTCCAGGATCACACCCTGGGCTGAGGGCGGCACTAAACCGCTGAGCCACCTGGGCTGAAGGGGGATATGTAGTCTCATCCTTCACACTGGACATTTCTATTTAGTAGATAAGGGGTGGAATCTTGGAATTTTTACTGAAACCCCAAACTCCCCAAATGATCAAGATGCATATAGCTAAGTGTGGGAGCTCTTGACCTTGACTATCTCTGTCACTAGAAGTGACTGAGATTAGTACAATTCATCAAGTATTTTCAGTTCTCCTCCTTTCTCATCACATGATGGGGTTGCCATTTCTGACTTTTTTGTGATTCTGACCAGTAAGCTATACATAGGAATGATGTGTGCCACTTTAAACCAGGAACATTTAATTGATGATACTAGACTCTCAGGGGTCTCTCTTTGCCTCTGGATTGAAAATCAGAGGCATTCAAGATGATAACTGTCTCATCAGTCTGGGTCCCTGAGTGATCACAGTGAACAGAGAGCTACCCTGACACCTGTAGAAAATATGTAGCATGGGCAAGAAATATATCTTTATAGTGTTTAGCCATGAAGCCTTCCCTGAGGTGGGTGTCTGGGTGGCATATCTCTATGTCTGCTTCATGTGGCTCCCTTTTTAAAAGGTAATACAGTTTTGGATGTGTTACTTAAAACCTCAGTGAGGACTCAGTTTCTGTACCAGTTAAATAGGGACAATAACTACTTATCTCATTAAGTCTTTATGGGGATTTGGTTAATTATTGGAAAGCCCTTAAAACTGTGCCTGGCACATATTAAATGTTAGCTATTATTCTATTTAGGTAATCTTCCCCGCCCATTTAATGGAGAACGGTTGTCGCATTTTCAGACTTTGCAAGATATAGTTTCCACTCTGGGGAGAAGGTTATGGCAGTCCTTTTTAAAAGAAATCATAATTGGGATACTTCATGCTCTCCCCTTGTCATTTGATATTATGTGATCTATACTGCTAGCAAAATGTGCTAATGACCTCTGAGTAATAGAATATAACAACTCCTAATAAGCTGAGTATCATAGACAGCTATTTAGAAATGATTTGTAAATTATATGATTTGTTCTTAATACATGTGCATTCCCCTTATAAAATAATATTTTAGAATTGATAATTAAGGGACTTGGTCTTTAACCCTCTAATGATTCATAAATGCTCATTTTCACTGTTTTGTGATAGTCTCAATGGACATTTAAAGCCTATTGGAGTTTTTAAAGGTTCTATAGCTTTGAATTTTTCAAGTTTTCTTTGAAAAGCACTGAGTATATCAAATAAAGCCCTTTAAATTCCATTCATGATTGAATTTGAAAGGCTTATACTCTCATCTGAGAAGTGGCAAATTACCAATGATGATGATGCCATTGAATTACAACTAGGGAGAACTATTGAAGAAAATGGATGGGGATAAGGAGATGGGAAAAGGAGAATCTGCTAGAAAGAAAGACCAATTACTTCTTTCCATCTATTTGTTCATTGAAAAAATATTAAACTAGCACCCATTGTGCCCGAGGCAGGATGCTGGGTGCTGAGATGAATAGAAAACAAACCTTCTTTTGAGGAGTTTATGGTCTATGAGGGATTGCAGTTGGTGGGGGTGCAGCGGGGAGATGTACACAGTGTTAGAGATACCTTCATAGAGATACAAGGTAACATTGAGGTGGGAGACCTGCCTTTAGAGGCTGGCAAAGAATGGAGTGATGTCAGAGATACTATGGATAAAAAACAAGAAGTACTTGACTGTCAGTCTGCTCAGTAAGACTGAAGCCTAACTACTGAATGAGAGTGAGACTTTCAAGGCTAGGTGGTAAGGAGCATGGGAATGTCCTTGGAAAAATAGGATATTTTGGGAAGTTGATAGATTTGGCGTCAGACATGTTAGTTTTAAGCATTGGAATATCTAGGTGGAAATACCTATCAGGCAGGTTTATAGGCTTGTGAGGGAATTGGTGGATCAGGAAATAAAGGTTGAATTGAAGAGTCAAAAACAAAATATATATTCAGCTAAGCAGTTTGAGAACAAATGTGTATTGAGGTATCCCAAAACAAAATTTTCATAATTCTATTATTTATCATATTGAATTTTACCCAGTTGAAATGGCTGAAATGAACCACATGATTATATGCTTAAAGCTTCATTTGCTAGTATCTCTGGATCTGATTTGCTTACTTTTTCTGAGTGGCTAAGTTCAAAAGTATGAGGCCTACTAATCTTTTTTTTTTTTTTTAAATCTTTTAGAAGATATAAAATATCACTTGCTTGTCAAAATTCAACTAATGGAGAACTATATAAAGAGTGAAAGGCTGCTGTCTCCTGTCCCCAATCCATCCTACTCCCCAGAGTTAATGACTGTTAATGTTTGCTTTATACTATTCTGGTCTTTTAAATACAAATATAGATATGTATCTGCATATTTTATACAAGTGAGTTCGTACAATATATGCTGCCTTGCATCCTACTTTTTTTTTCTTTTGCACAGAATAGCATTTGTGGATCTTTTACCTTGTTGTATATCTTATGCTTCTTACTATGTAATATGTACCTTTGTGTAGATGAATTCTAATTTATTTAACTGTTCCTCTATGGATGCATGTTTGCTTTGCTGTTTTTCCAGTTACACAGTGTATCTGCCAACATCTTTGCATATACATCTGTTTAATTGTTCTAGTTAGTGTCTTAGAAGTGGAATCACTAGTTCAAAGGGAATCCACATTTTTTAAAGTAAGCTCTATGCCCAAAGTGGGGCTCAAACTCATGACACCAAGATCATGAGTTGCATGCTTCACTGATTGAATAAGCCAGGCACCTCAGGAATCCAGATTTTAAATTTTGGTGTATTCAGCAAATTGTATCCAAAGAGATTATACCAATTTATATTCCCTTAAGAATTTTTTTTTCTTTCAATAATTACAGCTGATTTTTATTGTGTACAATGAAACTTATATACGTTATTTCATTTAATCCTTAAAAGAGTCCTTGGAGGTAGGTGCTATTATAATCTTTATTTTGAGGTAAAGGGAACTGAGGATCAGAGAAATTAAATATGATGGCTAAAGTCACGTGGCTTGTAAGCAGTAGAGCCAGTATTTGAAGCCAGTTTGATATGGGAACTCATGCCCTTAACCACTTCCTGTTCTGCCTCTCTGTAGGAAAAAAGACCACAAATTTGCAGACTGGAGAGGCCTCTAGATTATTGTGCTTGAGTTTCAAATTTGGTTCTGATTTTCTTGGATGCCAAAAAGAAAGGGAATAGTCAGTTACATAGAACTAAAGTTAAAAGCTTCTTTTGAATCAGATTGTCATTTCCCTCTGCCTGTACCTTTCCAGTCATCTTACACTCTGCTCTAGAAAAGCTCAAAGATTCTTTATTGAACCTCATTCCCAAAGACCTGAGTTCCTGAGGGACAAGAGAGTTCAGGCCAATGTTGGCTGTACTCACTGCAACTGTCTTCAGCATCTGCTGACAGTGGCATAGTTTGTGTTCATTATTCTGATGCAATGGGGTATCTGGGCAAGGGGCACAGAGGAGAGGAACATGGCCAAGACCCAATGGCTCTCCTTGTGAATATTTAAAAGCCATTTAAATAGATTTCTTTTTATCTCCTAATTTCCTATTGATGACAGCACTGAAACTACTTGTCTCATTTTTCAAATCAAAGCTTCCTAGAGCAAAATGGCCTGGAGACTGAACAGCTCTTGAAGCTCTATTAATCATAAGGGTAAGGACAGGGAGCCCAATAAACTGTTCAGGGGGTGGAAAAGTACTTACGACCACCTCTCCCTTCAGCCAGCCTCTTCACATTGCTCCTTTGAGGCTGGTTTCTTGTGAAGGGTCTTTTTCCCCCCGCTCAGAAATGACTTTATAAGTACCTTTTTTTTTTTTTTTTTTTTAACATACACCTATTGATTTCTCTCAAAGACTTTTACTAGAGTCAGATAGCTGTGCCCTGGGCCAATCTGATGTGTCTGCCCTCAGAACATATGACTCTCAGAAGGCATCATGAGGTCCTAAGCCATAGTCTGCATTGGGCCATTGTCTCCCTTAGGTTTAGGAACCAGAGTGATGTGGGCTGGAATCCTGCCTCAACCATTGTTACTTGGACAAGTAACTTAACTTTGGTTTCTTCATCTGCTCTGTCCCTAGTGGAATAACTGTCCCTAGTGGAATAACAATATCTGTCTCCTAGGGTTATTTTTAGGATGAGTGATAATTGTCTCTTTTCTTTTTGTCACTGGCAAATCATGTACCAGCTCTGTCTTTCATCTGTTGTGTAGCTATAGAATTTTCAGAGCAGTGCTAGTTTGGTAAAGTGTTGGGGCTTTGAGGCTACTCTCCAGAGCTCCAGACATAAGATCCTGAGAAAACACTGTTTATTAATTTCAAAGCTTGGCTTGGGGTGCTAGTAGAGATTACATGGCATGAGGGCTCTAAAGCCTCTATAGGCCCTCTTGGTTATCTACTATTTATCAACTTTAGCTCCATAAAATTAGTGCAAGTTATTTCATTCTCTCTCTAGATTTTTTTCCTGTGTATTTAGATCTTTAGTGATTTACAACATAATATAAAACAAACAAAAGAGACTGATTTCTGTGACTAGATGTTATTCATTGTGTCATCCTAGAGCAGGGGGCTGGAGGAAGAGGCTATTCTCCAAGGAAAATTGAGGTAGAGTTAGTGCTGGACTACTAAAATCATTGCCTGTTTCTCCTTCATGCAATGTGCGGGAAGTGGCCAATGATTTCCTAAGCTGATGACTGTTTCCTAGGTCATAGGCCTCTAGAACCCTGGGTATCAGAGGGATGTGGTCCAAACCAAGCCAGAAGAAACCAACTGGGGCAGGAAAGATGGTAACTGACTGGCAGAGTAGCAAACTCAGCACCCTATGGGGAAAAGAGCATTATTTGCTCCTCAGAGACATTGAAGAACTAGTATAACACTAAGAGACTTTGTTAAAAGGAGAAAAGGACAAACCTGGAAGAACCTATCAGTTGTATTCAACTTAGATTAGAGTTCAGTCTCTACCAGTGCAGGGGAGGAAAGCAGCTAGGCCTAAAGCAGCACTAAGTCTGGTCCTCCCACTCCTTTTCCCTGACTTCTTTGGCCTGAAGAAACCTGGGCCAGGTTTCTGTTCGACATCTGCAGACCCCAGAAGGACTAGAGAAATCTCTCTGGAGGGCCGAAGTGGGAGGGACCCTTCTAAAAATACAAATACAGTTAATATGGAAGAAGCAAGGGTAGTTCTGGAGGTTTTCACATGCCCAAATATTTCCTACTTTTCCTCCAGCTCAGCTGTTAGCAAGTACAGTTTCCCTACCTGACCTTTTATCCCCAAAAGAAAATTGGTAAGTGTGCCCCTTCCCTTTCCCCAGACATGTACTCCTTGGGGCCTCCTGTGGTAGAGGTCCCATGGCAAGGCCTAGGCAGGGCTTAGTCTCAACTGGCTCCTGCTGGGGCCTTGAGATCCTCCAAAGCATTGTCCTGGTCATTGCCTTCCTTAATGGGTTTCAGTTCAAAGCCTGTTTCCTTAAATTTGCTCAACTGAAGAGATTCTATCATATTTTCTTCTGAACACTGGTGCATTTCCAGAGCCTCTTGCACTATAAGAGGGTCAATGCCCTTCTCACATAGCTGTCCATGTGCAGAGATAGTTGAGAATCTATCCAATATTCTCTCCTTTCTTCTTCATGGCTCTCAGGACACACTCAGGTGAATAGCTCATGTTGACCACTTTCTCCATACACTTCCACTTACTGGGGGACAGTGTCTGCAGTTCAGAATAGGCCTGGGGACAATTGGGAGTGTTGGGTACTTGTGACACTGAGAAATTAGGAGGGACTCTGGGACCCATATTTGCAGATGATGATTCTTCTGTGTACACAGACAAGATAGAGAGGGAAGGCATCTGAGGAGGTTAGGGTTGGCACTTCTATGCCACTGTCTGAGTTCAAGCCCAAGAATATGATGCCTATTAAACTCCCTGGCACTGTTTTCAGTAGAAGGCTTTAGAGAATTTCAGAAGATGTCGTTGTGGGAGCAGGATGTGCTTTGTAAGGTGCTTGTCAGCTTGGCTGTCTTCTGATTGCTATCATTAGAGTCAAGTTTGGGAAAGGACTAAGATTTGATATTGCTTACTACAGGAATGGGTTGAGGAGGGACACTTTGGAAGACAGTGACATCTTTTCATAGTTGCCCAACTGTGGTAAGGTTATAAAGCCAGTGGTTTTATAAAGAGGCTTGATATCTAGATTAGCCTGCTTCAGGATCTCATCCTGTAACACAGAGCCTCCTCTGGGCAAGTTACTGTCCAATAATGGGTCTAATGGCTCCTACTAGAATGTTTCTCAGCTCTTCCTTCTCAACAATAGTTTTTAACTCCAGGTTATCAAATGGGCTTTCTTCACATTCAAAGTCAGCAGGATTGAAATCTGCCTTTGTGTGGAGTGGGCTGAGAACTTTCTGTCATTGCTGCTGACCCAAGTTGGGATGAGGATGCTGTTGTGCTGTAAGCTGCAAGGATGGGGTTAATAGGAGATGGCTATACTGTGAGTCTTAGAGAAGCTAATTTTGCTGTCACTCTCTGGGCTACTCTTAGCATTCACTTTAACTCCTACTTCCTTAGCTTTGTGCTGATTCCCACTGGGTTTCTTAGATTCTTGGATTTTCTTAATATCTTCAGTCCACTCAATAGTTTACTTTTACAAGGAGAAGTCAGACTATATTTTTCTGACAACCTGTAAACAATCAGGTAAGGAGAAGCCAATAGATAGATTAACTTTACCTGTTGTCTTGAATTTGTCTCCCATCTTAAATGGGACATCATCAAGGTAACTGAAAATTTCATGAAGATCTGCACCCAACTTCTTAGAAGCTGTTTAGAACCTGAATGCCACTGCCATGCCAGAAGCTGAAAGGTGTGTACTCTGGCTGGCCTCCCAAGCTCAGTCCCCACCAAGCTCCTGATGTCTCCTAGGGAGAACAAATGCCTCCACCTCCAGCTCTGCCCACCCTGGGCCAGGCATCACCATAGCCATTGCCATTAATACAGCCACCAATGTTGAAATCCTTTCAATTCTTTTTTTTTTCTTTTTTTTTTTTTTTAGCTTGTAAAAAGATAGTAAAAGTCTCTACTGTATATATTTGCTGGAGGATTAATGAGAACTTCATATCCCACTTGCCTGCTTTATTTTTTCATTTAGGTACCTTTCATGATTTTACTTACTTTACATTTTCCTTGTTTATCTTCACAAAAGTCTGCCTTTTCCAAAGTAAGCTCTATGAAGTCAGAGATTTTGTCATGTCTGCTTACTGCTCAGTTGCCTAGCACATAGTGCCTCGTAAATAACAGATACTAAAATATTTTGTTGAGTGAATGAATATGGAATAGTGCCTGAAACATAGTAAGCACTGCAAAAATGTGAACTTCTTTAAAAATATCATTAGCTACTATCAGGGCTCTTAGGTGGCTCTGTCAGCCAAACATCCAACTTGAGTCAGGGTCATGAGTTGAAGCCCTGTGTTGGGCTCCACTCTGAACATGGAGCCTACTTAAAAAGTAAAATTATTAGCTACTGTCTATATATTGGGAGTAATAAAATATCTTCCTCATGGAGTAGGATAAGAGATAAATAATGTACCTGGCATAGTACACAGTAATCCTTCAATAAGTGGTGACTGGATTATGTATGAGTGATTGTTAGTCATTTTCAGCAAAAATATTTTGTGAAGAAAGCACTTGTAGTTAGGTTCTCTCCTACTCTGTGTTTCAGCTTTAAGTTTTTTAAAAATTTGACTTCATCCTTGGGTGAAGGATGAAAAAGGGGTACAGGAAGAGACTTGAATAGGCAGTGAATATTAGACAACTTAATTTGATTTAATTTAATCTTTAAGTCTTAATTTAAATTCCAATTAATTAGAATACAATGTAATATTAGATGCAGGTATGGAATTTAGTGATTCATCACTTGCATACAACATCCAGTGCTCATTACAACAAGTGCCCTCTTTAATACCCATCACGTATTTAACTCATCCCACCCCACCATCCACTTCCCCTCCCATAACCATCAGTTTGTTCTCTATAGTTAAGAGTCTGTTTCTTGGTTTACCTCTGTTTTTTCCCTCTGAATTCATTTGCTTTGTTTCTTAAATTCCACATATGAGTGAAATCATATGGTATTTGTCTTTCTCTGACTAACTTATTTTGCTTGGGATAAAACACTCTAGCTCTATCCATATTGTTCCAAATGGCAAGATTTCATTCTTTTTGATGACTAATATGCCATCATGTATGTGTGTATGTGTATATATATATGTATATATGTGATATACATGTGATATATATGTGATATATAGGTATGCATATATATATATGGTATGTATACATACCACATCTTTATTCAGTCATCAGTTGATGGACATTTGGGCTCTCACAATAGTTTGGCTATTATTGATAGTGCTGTTATAAACATCAGGGTGCATGTGCCTCTTCGAATAAGTATTTTTGTAGCCTTGGGTAAATACCTAGGACTGCAGTTGCTGGATTGTATGGTAGTTTTATTTTTAACTTTTTGAGGCAGCTCCAAATAGTATAAACACATAGATCAATGGAGAAGAATAGAGAACCCAGAAATGGGCCCATAACTATATGGTCAACTAATCTTCAGCCAAGGAAGAAAGACTATCCAATGGAAAAAGACAGTCTCTTCAACAAATGGTGTTGTAAAAACCAGATAGTGACATGCAGAACCATGAAACTGGACCACTTTCTTACTTCATATACAAAAATAAATTCAAAGCAGATGAAAGACTTAAATGTGAGACTGGAAACTGTCAGAATCCTAGAGGAGAACACAAGCAGAAACCTCCCTTGACCTTGACTGTTGCAACTTCTTATTAGACACTTCTTTGGAGGCAAGGGATACAAAAACAAAAATGAACTGTTGGGATTTCATCAAGACAAAAGGCTTCCACACAGTAAAAGAAATAATCAATAGGGAACCCCGGGTGGCGCAGCGGTTTAGTGCTTGCCTTTGGCCCAGGGCGCGATCCTGGAGACCCGGGATCGAATCCCACATCGGGCTCCCGGTGCATGGAGCCTGCTTCTCCCTCTGCCTATGTCTCTGCCTCTCTCTCTCTCTCTCTCTCTCTCTCTCTGTGTGACTATCATAAATAAATAAAAATTAAAAAAAAGAAAGAATCAATAAAACTAAAAGGCAGCCTATAACTGGGAGAAGATATTTATGAATGACATATCTGATAAAGGGTTAGTATCTAGAATCTATAAAGAACTTACCAAACTCAACACCCCCAAAAAACCAAATAATCCAGTTAAGAAGGGGGCAGAAGAGATGAATAGACACATTTCCAAAGAAGACATCCAGATGACTAACAGACACATGAAAAGATGCTCAACATGACTCATTATCAAGGAAATACATATCAAAACCAGGGTGAGATACCACCTCACACCTGTCAGAATGGTTAAAGTTAATGACACAGAAACAACAGGTGTTGGCGAGGGTGTGGAGAAAGGGGGGGCCCTCTTGCACTGTAGGTGGAAATGCAGGCTGATGCAGCCACTCTGGAGAACAGTTTGGAGATTATTCAAAAAGTTGAAAATAGAACCACCCTATCTATGATCCAGTAATTACACTACTAGATATTTAGCCAAAGGATACAAAAATACATATTTGAAGGCGTCCACACACCTTGATGTTTATAGCAGCATTATCAGCAATAGCCAGACTATGGAAAGAGCCCAAATGTTCATCAACTAACTAATGAATAGAGATGAGCTGTGTGCGCACACACACACACACACAGGCATGTTACTCAACTATCAAAAAGAGTGATGTCTTGCTATTTACAATGACATGGATGGAGCTAGACTGTATTATGCTAAGCAAAATATGTCAGAGAAAGATACTGTATGAATTTCATTCATATGTGGAATTTAAGGGAAAAAACAGATAAACATAGGGGAAGGGAGAAAAAAAGAGGGAGGCAAACCATAAGAGACTTAACTGTAGAGAACAAACAGGGTTGCTGAAGGGGAGGTGGGTGAGGTATGAGCTAAATGGGTGATGGGTATTAAGGAAGACCCTTGTGGTGATGAGCAATGAGTGTTATATATAAGTGATGAATCACTAAATTCTGCTCCTGAAATAAATATATGTTAGTAAACTATAATTTAAATAAAAACTTGAAACAAAAAAGAAAGAAAAGGAATAATGTCTGAACAGAATGAGGAGTTGTACTCCTGTTGAACTGGAACATAAGGTATATGTAATGGACCTACTCAAGTTAGAGCTAGAAAGGTAATTCTGGATCTGATCGTGTGGGATCTTGAATGCCAAGTTAAAGTGTTTAGTTCATCTGACAAAGGAGACATACCCATACCTTCCAGGGAGCAAACTGATTAGAGTCATAGGAAGATAAATTGGTCCATGGTCAACAGTGGAGATGAATGAAAAAAGGACAGATGTGAGAAATATCCTCAAGAAACTCTTGTCAGGAATTGGTAATAATTGAATATGAGATGAAGAACTGGCGTAGATTTGAACTTGGGTGATTTTCTATTTCTATTAGTAGTAGTAGTAATAGAAATAATAGTAGAAATAGAAATAATAAAAAGAGAAATCATAAAATAATAGAAAAAGAAAATCATAAAAAAGAGGATATTTTTTGAGGGGGAAGAAAATGAGTTTGTAACCTGTTGAGTTTAAGATATTAATGGAACATGCAGTTTGTGATGGAATTTGAGACTCAAGGCAGGATGAGAGATGTAATTTTCATTCATTCATTTGTCCAGTGAATATCATTGAGCACCTAGCACATACCAGACACTGTATCAGTCATTGGGAATACAAAGATGAAAAGCATAAACCCTGACTGCAATTTCCTTTTTGCCATACTCAGCTTTTTAACTGAAGTGTAAGAGGAAGACACTCCTCTATTGATAACTTTAAATTATCAAGATCAACAATATAACAATTGTAATATGTATGATTCTTAATATGTTTCATTACTTTTATGGTTATAGACTTATATTAGAAGGGGTTTCGGGATCCCTGGGTGGCGCAGCGGTTTGGCGCCTGCCTTTGGCCCAGGGCGCGATCCCGGAGACCCGGGATCAAATCCCACATCGGGTTCCCGGTGCATGGAGCCTGCCTCTCCCTCTGCCTGTGTCTCTGCCTCTCTCTCTCTCTCTGTGTGTGACTATCATAAATAAATAAAAATTAAAAAAAAATTAAAAAAAAAGAAGGGGTTTCATCATGAAAACATAACTGCTTATAATTTATAACCTAGGGTTCAAGGAAATCCTGATGTAATGATCTTAAACAGTTTGAGGATATAGCTGTGTCTGACTTTGACCAATGATTAGGTTATCATTTCATCAGCGTATCTAACATAGTGAGCATAGGAAAAAGAGTAAAAAATACTTCTGTTTTTGAGAAAGCCTTCTGTTTCTCAAAAGCTTAAATTCGGTGGATAGATCTGAATCATCTTTATTTCCTCACAGTACTTAGCACAATGCCTCATAGGCATTTAATAAATATATATTGAATGAGCGGATGAGTGAATCTATGAGTCTTCAGGTCTCCTGAAGCAAGTGAATCAGCTGGATAACTGCCAGGAATTCCTTTGCCACCCCAACTGGGGGCAGGACTGATGTCTCCTGGGTTTTACGGAGGGGGATAGGTGAAAAAAAGAAGGCAAGGTTTGTTTTACTTTATGCAGGTAAAAATTGGAAGATATAGAATAGTGAATGGATAAGCTTATAACTGAAATGCCATCTGTATGATTGTCTAAAGATTTTAGGAAGAAACTTTCAATCCCTTAGCTCATGTAAACTGGAATAATTGGCACTCTGGGCTGTGTAGTTGTGTTACTTGGCACAAAGAGAACAAAAATGTATTAAGTGTGTTATAGGGAGATCAAAAAAGACTAAGAATAAATTGAGATCATAACCTTTCCCAGTCATTTTTACTTTGGGCTGATGTCTGAATTATCCATTTTGGAGTCACATGATTCTGTCTACTGCTAGACTGCCTGGTATGCTTGGAGCAGCGGCAATTAATTCAGCGGCTCCATGGCTCACTACTGACAGACTGTACTGAAGAAGTTCAGCATATCAGTGAGAGAAGACTGAAGATTAAGGATGAAGAAGCAAATGGAACTACTGCTACATCCCTGGATAAAATCATCCCAAGGCCAAAAAGGATATTAATCACTCTCTCAGCCTTCAAGGGGAGAAGCCCAGGAAAGCAACTCAACTTTAGACTCTGCTATAATTGCTTCAAAGAAGAATTAAAGGATACTCAACTTCAAAGCATGGGACCAAGAAATGTGGGTTTAAAGTATGAGAACATGGTAACCATGCTTTTAAGGAATCGAAACATATGTTATGAGATACTTACTCTGATATTCTCTTTCACTGACAATTTCCTGAAGAATTAATAATTAGTTCTCTTATTGCAATGAATGCAAAAAGTAGGAATCAGGAAACTCACACTAATGTGCATTAATTACTACTTTGACCAGATAAATTAAAATCAACAGGTCTTTAGAACTTAAAAAGCTAACCATATGAAGGCAGTTGTTTTTTACAGTAAAGGATTCTTGAAAATGGCACTGTAGACAGATTGTTATAAACCAGATAATGTTTCCTAAAAGGAACAATATTGTACCTAGAGGTTTTTTTTTTTTTTTTTTAAATTTATTTATGATAGTCACACACACACACACAGAGAGAGAGAGAGAGAGAGGCAGAGACACAGGCAGAGGGAGAAGCAGGCTCCATGCACCGGGAGTCCAATGTGGGATTCGATCCCAGGTCTCCAGGATCGCACCCTGGGCCAAAGGCAGGCGCTAAACCGCTGTGCCACCCAGGGATCCCTGTACCTAGAGGTTTTTAAAATAATATCGTAAAAGCAATGGTAAAACTAAATTTGTATCCTCTATAATAACTGAAAAATTGTGGTCCAGGTTAGAGTATGCAGAATGGTCAAATAGGGTTCTATATTTTATTTTATTTTATTTTATTTTATTTTATTTTATTTTATTTTATTTTATTATTTTATTTTATTTTTTGGGTTCTACATTTTAAAATACTTTATAAGATTTAAAATATTATACAAATTCTATTATTAAACATGGAAATAAGGGTATATTAATTCAAGAGAGTTGTTCCATGAAGCCTACACAAAGCAGGGATTTAATTGTGTTAAACAGTTGAACTACAGTTAATATGCTACTTAGAATAAACAGTATTAAATATCTAATTAGTGACAGTTTTTCTTGTTTTTTTAAATTCAAAGCTTGCTTTGCTATTTTTTCTTTTCTTTAAAAAGAGAGGTAGTTTGAATGATTCATTTCCAAGAATTAGAATTCTTTCTTTTTTTCTTAATTTCTGGTGGTAAAGTTAATAGCAAAATAATTTGGTTAGGGTTATAGTTGAGGTAGTGTGTGCTTAGTTTATATGGCTACTTCTAATAATGCTTCCTTCCATTTTCTGAAGTAAAAGTACTTTCACTTCCTAATACCTGCAGTCTTTTCAAATGTACAGGTGTTATCCAGGCTAGTATATTGGGAGGACATTCATTCATTAATTCATTCAGCAAGTATTTTATTGAACATCTACTATATGCCAGACACTGTAGGTAATGGGATATAAGAGTGAACAAGAGGGACAAGGTGCCAGCCTTAAAAGGGCTTATGTGTCAAGAAGGGAAAAATAAGATGATGAGTTAGAGAGTGGGTTAGGGAGAGATATGTGTGTTGGGAGTCATGTAGATGGGGTGATCAGAGAATGATTTTCTGAGGAGGTGATATTTGCTCTGTCATTTAAAAAAATATATTTTATTTATTTCATTTCATTATTTTATTGTTTTATTTTATTTATTAATTAGAATGCAGGAGCACAAGCAAGGGGAGCAACAGAGAGAGGGGGAGGAAGCAGGCTTCCTGCAGAGCAGGGAGCCTGATGCAGGGCTCAGTCCCTGGACCCTGGGATCATGACCTGAGCCAAAGAAGGCAGATATGCTCTACTGACTGAGCCACTCAGTTGCCTCTGCTCTGTGATTTGAATGACAAAGAAAGGTCAGTCATATGACAGTGATCTGAGAGTAAAGGGCTTCAGAAAAGGGAACAGCAGCAAATACCAAGGCCTAGAACAAGGATACACCAGGTAAAATATAGGCTGCCTAGTTAAGTTTGAATTTGAATTTAAATTTGATAAACAATGAGTATATACTGTCCCAAATATTGTATGGGTCATACTTATACAAAAAATAATTCATTTTTATCTGATATTCAAATTTTATCAGGCATCCTGTATTTTTATTTGCTAAATCTGACAACTCTGTAGTCTAGGGTGTTCAAGGAACAGAAAGAAGTCTGCTTTTGCCAGAACACAGTAAGTGAGGGGGTTGTGGTAGGCTGTAAATTTGGAGATATTGGTAGGGGCTGGATTATTTAGAATTTGGATTTATCCTAAGTGGAATGAGAAGCCACTGGAGTATTTTAAGCAGGGGAATAAGGCAGTCTGTTAAATACATGGGTAGACAAGAAAAAGATGGTTACATGTTAATTATATCTTGTGTTCTCTTCTTGATATAGGTGTGTGTGTGTGTGTGGAATACCTTTACAAATGGAAATTTCTTTAATGAAAGGGAAATGTTTGCCCTGCTCTTAGAAGGGCAGAGAGCTCCTCCAGGGTCTACTGCTTCTCAGTTACCTTCAGCTCAAGATAATCCTTATGCCCAAGTGGCATATTTTGAGATGACATATTCTGATTCCCTTCAATACATTTTACATTTACGTTCCTATTCATCTTATAGGTGCAAAAGCTCTTTGAGATTTTAGATCCTGGCCCTTTTTAAGTTCAAGGCAATCTGCTGCTTGACAATGTGTAGTCCCTCTCTGCCCTCCCCATCCATACCAGTTCTCCTAAAAAGTCTGTATTAAAAGCAAAAGAATAAAGTTATCAGGAGGGATTTCAGTAGTTGAGGGAACCTAATTGTATAAAATCAGTCTGTCTTTTTGGAAAGTTACTGAGTTATCTCAAATAACATAGATCTCACTTCCTAAATCAAAGTCACATTCACTGCCCATTATTACACTTTCCCCTCTGCAGTGCTTCCTTACTTGATTAGATTCCATCATTTGCACTGAGTTCAGATAATGTTCCTATGATCTTAGCTCCTATTGAACCCCTGCGCTTGATTCATAGCACAGGAAAAGCCATGGTTCTGACACTTTGAGTCCCTGAACTCTTGCATCAACTAAGTGTCAGCAAAGGACCCGAGGACGGAAACATAGTTCATTGGTTCCTTAACTCGCACCCCATAGACCTGTGGGCCAGATGGGGAAGACTCTTAACTAAAGCCTGGGGACTTAGGAATGCTTCCCTTTCAGTCATGACCTGGAGCAGCAATTGTGATGGGGAGCAAGACTGATGCCACGTGCCTGAACTGAGGCTTTCTCCTTAATGAGGAAGAGGCTCCCTGGCCTCCCACAGTTCAGGAAGGAGGCAGAACCCAGCAGCACTACATCCTCACTTTCTTTCCGTCCTTAAAACTTGGTTCAGTGTTTCTTTGTGATATACATCACTTCTACCAGCTGTGAGGGCAGGAGGAAAAGCAATTAAGGGCATTATTAATCACCAAGTTCCCACAGAGAAGGGTCAAACTGCAGCAGGATTAGACAAAGCAACAACAATTCTATCACCAACAAAGTTATAAAAGTAGATAGCTCAACATTTTAGAGCTATATTTGGGCTTATTCTTTCTTAGCCCTAAAAAATATTATTGAAAGTGAACATCCCAGAGGTGATTAAAAACTTGCCTTCCTCTGAGTTTTGGAATTGAGTTCTAGCAATATTTGAGTTTGGCAATTTTTGAGTCTCCTTCGGGAGGCTGTGGCAAAGTGAGTTGGAAAATGTATCTGTGGTTTTGTAGATGAGAAAGGGTTTCTGCTTCTTATTGTACGTGTACTAGAATTTCTTCACTAAAATCCATGGAAAGTGGGACACCTGGGTGACTCAGCAGTTGGGCATCTGCCTTCGGCTCAGCTCAGGGTGTGATCCTGATCCAGGATCAAGTCCTGCATTGGGCTCCCTGCGGGGAGCCTGCTTCTCCTCTGCCTATGTCTCTGCCTCTCTCTCTCTCTCTCTCTCTCTCTCTCTCTGTGTGTGTGTCTCATGAATAAATGAATAAATCTTTTTAAAAAATCCATGGAAAATGAGAAAAACTTTTTATGGAATTCGTTTTGTAAATGCATTTAAAATATCTGTTGAAATTGTTAATTTTATAACAGTACTATCCAAATTTTTTGAAGCAGGGTGTTTCTTTTGGTGACAACCCATCACCCAAAAGGAACATTCACAGAGGGGCCTGCTGATTACTGCCTCTGAATGATCAGACTGCTCTTAATGCTGCCTTTTGTGTGATTCTTTCATATTAATTTTCTCATTTAATCAGTCAAGAAATATTTATTGAAGATCTGTTGTGGGTCAGGGTTATAGTAGAGAATAAAACAGGCACATCCTCCTTCCTCATAAAATTTATAATCTAGCAAAGAAGACAAATGCTAAATAGACCTAAACATAAATTATAGATATCACATTATTTTATCTTTAAAACCATGAGTATGAAAAAAAAAAAAAACCATGAGTATGTACATCTAAGAAATCTCACATTTTCTTAACACCTGCTAATTATATTATTCATGATGGCAACATCTAAGGCAACAGGTGGTTGGCTTAGATGCAAAAGATCAATCACTTTTCAATTATATTACTGACTCTGATATGCTTGCCTCAACTGGGGAAGAAGCTTTAGCAGCAAGTTTTGCTATGTGAGAACACTTTGTAAGGTTTTTTAAGAGTGTTTTGGGGAATTGAGTCAGTTGAGATGGTGGAGTGGGGAAGAAGGAAGAAAGTATAAAGTATAAGGAACTTTAATTTTATAGCTTTAACCCAAATACCCTGAAAGCAGATGGGCTCAAGGAAACACAAGAAGGATAAGAAGGGAAATCCCAGGCAGAGCCAAACAAATGTTCATTGGATCAGCAACTACAGTCCCAGGTGGGGAGGAGGAGGCTCAAATTTCCTCATTCCCAGGACTTTTTCTTTCCTTTATACTCTAAATAACTTCTCTGGTCTCAGAGGGGACTTCACAGGGCACTATGAGAAGTAATTAGTGTTTAAATAGCCCCTTTGAGATCTAGGGAAAGTTACAAGGTAGAATATAATGGTTTAGGGTTGAGATCAACCAACAGTTTAGCTGGGGTCACTGGGGCAGCCACTGAAAAGCAAAAAAACGTTACCTAGCAAGAAGTATTAGCAGAATGCCTAGGGATAAATTGAAAAGAAAGGGATAAATGGATATTGTCAAGTCCTAGGTATAGTCTGGATTAATACTTCCTTTCCATGGTGTCCCAAACCACCTCCTTCTTTGTTCAGTGCCCTGGCTGTATAGGGTGTTATAAAGAAAACCACGGCCTCAAATGGAGTCACATATGCTAGGCAAGGTCCCCAAACCAGGGCTTAATACTTAACCTAACTGCAGTTGCAGTCTCCCCTAGAAATATATTAACCAATTGCTCAGGGATTTTCTGGTCAGCTGCAGTGAGGTAATCTGCCACCTTATATATGAGGTCATCTACCTTATAAGACCTCCTGGTGTTCCACCTAAGGAAAGTGACCTTGCCTGAAACAATCTCTTTCTTTTCTTTTACTAGTAACTTCCTTGCACCATCCTTCTTCCCATAAAAACTGTCCATTGTACAACTCCTTGGAACATCTCTCCACTTGCTAGATAGGTTGCTGTCGGATTCATGAATCGTTGGATAAAGCCAATTAGATCTTTAAATTTACTCAGTTGCATTCTTGTTCTTTAAAAAGGACAAAGGGGAACAACTCATCCAAAAAGAACTTCTCATGTTCTTCCTAAAATAATAGTAATTTTGCCAAAAATTTTAAATGCTACACAACACACAACGGAAGTAATTAAGATCAGTTAAGACTGTCCCAAACCCCGGTATTTAAAACCATTGGCCCTTTGAGAAGATTAGCTCCTGTTAAGTTGTTAGTAACCAATCAGTATTTGCCTATTTCTTGGTGAGGGGAACGGCCAATATTTTTTGATTTATTGGTTTATATTTCTATTATGACTTTATTCAAAGACTTATATTATGATGTAGTGATTAAAGGCATGGAACTCAGAGCACACTGTCCAGGCCTCACTATTTCTCAGCTGTGTGATCTTTCTTTCTTTCTTTCTTTCTTTCTTTCTTTCTTTCTTTCTTTCTTTCTTTCTTTCTTTCTTTCTTTCTTTCTTTCTTTCTTTCTTTCTTTCTTTCTTTCTTTCTTTTCTTTCTCTCTCTCTCTCTTTCTTTCTTTCTTTCTTTCTTTCTTTCTTTCTTTCTTTCTTTCTTTCTTTCTTTCTTTCTTCTTTTTAAAGATTTTATTTATTTATTCATGAGAGACACAGAGAGAGAGGCAGAGACACAGGCAGAGGGAGAAGCAGGCTCCATGCAGGGAGCCCGATGCGGGACTTGATTCCTGGACCCCAGGACCATGCCCTAGGCCGAAGGCAGGGGCCGTACTGCTGACCCACCCAGAGATCCCCCTCAGCTGTGTGATCTTGGGAAAATTACTTAACCTCTCTGTTCCTTGATTCCCTTATCTGTAAGAAGGCGGTAGTTATAGTACTATGGTATAAGTTTATTTTGAAGACTGAATGAATGTGTGTATGTGCTTTAGAATAGCACTTGGCACATGGTCAATCCCCAAAAGGGTTAAATATTATTATTTGAATTATTTAGGATAACTTTCCTGCTCTTGAGAACAGACATGAGCCAAATTTAATTTGGCTGGTAGCTGTGACTTTTGTCAGTTGCATTGATGGGACAGGCATGCACAAGTGGATGAATCTTTCCTTAAGGATCATTTGTCTGGTTTGTAATGAAGTAAATGTAACCCTTGGGTCCCTTGAAGGACCCACCCAGGCTAGATCATAATAACACTTATGTGTCAGGTACTTTCTATGTATCATTTCATTAAATCTTCACAGAGAACTCCAAGAGGAAGTACTACGATTATTCCCCATTTTATAGCTGAGAGAAATGAGGCATAGGGAAGTTAATGAAGAAAGTGCACAAAGTCAAACAGCTGGAAAATGGTAGAAAGTGAGTTTTCAAGCCCACTTATCTGACTCCAAAGACAGCTCTTAACAATGCTGCTGTGCTATCTTGACCTCTTTTAAGCAAGCACTTGCCCAACAAATATGAGAGAATACCTTCTCGGGGCCCTCCAGGAAGCCAATAGCAAGGCCTCCACTTACAAACAAAATGCACACAATGTCCCAAAAGGAACTTGTGCCATTTGATGGAGGAGAATCACACATGAGGAAATGAAGGGACTAGAGATGATTCCTAAGGTAACTTTTAAAATTAAGTCCTGAGATGGTATGCAAAAGATTTCAATAATATACTCCCAGTCCTTCATGTAGTCATCAAGATCATTTGCTCCTGGACCTGGAGGTGACCTACCACGGGACTCTTCGAGTTTCTTGCCGCTTGGGATCCCCATTTGAGCTTCTCCAGAGGTGTTCATTCACTCTGTGCTCAGCTGGTCCCTTCCAGCTATTGCCACACAATCCTCAAGCTAGTGTCTTATGAGTTTAGGAATTCTCTTTGAGCAAGGCACTGATTAGTGATTGTTTTTGGTGCTCTGTTTAAATTTTCACAAACCCAATAGCTTAAATGACATAAATTTATTATCTACAGTTATGGAAGTTAGAAGTTCCAACTTGGGCCTCCTTTGGACTAAATTCAGGGTAGAACTACATTTGATTCTGAAGGCCCTAGGGGAAAATATGTGTCCTTTTTTTTTAAAAAAATTATTTATTTATTGGAGCGCAAGCAGGGGGAGCAGTAGAGGGAGAGGGAGAAGCGGACTCCCCACTGAGCAGGGAGTCTGATGCAGGGCTCCATCCCAGGACCCTGGTATCATGACCTGAGCTGAAGGCAGATGCTTAACTGAGCCACCGAGGTGCTCCCATTTCCTTATCTTTTTCAGTGTCCTTGGCCAGTGGCCCCCTTCCTCTGTCTTCAAAGCAGGCAATGGCCTACGGAGCCTTTCTCGTATAGCCTGTTGTCCCATCTGCACCTGTTGTCTCATCTGTCTCTGACCGTAGCAGGAAAGATTCTCTGCTTTGAGGATTCATGTGATTAGATTTGATCTGCCTGGATAATCCAGGATGATTTTCAGAGTTTAAGGTCCTTAACTTTAATCACATCTGCAAAGTCCCTTTGCCATGTAAGGTACTGTATTCACAGTTTCTAGGGATTAGGACATGGATATCTTTGGGAGGTCATTATTCTGCATACCACAGGAATGAAACTGAAACTGTGTTTAGTGCCATCAGTTTAGAGTGCAAAAAATGTTACCCTGTAGCGGTTTTCCAATTGCTACCCCTGGACCCCTACCTGCCTTTTTAGCCAGAGGTCCTGGATGAGGTGAGGCTGGGAGGGGGCCCTCCAGCGATCAATTCGTGAACACCAGGAACTTAATCTGGGAGGTCAACCTGAGTTAATATTGCCTTGCAGGGAGGAAAGTGCTCAGTACTACAAGAGCACTTGTTCTAACCTGCTGCCGCTGCTCCTACCCACTGGTGTCACTGCCCCAACCTGGGCATCCAGTCCACTTTCAAGGGCTATGCTACAGAAAGTGTGGTGGTACTGAAGTTGCCAAGTACAAAGCTTACTGCCATTGCCATTGCTGCACTGACCAGAACTTACTGGGGAAGCAATTCTTCCCTTACCCATGGCACCCCATGCCCAAGCAGCCCCAGGTTCTCAATAACTTCCTTTAGTGAAATGGTCTTTTCCATTGACACTTCTGTGGGGTCAGCTGTCATTAAGGCCTAGTAAGAATCCTTCCCCTGATCCATGACCTTAGGGTGACCCTGAGAAGTACTGTTGAGTTTCCCTGCCTCTCAACACAGGTGACAATTACGGTAACTTTGAAGGAGGAGGCAAAGGAGGTGGGGTTCTTACTTCCTTCCTGTTGGTCCCTACCTGCAGCCTCTGGGCTTCTTATGCAAATTCACCCACTCCATCTTGGTCAGCCTTTGAGCTTAGTCTCTCAGTGGGGTGAGGGAGTTGGACCTTGATGCCAGTACAGTGTCTGTTAGTAATTGAAGGGCATTTTGGTGACTCGTCTAGGAAAAGTGAAAAAATGAAGTCTTCAAGGCAACTCCATGGGGCTACTATCAGAAACTAAGGAATAATTAGCAATTTCCAAAAGGCAAATTTCTTTTTTTTTTTTTTAAGATTTTTATTTATTTATTCATGAGAGAGAGAAAGAGAGAGAGAGAGGCAGAGACACAGGTAGAGGGAGAAGCAGGCTCCATGCAGGGAGCCCGACGTGGGACTTGATCCTGGGTCTCCAGGATTATACCCTGGGCCAAAGGCAGCGCTAAACCACTGAGCCACCCAGGCTGCCCCAAAAGGCAGATTTCTTTAGTAAAAAATATTTAAAATACCATCTCACTGGGCATCACACCAGCACTTCAAACATTTTTGTTTCAGGACTCCATTACACTCTTAAAATTAATTGATTGATTCTTCCAGTTTTGGTTGATGTGTGTTGGAGCTATTGGTAGTTTCCATATTAGAAATTAAATCAAGTATATATTAATTCATTAAAAACCTGCATTAGATATTTGTATAATTAACACATTTTTATGAAGACTATATTTTCTAAGACAAAATTTGAGAGAAGAGTCACCTTGTTTTACATTTTTGCTAATTTCTTATATTTGGCTTAATAGAAAACAGTTGAGTTTTTCATATCTGCTTCTGCCTTCAGTCTGTTGTGAGATCACAGTTGACCAGCTATCCTGGGGTAATTTCAAATTGTGTGCAAGAATGCTTTGGAGATGGTAAAGCAACATTAAAATGCTAGTTTGCTGTTTCTATATAGGGCTGCTAAAACAGGAAGTAACAGGAAATTCCTCCTTTGAGGCTCATCACACCTTTCTGATTAAACACAAGAGAACTCAGCCCACCCAGACATGAGGTGTTTGTTTCTTCTTACAGAGTTTCAGAAATAACATTCTCACAGAAACTTAGATGAAAAAAGTCCATCAATTACCAAAGTAAATCTGACTCCATGCTAGACAAATTATAATTCCAAGAGATTTGATTGGGAAGACTGGATGGCTCTATATTACGTTAAAAGAGAGTTTTGACATACTACCCCCTCTTCAAATCTATATACCTTTGAGAGGTAGGTATTCTGAGGCTTAGAGAGATTCATGGAAAAATTACCTACTAAAATGTCACACAGTTCTGATAAATGGTAAAACTGGGAATCCAGCCAATTGATTGCAAGTTCAGTAGCTTTTTTCCATTGCATTACAATGCTTTTGAGTGGTTTATCTCCTGCTCATGGGACTCTGAAAAAGAGGCAAGTAGAAAAAGCATGTCTAATTTGGAGGGAAGAATATAGGAAAAAAAATTTAACCATGGCTGCAGCACATACACCTGTGGGAACTATTGCATTCAGGGATTATGGTGTCTTGGGAAATGGAATGGGAAAACGTAGGACACTAGATCATCAGCAGCAGGTAGGCTAAGGATCCTTGAGTCAGATTTTCTCCTTCACAATTATATCCAACTCTGTCTCTGATTATAATGTGTTGACAAAGAAAGAGCCTGAAGGTAGATAATTAGCTCATTAGGTACTATTATGTGAATGCTCCTAAAGTTGAAGACGCTTTTCTTTTTTTTTTTTTTTTAAGATTTTATTTATTTATTCATAGAGACAGAGAGAGAGAGAGAGAGAGAGAGAGAGAGGGAGAAGCAGGCACCATACGGAGAGCCTGACGTGGGACTCCATCCGGGGTCTCCAGGATCACGCCCTGGGCTGCAGGCGGCGCTAAACCGCAGCACCACCAGGGCTGCCCATGAAGATGCTTTTCTTTTGCTGCAAGTGGCACCCCGAAGATCTTGAGTGATTTACCCATCCAGCTACCTACTAGGCCTAGAGTAGTGAGGGACAAGAAATGATTGCTTGTTGAGTGTTCTATTTCTCTTTAGAGGGCTCTCCATTATCTTCCTAAACAACCCTCAGAAACAAGCATTTTGCTTTTCTAAAATGGCATAATCAGATGGATACTTCCCAGTTGTCTTAATTGACTTGTCTACAGCACAAAATCATTTGAAAAGACTTCTGTTAGTTTCCCTTGAGTTCTCTGATACCTATGTACCTCAGCTCCTTACTACTTCTGATAGTATGATGATGATGATGATAATGATCCAAATTAGTCTGTTCTGGAGGCTTCTCTTGTTGGCTATCATTTAAATGATGATGTTACATGAAACTCTGTTCTCTTTTCCTTGTACTTTTCCTAGTCAATGCATTTATTCTTTTGGGTTCAACATCCAATTATTTACTGATAATTTAGAAAGTTTTATCTCATGTCCAGATTTCTCTCAGTCTTTTGGAGGTTCTACATTCTCTTGAAACCAAACATGTCCAAAATGGAACTCATTTTTACTTCTGTCTTTCAACTTACTTTTCCTCTGATGTTCTCTACCCAGAAAATGGCACCACCAATTATTTAATTGTATAAATCAGTGGCTTAGGAGTTACACAGGACGCTTTTCTCTCTTTTGTCCTGTAATGGGAAACTATTTTTCTCCTCGGTTCTCAATTACTTCTGACACTAGATGTGTGAGAACTTTTTTCATACCACACAGTCCTGCGATTCTCAATGATACTGACAGGGTATCCTCCAAATTTGACTCAATTCTGACACTATCTGAAGATAGATTAAAGACTCAGTTTTACAAGGCTTTCCATATTTCAGATGCCAATCTCAAGTCTAGACTGTTACTTATATTTTTGACTGACTGGCTATAAATCAGGGTTCCTATTGGTGCCACTCTTCCGCACCTTCTAGGTCTGTTAACCTAGAAACTCATCAAATCTTGTTTAAGAGTTTTCATAGTGTTTAATCTATAGTTCTTCCTTTCCCCTGCCCAGACATTAGTGGGTGGGGCTGAAAGTTTCAATCCTGTAATTACTTGGTCTTTCTGGTGACCCATCCTGAGGCTATCTAAAGGCTCCAGCCTAAATCACTCATAAACATAAATCAGGGGTGCTCAAAAGGGGCTCCTTACGAATAACAAAATACACTCCTGTCATGGGGGAAATTTCAAGCATTCTAACAGTTCTGCCAGAAACTAGGCACAAAGACCAAATACATTTTTTATTATACCACACATCCCATATAGTCAATCACTAAGCTTAATTCTGGCATGATATTAAATTGGATTTATTTTTGCAGTGACTCCCAGCAGGGAGAGAGACAACTCTGACTTAGGTCTTCCTCCCACCAATCCATGCTCTACAGCCTTGTCTTTCTGAATGTAGACCTGATGATACCACTCTACCTCCTAAACCTGGGTGGGTCCTCATTGTTCCTAGGGCATATGTTATTTTCCCACTTAATTTCTTGCCATTCCATTTCCTTGCACTCTACACATCAAACCATACTAATTTTCTTTTAACTCCTAGAACAAACTGTGCCCTTTGTCTTGCTTCCTGATTTTACTCTCTTGGAATAGTTCCCCCTCTTTTCTTTACCTCTGTGCCTAACTTAATCTTCAAGTTTAAGCCAAAATATCAGTCCTCAGGAAGTCTTTTCAGGGAAGGCTAACTATTCCGTGTGCTCGCATAGTACACAGAACTTTACCCTGGCTCTTACCGCAGTGTGTAACAGTTGCCTATTTACTTGTCTGTGTTCTTAACTGTGGTGTAAGTTCAGTTAAGGCAGGAACCATGGCTACTTTGTTCAAGGTTATACCTCCAGCATCTAGCATTATTTTTGAGATATATTTTAAGTGCTCTTGGGCAAATTATTTAACCTCTTTTTGTCTTTCAATTTACCAGACTGAAAGATGGGAATAGAAATAGTACCTATTTTATAGGATTGCTCTGAGCAATGTCTATATATTTAGAACTTAGAGTGGGGATTCTCTTAATATTCATGTTTGAACAAATTCTGTCATGTAACTTTGGAAACGTCGCATCTTGGCTCACAGAGCCAATGTAGAGACAGCAGAGCCCAATGAATAAAACATGGATCCTGGGGGTGCCTGGGTGGCTCAGTTGGTTAAGTGTTTGCCTGCAGTTCAGGTCATGATCTCAGGGTCCTGGGATCAAGTCCTGTGTCAAAATCTCTGCCCAGTGAGGAGAATGCTTCTCTCTCTCACTTTCCCTCTGTGCTTCCCTCCCTCCTCCTCAAATGAATAAAACCTTTAAAAACAACAACAACAACAACAATAACAAAACATGGATTCTGAAGCCAGGTTGCTTGGTTCAAAGGTGGATTCTTAGACTTGCAAGTTGTGTGCCCTTGGGTAAATTATGCCTTCAGTGCCTTCTGATTTACCCATCTATAAAATGGGAATAGTAGTTGTATCTATCTCATAGGGTTGTTGTGTCTCTAGCATGTATGTAGTAAGGATATTGTAAATATTTTTAAATGAAATAATACAGAGAGGAGGAATGATTGTTATGCAGACATTTGGCACCATATGATTATCAGTGGCAGTTGATGTAGAATGCCTTCTCCGTGGGTTATGGTTCCTGCTCAAACACCAAAGCAGGTCATCGATGGCCCATATATTGGCTATCCACACCTGCTGTTGGATAGTTTCCAGGACCCAAACTTCGTAATGGAATGCAGCCAGTTCTCTACGGGAGTACAATGTCTGTGAGGCAGGTGCCTGAGCACTGATGACTTTCAGGTCAAGATCCACATAACTGCTACAATTTGCAATGCCATTTAATGTAAATAAATGGCAGCAGGTGTAGGAGATAGGCTAGATTTGAATGGGCTGCCGCAGGTGGGCTCTCCACAGATAAGAGCTCTGTGTCTGAGGTTTGACAGACTTTATGATTATTTCTGACAGTGGGAAGAACAACTGCCCTTTGCCTAAACTCTTGTCACACTTTGTCTGAAGGTAAATGCTGACATGTTTGTGATAGCTCAGTTCATTTACCTTGGAAAGCACAAATAGCCCCCAATTATTCAACATGAGGCCTCTCTTCTGTTCTCCCTCCTACTGTCTAGCTTTTCACAGTTTCTGTATGAAGTAGCTCATGCATAAGAAGGCATTAAATTAAATATGTCCCTTTTACTGTTCACTAATAGCTTTGGTGAAAGGATTTTAGGCCAAAAAACTAGAACCATTGGCCAGAACATAGAGTATGAACTAGCCATGTGTTATGGGTTGAATTGTGTCCTCCCAAAAAATATATGTTGGAGTCCTAACCCCCATTACTTCCGAATCTTCCATGTAAGAAGATACACGGAGGAAACAGCTATGTATAAGCCAAGTAGAGAAGCCCACATTAGATCCTTTCCTCAAGTCCTTAGAAAGAACCAACCTTGCCACAACCTGACCTTAAGCCTGTAGTTTCCAAAACTGTGAGACAGTACATTTTTGTTTTGTAAGCCACCAGGTTTTGGTACTTTATAATGGTAGTCTCAAGAAACCAATACTGGATTTAAATTCTTACTTAGGTGTTTCCTGCTCTTTGTACCGCTATTGCTTGTGTATCCATCACTTTCCCTAGCGAGTTGCCTAGGGGAAGATAATCAGTGGGTGTGAGAGAGCCTTCTAGCCTCTGTCAGTGAAATTGCTAGACTCCAGTCTCCTTGTCTACCTCTTTGCTTCTTCAGTAGTCATTAAAGAGCTCTTGCTATTGTTTTTGGTGCTCATTTCTACTCTAGCCTATGGTCTTAGCCATTGCTATTGATCTAGCCAGTTCCAAGAATAAGAGGAACCTATATATCTCTGTCTGACCAACATTTATGAAACTTGTTTGACCACAGAACGATTTTGTCATATGACACATGGAGCATCTTTTGGGAATTACTACCCATAGTGCTTTTGATGTTCTGGGAAAAGATCAAGCTGACTTTTCAAGGAGGAATCAGTATTAGACACTGGAGTGGGAGACAGAGTTCTTGGAATTCCCTTAGGATGGACATTATAGTCATTAATCTAAAGCAGATAACATCAGACTAGATAAGTCTCTGTTGTGAGGGACTATCCTGTCCATTATAGGATATTTAGCAGTATCCTTAGCCTCTGCTCATTAGATGAGAGTAGCAGCTACTTCCCACTCATAACAACCTAAATGTGTCCAGGCATTGCCAGATGTGCCATTTGGGAGCAAAATTGCTCCTGGTTGAGAACCAGTAATCTAAGGTTACTTTAAAAAGTTCACAAATTGACACTTATTTTCCATATTAAAAATACCAAGATGAGGCACTTGGGTAGCTCAGTTGGTTAAGTGTCTGCCTTCGGCTCAGGTCATGATCTCAGAGTCCTGGGATCAAGCCCTGAGTTTTTGGGCTCCCTTCCTAGGGGGAGTTGCTTCTCCCTCTCCTTCTTCCCTTCCCCCCTGCTTGTGCTCTCTCTCAAGTAAATAAAATCTTTTTAAAAAAAGTACCAAGTTAAAGAAGTAAATACTGAATTGTGTGTAGGATAAGGTAGAAAGGATAAGGTAGAGGGATAAGGGATAAAGTAGAAAAGAAGGGAGGGATAAGGTAGAAAGGTAGGAACCTCCATGGAATCATTTGCAAAGAGATGGGGAAAAGGGACACAAGACAAATCCAGACACCATTTATTCTGAGATCTCTGTGAGTTTACTGGTATCCTAATAACTTTCCCATTTTTGCTGATTTTGTTATTGATTGGATATTTCTCCTTATGGCACGTATCAGTAAAACTCTTAAGGCACAAAGAATCTGTGTGTTTTATTTTTATTTATTTATTTATTTTTAATTAGAGAATGTTCAAAAGTGTGAACTTTTTAAAAAATATTTTATTTATTCATGACAGAGAAAGAGAGAGAGAGAGAGAGAGAGAATGAATGAATGAATGAATGAATGAATGAATCCGGCTCCGAGCTGGGAGCCTGACACGGGACTCCATCCCCGGTCTCCAGGAGCACACCCCAGGCTGAAGGTGGCGCTAAACCGCAAGGCCATGGGGGCTGCCCGAATCTGTGTGTTTTAGGCAACAAAAACAATTAGAGAAGGTACACATATAAATAATCTATTTGGTAGAAGACTCTTGAACCAAAGCAAAGCTCTGTTCTGCCTTAGGATCTTTATATAGGGTACTTATCTACCTGGAATGCATTTATCTTAAGATCTCAAACATTGCTTTCAAGGAAAGACATTTCCTGACCCTTCTCTCTAAAGTATTGCTCCCTGAGGCATAAATTTTTTTTTTAATTGAAGTAGTTAATTTTATTCCAATCAAGGGACAAAGATTTTTTTGAATTTTATCTTATGGGTACTTTGTTGAAAATGTTCTTTATTGTGTGTATGGTAATTTGACCCACATTACTAAAAAAGTATCATAAAGTCATGTATGAGGTGAAGAAAATCCTTTTAAACACATCTCAGGAGATCCCTGGGTGGCGCAGCGGTTTGGTGCCTGCCTTTGGCCCAGGACGCGATCCTGGAGACCTGGGATCGAATCCCATGTCGGGCTCCTGGTGACTGGAGCCTGCTTCTCCCTCTGCCTCTGTCTCTGCCTCTTTCTCTCTGTGTGACTATCATAAATAAAAATTAAAAAAAAACATTCCTTTATAAAAAAAAACACATCTCAGGGGAAAATGTCAAGTGGGTGATTTAGTAATTTATATATTGTTAACAGACTATAATACAATTTCTGGTTTGAGTCAAACCTATAAACATTTCACCATTAGTATATTTTTCATAAATTAAGAATCAGGCATTAGATATAAAGCATTGTGTTTCTTAGAACCAGGCTCAGTGGTTTGTAAAAGTGATACACTTGTCAATTTATGGTGTTTTTGTGTGTATCATTTTGCAACATTTTCATAGTAGTCGCACTGACTGTTCAGTATAGGTATGTGACTTATCACAGTTGAATGGTAGCAGCATTTACCACTGGCTGCGAAGTGTTAAAACCTTACTTCCTTTCAGGTCCTTTTACCTTTTCCACTTTTAAATATCATTGTATTGAGTATCCTTATTATCATTTTTATTTTAAATACCAAATATAATTTAGAAAACTTGTGAGAAGGGTAATCTATTCTTTTGCTCATATTTCTGCACATTCTGTTGTTCCTTCTTCCTTCCCGATGCTACGAGTCTCCTTTTATCATTTCCTTTCTGTTTTAAGAACCTGCTCTAGCCATTCTTTAAGGGTGGGTCTTCCAGCAACAATTTTTTTTTTGTTTTTTTTTTTTTTCATCTAAGAACGCCCTTATTTCCCTTTTATTCTTGAAGGATAGTTTTTTGAGATATCAATTCATGGTTGACTGTTCTTTTCCTTTTCAGCCCTTGAAAAATGAAAAAAGCTTCCTTCTTGCCTCTGTGGTTTTCGATGAGAAATCTGAGAGTTCTGTTGCCATTTGAATAGATGTCCTCTATGGGTAATATTTCCTTTTCTGCTGCTTTTGATTTTGTCTCAGTTTTCAAAGGTTTAATTATGATGTGTCTTGGTATAGATTTCTTTGTGCTTATCTTATTTAAGATTCACTCAGCTTTTTGAATCTGTGGCTTTATTATACCAAATTTGGGAAGTTTTTAGCCATTGTTCTTGGGATACTCTTTTAGCCACTTTCTGTATCCTCTCTGGTGATGCCAATATTGGGTCTTTCATTGTTGTCCCACAGATTCCTGAAACTGTTTTTGTTTTTGTTTTGTTTTGTTTTGCTTTTTACTTTCTTCTCCGTTGTTCATATTGGGTAATTTCTCTTAGGTATTCTTAAGTTCAATGATTCTGTCCTGTTTTCTCTACTTTGCTAACTGAATCCATCCAGTCAGATTTAAAAATGTTGTTTTTTTATGTTTATTAGTTTTATAATTGCCATTTGGTTCTTTCCTATAACTTCTAGTTCCTTGCTGAGATTTTATATTTTTTCATTGTTTAAAGAGCTTTTTTAATTGCTTGCTGAAGCATATTTATGATGGCTTCTTTAAAATCCTTTAAAGTCAGATAATTCCAACATCTGATTCATCTAGGTGTTGGTGTCAGTTGAGTGTCAGTTGATTGGTTTTTTTTCTTTTAAGTTGTGATTTTCTTGTTTCTTGGTGTGTTGGGTTGTGTCCTGAATATCTTGGTTATCACATCAGGAGACTCTGGATTTTATTTGATTTTGGTAGGTGCTCACCCTTTTTAGGTTTAGTATTCAAGTCCTGGGCTACTTTTGTAGGCTGTGGTTTCAATGACAATTTGATTTTCAGAGCCTTTGTTGTACTATTTTGGTCTGCTTGGTGCCCTTGCAGTTTTAACAGATTCCTGCTGATGCTGCCTTGGTGGGTAGAAGGAGCTTCCCCAGACTGTCTGGATTCCTGTTAACTAAGGATGAAGAGCACTTGTGTCAGAATCCTGCCTCCTAACTGCCTGTCTAGTATCCTTCAGAGAGAGTTGTCTTAGGCCCACAGGGAAGAAGGAAAGTCCTGGCCACTTAATGGCAGCATCGTTCCATATAGATTCTTCTTGTTGGTTCTATAGGCTTGCTCAACCCAGAAATTTTGTATTGTAACATCCTGATTATTTCCTTCATAGCACTTGTTATCTGAAATTATATTTATTTATTATTTTGCTTTTTCAATGTTTGTTTCAAGAGTAGAAAAGACGATGGTGACAGCTATATGGAAGAGGGAGAGCATACTGAATTCTTAGAATATATTATCTATCTGGAAAATAGGGCTGAGAGTTTTAAAAATATTTATTCTTAATATATTTTATTTATTTTTTTGAGTTGGGAGTTGAATTTTTATTCTATTTGTTGATAAGTTCAACAATTTTTTTGTCTGTATATCATTCATTTTTTAAAATATTTTGTTTAAATTCAATTTGCTAACATACATTATAACATCCAGTGTTCATCTCATCACATTCCCTCCTTAATAAGCCCATCACCCAGTTACCCCACTTCCCCCAACTTCCCCTTCTGCAATCCTTTGCTTTAGTTCAACAAATATTTATTGAGTCTATTAGGTACAAAGCTGGGGATTTAAAGGTAAGAAAACAGATCTGTGCCCTGCTGGGCACCACAGTCTATGGAAGACAGGATCTGAACAAGAAATGCCAATGTAATATAGGTTATAAAGGAGAAGTGCAAGTTATGGGGCAGCAGGTCTCATCAGGCTCCTGGAGGGTGGAGAGGGGGCTCCAGCCTTTCACATATGCATAGCTCTGTGTAAATGTTTGCCAAGAGAGTGAATGTTTGGGCCCCAAACTGGAATACTGGAAACTCCATATTCTTAGAATCTTCACTAATTCTGTTTGAACACTTTGTAGGTGTCATTGTTTTCCAAGCCCTGGCTTCTTTAATCCTCACAGCAGCCCTTCATCAGGAGTTTTCTTATTGTCATTTTCCTATTTTACAAACAAGGAAACTGGGGCTCAGACTGCAGATCACTTAACTGGTAAGAAGTGGAGCCCAGATGGCTGCCTCCAGGCTCATGCTCTTAAGCCACACCACCTCCCCTGGGAGGAGAGCCCATCTCCACCTCTCCTCAGCACTTAGCTCAGCTTACCCCTGCCTTGCTGGTGCTCTGGTTGCTTTTGTTGCCTTTCTGTAGGTTCATTTGTACAGAGATAGTGACATGAACAGGTTCTCCTGACCCAGGATGATTTTGGTAGATAACCAAATGCTGTTTAGTCAATGCTAGGATCAAGGAAGATCCCCTTCTTTGGGAACTGAGCCCTGGCTCATGGTCCGTATGAACTGTCTGATGGTCTTTACCCCACCAATGTCCATGGGCATAGAGTTAGTATTGGATGTTCACAATCTGGTGAGCTATTCATTTCACTGATGGCTGCTCTCTTCCTTCCTCAGGTTCTCAGGTTCATCAACAAGATAAATGTTCCAAAAGAGAGATTTCTTGATACAGAGATTAAGAGGGCAGACTTGGGAGCCAGATAGCTTGGGCTCAAATCCTGGCTCTGCCACTTACTGGTGATGTGACTCTCTTGGTCTCTCTGACTATATAGTTCATCTGTAGGTCAGTCCATGTGGTTCTGTGGCACAGGTGGAAGGTGAAAGGGCCATTTCAACACTAAAAAACCACCTATAGCTGTTGTTTACAGAGCACTTACCATGTGCCAGGCACAAGCTAAGTACTTTATGTCATTGTCTCATTTTATCTGCATAATCATCCTAGGTATGTGACATACTGCATTTTTCAAAGATAATTACCCAATATTTTCCATTCCTTATGCTGCTTTTGAAATGTGGAATTGATAGTCTTTCCATAGAGTGATGAGGCTTATATCCCTTCTCCTTGAAATTGGGTGAACCTTTGAGACTGCCTTGACCAGTAGAGTACAGCAAAAAGTGATACTTTGTGACATCCAGAATTTAGGTCATAAAAATGCCATGTGTTTTTTAAAAAAGCCGTATACTTACTTTGCTCTCTTGGGTCACTCGTTCTTGAAACCTGGCCACTTCATTGTGAGGAAGCCCAAGCCACATGCTAAGGCCATGTGTAAGATATTCCAGCTGACATCCCAGATTATACCCCATGAAAACACCAGCACTGATAGCCAGATCTGTGGGTGACTATTTTATTTCTATACATTTATTGGGTTCCTCTTCTAATCTAGATACCACGTTATATATGGCCTGTGAATTCAAATGAATAAACTGTAGCTTTTGTTCCCAGGAGGCCTTTGATCTAGGTGAAGGGGTAGACTATTGATCTCTATATTCCTGTGTGTTCTCCGACACTGGCAAAGACTTAGAGGTTGCTATATGAGACATTGAGAAGATTTTCTGGCCTCAGGCAATCTGTCCTACCTCCTTAACTTTGAATTTATCCAAAGATAATCAAAGTAAAATAGGAGTAGCTGGCTATTTTCATATTTAAGCAGGGGTTCCTCCTGTATGACTACTCTGAAAAGGAGTTCTAAAGACCTTAAGACTTTTTACTTGAATGGAAGAAATGTAGTTGATTAGTATATCCAGTATCTATTAGGGAAGAAGAAGATGGGTAGATTCTTTACTCTCTGCTGTATTTTCACAAATATTTGTTGGGGAGCAATCATATATATTAGACTAGAGATACAGAAGTAAGACAAGATCCTCACTCAGAGTCTATCGTGGCAGGAGAGGTGAAAAGTCTTATAAGATCGTAAGATGGTAAAAAAAAAAAAAAAAAAGATAGTAAGATGGTCGCTCCAGTGGTGGTAGGGATAGGTGTTGGGGAAAGACAGAGGAAGAAGCTCCTCCATCTGTAGTGGAGTCAGGAAAGGCTTTCCAGGGGAGCTAGGCTTTGAGCTGGCCATGAAGACTGACAACTTCTCAGATGTCCAATGAGGAAGAGGGTAGCCTCTGAGAGGCTGGAGGAAGGGGGAGCCTGTGTAAATAGTTGAGGAGGCATGATATGTTTGAAGATCTACAAGAAATTTAGTATTGTTGGTTAAAAAAAAAGGAAGAGAGCCAAGAGGTGGAAAAATAAGTGAAATGTGAAATCTAGGACCAGAATGTGAAGGGTCTGCTGTGTAGGTGCAGGCATTTGTCTTTTATGGTTTGGTGTGCTGTTTCTAGCTGCAGTTAGAATGATCTGGGAGCCTTTTAGAAAAGACCAATGTCTGGTCTCAGTTCCAGAGATTCTTATTCAATAGGTATGGAGTGAGGCCTAAATATCAGTGTTATTTTCAAACTTTTTATTGTAATGAATTATACATGTGTGTCTCCATTATGGTGTTTTCCTCACCCCCCATATATCTCTTTTGTGCATTATTCTCCTAAGTGTCTTTATTTTGACCCTGTTTCCCTAACTCTTGCTTGGGTTTCATGACTCAAATTTAGTATCACTTATTTCAGAAAGTCTCCCCTGATCTTTCCTGGCTGAGTTATGAATCCTTTTCTGTAATTCGATAGCACCTCATATATAATTTTCAATGAGATTGGTATCCAGTTGGCTTAGTTTGGTCTTGGACATAATACCATAACTGAATTATTACATCCAGACTGAATCCAATGGGGGAGGCAAAATTGGGTGCTAATATCAGAAGCGTGGTAGGTACTGGGCATCAAAATAGCAAGTATTCTTTTCAGTACTATATAAACCTGTATTGTTCCTGAAAATATTTAAAGTGGTTGTCTCTACTGGACTGAGAGTTCCTGAAGGGTAGTTACTATGTGGTATTGATCTTTGAATACTTAGCTCCGAGTCAGTTTCCTGGCTCACTAATGTTCCATGAATGGCTCCTGTTTTCAAATTTAAAAATATAATTTATTCTGAAGTCTGCTGTGAATATCATTCATCCTTTCTAAAGTGTTTCCACTTTATTCTGTCAAGCCCCCAGGTCTTCAAGGATGGGGGAAAAGTTTGCACAATGGCTTTTGAAATTATCATCAACAAGAAGACATCTTTGAGAATTTTATTAGCTCCTTTCCCTTCGGCCTCCTGAGGAATGTAAGGGTCAGTGATAGGAGAGAGGCAGGCAGGCTGAGCAGCTGGGATCCAAACCCACTAATTCCATGGACAAGTGCCCTCTGTCTCTGCCAAAATTCAGGTTGATGATAAAGGAGGGAAGTAGACGTTCCTGGACTCAGATTGAGAGTTGCTCAACTCATATTGCATTGATTGGGTTGACAGGCACTATGGAAGTAGAAAATGTTGTTTTGCTTCAGCCTTATCTGTTGAACATTCTCTAAGGATCTCTTTTAACTTACACTTAAAAATTGGAGAAAGAAGCTGATAGGCAAGGAAGTTTACATTTAATTGCTAGTTTGTAAGCAATTTTCCTAAGTGCTACTTCATTTCAAAGTTGTCATCTAATGGGTATCACAGTGTTTCTCTGGAAAAAGGAATGTGTTTCATTGAACTCACTACTCCTTCAGGAGCAGACTTGGATTTAGTTTTATGAACAGTAATGATTTTTTCATCAGGTGTACTTTGTTTCCACACCGGGTAGTGTGATTCATAAAATCAAAGTTCTTACGCTCTCATTATCCTTTCCAGGAATAAACTCTATTTCCTACAGCTATAATTCCCATTGTAAACCAGCTAGGTCCTTGTGTAATTGATTGTTATCTTGTGTAGCCACATGAAATGTCACAACATGCTTTAGATGAGAGATGAAAGAGAAGAAGGAAGAGGAGGAGGAGAGAATAGATGTCAGACTAGCACCTGGTGGGGCTGAATCTCTTCCTGCTTCTCAAAGAGAATGTCTCCAATACCCAGATATGGTGAAGAAGATCAAACAGATGATTGAACTTTTTTACTAAACTGACCATCTCCACAGAAGTTTGCTCTGAGTGATCAAAGCAGTCTTTCCAGTGCTGAAGAATGAAGGGTTTATCTCAGAACTGTTCTCTCCATTCCTTCTCCCTCCCTCATTGGTCAAAACTTATCTGGGCAGATTGAATTGCTGGAATACTTATTTAACCCATTAGAAATGATGCTGTAGGGGCCTACCTGACATTCACTCTTCATGCACCCTCTTGCCCATGGTGCATGAAGCTTATACCTTTATTTTCCCTTGGAGTAATGGTTGGGGGAGCAGGTGACCAAGAATCCAGCTTACCTACATTTCTCTCATTTGAGACCTCACAGCTGGCTTACTGGAAAGAGTCCAAATCCTTTGGCATGGGATACAAATAGGCAGCATAATAAAAAGATATTTTGGGAATAATAATTTGGCAGCAGAAACCAAAGGCAGGGAGTAAATTAGCAGTCAATTAGAACAGTTTGGCAGGATATGGGCCTCAACCAGGAAGACATTGTGCCAGAACTATTATTTATTATTTAGAGAGATTTGTCCAAAGAATATACATATACTGAGAGCCTAATAGGAGTTCGGCCCTGTGCTAAGTGCTTCACATATATTATCTCATTTATGGCAAAAGTAATTCCCTCTCTAACAGAACCCATACTTTTTTGCTGTGGCACTTTTTACAGTTGGAAACTATATATTTATTTGTGTGTTTAGTTGTTTTAATGTTGGATTCCACTCACTAAGTTTCCATCTATATGCGTGTCATATAGGATATGCTTGAAAGTTTATTAAATGAGTAAATGACTGTATCTTGGTTACCACTCATGCAGCCTAGATTCAGGAAAAGAAACCTCATAGAAATCTAGGAAAACTGGATAAGCAGTATGCAGGAAGGGGCTAAGTTCCCAGAGGTAGCTCTAGGAACCCCTACAACTTGACTACTAGAGAACTTGGCCATTAACATGACAGCTCCTAATACTTCTGTACTAGAGCTTTCAGTTTAAATTCTTGAGGGATTCTGATGGGCCTGGCTTGGGTCAGGTGTCCACTCATGATCCAGTCAGCTATGATCAAAAAGGCAAAGTAATATAGTAGGTACATGTTTATAGGATTCTTCCAGGGTGCGGGTGTGTAGGCAGTTCTCAGAGGAAGAGAGTTACTGAGGGCTGTGAAGGTAACTTAAGTGGTATTTACTATCATATAGGACTGGAAGGAAGAATATGACAGCAATGTATAGAGATATTTTAAAAAAATACGTATTGTGGCACTATGTCTGGATTCCACAATTCCAGTCCTAGACTCAATACTTATTGAGTGATCCTGGGCAAATTACTTAATCTGTCAGTCCTTCATTGTCCTTATCCGCAAAAGAGGATTGTGATAGTTTTAGCCACTTATACTCGTTATGAGTTTTAAAAGAGATAGTGCATGTAAAACATCTAATAGTGCCTGGCATTGTGGGCACTCAGTACATGTTAGCTAGCATCATTCTTACAATGGAAACTGGAAGTTCTATTTAGAATATTTTTATTTCTCTTAGTGAAATAAAGAATTCCATCAAGACTCTTCTAGGATAGTTAATTTCTGGGAGAAAATATGGCTTAATGTGATGAAGAATTTCAAATTTGGAGAAAGATGATTTTAACAAGCCCAAAATGTTCATCAGTTTATTAAAACACCAAAGTAGATTTAACATCAGTCTCCACACAGGTCCTTAAAAAATCAGTTTTTCCTTACTTGCTAGTTGTACTGGCAGTGGAGGACAGAGATTGCAATTCAAAAACATTACCTCTTCACCCAGACCCAATATTGAAGGGCAGGACCCATAGGCCTATGCTAGTAGGGAAGTGATGAGTTACCTATTTGACTATTCAGATCTCTTGATCTAATCGTAGACTAATGCTTTAAGTTCAAGGTGAAAATCGAGTCATCTGTAGCTGTTGTAGCAAGCAGAACAGACATTTGGATATGCTTATGGATCTATTTGAATTAAAGATCACTGATTTTATTTCTTCACATTTAACAACATATTATAACCTGAAACACAGATCACAAATGTCAACTGGCACTTCTCAAAGCCTAATGAGTTCTTTTGTGAAACATCACAGGAGCAGTAAGGAACAGCTTGGAGAAAGGCCCTTTGAAAACTGTGAAATGATTGTACTATCAAATATGTGGTTTTCTTTCAATTTAATCATGTTCCCCCTGGGGTTCCTTAAGGTCTGTGTTCTTGCTTTATATGCTGGGGAATTTATTGATAACAAAGTCCATTTTAGGTCAATTTAAGGAAGGAAGATTATAACTATAATAATTTATTTGGGATTCTGATTGTCTTTTGATTCTATTATTTCCTTTGGTTGTCAGGCCATTTATCACTTAAATGCAGATAAATTGTAGGTTGAGCATTAAGGTGAAGGGTTCTCTTTTAAAAACAGTTCCCTTAGTAGGGGATGAGCTACAATTGGTGATGGGAATTAAAGAGAGCCCTTGTTGTGATGATCCCTGGGTGTTGTGTGTAAGTCACGAATCACTGAATTCTACTCCAGAAACCAATATTGCACTGTATGTTCATAATTAAATTTAAATAAATAAATACATACCTATGTACATACATACATACATTTCACTTGGTTTCGAGAATCTTAGCACTGGAAAGCAAATTTAGAGATGGCTGGCCTACACCCTATGTATTATAGAGAGAAAACTAGAGGCCTGAGAAGTTACATGATTAATTCAAATTACTCATCTGTACAGGGTAGGTGATGGACTCTGGATTAAGAGATGAAAAGTGATCAAAAAAGAAGTGATACATCCTACAGAAAAATTGGTTTACTGTGAGGATTATTTTGTTTCACACTTTGTGGCTTTAATATTGTTCAGACAGTTCAACTTTTTGTATTTGTTTTCCAAAGTGCTTAGAGCTGTCACTAATACACTTCAGATAGGAGGTTCTAGATACTTCTGCCAGGTGCAATTTCATGTATTAACTTTTGTGGCTCAGATAAGGCTTTGGCTAACTTAATGATTCCCATATGCTGGTTTATTTATTTTTTTTTTTTTAAGATTTATTTATTTATGATAGAGAGAGAGAGAGAGTGGCAGAGACACAGGAGGAGGGAGAAGCAAGCTCCATGCTGGGAGCCCGATGTGGGACTTGATCCCGCGACCCCAGGATCGTGCCCTGGGCCAAAGGCAGGCGCCAAACCGCTGAGCCACCCAGGGATCCCCCATATGCTGGTTTAAACCAAAAGACTCAGGATAAGTTATTGGATTGACCAATATAATTATATTTGGTTACTTCCATTTAATGGATGAGAGTAAATACACTGTATTTATTCATTACATGTTTTGCTTATTTAACTACAAGATAAATAAAGACCTCCAACTCAAATATAATATTATTAAAAGGCAAGTGAATTGATGTATGCCCTTATTTTCTTTTTAAAATAAATTTATTTTTTATTGGTGTTTAATTTACCAACATATAGAATAACACCCAGTGCTCATCTCATCAAGTGCACCCCTCAGTGCCTGTCACCCATTCACCCCCACCCCCTGCCCTCCTCCCCTTCCACCACCCCTAGTTCGTTTCCCAGAGTTAGGAGTCTTTATGTTCTGTCTCCCTTTCTGATATTTCCCACACATTTCTTCTCCCTTCCCTTATATTCCTTTTCACTATTATTTATATTCCCCAAATGAATGAGAACATACAATGTTTGTCCTTCTCCGATTGACTTACTTCACTCAGCATAATACCTTCCAGTTCTATCCACGTTGAAGATGTATGCCCTTATTAAGGTGGTAATCTTTTAAACATTAGGAAAAGCTAAAAAGCAACTTTGCCAATAGGTCTTGCTTGCCTCACTTCCCCATTTCATATAAGAATTTTACTTGTGTGGGATCCCTGGGTGGCGCAGCGGTTTGGCGCCTGCCTTTGGCCCAGGGCGCGATCCTGGAGACCCGGGATCGAGTCCCACATCGGGCTCCCGGTGCATGGGGCCTGCTTCTCCCTCTGCCTGTGTCTCTGCCTCTCTCTCTCTCTCTCTCTCTGTGACTGTCATAAAAATAAATTTAGAAAAAAAAAAAAAATCCTAGAGAAGAACACAGGCAACACCCTTTAAAAAAAAAAAAAGAAAAAAAAAAAAAAGAATTTTACTTGTGGAATATTCTGACCCTATAAAAAATATTTAGTTTTTCTTTTTATTGTAAAATATACTATATACACAGAAAAGTGTATGCAAGGCGATGTAGGAAATGTTGGGGTTCAGAGCTAATAGCTAAGAAAGAATTCTTGAGATGTCTTCAGTACAAAAAAGATGTTTTTAAGAAATATTTTATTTATTTATTCATGAGAGAGAGAGAGGGGCAGAAGCAGACTCCCCAAGGGGGAGCCCAATGTAGGACTTGATCCCAGATCCCCAGGATCAAGCCTGAGCAAAGGCAAGATGATCAACCACTGAGCCACCCAGAAGTCCCAAAAAAGATGGTTTTATTAAGGCATGGGACAGAATCTGTGGGCAAAAAGAGCTACACTGGGGTCATGAGGAGTGACCAATCATATAATTTCAAGTTGGGAGGGTGTTAAGGATAGAGTTAGTCTCTAAGGATTTTCAGAAGCAAGGTTTCCAGGTTCTTGAGGGAGTTAGCTGTTGTTACGTAAAGGTCATTTATAACTGTCTAATAAAACCCTAGTCATGAAACTCTTTACATGTATATTGGTGGGCCATATGCTTAGGGATGATGCTTGAGGGGCAGTGTATATATAGATAAAGGAAGTTTCCAAAGGAAATTTTATATGTGAAAGTAGACGGGGGTGGGGGCTAAGATTACCTTTTGCCCTCAGTAAAGTATTAACATCGAGGCAGCTGAGTTCCTAGAGGATGTCACTCTGCCTATTTCAGGGACTAGTCAATGGGCTGTGAGCAGTAAGGAAATGTAAATTTTTCTTTTGCCTTTGTTTCCCACATCACAAACCTATATGCATATTTTAAATATTTGTTGTAATAAATATTTTTGGCTTTTCCTTATAATATCACCACCTGTTTGTATTTCTCAACAAAAAAAGAAGTATTAAAAACTTTATGTTTTATAAAATGGGATCATGCAGTGAATATTCTTTCATTTAATACTACATTATGGATGTCATCTTTCTACACTATTAGTGGAATTCACTCACATTGTTGCAGGAAATTGTAGTTTAAAAATGTTTGTTGTTCTATATGTGGGCTAATTGAATTTAAAGAAAAAAATTTAAAAAATGTTTGTTGCTATATAGTATTGCAGTTGTGTAACTCTTCTACAATATATTTACCCATTTTACTGAGAATGGGTATTTAGGTTGCTTCCAGTTTGGGGCCATTATGAATGATATATTAAAATTAAACCTGTATATATCTTCTGTTGAGCATGTACAAGAATTTCTAAGGGTTTATGCCAAGGAGAAAATAGCTGGGTTATGGTGGATGCTCAGCATTGTACTGATATATAATAATGACTATAAATGCTCTAACTAAAGTACAGTCTATCTTCATTATTTGCAGATTCTGCATTTATGAGTTCTCCTTGATAGAATTTATTTGTAACTCCAACATCAATACTTATGCTGCTTTCATGGTCAACTACAGACAGGTGCAGAGTGACAAAATATTTGACTTGCCAATGTGCACATTCCCAGCGGAAGTTGAATCAGGTGACACTCTGCCTTCTTTTTTCAGCTTACTGTGAACAAGTGTCCTTTACATGTCTATTAGTGCCACGTCTTTTATATTTTTGTGTTTTTTTTTGTTGTTGTTGATTTCACTGTTTAAAATGAGCCCCAGGTGTAGTAATGAAGTGCTGTCTAGTGTTCCTAAGCACAAGAAAACTATGATTTGCCTTGTGGAGAATATATGTATTTTAAATGTTTCCTTTAGGTGTAAGTTATAGTGCTATCAGCCCTGAATTCAATGTTGATAAATCCACAACATATATTAAATAAGGTGTCTTTAAACAGAAGCACACATAAAACAAGTTTATGGCTATTGACTGGCTGATGAAAACATTGTGACTAGAAACTTGGAGGAAACTAACCCTTTCTTTCTCCCAAGAGGAGTGGTTCAATATTTGCTAATTCAGTGTTTGTGGCAACTTTATAAATAGAACATAACTACTCCCGATAATGAGAATCAACTGTATGTAGCTGGATATATTTCCACTTCTAGCAGCAATGGATGAAAGTTCCCAATGAGCCACATTCTTGAAAACATTTCTTAATGTCAGATTTTTAAAAATTTTGCCAATCCAGTACACGTGCAATAATATTCCATATATATGTTGTGATAATTTTTCCCAATCTGTGACTTGCCTGTTCATTTTATTAATTGTGTGTGTGATTCTCTTCCTTTTCCTTCTCCTTCTTTAGAAAATAGAGAGTATAGAAATCAGAGGCCATGCATGATGCACTTCCTGTAGGTTTCTGTACTCCTTCAAAGTAAAGTTTTTTTCTTATAAGTCATAAATTCACTATATAGGCAGTAAATTCAGATGTTAAAATTATACTCATCTATAGCCTCAGAGGTTTTTGTTTTTGTTTTAATATGAGGTAGTCATGGACCATTTTTGGATTCCTCTCTCTCCATGAATTTGATCACTTTATTCATAGATGATGTTTCAAACTTGTCAATAGCACCTGTGCTTTCAGTTATTTCTATGACCAATCAACTAGGTAGTAATTGAAATCCTTCTGTGTATCCTGTGCTAGGTGACATGGGGGCAGGCAAAAGATATACAGGATATGGATTCTGTCTGCCATAATCTTACAGCATACTTGGGCAGACAGGACCTAGATGCCTGCAACATAGCATAGAATATCAAAGCGCATAGTACTGCCACTTAGAGGAGAATTTAGATTTAAAAATATGTCAACTGTGTTACACAGTAAGTATACAATAAGTTAAAAAAGGAAGATTCTCTTTAGGTATATCTCAGTCCAGTTTTTCTGAGAAATGTCTTTAGGGTACATTTTTATACGTAGCCATGATTATAATTTATAAGCAGGTTTGTTTCTTTCATTTTCCTTAACATAAACATTTTCCATTTCCCCCCCCAAAAAGGAGATTCCTCATTCCTTATTTGGAGGTTGCATTATCCCTCTTTTTTTTCTCCAGCTTTTATTTGAAAGTATATATTTATGTATTTATTTGCTCTCTTACTGATATTTTGTCTGTCTACCCATTAGGGATGTAAGTTTCCTGAGCTGCTCAGGTTTATTATGAGGAGAATACTTTGTAAAGGAATAGGTACACACTGTAGGATAAATGATAAATGAGAGGGGTGCTCTGTGTGTTACTCGAACACAGGAGAGCCTGTGGCCTGGCCTCAGAGTGTAGAACTTCCTAGAAGAGCTCACATTGGTCTTATGTGAGAAAACCTCAAGAATACATTTCCAAAAGTGGGTAGATGGATCAAAAGGAGTGTACATTTAACATTTTGTTAAGTATTGCTAAATTGCTACATTGTGTTTTGAAGAGTGAGTGGGAGTTTATCTGGCAGAGAAGGGTACAAGAAGGATGCTATTTTAGGCACAGGAACAGCAGGAGCAAAGACATGGCATGTACAAATGATTGTGGAGTTTGGTGGAATGCATGATGGGGAAGGGCCAGACACATAACTGTAAAAGAATTTAGGGCCAAGTTAAGAATTAGGTAGGCTAAAGGGAGCAGAGGGAGATCTCTCAGTGCAAGTAATCCTCATCAAACTTTAAAATGTAGATAAGATGTAGGGTAAAGATGATAGGGTCATAAATTCATCCCTGTGGACTGTATCTTCCCTCCCTCCTTTCCTTTCCTTTCCTTTCCTTATTTCCTGCATGCCTGCCTTACTTCCTATACCATTTACTCATTACTCTATACCTATTCCACACTAGTCACTGATCTAGACATTGAAGACAACAAGGCAAAGTTCTGCTCTCATGGAGCTTGCATTCTAGTGGAGGAGATACATAATGAACAAGTGAAAGAAGGAGAAGAAAGAAGGAAAGAAATCCAGATGATGCAAGGAGGGAAATTGTTAAGTGAAGGAAAAGTGCTTGGTGAGAGGGAGGTGGTTCAGACAACTGGAGCACAGTTGCTTCATTTACCTCCTGCCACAGCCCTGCATTGCTCTGCCCAAGTTGGTTGCAGCCTCTCTGATACCCCAGCATGTGATTTCTCTCCTCTCTGAACTCACCTTCTGATTTTGTGATACTCATCTCTTGCTGCCTTCTACTTTAAGTTTTCATCTCTCCTGTTCCTTGTAAACTCCTTGAGGGCAACTGATCTTTTTCCATATTCAGCTCTCACACTAAAGCACAGTGCCCTGAAGCACAGAACCCTTATTTTTAAAATAGATACCATTGTTGAAAAACTTAGAAAATTACATTTTGTTTTTTTTTTCCCCTTCTCTTGATTTTCAGGTCATTTGCATGAAACATGATCACTGCTACCGAGGCATCCTTTTGCTCCTGCTGAGTAGCGTCCACCTGCATCTTCAATCTTTGTGTTGACAGCCACATTGTTCCACTCTCCAGAAGATGAAGGACCTCTCGGATTGTGCTCCTTACCTCATAGTGAGAATTATCAGCAGGGCTGGATGGATTCCTAAGCAATGTGAGCCTGCTCTCCTGAAAATGTCTTTAATAATAAATGTTGAGAAAGGCGGAAGGTGCAACATATTCATTTCTTTATTATTGAATGTTCCTGTGGGTTTTCAGTGCCTAAGTTTAAACTAAAAAAGAAAGCTGTAATTTTTGGGACTTTGTTTGCATATCATGAAACAATTTCAGTTTGGAGTGCAATGCTGACTCTGGGGATCAGAGGTGTTTCCAGAGTTTATGGAGGCATCTTGGTTTTTCGTTTAATTGGAGACAGTTTTAATAAGGGTGGTGTTAGATTATTTGTAACTAGTTTGTTTAAGCATGAAAAGGATTATAATTAGAAATACAGGTTAGATCCCCTTTGAAAACCTTCAGAAAATTATGACTCCAGGCGTTTGAAGGAAAAGTTATTCTTTTCCAGTATGGCAATAAAGACTCAGTAGTGCTAGCTTCTAGGAATGTGGAGTACTAGAACTGGAAAAAGCCTTAGTCATTCTGTAGATGTGAAAATGAGATCCAGAGACATAAAAGGACTTACTGAGGAATACTCATCCCGGGCAGTGATTGAGGCATGCTAATAACTTTTGGCTTGTTCATGTTTACCTCCATTATTGATATATGGCAATGAAAGAGTGTGATGGGCTATAAGATGTTATACATATGTGAACTATCATCCCATCATCTCGGTGTATTGCCTCTTATCCTGATTTGAACTCCATAGGCTTGAGCTTACCTGTCTATAAAATAGATGGCTGTAGTTGATATCCAAGTTCTCTTCTGTTCCTAAAATTCTATTCTTTCATGGCTCTTTTGTTTTAAAGATATTATTTATTTATTTGAGAGAGAGAGCAAACACAAGCAAGGGGGAGCAGCAGGCAGAAAGAGAGAGGGAGGCAGGCTCCCTATGGTACAGGGCGCCCAATGTGGGGCTCGATCCCAGGACCCTGAGATCATGACCTGAGCTGAAGGGAGATACTTAACCAACTGAGCCACCCAAGTGCCCCTTAATAGCTCTTTTTTTAAAAAGAAAATAGTGATTGGAAGAACCTTGGAATTCACCAAGAACCTCTAGATTTTTGCCTCCTTTGACTCTCTTTCTTCAGTCTCGTCTCTTGCTACTTCATGCCTTTCTTGTCTCCTGACCTACCAGCTGAACTAAAGTACAGCTCCCAAATGTCCCAGATTCTCTCATTGTCTCAGATCATCTGCACATGATGTGCCCTTGGATGTCTCTGCCCTACTGATTCCTGTTTGTTTGTTAAGGCTTAGTTTGAGCATCATTCTCTCAGGAAGCCTTTCCTGATGTTCTCTTACAAGTTTCCCTAGCACCCAGTGCTTCCTGCTATCACAGTGTTTATCATACTGTATAATAACTGTCCGCTTAGATATCTCACTCTCTTCCCACCTATGAACTCCTTAACTCTGAATACCAGTGCCTACACTGTGTCTAGAACATAGAGAGGCTTAAGAATTGTTTGTTTTTAATGATAATGTAGATAGATTGCTGATTGGTTTTCTTCAGATGACCAGTGGTTCCATACTGACTGATGCCCATGTCTTATTTTTCATCAGACCTTGACCTCTGGGCATTGGATGGTGGGCATGGCCAATTTGTGTCTTGAATGGAATAATGAGGGTATTAATATTCATGATATTCATGATAACATGATATTAACATATTCATGTTAATTTCCATGAACCACCTCTGAACATCACCCCTGTGAAGTCCTTTGGTGTCATTTTGCTGTCAGAAGAAACTCAAAGTGAATGACTTCCGACTCCTTCACTGAGGGATAACATGAAGCTAGTCACTTGCCATCTGGCTACACCTGAGCATGCCAAACCGTGTTTCATGGAGGGAGTTCCAGAAAGATACGTTGCAGACCTAAAGAAGGAATGGCTTCTTGTGAGTTTACAGGATCTAATGTACATTAGCAGTCTCTTTAGAGTTCTGGGGAGATAGGTGTAAGGCTTTTCTCTTCAGCTGGAGGAAGAGAAGAGATCATACATTGTCCAAAATTCTCAGAGATTTCTCCCTCTGAGTTTGCTGAGTTGCTTCTAATTTGTGTTTACTTGGGCTGCTGCTAATTGCTGCTGATTACTGGTAAATTGCTGGCAGTAGCAAATGGCTATCCGGGGAGCAGTAAAGGCATATCTTAAGATAGCAGGAATAGGGATAGAATGGTATGAGTGGCCCGGAGGTGCCAGAAAACCCAGAAGCCTAGCTCTAGGCAGTGCAACAGTTGGCTTAGCCGGGAAGCCCAGAAGGAAAAGCTCAAGGCCACTAAGATTATGGAAACCATATGATTCTGGCAGGACTTGGGGTTTTGTTGTGTTAATTTTCAGGCTAAACAATGAATGGAAGCTGGCCACTAAGCATGAGGAAAGCTGCTTCTCAAAATAAGAGAAATTATATCAGATGGAAATAAGGAAATTCAAGATTTTGATAGCCTGATCAAAATTAATGGAAGATATGTGCACAATATGCACCATATAAGTAATTCCAGACTGTTGAGATCATTGAATAATTGTTGGCCTCCTCCTCCCTCCAGCCTAGTTGTGCGAGAAGCTTTTCCCCTTCATCTCTGCTCTTCCTTCTTTCCTAGGCTGGAGTGGGGATATGGACATGGGGAGTCCTTTCTATGATTCATTTATTGAGCTCACTGACAGCACTACAGTAGGCTTTAGGGATATAACATGAAATTGGATGGAGTTTAAAGCATTTTAGTCCTTTCTGCTTTTTCTTCATTCCATAAAAGTCAAATCCAGCTATTGACCCTGCCTAGATGCTATTTCCTTTTCTTTGGTTGGGGTGGGATGGGTGTGTGTGTGTGTGTGTGTGTGTGTCCATTCCTGAGACAGGTGGGAGACCAGGGTCCCCAGGGAAGGGAAGGAAGGCTTGGCTCTGGAGTCTTTGAATTGAAGGGTGCCTCTGAGGTCTAGTTGGACTGGTTACTCTTGATCCAAGTGCAGTCACCTCAGACATGCATATTTCATCAGTGGTTGCATCAGTTGGGGCTCTAGCAGAAAGTAAATAGCACATTGAAATGGTCAAATTGAGAGAGTTTGATAAATGGACTTTATTCAGAGATATGGGCAGAACAAGGGATTTGGATGCACCCAGAGACTAGCAATGGTGTCAAGTGCCTTCTGATTAAAATCTGGTAATGCCGTGAAGGTGCCAGCTGGAAATAATATAACAGCTGAGGATTCAAGTGTCTGACCATTCTGGTGCATCATTCTCTTCTCATCGGAACATCTACAGATACTATTAAACCCATTTACAGTTGAGGCATGTTAAAGAATTTGCCCAGCACTGCACCTCCAGTTGTGGAAAAACAGATTTGAACTCAGATCTATTAAAGTATAAGTGCCATGTCCTTTCTGGTCATAGCCATTACGTTTCTCATTCAGGTAGGAAGAGATGGGGGAGGAGTGCCCCCTTTGTTATAAAAGCAAAACCTCCTGTAGACATCCCCAGCAGACTTCCAGTATTTCTCATTTGTCGGAATTGGGTTATGTGATCCCATTGCATGGTTCCTTTACATACTTGCCTCCTATCCCTCCAGCTGCAAAGAAGCTGGAAAAGCAAGTAGTTGGCTTTTTCATCCTATATAGTGGAAAGTGACAAGAGAGTTGGAGTTGGAATGATTCTTGGGGTGACCAACTAGTGACTGACTTTTTCTACAATTTTTATGGCACATTCTTTCTTTAGAAAACTTTATGCATTCTATCTGGTTTTGGTCAATTAATGCAAGACTCTTCACTTTCTAGGTATTTAAGGTGACAACATATTTCTGATCTACTGTGTATTGATTTTACAGTTTAATTTCGAATGCATTTTAATTTTTCCTATCTCTGGGTTTAAAAGAGATACTTTACAGGAAATCTTGTGGGTGCTGACTGTAATGCCTATGGTATTAGGATTAGGGATTGAGTGGGAAGCCATGAACACATGTCCTGGTACATAGCACCTATTGGAGAAAGGGTGACTATTATTCTTCATCATTTCTATCTTCAGATGGGACTCAGATGATTGAGGAAGATCTTGGAGGGAAAGGGCAGATAGTGTTGACAACTAGGGTTTGGATGTGTGAATCCTGGTATAAGGCAGCAAGATGATGCATTCTTGGTCAAGTGGAGAATGGATGGAGAGGCAGCATGCATTTGTTCATAATCTAGCTAACAGACGTAGAGTACTTTAAGCTGAACAGGGCAGGAGAAGGAGAAAAAAACCATAGCCAGATAATATACAGTCAAATCAGTTCTACAGAGAATAGGAATTCTGGGTTAAAAGGAGGGTAACATGATTGGAAACAGTGCAATTCACATGAGAGATGTGATTGGGGAGTGAACTGGAGATGGTAATACTCTCTGCATTGTTCTCTCACTGGATTGATCACGTTGTGTTACAGTCATGTCATATTTACATTTACTTTGCTTTGTCACATAATCTGAGATAAGACAGGTACCCCTATAATTTCCCCAAAGGGAACAAAGGTAGATTCCAGACCTAGAAATGGCATTAAGTTTAGATGATAGCTTAAATGAAAAAGAGATGTTTTGGGGGTACCTGTGTGAAGGGGTCTATGGTAAATTTTATTACAAAATTATCACTTATATCACATATTCTATTTACCAGGCACTATTCTGAGTTCTTAGATTATTTCATCTAATCTACAGAATGGCTATATATAGTAAATTCCATTATTCTTCCAGTTGAAGACACTGAAGGATGAGGAGAGTAAGTGAGTTGCCTGGAGCCACATAGCTCAGAGTGGTTAAAACCAGCTGGTCTGCTCTGGAGCCTAGGCTAGGTTCCCATATAATGTAGATAAATTATGTTGACTTAAATAATTTCCTTCTTTGATACGGTTACTAGTCTGGCAGTTAGGGGCAATGTGGTTGCAATATACACTTGCTTTTGAAATATTTAGTTCTATTATAGAAGTTGAATGATTTTTTAAAAACGTAAGTGAAACATTTAAAGTATGTTACATATAAACAAGCAGTTAGTAATTAGAACATTCCTGAGTCAGACATAGGTGAAAAGGAATAAAAGGATCAAAAGATATCTAGTATTTATGAGGTCCTGGGTACTAAATATTCATTATACACTAAATGTATATGGGATCTATGAGATGCTAAGTATAAAAAAGACACAAAGTAGTCAGGTTTCTGAATGAACACCTAATATTCATGAGGCCCTAATTGATAGTGCCATTCTGACCCCATGTGTCCTCTGACCAAGAAATACAAATTAACCGAGGGCTGTTGATCAGCTCACTGATGAGTTATAGCTATGGCCAGAGGTAATTGTCCCTACATCTCTCTAAGAGAGTTAAAGTATGTGCCCAAGGCACCTTCCATCTTTGGGCCCCCTTGTTCAAATCTCAGTTCTGGTCACTGTAAGATAGGTATTTGTGTGGGGGCAGGGAAAAGAGAGAGAGAGAGAGAGAGAGAGAGAGAGAGATTGACTAAGAGAAAGAGAGAGATTGAGGACAAATGAACACTGCTAATCCAGAATTCGAGCAGTGCGGTCCTTCCACACTGAACCTTGTTTAAATGTATTAACTTATCCTGGCCTCCTTTCCTTTCTTTCTCCCTATGTGTTCTAAATGGATTTTTAGCAAACCATTTCATGACTTCCTGGTAGTATTTTTGGCATTTTGATAGCCTGAAATGGCATCAAGATAATTTCCAAAAAAAAAAAAAAAAAAAGATAATTTCCCACAGGAGGGTGGTAGAAATTGGCTCTCAGGACCTTAGCGTGACCCCTGATGATTGTGCATGAGATCGCTTGTGGGCAAATATAAGTTGGGAGGTACTATAAACAGAGAGACTCCTGTTTGCTGTTGGGCAATATTCTGGGGCTAGGGCCTCAGGAAGGAGGTTTCTGATGATAATCCATCTCTCTGGTCTGCTCCGGTAATGAGGTAAAGACACACAAGATAAGCTAATCTATCTATCTATCTATCTATCTATCTATCTATCTATCTATCTATCTATCTATATTAATATTTAAAGATTGTATTTATTTATTCATAGAGACAGAGAAAGAGAGAGAGAGGCAGAGACACAGGCAGAGGGAGAAGCAGGCATCATACAGAGAGCCTGATGTGGGACTCGATCCAGGGTCTCCAGGATCACGCCCTGGGCTGCAGGTGGCGCTAAACCTCTGCGCCACTGGGGCTGCCCAAGCTAATCAATTTAAAGACATGGTAAGTATTGAAAGGTTTTTATGTTGGAGAGAGATTTCATCTGTTCTGATTCTATGAGTGGAGCTGTGGGAAATCAATTCCATTTGGAGCCCAATATGGGATGTGAGGGCGAGGAGCAGTGTGGGGACTGGCCGTGGAATGGAACAAGGTGCCATAGGGTCCATAGAACTCTGAGTGAGATGAGGTGGGGAAGAATGAGAACAAGGCTCAGCCCCAAGAGGTATGTATGGCAGCATAGGTATTTGTTTATTCTGCATATATTTGGCTTTATGTAGCACACTTCTTCCAAACCCCCTCTTTCTGTTCTCTGATTGGAATGCTACCCATGTCCCCTTGGTGACTGATGTTAGCTGATGGTGCTGATCAATTAAATTATTGGTGTCAACTTCAGAAAGAACACTGTCATTAATTGAAATTCATCGACTAATAGATTTCTCTTTAAATGTCACGTTTCCATAGCAAGGTGTTTCAATAAGATATAAAATGTTTCAACAAGTTACTATTTTAAAAGAAGTTTATTTCATAAAAGGAATTTGAAAGAAAATCCTCCTATCTTTACCTACACTATATTATCATTTGCCTCATAACTCAATGAAGCAGAAACAATAGGAGGTCATCTTGGCTTGAGTTTGGTCTTTGGTACGTGGACGCTCCTGCTCTGGACCCCAGGACCACCTGTGGTGGCTACCCTTTAATTATTCACTGTGACTGAAGATTTTGGTGGTTCTATTTCCACTTAATGTTCCCCATAGAGATCTGATTTTCTCTCTGCATATGCTAACTAGTAAACTAACTTGTAGCACAATGATTTTCAAACTATGTTCCACCAAGCACAAAGGCAGCGATCTCCCAAGTTACCGCAAGGTTGTTAAATATGCTAGTTCTGGACCTTAATTTTAGAGATTCTGACTCAGTAAGTCTGGTGTGGGGTCCACATTTTCAGAACCACCCTCCTGGGGAGGGGACTGGGTAATAGTAGACAGATAGGTGGCCTTTAGCAACCCTTCCCTATTTTCTACCGGAGTACAAGTTTTTTAAAAAGTCTAAAAACAACTTTTGTAAAGAATACTATGTTTATCGCATCCTAATATGACTTTCAGAAACTTAGAGACTTTCAGAAGCTTACAAGAAGTGACTCTGTAACACAGGGTGTTACTAGCTGTTCCACTTCCGGAAAAACAGTAAAATGCTTAGTCTACTACTTCTTCCTTCACCCTGTCCTTTACTTCCGAGCAATTGAATTCTCTGTGATGTGTAGGGGATGCTAGTGGATATTTTCATGAAAAGATTGATTGAAATATTTTAGAGATGCTCTCCCACTCTTGCATGAAAGATTATAAGAAACTAGGAAGCCTTCCTACCTTCCCTCACATATAGGGTTGGTGTCTGAGACTTAAATACAGTAAAGTCTTGTGTTCCTACAATTTAGAAGATTCTGGTCACTTGAGGCTGATTGAGAGATTAACTGGATTTTGCTTCTAGAATTCATGCTTTTCTTGAAAAAAATATAAGGTATGTTTAGAGCATTTAAGAAGATAGAGAATGGGACTTCATCTAGTTGAGAAAACAGGTTGCTTTCTTGGTATCTGCTAATATATTGATGGTAATATTTGTGGCAGAATTTAATCTGAAGACTGCTCTATCTGTAACCTGCTACAAATTAAAGCATTTATTAACAAGTTGATACAAATATACTTTCATATAAGAACATTTAGAATATCTGGGCGCTTGGGTGGCTCAGTCAGTTGAATGATTCGTGATTTCCTTTCAGGTCATGATCTCAGGGTTGTGGGATTGGGCCCAGCATCAAGCTCTGTGCTCAGCAGGGGGTCTGCTTGAAGATTCTTTCTCTCCCTCCGCCCCTCTCCCTCCCCCTCTTGCGCACCGTGCTCTCTCTCTCTCTCTCTCTCTAAAATAAATAAATCTTAAAAGAACATTTATAATATCAAGTTGACAATTGAACAATCTTTTGAATTATTAAAATGAATCATTTCACATTACAAGAAAACTTCTCTTTGCCTTAAAGAAAAACCAAATTTCCTGAGAATGAGAATCAGAATAAATACTGGTTTAGTTTAAATTTTATGATAACTAACATATGTTTATTTAACAATAAATATATTTATCTGATAATGAATATATTTATATGAACAATGTAATGGCTAGCTAGTGCTTTCTTCTCAAAACAACTGTGCCAATAGCCCTTCAGTTCTTTTAAGTGTTCTTTATTAAATAGCCAAGGAAGAAACACATTGCTGGGAAGATGGAATTAGACATACTTTTTCCTATTTCTTTGGTTAAGTACAACCCAAACCCTGGACAGCATATATAAAACACACATAAGAAGATTATGAAAGGTGGAGAGAAGAAGGCAGAACAGCTAGGAACCTTAAGATTCAAGGAACACTATAATGGTAAATTCCCTGGGTTTTCTTTTTGTCTTGTAAATAAAGACTTGGAGCTTGATAAGCCAGTAACCTGGAAGCATCAAGTGTAAAGAAAGCTCCAACATAAGCCTGCTGTCTGTAGCCAAAGGACTAAGAGTCAATTTAGGAAGACAGAAAACTATTATTTATTTGTTTATTTAATTTTTAAAGACAGAAAACTTTTTTTTTATACCTCCCCCACTCTGGCCCAATCTAAGACAGAAAACGTTTAGATAGTAAGTGCTCTACTCCAGTCAAACCTCACAGGAAAACCATGGTCCTACCTTAACCCACATTGGAAAAGACTCCTTCACATTGTAACAAGGAAACCTCTATGCTGGAGAGAAGTGGGAGGGGACCTAGTAGAGAGTTAGGATTTTCATCACTTCTCAGTGGTAATGAGACCACTTCTCTGTCCTCATGGTATTAGTAGAGGTATGTTATCTATATATAATGTAGTACCCTGAGCAACCACTAAAAAACTACAAAGAGGCATTCAAAAATAATATAGATAAATCTAAATAGATTTTTAAAAAATTTTATGTAACATTAGGAAATGTTTAAGACAGGCCAAAGAAAACAGAAACGGAAAACTGGAAGAACAAAGAGAAACAAGAAATACAATGACATCCTTAAGCCACAATGTATCAATAATTACATTAAATGTCAATGGTTCAAATATACAAACTATAAGACAGAGATTGACAGAGTATATTAAAAAACATGGCCCAACTAACTATATGATGTCTATAAGAAACTCACCTCAAATATAACAATAAAAATTGAGAGTAAAAAGATGGAAAAAGATGAAAATTGTAAACATTAACCAAAATAAATCAAGAGTGGCTTTATTAATATCATAGAAAATATAAATAAAATAATCAAAGGTCTAAATAAATAGACATATATTCATGGTTTTGAAGACTCAGCATAGCAAGATGTCAATTCTCTCCAAATAGAATGTGCATGTTTAATACAATTCTTATCAAAATCTAAGCAAGATTTTTATAGATGAAGACAGGATTATTTTAAAATTTATATGTAAATGCAAAGGAACTAGAATAAACAGTTTTGAAACAGAGGAATAGCGTAGGAAGAATCACTCTGTCCGATTTCAAAACTAATTATAAAGCAACACTAATCAATATTGTTTGGTATGCATAGAGAGTTAGACACATAGATCAATGAAATGAAGTAGAGAACTCAGAAATAGACCTATACAGATTTGCCCAACCAATTTTGACTAAAGTATAAAAGGAATTAAATACAGGAAAGATAACTTTTATAACAAATGGTACTGGAGAAGTTGGACAAGCAGAGGAAAATAAATCTTGCCTAAACCTTATGTCTTATACAAAATTGTGGGTGACCACGGACTAGCTGAAGTAACTGAACCAAACCAGGCCTGGACTTGCATCCCTCATTCACTCAAAAGGCTTGGGAGCCTAAAGGGTGAATAGTTGGTTGATGCTTGAGAAAGGGCTAGAGCAATGGTTCTCAGGGCTCACTTGTACGTGATTGCCCACATAACACAATAGATACAACTTATTCTGACCTGGTCATAAATGTAAATAAGGGTCTGTGCTGTCCTTGCTGGTCTGTTTACCATATCTAATATTCCTTTGAAGTATGCACATCTGGAGCAACAAGCTTATCTATTTACCAAGGTCTTCTGGCACCCATGAGTCTGTCTTACATGCTGAAAAAGGGGAACTTTGGAGGGTTTCACAAACATGCTAAAAATAGATACCTTCTTAGCTTTGTTTTGCTCATGCTATAAAATGTTGTAGAACCTTGAATAAAGCTGGCACTGCTTCGACATCATCCACTGTGTCCCTCCTGTCCCCATCTCTTTAATTTTCTTTTATTTTCCTCATCCTCTTATCCTTGGGACCCTGATCGTGTTGCCGCAGCACGCACAACAGAAAATTTAACTCAAAATTGATCTTGGACTTAAATGTAAAGTGCAGAATTATAAAACTTTTAGAAAAAAATATATGGGAAAATCAGTTTGAGATCTGGGGCTAGGCAAAGAGTTCTTAGGGTGGACGCCAAAACCACAATTCATAAAGGGAAACTTGATGAATTGGACTTGATTTGAGTTTAAAACATTTGCTCTTTGAAAGACCTCATTGAGAGTATAAAAGAAGAGCTACAGACTAGGAGGACATACTTGCAAACCACATCATCTGACAATGAACTAGTATCTAGTTCTAAAGAACTCTCAAACTTCAGTAAAAGAATAATCCAATTATTAAATAGTCAAAAGACATGAAGAGACATTCCACCAAAGTGGATGTATACAGGGCAAACGAACACACAAAAAGATGTACAAGATTATTATCCATTAAGGAAATGCAAATTAGAACTACAATGAGATATTACTATACACCTACCAGAATGACTGAAAAAATGTGATAATACTAAATGCTGACAAGGATACAGAGAAGCTGGATCACTAATACATTGCTGTTGAGAATGTAAAACAGCACAGCCCTTTCTGGAAAACAGTTTGACAGTTTCTACCTATGCAACCATTAAGTTGTATTTTTGTAGTATCAATAGCTAGGCTTCCGTAGTGACTATTGTTCATCTGATTGACTCAGACTATTTAAAAATAGCAGTTGCTTTCAATGAAGTTATGATAAAACTGTAAGCCTGGGAACCATCTTGCCTTGGATGCCTTTGGGTATCTTTCATTCTTTTGTATTAATTTTAAGCCTTGCTATTACCATTATTTCTAGGTTCTTAGATGAACATCATTATAACTGAAATTTTGACAACTTTTTAAAAAGAGCTGTAATCATTATTTCTTCTAGGACATTGACTTTGAACCCATTTGGGACTCTAGTAAAGTCTCCCATAGCTGGCCCAGCAAAATACTGGGAAAAGGACAAAGTTATTCTGTTTCTCACTTGCTACCTCCAGCTGTGCTCTAGTCATGAAGCCAAAGGGAATGCATTGCTAGGCATGATGTACCTGTAACATGAAGTACCTCTGGAAGCCCTCCTGAATTTTTAGCCGCAGACCTAGTGAAGGGACTTAAGTGACCCTCATGTCTCTTTGCTATTAGATAAATGGACTGTGGCACGGAGAGAACTAAAATTCCTCTGGGGGTATATTAGAGTGTCTGGGTCCAGAGGGTCCATCAGGTTCGGCCTGGTTGGTTGGCCTCCAGATCCAACTGTGGGCTCCAGGGATTTCTTTGCAGTTAAGTGACTACCCAGAGTGATCCCTCTTCCACGGAACCCGCACCTTCATGGGGCATACTTCCTTGGGATTTAACTATACATTGGTCCAAATCGAACCTGTAGCGTCCAAAGTCCCAAATGATGCTGCCCTTTCACTAACAGTGCTTTGCTTTTCTTTTCTTTTCTTTTCTTTTCTTTTCTTTTCTTTTCTTTTCTTTTCTTTTCTTTTCTTTTCTTTTCTTTTCTTTTCTTTTCTTTCTTTCTTTTCTTTTTTCTTTTCTTTTCTTTTCTTTTCTTTTTTCTTTTCTTTTCTTTTCTTTTCTTTTCTTTTTTCTTTTCTTTTCTTTCTTTTTTTCTTTTCTTTTCTTTCTTTTTTCCTTTTCTTTTCTTTAGAGAAAGCTTGCGCAATTGGTGGGAGAAGGGCAGAGAGGGCAAGAGAATCTCAAGCAGGTTCCATGCAGGGCTAGATGTCACAGCTCTGTGATCATGACTGGAGCCGAAACCAAGAGATGCCCAGCCAACTGAGCTGCCCAAGCACCCCAACAGTGCATTTCTAATTGGAAAAGGATGGTGGTTTTGAGGCCAGGGAGGGTATTTAATGCATGCTCTTTGCCTGATTATTTTTGAACCCTGGGGGTCTGGGCTCTTGGTATTTGTCTGGCTGTCCTAGTGTCTTAAGCTCTGGGAATGACAAGTACTATGTACTGGGTTGGAAAGGTCAGCCTTGCCAGAAAGAGGTTCTGTCCTTGTTAACATCTCAGCTTGATTAATGTCTGCTGCTTCTATTTTTCCCTGCATGTTTTGTTCCCTGGATCTTTGGTTCACCAATTCTTTTATTTACTGAAATTTGGAAGGTGGAGACAGAAGAAGAAAAGATTTTTAAACTTTGAATTCTCACTGGAGTCCAGCACATGATTTTTTGGGTTCAGGTTGGAAATATTTGGATAAGACTAAATTTTAATTTTTCTCTTTAGTAGATTATCCTTGATTTTTACTTTATTCTATCATCATCAAAATTCACTGTAAGTTTGTATGTATCTGGATTGTTTTGTGTTGCAGAATCCTTCAGGCATGAGTGATGCTTATTTAGGCAATTGTATTCAACATCCATAATCCACATATAGATATTCAGTCATATTGGTGGTAAAAGCTTCTTAGGATGTGGAGTGGCATAGCTGTTCATAATGGGAAATTCTGGTTAGTGAAAAATAATTTTTGTGACAATAAAATACTGAAGAAAAGAACCACTTACCATGGTTATTTATAAACTACAATCCCTTGTAGGATCTCAAACAATAATGAAAAGAAAAACAAGAATGAGAACTTATCCCTCCTGAGAGTTTACTTTTTTCACTCTACATTCCCTAGCCGGAAGCCTCAATTTTTTAATCATGAGTTTTTAAGAAGAGCATCATTTTGCATTTCCTGGACAATATATCATGCAGTGACTCACAGTGCTGGGGTGTGCAGGGCAGGCACATCAGGTTGCTCTGAGAACAAGATGACATGATGTCACAGAATCAGCTCTGTGTAATGCGTCATCCACACAATATTACCAAGAAGCTCTTGGCTTGATTCTGAATCTCAGAAGATGCTGCAAAATGCTGGAGGGAAAAAAAATTTGTCTAATGGGACTGTCTACTACACTCATAAAATAAAAATCAATTTGATCCTTTGGAGGTACCTTTACTCCCAAAGGATCCCAGTGTACTCAGCTCCTGCCCCAGGAGTATTAGTCATACATCTCTGAAACATCATCTCCTCTGTGCTAGAAAAGGCAGGCCCCTCTGAGGCAGCCGTCTCTGCAACAGGTTTTATTTTGAGAGGGATATTAAATAGTATTTCTGAATAAATGACAGGGGAAATTATAGGGAGGCAAAATGTAATTTCCTATGTGGGAATTTGAACAAGACCCTGTGGTTAATAATTCTCCTTTTTAATTTTTTAAAAGATTTTATTTATTTATTCATGAGAGACAGAGACATCGGCAGAGGGATAAGCAGGCTCCATGCAGGGAGCCTGATGCAGGACTTGATCCCAGGATCCCAGGATCATGCCCTGGGCCAAAGGCAGGCACTAAACCACTGAGCCACCCAGGGATCCCCAACAATTCTCCTTTTTTAGACAACTGCATGGTTTAAGAGGAAAGCTCCCTGTATATTGCAGAAAACATAGTGTGAGTTCACAGGGTCTTGGATAGGATGAAAAGGTCAGAGGAAACAGGTGAGAACAGTTGGAGGAAAAGTAGACTGTACCTAATAATGAGAAGAAATCAACCAATAAGTTTAAATGGATGAGAAAGGTATTAGGTTATCACCTGTATGAAAATGTGTCAGGTGTTTTGAGCTCTTGAATGTCCAGCATCTTGAATATGGAGAGTTTTTTAAAAGACCATCTGTTCCATCTTCTGCATTCAGGTTAAATTGTTTAAAAGCAACTTGGCAAGATAAGAAGGTACCCTGCTTTAAAAAAAGTCCTGGGAAAGAATACCAGAGAACAAAAGATAACATATTACCTAAGTTAAATTCCTCAAGTTTCAACTAAAGCCAGGCTCTCCTTGTTCTTTGTTAAATGAAAAATAGCTTCTTGTTATGTGAAAGCCATTCCCACAGTTGAAAGATACTATTGTGTGGCTCTTTTTGTTAAATTCTAATTCCATTTCCTTAAAAGTTTTTCTAAATTTCATTTCTTATTTTTGACTCTATGAAGATATTAAATAGAAGAACACTTAAAACCTGCCAGAACTTCACTTATTTAAAGCACTGTTGTTATTATGACTATTACGATTATTATAATTTTATTATTTCATACTCCTTTTGAAGAATCCATAGAACCCTTCATGGAGAATATGTCTAAGAGCTAAAGAACTGCCAGGATCGGAAGAAGCCAGTGAAATCTTTGAATTTGTGTCTTTGTGTCTGTGTAGCACAACGAGAGACATGCTGTAAACTAATTAGTGGAAGTGTAGCGCAAAACCAACTTTGATTGAATTGGACTTTCAGGTGGCACCTGTCAAAGTGCATCAGACACAGCATCATTGGAGATTCTTGGCAGTACCAGTTATTTTGGTCCAGTCACCGGCTGTGAGGTTTCAACATGGCTGGTCCTGTTTTCCTTCCAGAGCTGGTATCAAATGGCTGTCCCTCAGGTATACTTCCTGGGAATGGTTAGGATCAGCTCCTCATGAACAATCACCATCATTCCATAGGTTCAGATTTGCAAGGGTAATGTTCCAGAGACTGTTGATTTCTTTCTTTGTAGTCTGTCAGTGATCCACATAAGTTGCACTGGGTGGTTGGTGGTGTCTGGCTTCAGCTTCTTTATCTCATGTGTAAATAACTATGTGAAGGTGATGCCACGTGTTAATTTGGCCAATTGTAAAACTCATTAAAACAGTAGAGTTATTTGTCCAAATAACATATAGTCATAGCAGATAAAAAACCAAATACTTAAATATGATAAAGTATATTTTTTTACTCACTTAAACTCACTTCAGTTTCTACTAAGGCTAATCTTGATTCTAAGAAAATATTTTAAAAACATTCAGCAAATATATGAGGCATCCTTTGGTACCATGCACTGTGCTAGGCATTGGATTTGCAATAATGAATAAGACAAAGTTGAAATTTGTGCAGAGAGATGACAGTATGCAGGAATGCAGTCTTCTTAGGGTTTGAAAACCTGCTCTGGAATTACAGTTCTTTTAGGATATGTATGGTACCTGGGATCTAACTTTAGTTTCTCAGAGTTTCAGAGCAGGAAGTATGCTCAAACCCTTGTAAGTAGCAGAGGAGTAAAAATTAAAATGTACCAGGTGAAAGCATGCTTTCAGTGGCCTGCTTCTAGTTCTCAGAAGAAAAGTGTTACTTGATCTTTGTTTCCCTGTGGTAAAGCAAAAGAGAAAAAGGAAAAATGTGGGGTCATGTCCACAGCATTAAGTCTCATGATGTTTTTTTTTTTTTCTAGAGGGCAGTTGCCCTGGTAGCTTCAAAATCACTTCAGCTTTCCCTCATCTTTCATCAGATGAACAGGTAGGTTAGTTTCATATTGTGATTTTCTTACCTACTTTTTTCTGATTCCCTCTGGTTTTTATAGTGTGGCCTCTGAGACAGTTTTCTTATGTTTTAAAATAAGTGTCTATTATAGAATATGTTCACTAAAAATTGTCCATGCTCATTAGGTTTGGAAAACAAACGTATATAGAAAAAAAGAGAAAAAAGGCTATAACCCCATCATCTAAGCATATCTACAGTTTATATTTTGGTGCACTATCTGCCCCACTATATTTTTCTTTGCATGAGTTTTATTTTAAAATGTGAAATCATAACATACGTATACTTTTGTTCCCTTTGTCATTTGATTTATCATTACTTAAGTATTTTCCATAGTATAACACTCTTCAGAATCCATGTTTTAATTATGTCATAATATTCCATTGAGTGAAGTCACTTATTTTAACTATGTTCTCTCATATATAGACTTCCAGTTTTTCAGCATAAACCATGCTAAAATGAATATTGCTGTGCAGATTATGTTAATGTAAACCTAAGAAGATACTAGTTTATATCAAAACTAATTCATCAAATAGTCTTGAATAAAACATTGGGCTTTAAAACAGAACTCTAAACTTTTTTTTTTTAAGATTTTATTTATTTATTTATTCATGAGAGACACACAGAGGCAGAGGGAGAAGCAGGCTCATGCAAGGAGTCCAATGTGGGACTCAATCCTGGGACTCCAGAATCACACCCTTAGCCGAAGGCAGATGCTTAACTGCTGAGCCACCCAGGGATCCCAATTCTAAACTTTTGAAACACCTACTGTAAGCCTCTCTCTGGTCCCCTCTCTTCCCATGAGGAGGAGAATCTTGCTGCCTCTGTATATTTCTCCCCCATCAACTATGTCATTTCCCCAATCCAAACATGCCTGAATTGATCCCTTGACTGTCAGATTTTTGAATGACCGAGCCATTTTTTTGGAATGGTTCAATCAGCCCATATGTAGCTACCCCTAATTGAAGCATAGACTTTAGCAACTATCTGATAAATTTACCTCAAGCTTCCTAGAATCAATTTAGGTCTGAAATATCTAGTTTGGTCAGTGTCAGGGACATTGTAATTTAGTGATAATTGCTGCATTTTTTTAGGGGAGGGATCCAGGATCTCTCCTTGACAGAGTATGGAAGAATGGAGTGAGGCAACTGGCAGGATAGTGGGCATGGAAAGTCTAAGAGATGTGACTTGGAAGTAGGAGGACAGTCTGGGAGGTGGTCAGTGAGAGAAGGCTCAGTAATTTTTCATCTGAAGTCAGCTTCAGACATTGTTCATGGCCATGAACATTGAATTTAGATATGCTCACATGCTTGGTTGAATGTCTTGGTGAGGACCTGAATTGGAAAAGGAATCTCATGCAGCATATTGTATCTATTTTGATTGATATTTCCTAAGATGGACAATTGGAACATTAAAGATTTTATGAGCCAATCGCATGCTTTAGAGCTATACAATGGCACATAATTCATATGATATAATATTTAAATGGAAAGTAAGATGTACATGATGACTTCGGATAATTTTATCATTTGATTATAAGTTTTGAGCCTGACAGTTTAAGCAACAACCAAGACCAATGAGTAAGAGGATGTAAAACATCACTGTTATCCCACCTAACTGTGACCATCCAGGACTTTTTTGTACTATATGCAGGAGCTGCTTCAGGTAGGCAGGAGGCAAGGACTGTGTGTGTGTGTGTGTGTGTGTGTGTGTGTGCGCGCGCGCGCGCGTAGTGGTACATGTTACTCTGTTATGAGTACCTTATGGCCAGACCCTCCTGGGCTGATTCTTAGAATCAGTCATTACTACTGTTCTGTGCACCCAACATGCCAGTGGGTGTGACTCTGCAGAAATGTATGTGTACCTACTTATTATTGGAGCTTCCTTGGAGGTATCTGGATTTGGTCAAGGGTATTGCTTGGCTGTATGCAAATTGTCACTTTTACCATAGCCTCCTATGTCTTCTTTTACCCATCTGCATGATTCTCCTTGCTTAGGAAGCAGTGAGCAGCAGTTGGGCACCAAGGAATCTGATTTTTCAGTGCCAAACAATTCAACTCTGTTTTTTTGAGTTTCATTAGGGTCCTGAGAAAGCATGTGAAATTATACCTTGCCTGCTAGGTTGGACATATGGCTTTTACCCCCACAGCTTCTGTGTCAGGCTGGGAATCACACTAGTGATGTGCTCTCTGATTATGTAGGAAGAAGCTCTCTGGTCCTAATTGTTTTCTACATAGCTCTCATGTTACACAGAGACCAAGAAATAAAAGGGGTTTGAAGTGTGGTGCAGGCAGCTACACATGTGTATAATTGCAATTTTCTTTTCAGTACTTTTCCCCATTAGGATTTAATTGCTCAGAGATAATTGAACCACATACAGGTCATGAGGACCTTATAAAGGGAAACTGCATCATCTTGCCAACCGCTATGGTCATTCCTGGGACATCTTCCTTATCCTGGCTCTGTACAATGTAGAACAAATGAATGGTGTTTTAGGTCTTGGTGCTGATGAAATGTAAAGAATCTAGGGTATTATTCATTGTGCCAAAGAAATTGTCTTAGAGAAATACCAAAAGCTGTAATGTCCACTCAGTTCAGTTTTAGTGAGGAGCTCTACCAGGTCAAAGCACTTATTGTCGAGGGAGATGAGCTTTTTCTCAAAGCCAACTTATGTAGTTTAGCTGCTTGCATGAGCGGAATTGACCAGAATTGACTGAACTGTCCTCTTTATCTAGCATATGTAGTCTCAACCATGTAGCTACCCTGAGACATACCAGTTCTCACCAGGCCATTCCCAAGTGTTACCCCAAAATGGACTGTGTGTAACACGGAGAAGCAAACTTGTTTGAAGAATGCAGTTGAGCTGGGTGGATGACTGTGATGTCATAAGCCTCAGAGAAGAATAGCTGTTGTTGGCTTTTCAGTGTTTTGTTTTTGTTTTTAAGGGAGGAGGAGTGGTGTCTAGAAGCAGCAGGAGGAAGCAGGAAGAATGTCCACCTGTCTTCGTAGTGTGTGGGAAGCAAGTGGATGAGTTTTCTCCACTGAGAGGCCTTCAAGGACAGTGATATCATTAGTCATCCAATAAATATGTGTTGAGTACACCCTGAGTGCCAGGGAAGCAATGTGTATGTGCATTTATGACCTGGGGAGATAAACATGATGCAGCACTGAAATTGATGCTCTTCCAATCCAGCTTTCAGTCAAGTTGAGGAGGATCAGTCAGATGGAAGCAGAGGTCTAAGAGTGTGAGGTTGTCCAGGAATTCATTTACAGTGGACAGGAGTCCAGGCCAGAAGGGATGGTGTTGGAGGAAGGGAGCGGAGGGGGTCTGGGTGAAGGAATCCAGAAAGTCCCTCTCTTATCCCTGCAGCTGCTTCCTGCTGCTTTTTTCCACACACTCTCATACTCTTTCTCCTGTCCACTTGGTAGAGAACGTTGCTGTCTGCAACGACCCTGTGCTTTCCCTGCTTACGGGACCAGCCCAGATTGAAACTGGACATTCTTAGCCCCAATTCCAAATTTCTAACTCTGGTCCAACATAGGTCACCATAGCCAGGAGGGTAGGTCGCAGAGTATAAATATGCCTGGAATGTCTAGTTTGGCAAGGGGCATTTTCCAGAGAAAGGAGGTTGTTGAGAACTGGGTGAAAAGCCTGAAAGGTGTCTTCTCTGGACCACTTTTCAGAGTTGGGGAGGATGTTGGGTGTAAGTCCTCTCGTGTTGAATTTTTATAGGGCCAGCTGCTGTATTTGGGTTCACTGGAAATTGTTGCTTTTCCTCTGAAGCCTCCTTCAAACAACTCCAAAGGCAGAAAAATGCCAAAAAACTCTCCAATCTAATCAGATTAACCTTAATAATAAAGAGACAGTTTTACTCTCCTGCTCTAGTGTTAAAAGGAATTTACATTGGGTTTCCTTCTCCTGCATAGGTCATTGTTCATTGGCAGCATGTTTTTATTCATATAGAAAATGTAGTATATGCTTAATTCAGATGAGAAATGAATATACATCTAAATGACAGAGTAACCTTTTACTAATTTTTCTCAACCAGCTAAGCTTCCTATGTGTGCAGTTCTCATCTTGCTGTATAGGAGGCCTCTTTGCTTCTTAGACACGCTCTTTGTGCATGCAAGGTCATCTGTCAGAGCTGGTACAGCTGCCGGCGTCCCTGAGCTGCTGGGCCTGAATCACTCTTCATCTCCTGGTGCTGACGGCAAGATCAGCCCTGTTATTGATGATGTCAGGCTTGGCCTTTGGTGTCTGATGGATGGAGCCTTGGTCCGGGTTTATGGATCATATTTTTAATGGAAGACAGTCAAAACTCAAAGAATTTGAGTGAATCCTTGGCTTGGCATTCCCTGCTTGGACAGACCTGCCGACAAGACTAGAGAAGTCTATTTTTAGAGCAGATGGAAAAGACCTATCAGGGGCAGAGAGAATAAATCAGGCTTTATCTCTGAATTCATTTGCTCCATTCATTTGTGGTTTATGTTTCCAGTACAATATTGCTTACTCGATGTGCAGTAACAGGGCAGTGATCTGGATCCTACCCTCAGGGGGATTTCTGTCTAGTAACAAGCAGTTTCCATCAGCATGAGTGCTTTGATAGAGAATAGAAGTATTAGGAGGGAGCTTAGAAGTGTCTGACCTACACATGGGGGGAGCCAAGAGGGGTCTAGGAGGAGGTAGTTAATGGAGATCTGAATGATGAGTAGCTGTCAGCTGGTGAGGAGGGCATGGAGATAATGATGTGGGTACGGGTACAGCTACTTTGGAGATAGGAGAGCAAGGTGTGTTAGGGCATCTATGGAAGCTCAAGAGCACAGGCATGGGGTGGCCTAGGGCTAGGGTAAGAGCCACATTGTACAGGCCAAGATGCTGAGACTTTCTTCCAAATAGAATATAAACCACTGAAAGGCTTTAAGCAAGGGGGTTGCAGGCTCTTCTCCTTTAGCACCTCCAGCGTCTCCTGCGGAGTCAACAATGCTTTAATGAGATGTCATGATTTCAGTTTGGTAAATGTTCCCAGGCGCATCGTCATTTTACCAATGTGCATGAATTAGAAGTGATTTTTTTAAAAAAAAATATGTACTTGATCCTGTCTGTTGGGGTCAGCTGAGGCCCTTTCTTGGCTTCCTCTCTTTATATATTCAATTCCTGCCAACCTTTGAGACTCAAGCCCTGGATTCCTGTCCAGTCTGGCCTCTTGCCTTGATGGAAGGATTGACATCTGTAGGAGCCCATGACATATGTTTGTCTCTGCTTGCCTGGTGGGAGGTGAGTTATTTTCCCTTTGAGGCATACAGGAGCCTGTGTCATTTCTGCATAGTCTGTAGAAAGTGTGGGGACAGGAACTTAAGTCACAGCTGTTACATCGAGGCTCTGCAAGGATCCCCACAGGGCCCAATATGCTGGAGGTTTACTTGGGTACAGAGAGGTTATTTTCATCACTTTGGAGCTGTTTCATTCTGCGCTTCCACTCGGGTGGCCTTCTTGCTTCATCCCACCATTTGCATCAACAACTGGGGGTGGCAGGGGGTGGAGGACACAATTGAGGAAGATTCCAGTTGTCAGTAAGATTGGTTTATGTGCTCTGTGCTGGAAATGCAGGAGGACAAAGTTCAGTTTTATCCCATTCCGAGTTTTATTTCTGACTGTGATTTCTGGAGACCTGAAGGTGTTAAAAATGATTTAGCCAAGAATATGGGCCAGGAGTGAACACACTGGGCTGGCCTGCTAGCTTTGCCACCTACTGACCATGTGAACATTTGGCAAATAAGCCATAAATTTCTTCTCTAACAGAGTGGGAACAAGGATTCAGAGAGTTACTGTGAAGGCTTTTCTTTTCCAGTGTTCTTGAGATATAATTGACATATAATATTGTGTGAGATAAAGGTATACAATATAATGATTTGATACACATCTGTATTACAAAGTGATTACTACATTACTATAATAAGGTTAATTAACATATGCATCACCTCACATAATTACAGTATTTTTGTGCATGATGAGGACATTTGAGATCTCTCTTACCAACTTTAAAGTATTTAATACAGATATTGTTAATTATAGTCACCATGCTATATATTATTTTCTTACAATTAGAAGTTTTTAACCAGCATCTTTCCCAATTCTTCCAACTCCCAGACCCTGGCAGACACCTTTCTAATCTCTTTGCTATGAGCTTGGCTTTTCTTAGACCCCACATATAAGTAAGATCATAGAGTATTTGTCTATCTGACCTATTTCATTTAGCATAATGCCCTCAAGGTCCATCCATGTTGTTGTAAACGGCAAGATTTGTTTCCTTTTTTATGGCTATAAAATTTTCCTCAGGGTGTGTGTGTGTGTACATGTACGTGTGTGTGTGTGTACATGTACATGTGTACCACATCTTCTTTATCCATTTATACATCAGTGGACACTCTGGTTGTTTCTGTGTCTTGGCTATTGTAAATAATGCTGCAATGAACATGGTGGTGGGGGAAGCAGATATCTCTTTGAGATAGTGGTTTTATTTTCTTAAGGTACTTATCCAGAAGTAGGATTGCTGGATCATATGGTAGCTCTATTTTTAGCTTTTTGGAGGAAACTTATACTGTTTTCCATAGTGGCTGCACTAATTTACATTTCCACCAACAGTGCAAAAAGGTTTCCTTTTCTCCATATCCATGCCAGCACTTATTATCTCTCGTCTTTTTGATAATAGCCATTCTGAAAGTGTGAGATGATATCTCATTTATCTCATTGTCATTTTGATTTGTCCTTCCCTGATGATCAATGACGTTGAATATCTTTTCATGTACCATTGGCCATTTGTATGTCTTTTGGAAAAATGTCTACTCAGATTCTCTGCCCATTTCTTAATCAGATTATTGTTATTTTGCTATTGAATTGTATGAGTTCTTTATATGTTTTGGATATTAACCCCTTATCTGATATATGATTTTTTGTTTTGTTTTTTTTTTTTTTGATATATGATTTGCTTGTATTTTCTCCCATTCCACAGGTTGCCTCTTCATTCTGTTGATTGTTTCTTTCACTGTGCAGAAGATTTTTAGTTTGATGTAGTACCACTTGTTTAGTTTTATTTTTGTTGCTTGTACTTTTTGTGTCGTAGCCAAAAATTGTTGCCAAGACCAATGTCAAGAAGCTTTTTTCCCATATTTTCTTCTAGGGGTTTTACAGTTTCTTGTATTTTAGTCTTTAATCCATTTCAAGTTAATTTTTGTGAGTGGTGTAAGATAGCGGTCTGGTATCATTCTTTTGCATGTGAATACCCAATTTTATTGAACTGACACTATTTATTGAAATGACTATCTTTTACCCATTTAGTATTCTTGGTTCCCTTGTCAGGTATTAGTTGAGCCTATATGCCAGGTCTTGATTCTGTTCCACTGATCTACATGTCTGTTTTTATGCCAGGGCTATACTGTTTTGATTACTATAGCTTTGTAATGTAGGTTAAAATTAGTATAATACCTCCAGTTTTGTTCTCCTGTCTTAAAATTGCTTGGAGTATTTAAGGCCTTTTGTGTATGCATATGAATTTTAGGATTATTTTCTGTATATCTGTGAAAAATGCCATTGGAATTTTGATAGGGATTGCATTGAATCTATAGATGGTTTTAGATAGTGTGGACATTTTAATAGTATTAATTCTTCTGATCCATAGACATGAGATTATCTTTCCATTTATTTGTGTCTTCTTCAGTTTCTTTCATCAATATCTGATAACTTTCAGTATAGCAGATCTTTTATCTTCTTGGTTAAATATATTCCTAAGTATTTTATTGTTTTTGATGCTGTTGTAAACAGGATTATCTTCTTTATTTCTCTTTCAGATATCTCAGTGTTAATATATAGAAATGCAATTGATTTTTGTATGTTAACTTTGTATCCTGAATAATACTGAATTTGTGTATTAGTTGTAACAGTTTTCTGGTGACTCTTTGGGTTTTCTATATATATGATCATATCATCTACAAACAGACAATTTTAGTTCTTTCCTGTTTGGAAGCATTTTATTTCATTGTCTTGCCTAAGTGCTTCAGCTAGGATTGCTGTGAAGGCTTAATTGTACTTAGCAGATGCTCAATAAATGGCCACAATCATTAATGAAGTGATATACAGTAAAAAGCTAGCCATTATTAGTATAATGACAAGTGGTGGAAAGCAGGGGCTCTAATGATGTGGAGCTCATGTTCTCCAGAACATTATAGAATCTGTGCAGCAAGGAATTGGCAGGATTCTTCCTGCATGAGTACGTTCCCACCTGTGTTGCCTTGCTCGTCTCAACCTAATCACATATTTTGCCATCACCGTGAAGGATCTCAGCACATTAAAAGGATGTGTGTAAGACAAATTGGACTTATGCTGCCACAAACCCACCAGAGCACATTGAGAACAAAAGAGTGAATCTAAACATACACTTATTGATTAGACTCCCTTGGGTGAGTAGCCCTGTACAGAGATGATGGCCCTGTTTCACAGTTCATTAGTTGGAGATTAAAAGCTGGACATAGGCACAGTCTTAGGCATGGCAATTATTGAAGGACAGCTGTGACCCATACTTCCAAATGAATCTTCAGTGTTATTACTATAGTTGAGGTGGAAGATAGTGGTTTTAATTTTAAAACTTGCTTTGAGAAGGCCAGGTGCTGCAGACAGAAGTAAAGGGCCTGGCACCAAGCAGTGCTCTTGATTGCTCCAGCCACAGCAGGGACCGGGACTAGCTCCAAGTAGCCTTTGGCATTCAGGGGGCATGAAGGTGAAGAAGCAGTGACATCTGCAACCTCCTGACTTCTCCAGATGCTGGAGGAGAAGTGAACTGCACATTGTAGCTCTAAGTCTACAGTTGCTATTCTACCTTAAGGGTCTTCATCTAGAAGAATGGGTTCACAAGCCTCAGGGAAATGTCAGTAACAAACATTCAGAAAAAAAAAAAAAAACTTTCTTAATTTTGGCAACAATTCATGAATAGAGCTTGAAAGATGACCTTCAAGGCAAGGGTTTGGAGATTCTGAAGTTTCACCCCATGGGTCCCTGTCTTTGCTGAAGTTCCCAGCTGTCAGGACCAGGCTGGTAAAAGATCGACTAAATTTGCTAGCTCACTTAGTTGTCCTTGAGGCTGGAGTCTGGACAGAGGTCACTTAAGCCTGCTGACCATGTGTTCCCTTGTAGTCCTGGGGTGAAGGGAGGCAATGGGGCCAGCGGCACATCTTGTAAAATCCACCACCATCTGTGTTCATTCGTCAACAAATGTTTGATGCCCATGATGTACCCAGTACTGGGCTGAGGAGGATCTGGGACTACAGAGAAGAAAGTCTTGTTTCCTGTTCTCAGAGTCATTGTAGGATGGGGCAAGCACAGATAAGTGGAGTGTAAGTACGATGTCACAGGGACTAGTAGGCAGGATATCAGGGAAGTGCAGGGGAAAGGGCCCCCAACCCAGCTCAGCCTGGAGTGATGCTTAACCTGTGGCTTTAAGGACTGTTATGAGTTGAATAGTGTCCCTTCCTGCAAAAGATATGTAAGAATCTTAAATCCTTAGTACCTCAGAATGTGACCTCATTTGGAGTTAGAATTTTTTTTTTTTAATTTGAGAGAGAGAGATAGCGAGAGAGACACAGAGAGAGCATGAGCAGGGGAGAAGGGGGAGAAGGAGAATCAGGCTCTCCGCTGAGCCAGGAGTCAAATGCAGGACTCAATCTCAGGACCTTGGTCCCAGGACCCTGGGATCATGACTTGAAGGGTGCATTGTGTAAATCATAAAGATCTTGGCCTGGTACCATGCTAAGAGGTTTGGGTTTAATTCTGAAAGTGATGGGGAACTACAAAAGAACTCCATCACAGTCAACTTGGTAGCATTACAGAAATGTAGTTTTGAGGGGTGGTGCTTGGGGAGGGAGGTTGCTGTGGCAGGCCTGGCAGGGAGTGACAAGATCTAGAATCAAAGCAGTCACTAAGAGAAGAGGGGCCAAGAGGAGGTGCTACTAAGGAGATGGTGACTGGCTGTCTGTGGAACAGAATGGTGGGATGGGGGAACAATGACTGATGATGCTGGTGGTTTCATTGAAACGGGGACAGAAGAGGAGCAGTTGCCTGCTGGAGAAGATTGGTGTCATTCTAGACCTGTTAAGTTTGAGGATCCAGGGAAACATCTTAGTAGAGAAATCCTGCAGGGCCCTGGGTAAATGTGAGGAACTTAGGGGATGTTGTCCAGGCTCTTACCCTATGTGGAAAAAGTCACCTGTGAGTTAGCTATACTGCAGGTGGCCTATAGGTCCCACCAGAATGCTCCCCACTCTCTACTGTGCTCAGAGGGGCTGAGTTGCAACCTGAAAAGGCCCCATTCCTCCCTTCTTTCTCTATGGCTGGGACACTAACTGGGGTCCCCAGTTCATACCAGACAGACCATATGTGGCTACTCAATTTTGCTGGCCCAGGGCTGGCCTAAGAGGTGGATGTGTTTGGTCGTGGGTCAGCCTTTGGGAAACCCATCTTAGAGATCTGATCTAGTCTCCCAGTCTGAGCCTAACAACTCCTAATCCAGATACCTTGTTCTCATTCTTCTGATCTTTCTGATCTATACTCTACTACATTGCTGTAATTTGAGCTATGGGCTGATGTCAGTGGGCACAATCCTGGGCTTTACATCTGGAGAGCCCCTCATGTGGGGTTTGACTTTGACTTTGGCCCCCCCCCCCCCCCCCCGTGGATTGTGCAGGCAGCTTCATTTTGCTTAGTTTCCACATGCCTCAGTTTCCTCACCTCAGTCCCAGCCATGGTCATCATCCTTATTGTAGAGGGAAACGTGCTCTCTAAAGGAAAGGTACTTCACAGCTGTACATTTAAAAAAGTCTTCTCAGTGTTATTAATAATATCTTGCCTGCTGGAAAGACCACTGTATTGTTTTAGGCTCTCTGCTGGGAGCTCATGCTTGGTATTTGATTTCTTTCCATTGATACCTTATCTTTTCCTAAACTAACTCTCTTTTAAGATTTACTTTTAGATTACCTTAAGACAGCTTTCCATTGGTGTTTCTCTGTCACCTTTTCAAGTGACTCTTGCAGCACTTTATAAGCTTCTATTGAAGCATGCACTCACTTTTCTCCCAGCCTGAGCTAAGGGCCTGGACTCTCTCTCAACACCTGCTGGCTACATTCAGGAACGTTATACTCATTTTCCAGCCTCATAACTAGATGAATTATATTATACTCAGCTCAAGACCTGTAAGCCAGTCATTCACAGTGAGATGACAGAACTGGATTCCTCATTAGAAGATGCTCAGAAGGATTAAGGGAAAGGCTTCATTACTATTAAAATCAACTAACATCTGTCGGATGCCCACACGGTAAAAGCTCCATACAGCACAGAGAAAGGCACAGCTTTGTCATTATCCAGAAATTCTGGGCCATTGACCAAATAAAGGAGAAAATCCTCATATGGGTTCCTGTCATCAATAAACCCTTAATATTGGATCCCGTGACTCCCCAGCCTGGCTGTATATCAGCTCCCCAGCCTAGAAGTACAGAATCTGGAGGGTGAGATTTAGGAATCAGTGTTTTTAAGAATACTTAAATTTGAGGCCTGCCATAATGCTCTCACAGGCACCTTGATGGACAGTGCCATCAGGGATGGGAGCAACTTGATTGCCTTTACCCATCTTCCTTTATGCTCACTCTCACTTACTCAGTCAACATGTATTTTATTGAGGGCTGGCTCTAGGTCAGATGCCTCATGGTCAGTGCTTCAGCTAACATACCAGTGAGTAGGAAGGACACTTCCATGCTCCCAGGAACCCAGCATCTTCTGCTGTGACCTTTAGGCTTGCCTGGATGAGAGAAGGCCTAGAGTTCTGCAAAAGGGAAGTCAGAGTCTTTGTGGCTGGGAGCATGAGGAACTGTATAAATAGGGAAAGACCCATACAACTTCTCTCTTTCTTGCTTTTGCCTTTTTGCCACAAATATTTATGGAGGCAACACTTTATGATTTGGATCTAGGTTACTTTGGCTCCAAATGCCATCCACAGATAGTGTGGTGCCAGGCCAGTTCCTTCTGTGACATGGGACCTCCTAGTGCAGAAAGGATAGCTTGAGGGTGTGGTTCTGTGGTGTGAAATCAAGGCTTGGACACAGACCTTGGCTACTGGGTCTCAACTGAGCCAGCACCTCCTCAGTGGGGTCACCGCTAATACCCCAAACACCCAAAGAGTCACTGTTCATCTTAGTACTTGGTTTTATTTTTTTCATGGAAGTATCACCATCTGAACTTATTTTGTCCTCACTGCTTTCTTGTTTTATGTTGCTTCTTTCTGCCAGAATGTGAACTCCATGAAGGGGGACATCTCAGGCTAAGAGAAAGAGCAGGGTGAACTCAGCCCTTTAGATCGTGAGAGGGCTCTGGTGACTGAAGTACAGTGAGGAAGGGGAGAGGGTTAGGAGGTCACTCAGAGAGGCAGGCAGGGGCCATTCCCTTGTAGGTTCAGTGAGGACTTGGAATTTTATTTAAGGGAAATAGGAAACCATTGGAGGGTTTTAGGCAAGGGAGATGTATGACTTAATTTATGTTTAAAAAAATACCCACCTTCCTTTGTGCAACTAAAACATTACCAGCACCTGTCTAGAGCTGAAGCTGGTTTGGTTTTTGACAAAATTTTGGGTTTCACCATGCACTGATGACAGACACTAGCCTTGAAAAGGCAGCAAGATTTAAGGTAGACTACATCTCTGAAAACAATGCCTAAATCTTGTTCCCTGTTGTTCCTCGAGATGGGGCACCAGGTGCAAGATTTCCCTGCTGCACTCTGCTTCTGCTTTGACAGTTGCTGGTGGCACTGGCCTTGTAAGAAAGCCCTGGACCTTCTTTCAAGCCTGCCTTGTCCTGTGGTCACTGGTTCTGTCTTCCTGCCCACCTTGTACTAGGTTAGGCTTCTAAGCCTCTGTGTCTTTGCTGTCTCTGGTTTGCCTGGAGACCTGTGTCCAGGACTACCATGAGTCCACGTACAGCTTCTTGGAGCTCAACAAAGGCAATTTGGTGCAGCTTGGTTGTGAAGCTGTGTGGTTTTCTTGTGTGACTCACCTGGCACTCAGCAGGGAGTTGGACTGGGATGCAGGGCTTCTGTCTCCTATTACAGTACTTCTGTTATAAAGTGTTGTTTCTAGATTTTCCTAGGGCATTCAAGTGAATCCTCTGTGGAGTATGTTTGCTGGCTTTTTATGATACTCCTCCCTTAAACCAATATGCTTTAAGATATCTAACAAACATACATTAAGTACAGATTAGAAAAAGTTGAGAAAGGGGAAAAAAGCAGAGAGAAAATGGTATAAAATGAGGCCAATTTAAAATGCAGACTGGAAATTCTTTACACTTGCTTATGGGTGGATGACAAATTTGCTCCTCTACAAGCAATGTAAAGGGCAGCCCTGCCCCTGCCTGCTGTGGACAGTCTCTGTGGCTGACAGATTCATGAGGGGTGGAGGTGTGCTGGTTCTCAGCCTTGTCATGCAGGGTAAGGTTCCTTTTCAAACACATGGCCCTCTTGGGGACAATGCAGACAGTGTAGGCAGGTGTTCATGGGGCCAGGCTTGCAAAAGTAACAGGACTAAAAGAGATCATGTGCTGTGGGGCGAGGAACATCTCAGTTTTAATCCTACTGCTATGCTTATTAGCTGTGTGATGTCAAGCAAGTTTCTTAATCCTTAAGTGTGTCAGTTTCTACATCATAAAATCAGGCTAATAATGCTTATCTTGTGAAGACTGAATGATCTATGTAGACTCATAGGATGTATGCCCCCAAGTGCAGCCATTAGCGTTGTCATCACCAAGATGAGCAAGTTGATTGACAACTGGCTAATATTTATTGAAACCCAACTATATGAGTATCTATGCTACCTTACTTACCCCACAACAACCCTGGAAGGAAGGCATTATTATTCATGTTTAAAAGTAAAGAGCTATATAGACTCAGAGAAGTTAACGAATTTGCCTAAAATAGCCAACTTTCATCTACCTTGCCTCTTTAAGGGATTAAAAAAAAAGTGCTCCAAGGAAAAACTTCAGTCTTGCCCAGGGAGTACTAATAGTAATATTAATTATAAATATAATCCTTATTGGACACTTTTTAAAAATTTATTTATTTATTTATTTATTTATTTATTTTTGGACACTTTTTTGTGTTAGGCATTGTGTCATGTATCTTACATGAGCTATCTTAATCTTTATTTATTTATTTATTTTTATTTATTTATTTATGATAGGCACACAGTGAGAGAGAGAGAGAGGCAGAGACACAGGCAGAGGGAGAAGCAGGCTCCATGCAGGGAGCCTGACATGGGTTTCGATCCCTGGTCTCCAGGATCACGCCCTGGGCCAAAGGCAGGCACTAAACCACTGCGCCACCCAGGGATCCCTATCTTAATCTTTAAAACAACTCTTTGGTATAGTTATTGTCTGTATACTTTTTTTATCTCTAAAATACTGCAGCTTACAAAAGTTACTTTAGCAAGTTGAGAATCCAGAATTCCTTAGACAAGCACAGGAGACTTTGTTCATTGGTTTGTCCAACAGCTAGTCATTGAATAGCTGCCATGTCCCAGTCTCTCCACTAGGCCCTGAGAATTCCATGATGTACAAAACAGAAAGAGTCACTACTTTCATGCAGCCTGGGACTCTTGTGGGGGAGACAGTCACATCTAGCAAAATAGGCTCGGATATTAGTCTCTTGTCTTTAATTTTGGATTTCTTGCTCCTACACTACATTGGGAGCTATAGTTTACCTTCCAGCCTGCTGGGCTGGTCTTAGCCATTCATATTTTTGTAAAACTAGGTCAAATTTCATCAGAGCAAATGGGCTCACTTAATGAGGTGTTTTGGTTCTTTTTTATTTTTTTAGCTATAGATCTTTTCCTTCAAACAGATTCTTCCATAAGAGCCCTCTGTAGGTGTGAGCGGTTGTCCATCTGACCACTATCTATATATCTATATAGTCACATAAATACATATGCACACATACAGATTAGTGTGTGTATAAGGGAGGAAAAACTGCCTCTACCCTCTTAGGTTTAGTGTTTGGAGGCCTTCAAATTAAACTAACAAAAGACTGATTAGTGGGAGAAAAGACATTTTTAATTATGTGAGTATGTACGTGGGAGTTCACAGAAAAATGTGACTCAAAGAGGTGGTTAGAATTTGGGGCTTATTTACCATCTTAATAGGGAAAAATAAGAGGGAGAAGGGCATTTATGGAAAACAAATGATTTCTTAATAGGGGAAAGGGTGGGGATTAAAGGGCATTTAAGGGAAAACAAGTGACTTTTTGGAAAGATAAATGGGCTTTTAGGAAAAGAGTTGGGAGAGAGGTTTTTTGATAATGTCTGGGTGGAAGAGTGAATCTTCTGTGGTTGCTTCTAAGGAGGGGATTTGTGACATTTGAGTTCTTTTGAGGTGTTTTTTGGAAGTTCTGCTTTTAATCAGAAAAGGCATTTCAGGAATTCAAGTACTTTCAGCTCAAAATAATTTTTGTGCCCTAGTGTATTCTGGATCCCTTCATGTCATAAATACTTCCATGATCCATGCCCATATAGCATCAGGCACAGAGATGAGGATTGGTGAGAGGGCATCTAGAAATGGTATCATTTCTAGTTTTTTTTTTTCTGGATCAGGGTTTTAGGCCCACTTTACGCAGAGGTTACCGATCTCCATAGTGTGGGATTCACATGCTTCTAGGTATGTGGGAGAGCTGGAAAATCCATACTTACCACATTTGTATCACCTTCTGTTCATTCCATAAACATTTCTTGATTACTTGCCAGATGCCAGGCATGGTACTGCAGGTGGAAATATAAGAATGAAAAATATCCTCACTTTTAAGAAGCTCATAGCCTAGTGGGGAGACAGTAATGAAATTCATAATTAAATATAATGTGATAAATACTAGTAGAGAAGGGCCCCATGATACTATCAGAGAGAATTCTCAACTCTGCCCAGGATGGGGGAGAGCAGTGAGAGAGACCTCACAGAGGATATGGCTTTTGAACTGACTATAGAAGGATGGATAGAAGATCACCAGGGGGACAAGGACATAGCAGGCAGAGGGAATGTATACAAAGGCACAGGAGTAGGGACGCCTGGCTGGCTTAGCGGTTGAGCGTCTGCCTTTGGCTCAGGGTGTGGTCCTGGAGTCCCGGGATCGAGTTCCACATCTGGATCCTTGCATGGAGTCTGTTTCTCCCTCTGCCTGTGTCTCTGCCTCTCTCTCTGTCTCTCATGAATAAATAAATAAAATCTTAAAAAAACACACACACACACACAAAAGCCCTCAAAGACGCAGGTGTACACAACCCATAGTATGTTTGGGAATTGCTAGTGATGCCATGATTAGAGCATAGGTATGTTACTGGGGTTGGGTATTAATGGGATGCAGATGATGAACCTAGAGGGCTGTCTGAGGCAGGCCAAGAAAGGACCATTGAATACCCTAGCAAGAGAATGGAGAAGTTGAAGGTAGAGGGTGCTGTGGTCAAGAGGCCCAACAGCAGAAGTGGAAATTGAGTTGTGAGGGTGGATTAAAATTAATCCTCCGAACGGGCTGCATTTTCATGCAGGTACTTTCATTATCGACCTACCTGGGCCAAGGGAAAGACTGAAAGTTAAATGTTGGAAAAATGCTCTGGAATATCTTCTTTGGCATCTAGCTTTGGTTATTGTTACAGCACATGAATAACCAGGAAGGAATTATACATATGTATTTCCCAGTGACTACTGCTAAGCCAAAGGGAAAAGAACATTTGCATTTCTTAAAGAATTGATTGAGATTCTAAAGCTACACTGGAAAGTTAATAGTAAAATGCACAGCTTGAAAGACTGCTTTTTGGCATGTGCAGACCAGATTGACTCTAACTGTGACATAGTTTTTAATTAAGTGTTTTTAACTAGAGACATTTATAGCCACTCAAGAGGCCTTTTTTTTTTTTTTTTGGCCCTTTGGGGAGGAGACATGAAGGAGATGTTTATGATTTTAGCAGAAATTCATATATAAACAGACCTTAATGTGCATTTAAGAAGAAACAAATAGGAGGAAGCACTTTGTGAGGTGAAACTTGTCACACAAATTAAAACTCAATACAATGGGGAGAAAACTTGGGAAGCACATTGGTTAAGTGTTTCACTCCAAAGTGTTTGCTATTGGAAACCAGCATTAATACTGATTAGAAAATTAGATAACACTTTCATGTTAATTAATTCACATTGATTTTGACTTAATAAGCATTGTTAAGTAAATACCAAATGTTTTCTTAAAGCAATAGAACTGGAAATTAACTGCTTGAAGTAGATGCATCCCTATTTCTACAGTCATTGCTCCAGCAGTGGCTTGAATCTACAATGACTGGACAGGCTAGTTAGCAGGGATTTGGCTAAAACTAGACTCAGTTATGTTCTTAATAGTAGGAATGAACTATAAAATAGTAGCTAAATTTCCTCCTCCTTACTTCATACCTCCAAGCAAACAGTTCTAAGCTCTGCTACTACTCTGATTTCTAGATATGTCTCTCCTAAGCTGGGCTGTGTCTGTGGAAGGAGGGATCATTGTCCAGTATTTATGCTTTCTTTTGTAATTGGCATTTATGTCTAACTGGGAATCATAGTGTTGGCTCAACTCTTTCCAACTAATATTTGGCTGCCTTTATGAAGACCTGAGGTTAAAAACAAAAAGAAGGACATTATTAAGGAAAGATGTTTGAACTGGCTAGACCAACTAATATTTGTAGTTATCATACTGGTGCCCGCCCATCTTGAACACAGCAAGAAAAATAGACTGTCTTCTAGAAAATATCATAGCGAGTTCCCATTTGTGTGACCACACAGTGTTAATATTCTGGGAAATTAGTAAATATCCATTCCCTTCAAAATTGTGCACTCTGGCTGTGGTCCATTGTCCTCTTTTCTTTCCAGAAGTGACTAACCTGCTTTTGGAGGGCTTTCAAGGACTTGGAACATTCTTATTTGCCATAAGTTGCCCTTTCTCTGCCTCAGTATAGGGAATGGTTAAGACCTGAGAGCCATTGGGAAATAAACACTATTGTTTGTTTTTTTTTTTAGTTTTTAACCTCTTAGAAACAAAATTTTTGAGAGTGCACCAGTGTCCTTCCATACCAGGTAACTGACCAGAGCTCCGGAAAGAGTTCATCTCCTACCTCAAGCATGCAACATTGAAGAGTACACAGAATGAGATAACCAGTTTGAAGAAGCCACAGTTTCTGTCTCTCTTCTTTCCATTGTCCTCCTGGTTAATATATGCCATTAGAAAAAAAAAATGCCATTAGACAGCAGGCACTGCACTGAGCTCAGGGAGAACAGCTTAGGGAAGTGCTCACTGGATCTTTAGAGAAAGCTCTTTTCTATTGGAATTGCACTAAGAAAGCTCTCCTGTGGATATACTGACCTCCTTACACTTGCAAGGCCTTACAGCCTGGTATGTTCTTTCCTTTAAGAAATTGGAACATGCCTTCCAGTCTTTGCTTTACTGAGATCTTATCACTCAGTATAAAATTGCATCTTCCCAGTGCTCCTATGCTCCTTTAGCCTACTGGGCTTTTTTCTTTCCTACAATATTGTCACTCTCTGACATATCATAAAATTTCTTATTATACTTTTTCCTCATTATCTGTCTCTTTCTCCTGATTCCACCTCCTTTTTTCTCCTTCTTCATTTCTTCTTCTTCTTCTGGTGCTGCTTTTTTTCATATATTGTTATAGCTCAAATACCAAGAATAGACAGGTAGGTATGCAAATACTTTTCTTGGAGAATCATATTCCTGTGAAATTATCATTCAGTCAGAATATAGAACTTTTACTTTGCCCCAGAAAGCTTCCTTATGTACCTTTCCAGTCAACCAGTACCACATATCTTGATTTTATTATAGCTTTATAAGAAATTGAAATCAACTAGTATTGATTTCATTGTTTTTCAATGTTGGATTTACCATTCTACATCATTTATATTTTCATAGACTCAGGTTGTTGATTTCTACAGAAAAGCCTGTGCAGATTTTGTTTGGGATTGCATTAAATCCATAGACCAGTTTGGGGAGAATTGACATCTTAGCAATATCAGGTCTTCTAATCCATGTACATGGTATATATTTCTGTTGATTTAAAACTTCTTTAATATCTTTCAGCAGTATTTTGTAGTTTCAGTGTGAGGCCTCTAGCCTCTGTTAAATTTATTCCTAATTATTTTATGGTTTTGATGCTATCATAAATAACTGATTAATTTCTAATTGTTTGTAGCTGCTATATACAAATTATATTTTAGGGGCACCTGGGTGGCTCAGTCAGTTAAGCCTTCAGCTCAGATCATAATCTTGGGGTCCTGGGATTGAGTCCTGCATCAGGCTCTCTGCTCCGGGGGTGGTCTGCTTTGCCCTCTGCCCTTCACCATTGCTCATGCTCCCTATCTCTCTCTCTTGCACACATATATTCTCTCTCTCAAATAAAAAATTCTTTTAAAATTACCTTCAAACCTTACTTCAAACTTTACTTCAGACTTTTTTATACCTTTAAGCTTATTCTAGTAATTTTTATAGTTTCTTTAGGATTTTCTATGTATACAGTCATGACATCTGTGAATGAAAATAGTTCTACTTCTTGCTTCCAGTATTTGCCTTTTGTTTTTCTTGCCTTTTTGTTTTACTGTCCTTACTGTGATGTTTTTTTCCCCTCAGGTTCATTGAGGTGTAATTGACATATAACATTATATAAGTTTAAGGTGTACAACTATGATGATTTAATAGATGTATATATTATGAAATGATGATCACAAATAAGGTTAAGCAACACATGTATGACCTCATATAATTACAATTTTTTTGTGTAGTGAGAACATTTAAGGTGTATTTTCTTAGTAACTTTCAAGTATATAGTACAGTATTGTTAACTGTAGTCACTATGTTGAATGTTAGATCCCCAGAATATATACATACATCTTACAACTGGAAGTTTGTACCCTTTGACCAACATCCCCCCAACTCCCCCACATTTCAGCCCTTGGCAACCACCATTCTACTCTGTGTTTTTATGAGTTTAGCTTTTTTAAAAAGATTCCAAAGATAAGTAAGATCATACAGTATTTGTCTTTGACCTATTTCACTTAGCATAATGTTTTCAAGGTCCATCCATGTTGTCATAAATGGTAGGATTTCCTTCTCTTTTATGGCTGAATAGTATATGCCATTATGTACAATATATATAAATACTTATTATATCACATTTTTATATATGTGTTTTACATATATGTATATCACATTTTCTTTATCCATTCATATGTCGCTGGACACTTAGATTGTTTCTATGTCCTAGTTGTTGTACATGCTGCAGTGGACATGGTAGGAGGATGTAGATTTTTCTTTTTTTTTTAAAGATTCTTATTTATTTATTCATGAAAGACAGAGAGAGAGAGAGGCAGAGACCCAGGCAGAGAGAGAAGCAGGCTCCATGCAGAGAGCCCAACGTGGGACTTGATCCTGGGACTCCAGGATCAGGCCCCAGGCCGAAGGCAGGCGCCAAACCGCTGAGCTACCCAGGGATCCCCTAGATTTTTCATTGAGAGAATAATATCATTTGCTTTGAATATGTACCCAGAAGTAGGATTGCTGGGTCATATGGTGGCTCTATTTAAAATTTTTGAAAAACCTCTATACTGTTTTTACATAGTAGCTGCATTGGACCCTTCCAAAATATCTGGGAACCCTGATGGGAGTGTCTCTTGCTTGGACTCTGAACCCTCAGGACTGCTGGCAGTTCAGCAAACTGTGGCTGTGAGGAAGGTGGAGCCATATAGAGGGGCCTCTCTGAATCTCCGGAAGTGCAGATAGGAGCATCTCCTGTGAAGTCCTTGTACCAGTGAGAATGTTAGTGGACCTATAGCTGGGTTGAGATTGAGAGCCAGTTACAGGGCCTTTTCAGAATCTATAGTCTAATAGAATCTGGCAGGCTTAACCTCCAGGGGCTTTGGGCTCATGGCTTAGAGGAACTAGGGCTGGTTCACAGGCCATGCCAGGGTCTATAGTGAGGACTGAGGTCTATATGTCTATTAACCTGCACATGGGTCAGCATGACTCCTTTTCAATCCCTTGGCACATGGTACTGGTGACAGAACCGAAGTCAAATGGAACCATAGCTACATTTTTAGGCGTACAGCAGTGTCTGGATCTGTAGCCAGAATCATGGTTGGTGAGTTAGCCACCTATGTGTGAGCAAAGCCTGCTCTTCTAAGTCTTGGACTGCACTGGGGTTTTACAATCTCCTTCCTGGATCTCAAAGCTCCAACAAAGGCACTTTTATCTATGGATAGATGCCAAATTGTTGTTGTTGAGGAGGATACATGCAAGGGATGTCTTTTTTTTTTTCTTTAATATATTTTTAAAAATTGGAGTATAAATGACATATAACATTGTATTAGTTTAGGTGTATAACATAATGATTTAGGATTTGCTTTTTTTAATATTGTATTTATTTATTTTTTTTAATTTATTTTTTTATTGGTGTTCAATTTACCAACATACAGAATAACCCCCAGTGCCCGTCACCCATTCAACTCCCATGCCGCCCTCCTCCCCTTCTACCACCCCTAGTTCGTTTCCCAGAGTTAGGAATCTTTACGTTCTGTCTCCCTTTCTGATATTTCCCACACATTTCTTCTCCCTTCCCTTATATTCCCTTTCACTATTATTTATATTCCCCAAATGAATGAGAACATACACTGTTTGTCCTTCTCCGGTTGACTTACTTCACTCAGCATAATACCCTCCAGTTCCATCCACGTTGAAGCAAATGGTGGGTATTTGTCATTTCTAATGGCTGAGTAATATTCCATTGTATACATAGACCACATCTTCTTTATCCATTCATCTTTCGATGGACACCGAGGCTCCTTCCACAGTTTGGCTATTGTGGCCATTGCTGCTATAAACATCGGGGTGCAGGTGTCCTGGTGTTTCATTGCATCTGTATCTTTGGGGTAAATCCCCAACAGTGCAATTGCTGGGTCGTAGGGCAGGTCTATTTTTAACTCTTTGAGGAACCTCCACACAGTTTTCCAGAGTGGCTGCACCAGTTCACATTCCCACCAACAGTGCAAGAGGGTTCCCTTTTCTCTGCATTTGTGGAGAAAGCATTTGTGGTTTCCTGCCTTGTTAATTTTTCCCATTCTCACTGGTGTGAGGTGTTATCTCATTGTGGTTTTGATTTGTATTTCCCTGATGGCAAGTGATGCAGAGCATTTTCTCATGTGCATGTTGGCCATGTCTATGTCTTCCTCTGTGAGATTTCTCTTCATGTCTTTTACCCATTTCATGATTGGATTGTTTGTTTCTTTGGTGTTGAGTTTAAGAAGTTCTTTATAGATCTTGGAAACTAGCCCTTTATCTGATAGGTCATTTGCAAATATCTTCTCCCATTCTGTAGGTTGTATTTTAGTTTTGTTGACTGTATCCTTTGCTGTGCAAAAGCTTCTTATCTTGATGAAGTCCCAATAGTTCATTTTTGCTTTTGTTTCTTTTGCCTTCGTGGATGTATCTTGCAAGAAGTTACTGTGGACGAGTTCAAAAAGGGTGTTGCCTGTGTTCTTCTCTAGGATTTTGATGGAATCTTGTCTCACATTTAGATCTTTCATCCATTTTGAGTTTATCTCTGTGTATGGTGCAAGAGAGTGGTCTAGTTTCATTCTTCTGCATGTGGATGTCCAATTTTCCCAGCACCATTTATTGAAGAGACTGTCTTTCTTCCAATGGATAGTCTTTCCTCCTTTATCGAATATTAGTTGACCATAAAGTTGAGGGTCCACTTCTGGGTTCTCTATTCTGTTCCATTGATCTATGTGTCTGTTTTTGTGCCAGTACCACACTGTCTTGATGACCACAGCTTTGTAGTACAACCTGAAATCTGGCATTGTGATGCCTCCAGATATGTTTTTTGTTTTTTTTTTAAATTCCCCTGGCTATTCGGGGTCTCTTCTGATTCCATACAAATCTTAAAATAATTTGTTCTAACTCTCTGAAGAAAGTCCATGGTATTTTGATAGGGATTGCTTTAAACGTGTATATTGCCCTTGGTAACACTGACATTTTCACAATATTAATTCTGCCAATCCATGAGCATGGAATATTTTTCCATCTCTTTGTGTCTTCCTTAATTTCTTTCAGAAGTGTTCTATAGTTTTTAGGGTATAGATCCTTTACCTCCTTGGTTAGGTTTATTCCTAGGTATCTTATGCTTTTGGGTGCAATTGTAAAAGGGATTGACTCCTTAATTTCTCTTTCTTCAGTCTCATTGTTAGTGTATAGAAATGCCACTGATTTCTGGGCATTGATTTTGTATCCTGCCACGCTACCGAATTGCTGTATGAGTTCTAGCAATCTTGGGGTGGAGGCTTTTGGGTTTTCTATGTAGAGTATCATGTCATCGGCGAAGAGGGAGAGTTTGACTTCTTCTTTGCCAATTTGAATGCCTTTAATGTCTTTTTGTTGTCTGATTGCTGAGGCTAGGACTTCCCAGTACTATGTTGAATAGCAGTGGTGAGAGTGGACATCCCTGTCTTGTTCCTGATCTTAAGGGAAAGGTTCCCAGTGCTTCCCTATTGAGAATGATATTTGCTGTGGGCTTTTCGTAGATGGCTTTTAAGATGTTGAGGAATGTTCCCTCTCTCCCTACACTCTGAAGAGTTTTGATCAGGAATGGATGCTATATTTTGTCAAATGCTTTCTCTGCATCTAATGAGAGGATCATATGGTTCTTGGTTTTTCTCTTGCTGATATGATGAATCACATTGATTGTTTTATGGGTGTTGAACCAGCCTTGTGTCCCAGGGATAAATCCTACTTGGCCATGGTGAATAATTTTCTTAATGTACTGTTGGATCCTATTGGCCAGTATCTTGTTGAGAATTTTTGCATCCATGTTCATCAGAGATATTGGTCTGTAATTCTCCTTTTTGGTGGGGTCTTTGTCTGGTTTTGGAATTAAGGTGATGCTGGCCTCATAGAACGAATTTGGAAGTACTCCATCTCTTTCTATCTTTCCAAATAGCTTTAGGAGAATAGGTATGGTTTCTTCTTTAAACGTTTGATAGAATTCCCCTGGGAAGCCATCTGGCTCTGGACTTTTGTGTCTTGGGAGGTTTTTGATGACTGCTTCAATTTCCTCCCTGGTTATTGGCCTGTTCAGGTTTTCTATTTCTTCCTGTTCCAGTTTTGGTAGTTTGTGGCTTTCCAGGAATGCGTCCATTTCTTCTAGATTGCCTAATTTATTGGCATATAGCTGTTCATAATATGTTTTTAAAATTGTTTGTATTTCCTTGGTGTTGGTAGTGATCTCTCCTTTCTCATTCATGATTTTATTAATTTGAGTCTTCTCTCTCTTCTTTTTAATAAGGCTGGCTAATGGTTTATCAATATCATTAATTCTTTCAAAGAACCAACTCCTGGTTCTGTTGATCTGTTCCACAGTTCTTCTGGTCTCGATTTCGTTGAGTTCTGCTCGAATCTTTATTAACTCTCTTCTTGTCCTGGGTGTAGGATCTATTTGCTGTTTTTTCTCTAGCTCCTTTATGTGTAAGGTTAGCTTTTGTATTTGAGTTCTTTCCAGTTTTTGAATGGTTGCTTGTATTGTGATGTATTTCCCCCTTAGGACTGCTTTTGCTGCATCCCAAAGATTTTGAATGGTTGTATCTTCATTCTCATTAGTTTCCATGAATCTTTTTAATTCTCCTTTAATTTCCTGGTTGACCCTTTCATCTTTTAGCAGGATGGTCCTTAACCTCCACGTGTTTGAGGTCCTTCCAAACTTCTTGTTGTGATTTAGTTCTAATTTCAAGGCATTATGGTCTGAGAATATGCAGGGGACGATCCCAATCTTTTGGTATCGGTTCAGACCCAATTTGTGACCCAATATGTGGTCTATTCTGGAGAAAGTTCCATGTGCACTTGAGAAGAATGTGTATTCAGTTGAGTTTGGATGTAAAGTTCTGTAGATATCTGTGAAATCCATCTGGTCCAGTGTATCATTTAAAGCTCTCGTTTCTTTGGAGATGTTGTGCTTAGAAGACCTATTGAGTATAGAAAGAGCTACATTGAAGTCACCAAGTGTATTATTAGCTAAGTATTTCTTCACTTTGGTTATTAATTGATTTATATATTTGGCAGCTCCCACATTCGGGACATATATATTGAGGATTGTTAAGTCCTCTTGTTGGATAGATCCTTTAAGTATGATATAGTGTCCCTCTTCATCTCTCACTACAGTCTTTGGGGTAAATTTTAGTTTATCTGATATAAGGATGGCTACCCCTGCTTTCTTTTGAGGACCATTCGAATGGTAAATGGTTCTCCAACCTTTTATTTTCAGGCTGTAGGTGTCCTTCTGTCTAAAATGAGTCTCTTGTAGACAGCAAATAGATGGGTCCTGCTTTTTTATCCAGTCTGAAACCCTGCGCCTTTTGATGGGGTCATTAAGCCCATTCACATTCAGAGTTACTATTGAGAGATATGAGTTTAGTGTCATCATGATATCTATTCAGTCCTTGTTTTTGTGGATTGTTCCACTGAACTTCTTCTTAAAGGGGAATTTTAAGAGTCCCCCTTAAAATTTCTTGCAGAGCTGGTTTGGAGGTCACATATTCTTTCAGTTGCTGCCTGTCTTGGAAGCTCTTTATCTCTCCTTCCATTTTGAATGAGAGCCTTGCTGGATAAAGTATTCTTGGTTGCATGTTCTTCTCATTTAGGACCCTGAATATATCCTGCCAGCCCTTTCTGGCCTGCCAGGTCTCTGTGGAGAGGTCTGCTGTTACCCTAATACTCCTCCCCATAAAAGTCAGGGATTTCTTGTCTCTTGCTGCTTTAAGGATCTTCTCTTTATCTTTGGAATTTGCAAGCTTCACTATTAAATGTCGAGGTGTTGAACGGTTTTTATTGATTTTAGGGGGGATCTCTCTATTTCCTGGATCTGAATGCCTGTTTCCTTTCCCAGATTAGGAAAGTTTTCAGCTAGGATTTGTTCAAATACATATTCTGGCCCTCTGTCCCTTTTGGCGCCCTCGGGAACCCCAATTAAACGTAGGTTTTTCTTCCTCAGGCTGTTTATTTCCCTTAATCTGTCTTCATGGTCTTTTAATTGTTTGTCTCTTTTTTCCTCAGTTTCCCTCTTTGCCATCAACTTGTCTTCTATGTCACTCACTCGTTCTTCCACCTCGTTAACCCTCGTCGTTAGGACTTCTAGTTTGGATTGCATCTCATTCAATTGATTTTTAATTTCTGCCTGATTAGCTCTAAATTCTGCAGTCATGAAGTCTCTTGAGTCCTTTATGCTTTTTTCTAGAGCCACCAGTAGCTGTATAATAGTGCTTCTGAATTGGCTTTCTGACATTGAATTGTAATCCAGATTTTGTAACTCTGTGGGAGAGACGACTGTTTCTGATTCTTTCTTTTCTTTCTGATTCTTTCTTTCTTTTGAATTGTAATCCAGATTTTGTAACTCTGTGGGAGAGACGACTGTTTCTGATTCTTTCTTTTGAGGTGAGGTTTTCCTTCTAGTCATTTTGCTCAGTGCAGAGTGGCCAAAAGCAAGTTGTATTGGGAAAAGGAGAAAAAGAGAGGAGAGAAAGAAGGAAAGAAGAGAGAAAAAGAAAAAAGAGAAAAGGAAGAAAAAAAGAAAAAGAGAAAGAAAGAAACAAAGGAAAAAAAGGGTGGGAGAAGGAAACAAATCAAAAAGCAAAAAAACAAAAAACAACAACAACAACAAAAAAAAACCACGGGGGAGTATCTTCTGAATCTGTATACTTTAAGTCCCTTGACTTCCCCTGGAACTTGTCCGTCCAGCTGGTCTTCTGGGGGAGGGGCCTGTTGTGCTGATTTTCAGGTGTTAGCACTTGGGGGAGCTGCTCTGCCCCTGCCTGGTGCAGGGCTCAGTGGGGGTTGTTTACCCCGTGAGGCCCCAGGAGGAACAACCGCAGTGGCGGGGCCAGCTCTGGAGCCCTGGATTCAGCCCCCGCAGTAACTACATAACTACAGAGCTCTGGTTCTGCAGGGCCTGGAGGCTCCGGGCGGGGCCGCTGATCTGCTCAGCTCGGGGCAGGAGCGTCCTTGCTGTCCTGGGCCCTCCCGGCCTCTGCCTGCCCCGGGGGGAGGCCGGATCCTGGGCTGTGTCCCAGCGCCCTGTGCTCCGGAGCCTGCACTGTAGAATTCGCGCTCCCGCCCCGCAGCCCCCTCCGCGGAGCCGCCCCCGAGCCCCCGAGCTGCTCCCGCCCCGCAGCCCCCTCCGCGGAGCCGCCCCCGAGCCCCCCGAGCTGCTCCGGGTCCCCCGTGCGCGCTGCAGCCCTTAGGGAGCTCGGTGCACTCTCCCGGGGGCGCAGGTGTCTGTTAGTGTCCCCGGGAGCCCGAGGGCATCCCCGCCCTCCTGGGTCCTGCTCCAACTCCCTGCGAGGCCTTTCCGCCAGGGAAGGTTGGTGCAGCTCCCGCTTCTCCCGGACCGAGCTCTCCTGCCCTGGGGACACTCGCGCCGGCCTTAGCCCAGCTCCTCGCGGGGCCCCTCCCTCTTGGATGCTTTTTTATTTTTATTTTTTTCCATCTTCCTGCCTTGATAGAAGCACAAACTCTTGTCACTGTCGCATTCCAGCTGTTCTCTATTTTATTTATTTATTTATTGATTGATTGATTGATTGATTGATTGTTCTCTCTTTAAATCTCAGGCCGAATTTATAGATTTTCAGGATAATTTGAAGGTTTTCTAGGTAATTTGGTGGGGACAGGTGATTTGGGGACCCTCCTCTCCCGCCATCTTGCCCCTCCTCCAGCTAGGATTTGTATATATTATGAAATGATCATCACAATAAGTCCAGTTAACATCCATCACCATACATAGTTATAATTTTTTTCTTGTGATAAGGAGTTTTAAGATTTATTTTCTTAACAACTTCCAAATATGCAAAATTATGCAATACGGTATTATTAACTATAGTAACCATGCTGTACATTGTATCCCTGTGACTTATTTATTTTATAACTGGAGTTGTACCCTTTGACCACTTTGTGCTCCCCCAACCCCCACTCCAAGCCTGGTTCTGGGAACCACCGGTCTGTTCTCTGTATCTGAGTTCAGTTTGTTTAGATCCCACATGTAAGTGAGATCGTGCAGTGTTTGTCTTTCTGTCTGACTTATTTCACTTAGCATAATGCCCCAAGGTCATCTATGTTGTCACAAAAGGCAAAATTTCATTCTTTTTTATGGCTAGATAATACTTCATTGTGTATGTATAAATGTACACATACCATATCTTCTTTATTTATTTTTCAGTGGGCACTTGGGTTGTTTTCATATCTTGGCTATTATAAATAATGCTGCAGTCATTGAGGTACATATATCTTTTTTTGAATTAGTGTTATCATTTTCTTTGGATAAGCATTCAGAAGTGGGATTGCTGGATCATATAGTAGTTCTACTTTTAATTTTTGGAGGAACCTCCATCCTATTTTTGATAGCAGCTATACCAATTTACATTCCCACCAATAGTGTGTGAGGGTTCCCTTCTCTCCATATCTTTGCCAACACTTGTTAACTCTTATCTTTTTGATGACAGCCATTTTAACGTGTATTTTCACTCATTTGGTAGTTTGTCTTTTCATTTTGTTGATAGTTTCCTTTGCTGTGCAAAAACTTTTTAGTTTGATGTGCTCCCAGCTGTTTATTTCTGCTTTTATTGCCTTTGATTTTGGTGTCAAATGAGAAACATCTGATTTGGCCATTTTTCTCTGCAATGTTGAAAAACAGTGAGAGGAGTGGATATTCTTGCTTTGTTCTTGAGCTTGTGAACTCTTTCCATTTCCCAACTGTGTGTACCCCAGAAGACACTTCTTCCTACCTTTGGGTTGGTACTTTCAGCAATGCTCTTGGTGGCTGATACTCCTACATCAGATGTATTAGAAATTCTAATGCTTAATTCTGGAATTTCTACCAGTAATGCAAAACTGAGCTCAACTATTCATAAAGCCTTCCCTGATTTCTCAAAACATAGTTTAGAGGCTCTCTTCTGTATGTCCCCTCATTGTTCTTCACATACCTGTGCTTTATCAGTAATCATATTGCATTGTAATTATTTGTCTGTCTCTCTCATTAGATTGTGTCTGTATTCATCTTTGTGTTCCCAGAACCATGCTTTGTGCTCCCCAAGTGCCCATTGATGAATATATGAAGAGATGGAAGTCAAAGTCTAATAGCTGAGTATATTTTCACCTTTCCATTTGCAGTGGAAATTGTTCCTTCTCTCTCTGATGATGCTTGTGTGCGAGTGCCTACACAACTCAACCCCTGGGGATATTTCCTTCTGAATCTTCCCCTCTTACCTTTATGTTAGTATCTTGCAGTTTCTGAATTTCTTGAAAGAAAAGATTCTGTGTAGAAGAGAGTGTAAATTTCTTTTAGGTGGTGACAATGTAAAGGGCCCAAATTTGCTGTCTAACTGAAATTAAAGAAGAGTTATTCGTCCAAGATTTAATTTGCTTCCTTAGATGTGGGATGTCATGTGATACTACTGTTTACTTTAAAATGAAATGTGCTGAAGAAGGTCCTCCTGCACCAGGATACAAATTGTATTTGGATTCTAAGTGAATGGGTGGCTTATGAAGGTAAAACTCTTCACTGATGAACCTACAATTTTTATTTCTTTCCTCTAGTATTCACTATCAGGGTAGTGATGATCTGGAGAAAGTTCTAAGTGAATTATTCAGGCACTTTTGCATGAAAATACCTTTTCTTCTCAAATAATGTCCTTTTGCTTTTGAAGATTTAAGAACATATATATTTTTAAAGATTTTATTTATTTATTCATGGGAAACACAGAGAGAATGGCAGAGACACAGGCAGAGGGAGAGGAAGAAGCAGGCTCCATGCAGGGAACCCAATGCAGGACCTGATTCTGGGCCTCCAGGATCACACCCTGGGTGGCAGGCGGTGCTAAACTGTTGGGCCACCAGGGCTGCTTGAGAACATATTTTCTTAAAGATTTCAAATGAAAGGGCATTTTTTTCCTAGCTTAAACTCTTTACTTCTTCTGGAGAGGAGCCTAGTCTTCTTTTATGGAAATTTTACATTATGTCATTTTCTTTTCTCAGATTTAAAGAACAGAACTGAGAGAAAGAGTCTAGGAAAGTCAAATTAACCATGTTTCTTCCCACAAAGAATTGTGTGATTTGCATCCTGTATTTCATTATAATATCTGTTGACCATGTAGCAAGTCTCGTATGATAAAGAACTAAACCAAACTCTATCATTTTAAAGTATAGAAGTAGGTAACCATATTTGTGGCAGGCAAATTTACTTATGCAAAAATCTAAGTATTTATTACATTTGTAGTATACCTATAAAACTGATGTATTGTTAAATGTAAATTAAAAATAAAGTGTAAAAAAGTGACAAAATTTAATAATATTTTATAGGCTTATAGAAATGTAAAGCTTATTAGGGAAATGAGATAATCTAGTCAAAATCCTCATTTTATAGATAAGGAAATGATAATCCAGATAATTAAAGAGGCAGAACTAATAAGTTTATGTTTTTCCCCTAAAAGGAGATAACATTTTTATTGTTTGAATATTGTTTACGAAATTGTATATTATTATATAAGCAGTACATAACTACATTTTTATAAGAGATTAAAACAAATAAGGATGTAGAATAAAATAGTAGAATAAAATAAAATGCTCTTTTAGAGCATATCAGCTGTACACACCCACACACATACATTACCTTATTTCAGTTAATAACATAATTTTCTAGTCGTTTCACCACTCTTTTATATACATATATTTACATATACACATGTCAATATAGTGGTTGTTTTGTTTTGTTTTGAAAGGGTCTGCCCCTTATTCTTTTCCAGTTGATGTATTTTAGAGATCTTTTATTCCTGTACAGTTGGTTTACTTTATTCTTTTTATTCTTTTTATTTTTTATTTTTTAAAGATTTTTTTATTTATTAACTCATGAGAGATACACACAGAGAGAGGCAGAGACACAGGCAGAGGGAGAAACAGGCTCTGTGCAGGGAGCCCTACGTGGAACTCGATCCCGGGACTCCAGGATCACGCACTGGGCTGAAGGCGGCGCTAAACCGCTAAGCCACCTGGGCTGCCCTACTTTATTTTATTTTTTTTTAAGATTTTTATTTATTTATGATAGACACAGAGAGAGAGAGGCAGAGGGAGGGAGAAGCAGGCTCCATGCCAGGAGCCCGACGTGGGACTCGATCCCGGGGCTCCAGGATCAGCCCTGGGCCAAAGGCAGGCGCCAAACCACCCAGCGGTTGACCCAGGGATCCCCTACTTTATTCTTTTTAATAACTATATGGTATTCCATAGTATGGATTACTGTAATTTATTTAACCATCCTCCTATTGATGCTTAGATTCAGGGCAACTCCTTTAAGTTCTATTATTGACAGTGTTGAAATAAATACTCTTTTACATATGACAGGGTTTAGGACATGTCACCCCTAAATATGATGCCTTGGCATTTTGAACGCTTTAAGTTGAAAGAATCTGAGAAATAGCAGGTACAGGAAGAACTTTCTGATCAGCCCCTTCTATTTTGAAGGAAGTCATAAGACCTTCATGTGAGCAGTGCTTTCCTTATATCTGGAAGCAAGGAACATCCTTATCTCAGAAGATAGGGGGTTACCAAGAGAAATACAACAAATTTCTCCTAGTTTACTACCCTAGCTCATACCCTTTTATCCTATCATATTTTCTTGCAACTTTCTACTCTTCATCAAACCTAGAATAAAAAGGCTCAGATTTAACCACTTCTTTAGGTCTTCATTTCCTATGAAGACTTCTGTGTAATATAAAATTTATATTAAATACATCTAAGCTTTACTCTTCTTAATCTCTCCTTTGTCGGTTCAATTTACAGGGCCCCAAGCAGAGGACCGAAGATGGGTAGAAGAAAATATATTTTCTCCCCTACACTCCCAATTCCTTAAACAATTTTTCTGTTTCACTCCCCTCTTCCTGATATGAAATGTCACATCTAATATTAACCAAATCCCAGAATGTGCTCATGTGCATGTGTATGTGTGTGTGGCAAGGGAAGGAAAGGAGTGAGAGAGACCACTATTTCTGGATTCTTTATTATCTTTCATTTATTAATCTATTTCTTAACCATACTACTTTAACACTAAAAGAGCCTATTAGTATGTTTGGAGATCTTACAGGAAACACTGTTGTTTTTCTGTTTCAAAAATGTGTTGATTATTTTTATATTTTTCTCTTTCATCGGAATTTTTGAACCATTTTGTCAAGTTCCCTTAAAAATATTCTGTTTAGGATTTGTATTGGGATCACATTGAATTGATTTTGGGGAAAATGGACAACTTTAAAATAATGGTTTTTCTCCTTATTTATTCTAATCTGTTATGTTGTTAATTTTTATAGATCCTATGTTACATATACTAGTAGGTTGATTTGTTTATTGGTTGCTAGTTTGAATAGAATCCTTTTTTTTTTTTTTTTTTTTTAAGATTTTATCTATTCATTCATGAGAGACACAGAGGGAGAGAGAGGCAGAGACACAGGCAAAGGGAGAAGCAGGCTCCATGCAGGGAGCCGGATGTGGGACCCAATCCCGGGACTCCAGGATCATGCCCCAGGCCGAAGGCAGGCGCTAAACCGCTGAGCCACCCAGGAATCCCCAAATAGAATCCTTTTTAAATGACCTTATAAAATTGAACATTGCTAATATGGAGAATTTGGGGGGTTTATATCCTGCAACTTTGCTGGTTTCTTGTCAATTCTAACAGTTTTCAGTTGATTCTGTTGTATTATACAACATTATTTTGTACAAATAATGACAATTTTCTCTCATTCTTTTCGCCATCTTAATGCATTGGGTAAGTGCTCCACTACGATATTGCCTAGCTCCCTGAATCCTTATCTTCTGATAATAAAAATTATTTTAATGTCAACTCTAAGTATAATACTTGCTGTGTGTTTCTAGGAGATATATTTTACCTTGAGAAAGTCCTCCCTCCCATTGCTGGTGTATTCTATTTAATTCAGAAAATGTTTTTACTTTTATCAAAAGTTTTTAGAGTAATTTGAAATGATTTAATTTTTCCATGTAATCTGTTAATCTTGTGAATTTCATGAATAGACTTCCTTATAAAGAAATCTTGCAATCTTGGGATAAAGTCTGCCTGACTATTATGCATATTCAATAACTATCTTGCTGATTCTGTTTTCCAATCAATTTACATAGGAATGTTTATAATCTGTATTTTTCATTCTATTACTTTCCCTGCTTAATCCTTTCTACTTATGTTGGTATTTATTTTGTTGTTCTGTTTACAGTTTGTGAATTTGATGCTTTGTTGATTTATTTTCTAATATATAGGAGTTTTGGAAGTATATTTATATTCCCTTTGTGGTATATAAAGTGATATTTTATTAGAGTTAGCTTATAAATTGTGTTATTCAAGTGCTTTCCAGTCTTATATTTGTCTGTCTGACTTGTCAACCTCTGAGAGAAATAGAATCCTCCCACTATGATTACAGTTTTTATTTTCTCAAGTATATATATGTAGATCTTTTAGTGAACAGTTGGCAGAAGTTGTGATAAGATCTGTTAGCCATGTGCTATTAAAAACTCTGTTTGACGAGGTATTTCTTAGCAACTCCACAAATGCTATTATTTTACCTAGGAGTAGTTTCTACTAAATCATGCCAATTCTTTAGCTTAAATAAATCATGATAGTGTCATATTGCTTAATAACCCTATCGCTACCTTGGCATTCCACCCTATCATTATAAATAATTTCTGGTTTTTGTTTTTTCACCCTACCTAGATTGTATATTCTTAGAGCAACTTTTAAATACTTAAAAATATTAGTTGGGGGATCCCTGGGTGGCGCAGCGGTTTGGCGCCTGCCTTTGGCCCAGGGCGCGATCCTGGAGACCCGGGATCGAATCCCACGTCAGGCTCCCGGTGCATGGAGCCTGCTTCTCCCTCTGCCTATGTCTCTGCCTCTCTCTCTCTCTCTCTCTCTCTCTATGTGACTATCATAAATAAATAAAAATTAAAAAAAAAATATTAGTTGGATCTAAAGACCCAGAACACATGCACATATATAAATTATAATTATAAATAGAAGCATATATAAGTCTTTTAATTGTTTTCTTTGTTCTCTAACTAGTTCTTTTTAAAAATTTTTTTCTTAAAGAGTTGATGAAAGATGATTTTCTCTACCTCTCCTCCTTTGTTCCCTTTCTATTATTATTATTATTATTATTATTATTATTATTAGTTTGGAAAAAAAAACAACTGATAGAGAATTTGATAAAAGATACAGATGAACAGGCTGATGAAGAGGTGCCTAGGCAAGATCTGGGAAGGTCCCAGACACAGAAGCTTGTCATCATGGAGTTTGAGTGTGTTTCCCTCTTGGTATGTGGATGTATTCACCAAGCCAGAAGCTCTCTAACCTCCATACTATTGGGATTTTATGGAAGCTTCTTTCTATAAGCATGAGCAATTATTAACTCCATTTCTAGCCCTTTTCCCCTCTCTGGAGGGTGGTGAATTGGACTGAAAATTCCAAGCTTCTAAGCGTGACTTGGTCTTTCTGGTGACCAGCCTCCATCTATGAGGGCTGATCATCAGATCAGGACCCCACCCAAAGTCACCTCATTAGAACAAAAGATATTTCTAGTGCTCTTAGAACTTAGGAATTTACAAGGGTTTAAGAAGCCCTGAGTCAGGAACCAGGGTCAAAGACCAAATATAAAAACAAAAGATATCCTTAGTGCTCTTACCACTTTTGAATTTGTAAGGGTTTAAGAGCTCTGTGCCAGGAATAGGGACAAAGACCAAATATATTTCTTATTATAAATCACAAGTATATAATATGATAATATGATAGTTTTTTTTAGTTCAAGTTATCATTGACTTGGGTGCTGTATTTTCAGTCTTTGTTTTCATTTTGCTACTTGTTATATTCTATTATCTTCCACTTAAGAATTAATAATGCAATCATATTAGCTCAAATAAAATTCATGTTCTCATTATTATTTATATAAGATGGGGAACTGGAATGTGCCTTCACATTTATTATAAACATTTCCCGAATTAATATTTAATGACTATTTTATTGAAGTTACTGTGTGACAGATACCTCATTTTTTAGCAATTCTCATATAAAGATTTCTTGTGTTTCTCAAATTAAGGCAAATTTATATTCTTATGGGAATAAAAAGAATAATCACTATGAAACAAAAATGTGGATAGGATTTATTTTTTTTAATAATAAATTTATTTTTTATTGGTGTTCAATTTGCCAACATACAGAATAACACCCAGTGTTTATCCCGTCAAGTGCCCCCCTCAGTGCCCGTCACCCATTCACCCCCAACCCCCGCCCTCCTCCCCTTCCACCACCCCTAGTTCGTTTCCCAGAGTTAGGAGTCTTTATGTTCTGTCTCACTTTCTGATATTTCCTTTTCTTCTCCCTTCCCTTCTATTCCCTTTCACTATTATTTATATTCTCCAAATGAATGAGAACACATAATGTTTGTCCTTCTCCAATTGACTCATTTCACTCAGCATAATACCCTCCAGTTCCATCCACATTGAAGCAAATGGTGGGTATTTGTCATTTCTAATGGCTGAGTAATATTCCATTGTATACATAGATCACATCTTCTTTAATGGATAGGATTTAAACCTGAATTTCTTGTTTGCCTTCTTAAGTCACTATTTTTATCACATTCTCTCCTACTGGAGAATCTGCAATCAGGGTAGAATTCAGTTTTGAAGGGCCTAAAGCTAATATAATTTTGTTAATTCTCATTAAGAAAAATAATATAAAAACTAGAAATACAAAATTAGATACAGAATTATTTATATCAAGAAATCACAGCAAAGTACAAATTATAAAGAGCTGGTAAAAACAAATGTCAGAAAATTAAATGCCTAACACATTGCTATAGAATTTTCACCTACATTTTTGGCTATAAATTCTTTGGTATTTCTTCTGATGACAACAATTTTGTAGTATTTTCTATAGCAAGAATGGAAAGACAGTTTGGTCTTTTTTTTTTTATCATGGTTGGTTATAATGTATTATTACTGAGTTTAGGAAAGTTTCTTTCAGCTTCACAATTTGCTATTGTGATATCATGTGAATTCTTAGAAGTGTTGACAAATGAGAAGCCTCTATCAATTTTCTTTCTGTGATCTGTCCCAGATGTGCTTGCTGTGTGTAGTACAACTTTATGCTCTGCACCATAAACCCAGGGACTTCATGTATTGTTTTGAGAATGCTGGATATGCATGAACTAGGGGAACTATGCTGAGCATGGGCATTGATGTTGACACTGTGTTTGAATCCAGCAGTACCATTTACCTGGGTATTCTCAGCTTGGGGTTATTAAACTGTGTTCAGATAAATATTAGACTACTAAAAGGCTTTCAAGCCAGTTTCTTTTTATTTAAATAAGATTTTTATTTTAGAATAGTTTGATTTACAGTTTTAAGCCACTTTTCACATTGTTACTTCATTTAATCCTCTTAAAATTGTGAGATGAGCATTTTGAGGTTTAAGGGATATGAGGATTTTACCTAAAGTGACAGCACATGTCAATTATGGACTCCATGCTGAAGAGACAACATCTGTGTTAAGAGCTTTTATACAATGAACCTCACTAAGGCACAGTAGCAATACTTAGAAGATCATTTTGTGACTAATAAAAGTGAATATCTTTTTTAAAAAAAATCCTTTCTTTTTGTCAACCCATTATAATTGGGTCAACTTCTTTTCCTTAGTTTTGTGAGTTTCCTTGACAGTTCATTTCTCTATCTAGATTTTAAAGTGCTTAATATAGTCCTCAGAGGACAACAAACCCCAGTTCTCTCAGAATGACTGTTTTTGGGCACAGAAGAGCACTCAGGAGCTGATCTGACCTCTTGCAGGTGCCACTAAGTGACCACTCCAGGATAAGGAGGTACCTTTGCAGCGGACCATTAGCACATCTATGTTTTAATGCAGTAACTTTCTCTTGATGGATGTACCATAACTAACTAGTGAAGGAAAGTCAGTTTGAAAGGAGAAAGATATATTATTAGAACTAATCACCATGTATAGGGGATGGTGAATATCTGTTCTCTCTCTGTCACCTAAAATGGCATTAAATACTCATGCAATGAAGAGTGAGAGGGAAGAAAAGGATAGAAAAGTTAGTGGAGCCATTTTTCCCAGCTTTAAAAAACTTTTAACCTCTTTTTAAATTTAATCACAATGCTAAGATGTCTTTGCCATCAGCAGTGTGATAGCAGAATAAGCTGTAAGACAGAACTTCATTAAAATTAAAATTCTGATTCTCTTGCGACTTACTATATGATACTGGGGAGGTATTACAACTGTTAGATGCCTTAGTGTTCTCATTAGTAGAAGAGAGATCATTGTAAGCTTGCAGGACTGGTGGGTGTTATCATGTTATCATGGTGAATGTGTACAAAATGCCTAGTATACTATCTGGTATATTGCACTCATGTAACAATATTCACTATGTTCACTATGTTATTATTAACACTAAGTTGGAGGGCTTTTCCTTTTTTTTTTAAAAAAAGTAAATGAATGAAAGAGATCTATCAGGTTTTTTTTAATTGAAGTTTGATTTGCCAACATATAGTGTAGCACCCAGTGCTCATCCCATCAAGTGCCCTCCTCAGGGCCTATCACCCAGTTACCCCATGCCCCCTCCTGCCACTCCTTCCACTACTCTTTGTTCGTTTCCCAGAGCTAGGAGTCTCTCATGGTTTGTCTCCCTCTCTAACTTTTCCCACTCATTTTCCCTCCTTTCCCTTATAATCCCTTTCACTATTTCAGTGAAACCATATGATGATTGTCCTTCTCTGACTTATTTCACTCAGCATAATACCCTCCAGTTCCATCCATGTCGAAGCAAATGGTGGGTATTCGTCCTTTCTAATACCTGAGTAATATTCCATTGTGTATATATGTATATACATATATACCACATCTTCTTTATCCATTCATCTGTTGAAGGACATCGTGGCTCCTTCCACAGTTTGGCTATTGTGGACATTGCTGCTATGAACATTGGAGTGCAGGTGTCCCTGTCCCGGTGTTTCACTATATCAGTATCTTTGGGGTAAACACCCAGTAGTGCAATTGCTGGGTCGTAGGGTAGCTCTATTTTTAACTTCTTGAGGAACCTCCACACAGTTTTCCAGAGTGGCTGTACCAGTTTGCATTCCCACCAACAGTGCAAGAGGGTTCCCCTTTCTCCACATCCTCTCCAACATTTGTTGTTTCCTGTCTTGTTAACTTTCACCATTCTCACTGGCGTGAGGTGGTATCCCATTATGGTTTTGATTTGTATTTCCCTGATGGCAAGTGATGCAGAGCATCTTCTCATGTGCTTGTTGGCCATGTGTATGTCTTCTTTGGAGAAATTTCTGTTCATGTCTTCTGCCCATTTCATGATTGGATTGTTTATTTCTTGGGTGTTGAGTTTGATAAGTTCTTTATAGATCTTGTATACTAGCCCTCTATCTGATATGTCATCTGTAAATATCTTCTCCCATTCTGTAGGTTGTCTTTTAGTTTTGTTGACTGTTTCCTTTGCTGTACAGAAGCTTCTTATCTTGATGAAACCCCAATAGTTCATTTTTGCTTTTGTTTCCTTTGCCTTCATAGGTGTATCTTGCAAGAAGTTACTGTGGCCAAGTTCAAAAAGGTTGTTCCCTGTGTTTTCCTCTAGGATTTTGATGGATTCTTGTCTCACATTTAGATCTTTCATCCATTTTGAGTTTATCTTTGTGTATGGTGTAAGAGAATGGTCCAGTTTCATTCTTCTGCATGTGGCTGTCCAATTTTCCCAGCACCATTTATTGAATAGACTGTCCTTTTTCCAGTGGATATTCTTTCCTACTTTGTCAAATATTAGTTGACCATAGAGTTGAGAGCCCATTTCTGGATTCTCTATTCTGTTCCATTGATTTATGTGTCTGTTTTTGTGCCAATACCACAGTGTCTTAATGATCACAGCTTTGGTAGTACAACTTGAAATCCGGCATTGTAATGCCCCCAGCTTTGGTTTTCTTTTTCAGTATTCCCTTGGCTATTCAGGGTCTTTTCTGATTCTACACATGAATGATAGAGGAGAGATCACAACTAATACCAAGGAAATACAAACGATTTTAAAAACATATTATGAGCAGCTATATGCCAACAAATTAGGCAATCTAGAAGAAATGGATGCATTTCTGGAAAACCACAAATTACCAAAACTGGAACAGGAAGAAATAGAAAACCTGAACAGGCCAATAACCAGCAAGGAAATTGAAGCAGTCATCAAAATCCTCCCAAAACACAAAAGTCCAGGGCCAGATGGCTTTGTTTAAAGAAGAAATAATACCTATTCTACTAAAGCTGTTCTGCAGGATACAAAGGGACAGAATACTTCCAATAATTATGAGGCCAGCATCACCTTGATTCCAAAACCAGACAAAGACCCCACCAAAAAGGAGAATTATAGACTAATATCCCTGATGACATGGACACAAAAATTCTCAACAAGTTAAGAGCCAGTAGGATCCAACAGTACATTAAGAAGATTATTCACCATGACCCAAGTGGGATTTATCCCTGGGATGCAAGGCTGGTTCAACACTTGTAAAAAAAAAATCAACGTGATAGATCACATCAACAAGAGAAAAAACAAGAACCATATGATCCTCTCATTAGATGCAGATAAAGCATTTGACAAAATACAGCATCCATTCCTGATCAAAAGTCTTCAGAGTGTAGGGATAGAGAGAACATTCCTCAATATCTTAAAAGCCATCTACTATGAAAAGCCCACAGCAAATATTCTCAATGGGGAAAAACCGAGAGCCTTTCCCCTAAGATCAGGAACACAACAGGGATGTCCACTCTCACCACTGTTATTCAACATAGTACTAGAAGTCCTAGCCTCAGCAATCAAACAACAAAAAGAAATAAAAAGCAAATTGGCAGAGAAGTCAAACTCTCTCCCTCTTTGCAGATGACATGATACTGTATATAGAAAACCCAAAAGACTCCACCCCAAGATTGCTAGAACTCATACAGCAATTCAGCAATGTGACAGGATATAAAACCAATGCACAGAAACCAGTGGCATTTCTATATACTAACAATAAGACTGAAAACTAAGGAATCAATCCCATTTACAGTTGTGCCCCAAACCGTAAGGTACCTAGGAATAAACCTAACCAAAGAGGTAAAGGATCTATACCCTAAAAACTACAGAACACTTCTGAAAGAAATTGAGAAGGACACAAATAGATGGAAAAATATTCCATGCTCATGGATTGGAAGATTTAATATTGTGAAAATGTCAGTGCTACCCAGGGCAATTTATACGTTTAGTGCAATCCCTATCAAATTACCATGAACTTTCTTCACAGAGTTGGAACAAATAAGATTTGTATGGAATCAGAGATCTATCAGTTTCTTATTGTGGTTGCAGTGGACAAGCAGAACAAAGCAACTGTTGTTTTTTTCTGATGGAATAAGTGGTATACAGGGCTGGAAGACAAGATATAATAAAAATTATATTAAGCTGGTATTTACCTGTAACATAGTGTGATATTTAATTTTATTTATCAACTTGGATCGGCTATAGTACCCAGATATTTGGTCAAATACCAGTTGGGCTATCTCTATGAAAGTATTTTTTAGATGTGATTAACATTCAAATTAGTAGATTTTGAGTAAAGCAGATTACCTCTATAAAGTGGGTAGGCCTCATCCAGTCAGTTTGAAAGCCTTAAGAGAAAAAGCCTGAGTTATTCCTAGAAGTAGAGGAATTTCTGCCTGCAGACGGTCTTTGGACTCAGGCTGCAATATCAGTTCTTCTCTGCCAGTTTTCCCTGCAGATTTTGGACTTGCCGGCCTCCACAATCCTATGAGCCGTTTCCTTAAAATAAATCTCAATCTCTCTCTCTCTCTCTCTCTCTCTCTCTCTCTCTCTCTCTCCTTCTTCCCTCCCATTGGTTCTGTTTCTCTGTAGAGTGCTGATTTACACATATAGATTAATATTGATTTGTGGTGACACTGCAAGTTTGTGTATGGGCAACAGATTTGATTGGAGCCCTGATTTTCTGGCTTATTTTTCTTCTTTTTCATTTTGGCATGCCTTTATTCGGTATTTGTTCTTATGCATCTATGTTGCGGATGATAAATAAAAGTCAGAAAATAGCAAATGTTGGATAATTTGTAACCATTTACAAAGTATGTTCATACACATATTTAATACTTATACCAATGCTGTGGGGTAATTAAAACTATCCCTATTCTAGATATGAAAGGATAACAATAAAAACAATATTGAGTATTTATTGAACTCTTCCAGGCTCAGCATGCCACAGAAATAATCTCATGTAAGAATCATGGTGACCCACAGCATGGGTGTTCTTACCACTCGTAATTTACAGATGAGCACACTGGTTAGAATTTGAACTCTAATCTACTGATCCCAAAGGAGCCTGTGCTTTTTTCTCATATGGAGAGATGCCTGATTAAAACCCCTTCCACCAGGTAGACGGGACACATCTCAGAGCCCTTTCATGCCATGGGTCTCTGAGCTAGTGTCATTTCTGGAACTCAGCTAAGAATCTGGTATTCAATTAGGACAGAGATCAAATGACTCTAGACTGCAAATGCAGAGCCTTGCCACTCCTGAGTTAAAGATTCTCATTTATGGCTATTAATATTGAAAGGGATGAGGTATATCTTTGTATCTGTCATCAATTTTCCCCTGCCTTTATGGTGGAAGTGCAGGACAATTCTGGGACAATTCAAGGCAACTGGAGAAGTAAGAAGAAGCAGAGAATTAGAGGACTTAGGGGCTGTAGGGCTTTTCGCTTTTCATCCTTCTCCCTCTGATAGGTGAGGACACTGAGGCAGAGGGGCTGAATTACCTGCTCAGGGTACATAGACTGGAGCAGCTAAAATTCAACATGCACGTGGAATCACTTGCAGTCTTGTTAAAGTGAAGATTCTATTCTGTAAGAGAGATGAGGCCTGGGAGTCTGCATTTTCTAACAAGTTCCCAGGTGAAGCTGACACTTCTATCAAGGGGTTCTGCTGTGAATAGGAGGGGAGACTGGAGCACTTAAGGTAGAGAGGATACTAGAATTGGAAGGAGGAAATGAGCTTAGTAGGTTCTATAGTAGGTGATAACAGGATAGGCTGGTTTCTACAGTATTTATTAATACTCGGATGCTCTTTCAGAAACACCATAGGTGGCCACAGGATTTCAAATGCTACCACAAGAGTTAAGAATTTTAACAGACTGGAGCAATAGACTAAATTTTAATATGCTTAAAGTTAAACACAATGAATATGATAAAAAAGAAACCCAAACTTTTACCAATACAGAATATGTGAAATACAATTTAATAACAGACTTAGAAGCTTAAGTTGTCCATAAGTTATTGAGTCAGTATCATGATGTTGTATTAACAGAAGTATGGTGTGTGGGGAATGGGAGGTGATGGTTTTCTTCCACATTGCACAAGTCATTGTGGAAGATGTGCTCAGTGTAGGGTGTGCCGCATTAAGAAGAGACCTGACATGTGTCTGGGGGAGCATATATAGGGATATCTGAGGCTGATGCCTTTGAAGAATAGTTGAAGAAATTGGCGTTTAACCTGGATATTAAAATGTCATAGAATAATGTAAGCTCTCATCTAAATATCTGAAGGGACATTGTGTGTTAAATGATATTAAGTTTGTTCTGTGTGAACTCTAATCAGTAAAAGTGGAAACTAGAGACTGATTCCAACATAATCTAAGGCCTTTGTGGGGAGACAGAGGAATAGAACTGGGTTTAGAGTTGAATTCCAGCTGTGTTACATTGGGTACATCACTTGACCACTGTATCTCAGGCTCCCCGTTAAAAATGGGGAAAAAATGGGATCCCTGGGTGGCGCAGCGGTTTAGTGCCTGCCTTTGGCCCAGGGCGCGATCCTGGAGACCCCGGGATCGAATCCCATGTCGGGTTCCCGGTGCATGGAGCCTGCTTCTCCCTCTGCCTATGTCTCTGCCTCTCTCTCTCTCTGACTATCATAAATAAATAAAAATTTTTTAAAAATGGGGAAAAAATAATCCTTCCTCGTCATATGGAGTCAGTGAGATAATTTGTGAAAAACATGGCCACGTTTGGCAAAGAGTGCTGACTCAATCACTTTTTAAAACATCGTAGAACTAAACCAGTCTAGCCACAAAATGACCACCTCAGAAAGCAGAATTCCCTGTCACTGGAGGTACGCAGACCAACGATGATTAACCTTGTGGGAGTTTGGGATGAGAACCTGGCATACAGATTTGCTGCCAGGCAGCAGATTGATGTACAATGGAGATAATTTATGGGATCCTTTCCAGTTTTAAGAGTCTGCATAGACTGACATCACCACTCTTTCCCTGGCTATTAAACATGCAGGTAGAAAAATTGCTTCATTCATTTGTAATGCTACTCACCTCTCAGCCTAAGATAGGGAGGCAGAAATGGACTTTATTTTGAACATTTCTTTCCCTACTCCCAAACTTAATCTCTTGAGTTCTAAAGTTATACTATTTCCATTTTATGAGACTATCAAGAGCATTTGTACCATATAGAATAGCTTCTTATATGGTATCATTTGAGGAGAATAAAGACTCAACTCCACCAAATTATTTTTTCTATTGGTCCTGTTATATATCTTAAAATTACTCTATTATTGTCGTTTCTTTGTATAGAGCTATCAAAATGTGAACGTTATTTAGAGTGACTAATGCCTCAAGCCAATATCAGTCATTAACATCTTGGCCAGACTTAGTTTGGTCATTAGTGTGGTTATTTGGTGCTCATGAAAATGCACTGCTCAGATCTCTTGCTGTAGGGAGCATTGTTAACTGGCAGCCCTAGCTGCCAGCTTGCTGGAGCCTCTACATGTTTGTACCAGGTCATGTTTCCTATGAGCCACTTGCAACAAATGACTGACCACAGCAAGGGGGGTAATGCAGGTCTGTTCCTGAGAGATGTGGGCCTCTGGTAACTTTGACTCAAGGACTCTCCTTCAGCCCAACTGAACCCTTCTAAGAACTGTGCTATAGTCCCAGATTCTTCCTACCCTGTCCGCTCCAATTCATTTTCCTTCATGGGTGTCAGACCTGCACTGGGGTCTGAAGGCCTTCCCTGCCTTCTCCTGCTTCCTCCCCTTTACCCTTCACAGGCATTTCCCTCAACAAATCTAACTCTTATGATCCCTGAGTGGCTCAGCAGTTTAGAGCCTGCCTTTGGGCCAAGGCACGATCCTGGAGTCCTGGGATCGAGTCCCACATCGGGCTTCCTGTATGGAGCCCGCTTCTCCCTCTGCCTTTGTCTCTGCCTCTTTCTCTCTCTCTCTGTCTCATGAATAAATGAATAAAATCTTAAAAAAAAAAAAAAAACAAATCTAACTCTTGAAGGATTCAAACTAACATAAGTGGTGCCAGAAGTGGTCTGAGAAAGCAGATGGTAAGATGGGTTTGTGAAACAGGCTTCCTCACACCTCAGAAAGCAAAGAGTTTACCATCCTGAGTGATATGTAATGCAGGGTAATCCCCAGCACAGAGTGAAGGCTTAGATGCTCGACTTTTAACCGGTGGTGACCTGAGAGAATGCCCTAGTAAGGCAATCTGAAAATTATGGGTGAAGAGCCAGAGGTCTGCAAAAGCTGATTACTATTTAGTACTGATGCCTTGCGGAGAATGAGATGGGGGCCTCTCTATGAGATACTGAGGGCCTTTGACAAGCAGTTAAAGGCTAACTGTGAGAGCCAGAGGCTGTCTTTGATAGCTCACAAAGAGCCAGCTGAGCAATGTCTCTAGACAGAATTGCAGAACTCAGAGGCAGTCAGATGTTCAGCTGAGGCAGGTCTGTCATGCCAACATCAGGGCCCTGGTTGAGAAAACCTGGGACCCTGCAACATGGCAGGGATCTGGATGGCTGTTTTTGTAGCCTTTCCCAAATCCTCAGAGTTTCTCTTGTACATGGTAGCATTTTCCCTGCCCTGGGAGATGCTGTGGAGAACTCACCTCCACAAGACAGTAGGAACTATTCCACTTCCTCACCTGGCTGCCAGGTGGATAACAGGCTAAATCCCAGCATAACCTGACTGAGAACATCCTGAGCCTGATGAAGGAGGAAGGAAATTGGGCAGTAGTTTCAAGAATTAGCTAGAATGTATCTGCCATCAAGGAAGTACCCTTGAAACTAGATTTTGAGGATATTTGATTAAGTGGGCTGGAATGTCTGGCTAGATTTTAACAGGAATTCATTTTCTTGGAGACACTTTCTTAGAACATGGGATTTAACACCTGGCAAGGACCTAGTTACTATAGACTGAATGTTTGTGTCCCCCCAAATTCATATGTTGAAACTCTAATCCCCAAAGTGATGATATTTGGAGAAGAGGGTTTTAGGAGATGATTAAGGTTAGATGAGGTCACAAAGATGTGTGCTTTATGATGGAATTAATGCCCTCATAAGAGGAAGAGACATGCACATACTCAGGAATGCTGTGCACTGGAAGGCCTGGTGAGGACATAACCTGGATGGCCTTCACCAAGAACTCAACCATGCTGGCATCCTGATCTTGGAGTTCCAGCCTCCAGAACTTTGAAAAACAAATGTTTATGTTTTAGCCACTTAGTCTATGGTATTCTGTTATAGCATCCCAGGCTGACTGAGACATTGGTGAGTGAGGCAAACTCATTGCTAAGATGGCTCATAGAGATGTGGAAAAAGCTATGGCAAGTGAAAATGCATGCATTTCCTTGGCAGACAATAGAGGAAGGAATAAAAAAGCATAGGCAGTGGGGCATGTTGGAGTGGATATGTTCTGTGAGGCCAAAAAACCAACCAGAGGATTATATTCCATGGTAGGCCCCAAGGACATAGCATTCATCAAGGGCATCAGGAAAGAGAGAGAGGCAGCAGCATCACTAAGATGTTCACTGGTGACCCTACTCTGCAGGGCAAGCTCATGGTAGAAGAGATAATCACTGAACTAGCTTTGGTAACATCATGAAGATGTGACACCAGAGTAATAGAGTACAGGTGGCAGTGCTTACTGTAATGACTCCCAAGTCAGAGGGAGGGGCAGCCAAGGGGTGGTGGCCCCCAGGGAGTGTGTGATGGTTAATAGAAAATGGCCATTCTCAGGGTGAAGCATCTGGGCAGCCTACAAGAGTGCTAATTAATCTACAAACAGGATAAGGCAATAATTGGGGAACAGGAGGCTGAAGGCAGCATCAGTTTTCAGTTTTCAGACCTAAGCTCATTACAGATCTAGAAGCCTATTGACTGAAGTTTGAAATTGTCAGTGGTGGCAAAAGATCCAGTATGGAGCTTATGGCAAGCCCCAGTGGAAGAATCACAGTGCAGGTTCCTAAGATTCTAGGATTTTGCTGTAAAGAATTGAAATACCTTTTTTGAAAGGCTATATTGAGGCATAAGTGATACTAAAAAAAATATTCTAATGTATATAGTGGGATGACTTTGGACATAGGCATACACCAATAAAACTATCACTACAATGTAATCTGTCACTTCTGAAAGTTTCCTCTTGCTTCATCTCCCCTTTTTTTAATGGTGGTAAGAACAGTTGCCATGAGATCTATCCCTTTTAATTTTTTGTGCTATATAGTATTTTTAACTTAATATCTTTTGTGAAGCAGTTCCTGGTTTGTTTTTGGGCCCTAGTAAAGATGGAGTGCTTGACCCTGTGGCACCAAGTGCCTGGGAACAAGCATCTGGAGCTGCTTGTTAGGACCTGGGGCCTGTGCACTCCCAAATCATAAAGTCAATTGGGCCCACTGGCATTTCTTTGAGAGATGGAAATCGTGCATCTAGAATCAAAGCAAATGGCACTGAGAGGCACAAGTGATCTCCATGAGCAGGTAGCCCAGACTTCTGTATAACCCAGCATGATTGCTCTGGCACACCTTTTCCCTACCTGAATCAGTGACCCTGTAGGGTGTCCTGTATTATCAGCTGAAGGAGGAAGAAGAGGCCCCATCTTGGTTTAGGAATGGGTCAACTTGGTGTGTCGGTATAGCTGAAATTGACAGTGGCTGCATTATAGCAATATTCAGAGATGGCCCTAAAAGATATGAAAAGAAAAAGTCTTCCCAGTGGTGAAGTTACAGGCAGTGTCTCTGGTCATTTATTTTGTGAGGAAGAAATGGCTCAAGTTGAGAATATATATGGATTCCTGAGTAATGGCCAATGGCCTGGACATTTGGTAGGGCTTTGAAGAAAAAGGATGAGATCACTAGAGACAGGGAGATCTGGGCTAGAGGCTTATGAATGGATGTACAGATTATGCTGAAATGAGAAGCGTTTTGTATCACCCATTAACACCCACCAGAAAGCATCCACTATGGAAGAGGCCCTGAATAACCAAGTAGACAAAATGGTTTGGCCAGTTAAGATTAGCAGCCTTTATCCTTAGCCACCAGAATTGGCACAATGGTCATATGAATAGAAGGGCCATGTGGCAGAGATAGAAACTTAGTCTGGGCCCAATAGCATGTATTCCCATTTACTAAGGGAGTTATTGCTGCCTCTCAGCAATAGAGATCAGCACTGAGCCCTCATATGTGGGTAGAAACCAAGAGGTGGAAGCAGGAATGGTCCCACTTTCCATCACTCCCAATGATCCACTAGGGGATGTGTGCTTCCTGTTCTTGAGATTGAACATGTTGGTCTCCAGTGGGTATATACTGTTGCCAGAGGGCACAAGGGTCACATTGAGTATAAGCTGAGACTACCTCCAAAGCCCTTGGGACTCATCTGCCAGCAATCAGGGGTCACAGTTCTGGTAGGGGTAATTGCCACTGATCAGCAGGAGGAGGTAAGGCTGCTGTTACACTCAGAGGCAGGTGGAACCATGGGCAGAGCCCAGGCAATCCACTTGGATATCTCTTGATACATTTCTCTCCCATTTTGACTGTGAGTGATTACATGTCACCATCCCATCCTAAGAAGAATGTGTTGCCAAGGCCTCAGACCCCTTGGAATGAAGGTTTGCATGAATGTTTCAGGTAAGCCACCAAGCCCTGCTGAGGTTATGCCTGAGGATGAGGGGACCTTTGAATGCGTAGTGAAGGATGGAGTGGAGGAGAACTAGACATGAGCCCAAGACCAACTGTAGCAATGGTACTGTTGTTCATGTACCTAACTTCTTTTGTCCTAATTTCTCCTAAGGAAGAGAGAGGCCTCTGGGATGCATGGAGAAGCTGCTTCTACTTCCTGTGTAGAAAAGTAGATCAGGCCATGCTGTGGGGTGACTATGGTAGTCATGAAAATACATAATGATCTGACAGCACCAGCTGCTTCCTCTCCAGATTCCCCCTCACGTTCACACTGAGGCTAACTTCCCCATGCTGCTCCTAGCCAATGGCTGAGCATGATGCAGCACTAGCACAGGTCATTTCCTGAGAGATGTAGGCCTCCCCACTGGAGTTGCAGTCCAGGGCTCTTCCTACCCAATTCCCTTCTTTCCCCCTCTCCATCCCAGGAGTCAGATCTGCCTCTCCATCTGGAGGTCCTTCCAGCCTGCTCCTGCTGCCTCCTCTCTCCTTAAGAAGGATTCCCCCAGGGCACCTGGGTGGCTCAGTCTGGCAAGTGTCTCCCTTGCTCATGATCTAGGGGTCCTGGGATCAAGCCCCAAGTTGGGCTCCCCACTCAGTGGGAAGTTAGTTTGTCCATCTCACTCTCCCCCAACTCATACTAGCTCTCTCTCTGTCTCCTCTCAGATAAATAAAATCTTAAGAAGAAATAAAAAAGGACTCTCTCTATAAACTCTTACATGTTTAATCTTGTCACCATGTCTGCTTCTCAGAGGACCCAAACTAGCATATATACATTGAAAAATGGGTGGATTTTGACACAGATCTGGATTAGAATCTTATTCTGCGCCCTATTAACAATCTGACTGTCATTCAACCTTTTCTTACTTTCCTCGTCAATAAAAATACTTCTTATTTTATAACTAAAGCTGTAGTGAGGATTAAGTGAGTTAACATTTGAGGAGTACCTACCATGTGCCTTCTATGTCTAGTACATAATTGGTTCCTTTCTCACATTGTGATTCTCAGGGCAATGAGAGAATGGAGTACTACCCTGTTAAGTTTTGATAAGAGATTGCAAAGAAATGAGAGAGGAAGAAATTCCAGCAGTTCCATGCAATGAGCCTAATCCAGCCTCCATAGAAAGCTTTAAGTGCTTGGGAGCATGAAGATGCTGGGTACCTAAGGTTGACCATTTTATTTTAAAGCCAATCCTCAATTCTAGGTAAACTCTAGGGTAAAGTTTTTCAGAAGAACGTTAAAGACAGCCATGAAAAAACGAAGCAGTTCTGCCTGTCTACACAGTGCTGTCTATGCCTGACCCCCACGAGGAGCATATACTTTTCTCTTAGGATCCTCCAGGGCCTCACACAATGGGCCTCACATAGGATCCATGCCCTGATGAGAGTAAGTTCATGGTGCAGAACCATGTAACTGAGGGCGGTGGACCTTTCTGAAGAGCCCTGAACATTTAATTATCATCAACAATTTAGCCCATTTCATGTTTTTAAGATTTTTATTTATATATTTAACATTTTTAAATTTAAATTCAAGTTGCCAATGTATAGTATAATAACACACAGTGCTCATCCCATCAAGTGCCCTCCTCAGGGCCCATCACCCAGTTACCCCATGTCCCCACCCACCTCCCCTTCCACTACTCTTTGTTCGTTTCCCAGAGCTAGGAGTCTCTCATGGTTTGTCTCCCTCTCTAACTTTTCCCACTCATTTTCCCTCCTTTCCCTTATAATCCCTTTCACTATTTCAGTGAAACCATATGATGATTGTCCTTCTCTGACTTATTTCACTCAGCATAATACCCTCCAGTTCCATCCATGTCGAAGCAAATGGTGGGTATTCGTCCTTTCTAATACCTTAACATTCCATTGTGTATATATGTATATACATATATACCACATCTTCTTTATCCATTCATCTGTTGAAGGACATCACGGCTCCTTCCACAGTTTGGCTATTGTGGACATTGCTGCTATGAACATTGGAGTGCAGGTGTCCCTGTCCCGGTGTTTCACTATATCAGTATCTTTGGGGTAAACACCCAGTAGTGCAATTGCTGGGTCGTAGGGTAGCTCTATTTTTAACTTCTTGAGGAACCTCCACACAGTTTTCCAGAGTGGCTGTACCAGTTTGCATTCCCACCAACAGTGCAAGAGGGTTCCCCTTTCTCCACATCCTCTCCAACATTTGTTGTTTCCTGTCTTGTTAACTTTCACCATTCTCACTGGCGTGAGGTGGTATCCCATTATGGTTTTGATTTGTATTTCCCTGATGGCAAGTGATGCAGAGCATCTTCTCATGTGCTTGTTGGCCATGTGTATGTCTTCTTTGGAGAAATTTCTGTTCATGTCTTCTGCCCATTTCATGATTGGATTGTTTATTTCTTGGGTGTTGAGTTTGATAAGTTCTTTATAGATCTTGTATACTAGCCCTCTATCTGATATGTCATCTGTAAATATCTTCTCCCATTCTGTAGGTTGTCTTTTAGTTTTGTTGACTGTTTCCTTTGCTGTACAGAAGCTTCTTATCTTGATGAAACCCCAATAGTTCATTTTTGCTTTTGTTTCCTTTGCCTTCATAGGTGTATCTTGCAAGAAGTTACTGTGGCCAAGTTCAAAAAGGTTGTTCCCTGTGTTTTCCTCTAGGATTTTGATGGATTCTTGTCTCACATTTAGATCTTTCATCCATTTTGAGTTTATCTTTGTGTATGGTGTAAAAGAATGGTCCAGTTTCATTCTTCTGCATGTGGCTGTCCAATTTTCCCAGCACCATTTATTGAATAGACTGTCCTTTTTCCAGTGGATATTCTTTCCTACTTTGTAGCCTATTTAAAACAAGCTATCCCAAGCCCACATACCTCAGAACTTGTTTGAGAACATGAAATAAAGTTTTCTGTGGTATTTGTAATGTGGTTGGGCCCCCACTTAAGCTGAGCATCATTATGAGCACTACCTGGGTTTGCCTATAGACAATGAACTCTGAATTTTGTCTCTGAGGTATGGTTGGGAACAAGGGGAGGGAAGGAATTGAAATTGGGAGATGTCAGGACTTTACTTACTCTCTATGGCCTTTAAAGTTAAGTCAAAGTGGCATTTTGAGCCTCTTCTGTCCCTGGGCTGATGTGAGGCTTAGACTGATGTGAGAACACAATGAGAGCACAAAGAAAGTGTCTGACATGTAAGGGTTCAGTAAATACTTACTGATAATAACAGCACCATCATCTTTTTCATGTTACCCTTCCTTCTTCCTCTAATATAGTCCCTTTTTCTTCTCACTGACCTAATCTCACCTGTCTTCCTGCTTCTTCCTTGATGTCTTCCTGACTTGGTCCAGATCACACTAAAAAGTTCTTTGCTTGGGATCCCTGGGTGGCGCAGCGGTTTGGCGCCTGCCTTTGGCCCAGGGCACGATCCTGGAGACTCAGGATCGAATCCCACGTCAGGCTCCCGGTGCATGGAGCCTGCTTCTCCCTCTGCCTGTGTCTCTGCCTCTCTCTCTCTGTGTCTATCATGAATAAATAAATAAAATCTTAAAAAAAAAAAAAAAAAAAAAAAAAAGTTCTTTGCTTAATACCGTCTCTACCTTCATTGGGCACAGATGACATTTTGCTGGAATTATGTTCCAGGCATGTATCTTCTCTCTCTTGAGGAGAAAAGTAAGACAGTGGAGGTAGTGTTTAGAGCATGGGATGAGGGGCTAGAATTACTGGGACTCCCATTATTTATTAGCTATGTGAGCAAGTGACCCAGCCTTTCTGAGTCCTGGCTTCCTTATCTGTCAAATGGAATCTACAACTTATATTTGTCATGAGGATTTAGAGATGAATATGCAAAACTCATGATACAGAGAAAGGAAAATTTTTAATTATTTATTTATTATTTTATTTCTCTTTGTATCTGCCAGAGAATTTGGCAGGAAGGACTCAGTATTCACTTTATAAATATTAGAAATAAAATTGAATTGTTTTTGGAATCAGTTTTTAGATAAAGATTTTTATGAAACTGGTATTTCCCATACCTTCCTGAGCATATGAATCCCTTGGAAAATCTAATTTGATAGATCTAGAAGAGAGTATTTTCACATTGCTTCTCACGGCATTCTCATGTTCACACCACTTGGGAAAACTGCTGTAAACTCAAAGCATGCTTCAAATCCTCAACTATTATGTAATATTATCTGTTTCATAAAGAGAGTGGACTTATACCAGACTCTTAATAATTGACTCACATTGCTGCCCAACTGATTTGGGCAAAGTGACCACCATGAAGATATGGGTATGTGTGGTAAGTTGCATTGCTGTCTAGCTACCATTGGGCCAGAGCCATTAGCTGCTTTAGTGAGTACTGTGTCTCCAAGTGGGATCTAGATATATTTTCTCAATTGAATGAAATCCAAAATTCATTTCATTTCAAAGCTGCATAATGTGTGATTAGAAACCTAGTTACTAGGTTACTAATGCCCTGCATGGAGATCCTGGGGTTGTCTCCCAACAGTGAAGAGGCTTGAGCAGATAATTACAAGCACTTCACTTGATAACTGCCAACCTCCGAGAACTCTAAGGAGAGAATGCCCATGGAACCAATGGCTTTGAAAAGGTGAAGCACTATTCCAGTATAGATATTGTTATCAATAAAGAGATTTTATCCTTTATGAAGCTGGGGTTGTTAGGAAAGAGGTTCTTTTACATGTCATTGGTTTCCTTTTCATTCAGCAATCCACAATGAAATGCTTTTAATGAGACATAGGCTGGGCTGAAACCAAGATGAAAGTAGAGCAAGAGCCAACAGAGAAGAAAAAAAAACATTCAGCCCAGGAGCATCTTCCTTTGTGCAAGGACAGTCTTGGAGGAGATTTCCTAGTGGAAGCATTTTTGGTTAAATAGCCGACTTGAAATTTAAGTTCATTCTATTTCCAAGCAGCAAAAGAAGTATCTTTAGAGATACTCAGCATATCTTAAGATTCAGATAGGTTTAAAATGAATAGACAACAACTCCTGTAATATTTCATAGGGTATAACCCAAGCAAAATAATTCCAGACAAGTAAGCAGTACTCTATCTGCTCGAGCCTCAAAGCGCTTGAATTCTTGGACTAGAAACTGAAAGACCAGCCCACAAAGCAAGGAAGTACTACTCATAGCATACACTACTTGGCATCCCTCTTACCAACATATTTCTTCATTTCTAAGTCTTAGATGAATGGTGTTATCTCCAATAGGAACTATATTAATGGAAAAATATGAAGGGCTCCTCCAACTCATTGAACAAATGCTAAAGAGCAAAACCCCCCAAATTTGCTCACTGTCTTATTTTATAGAAAGTATTTTGAAATATTGGTGATACTGATGTCACATTTTTCAGCTGGTTTGTACATAGATTTGGTTGTTACTGATGGGGCTTTTTTTTTTTTAATGAGGGAAATCATATAGTGTGAGTGGAGGTGGCCTGAAAGCTGAGATATTACATCATAGGAATTTAAGTTGGGAGCAAATTCTGTGTGTCATATTTTTAGACTAGTATATGAGATCAATACCCATAGGTAGTGAGTTCACCTAGCTGACCATCCAGACCTCTGCATCTTCTGTGGTGGTCATAAAATAAAAGAATTAGGATTCTCTGTGTTTTTTTAGAAAAAAGTTTGAAAGAAAGAGAAGCCAGTGTTGCTGATGGAAGTAAAGAGAAAGTTGAGGTCGAAAACAGTTATAGTTTTAGAAAACTGAAGTTTTGGGTAAATCAAGCAGTGGAATGTGAAATTCAACAGTGACCCTGTTCTATGAATATAAACAATTCACTATATATTCTCCACAGAAAGAAGAAAAAAGTACTTTGTGAAACTATTTCAGCTGGTGTCTCAGCTAGTACAAAAATTGCTCATCAAGTGAGAGATAAAATTTTAGTGGAGATTGAAAAGACAATTTGTGGTATAATGATATGCACAGAAAGCCTATGTCTGTACAGAAAACTGATTTGGGTGAAATCCAGAAATTTCCATAATTAAGATCTTGGGGATTTGTGAAAAAGCTAGATACTTGTCTTTCAAATGGATTAGGTATCTGAAGAAATTTACATCCATCCATCCATCCATCCATCCATCCATCCATCCAGTCATTCTGTTTTGAAAATCCAAGAATGCTGTGTACGAGGCATTGCACTAGGATGAGGGATACTGAGCTTAAGGCACAGTGACTCCTAAAGGAGAAGTCCTAAGTCATATTGTCAGAGAAGACCACTTACGGAACAAGGACCAATCTAGGTATAGGACTGGAAAGAAGGTAATCCTTATGGTTTACCTCTTATTATCCATTGTCTACTCACTCTACTTGTGGGCATTAAGCAATTTGACACTCTACTTGTGTGCATTAGGCAAATCCACTCAGCCTTAACCACTCTTGATTTTTTTCCTGAATGTTTTTCAAATAATCCTTATTTGTCCCTACAAATTATATATCACAGGGAAGCTTGTCAGCAAGATATAATAGAACTTATACAGTAATAAAAGCAGGAGATCTCACTCTGGTTATACGTGACTTCCTATGGGTTTCTGGTAACTTGAAAATAATTAAGGACTTTTTTTTCTTCTTGCTGAATGTGCTTTCCACATCGATGGGGAGAACCATCGTGGATGTTGATGGCTAAAGTGGTTTCAGAAAGAGGACACAGAATCTGGGACTGGCTTTCTATCTTTCAGGGTCTCAATCGTCTCATTTTAGTCCACTCTTTTGCTCCCTTTTAAAACACTAATAACAAATAATAGAAAACACATCATGGCATAGTTATTAATATAACTAGTTTATATTAACCTCCCAACTAACTAGGGCCTTTTTAATATCAACTCATTTGTTGGTTACAACTATCCTAAAAGGTAGATGCTGTTATTGTCTCCATTTTACAGATGAGGGAAAGGGGCCCAGAGAGATTGTTTGAAATTGCACAATGAGTAAACTATAGAACTTTGATTCAAACTCATAAGGTTCGGCCCAGAAGACTCTTACGTAAGTATACTGCCTCTCATACTAAAGTTAACCTGATGGCAGAAATGTCCCTCATTCATCATATCTTCAGTCACTATTGCATGTTACAAGAGACTCCAAGAGGTCTTCCCAGTGGATCTCCTCTTGACTGTTCATCCACATCTCATTTGATTAACTCCTATGGAGAAAGGGCAAATATTAAGAGCTTTAAAGCATATCTCAATTGGAGAATTTTGAAACTATTTCCAACTATGCTCCAGTTGTGATCCTGGCTTCATGGCCTTTGGACCTAATAAAGATAATAAAGATATTGAGTTAATAAAAGGTTCTTGATAGCAGACACTATGTTCTATTACAAATATGTCTCCCTTGTTCTACAACTGGCAGGTAATGAGTTGCTGTCTGGTGAGCAGAAACAAAGAATACTGTTTGGCTTTTTAGGGGTTTCAGTCTTTCCCATTCCTCAAAGATGCCTAATGGGTGCCAGATAGGCTAGTGGGGCTGCGGAAGTCCTGGACTGAATTCTTTCCCTGACTGAACATTCCCAGATGCCTGTCACTCTCTCCTTTAAAGCAGTAATAAAATATATCAGAAATAAAAATCAAAGTACTCCTCTTAGCTCACAAAATGGGTGAGCCAGCTCCATGTAACCTTCGCTTTTTCTCTTTCCTGTGAGACATTTTTGGAAACTGTTTTAAGTTGTTGAGGGAACATTCCACTTGAAGAAAAGGTTAAAGCAGTCGTGACTGGGCTGAGGGGACAAAAAGCCAGGAGAGTGAGCTAAGGTTCCAGGAGCTTCACTGACCTATTTCTGCCAGTTTTGCAAAAACAGTACAACACTGTCACCCTTCAGGTGGTTGAACGGCAGTTGGGCCATCCATCACAGGCAGACTCCTTGGGTCTGGAAATGTTCCTCTGCCCTTCTGCCCAGGTGACCACTCTAAGGGACCACTGTGGCCAGCTGCCCTGAGCATTGGGAGATCAGGAAAATGCCTTCTTCCGCCAAACTATTCTCCTTGCCTTTTCCTCCTTTTCCCTTTCCTTTGGGACCTGAAAGAGGGTATATTTTGATTGAAGGGAAATGTGTAAAAGTGAACCCATCTAGATGTAGTCATGAGTATTTTTGTCCCAGCCATGCTAGATCTGATCTCATTGGATGCCTTGGGCCAATGAGAGAATGTGGGGCTTTGCTTGGATTCATAGGACTCAATCACAGCTGAATTTCACATTCCATTGCTTGATTTACCCCAAACTTGCTTTCTAGTTTGGAACTTTAGCTATCATTGACCTCACCTTTCTCTCTGCTTCTGCCAGCAAGGAAACCCCATTGTTTTCCTTTTCCTTGTTTTTTCTATTTTCTCTCATTTTCCTAATCAAGACAGTTTCTTTGGTATAATCCAACTTTGGACCAAACTAAAAAGATGTTTGTTTTACATGTCTGAATCTTTAAGGTGCTAAGATTGTGCCTTCCTAAAGTGACAGTTACACAGAATAGAACTCAAGAAATGTTCATTAAGTAAGCAAATAAACATTTCTAGAAACCAGCTACATCACACACATTTTTTTCAGTGACTGTAGTAAACTTCTTGGTTCTTGATGCCATTACCTTAACTTTGAAGCCTATGCTTTACCATTATGAACTGTGTGACTCAGGGCAGGTTTCTTAACATTGTAGTGCCTCAGTGTCCTCATTTATAAATGTGGCCCTAAAGTAGGACCTACTTCCTTGGGCTGTTGGAAGGATTAAATGAGATAATCCACGTGAAATCCTTTTGCATGGCCTAGCTTATAGTACCTGTTGTTCCAGATTCAAACTGTATTTCCTGCAGAATACCCAAGGATTGAGTTTCTTTTTTCTGTTGATGGACACTCTGATGCTGAGCACATTTTTAGAGCAGAGATGATTGGTCTGTCTTTTGTGTAGTGTAGACTGAGGTGTCTGGCCTCAGGCTGCCATGTCTGAAACTTATGGCTCCTGCCCCACTTACTAGTAGCATGCGACAAAATACTGCAAACTTAGAAGCAAAGACAACCCCACTTTAACACATTCTGTGGGACAGGAATTCAGAAATGGTGCAGTGGGGATGGCTTGTTTTTTCTACAGTGCCTAGGCCCTCAGCTGAGAAGACTTGATTGGCTAAGGGCTGGCTTCACTGAGGGCTTTGTCACTTGCATGTTTTGGCACCTGGGCTGGTGTGTTAATTTCCTAGGGCTGCTGCAAGAAAATACTACAAATTGTGTTGCTTAAAACAACAAAAATGTATTTTCTGACAGTTCTGGAGGTTAGCAGTCTAAGTCAAGGTGTTGGCAGGGCCATGTTCTCTCCAAAAGCTCTGAGAGTGGATCCTTCCTTGTATCTTCCAGCTCCTGGTAGCCCCAGGTATTCTTTGGCTTGTGACAGCATGATTTCACTCTCCACCTCCATCTGCACATGGCCAGCTTTCCTGTGTGTCTGTGTCTTCACATGGTGCTCTCCTCTCTCTGATAAGGACGTGTAAGGGCCCACACTACTCCAAATGGCCTAATCTTAACTAATTACATTTGTAACGACTCTGTTTCCAAATAAGGTCACATGCTGAGGTGCTGAAGGTTAGACTTTAGTATATCTTTTGGGGGGAACACAATTCAACCCCATAACAGCTGGGATGAACTCAAAGGCTGGGCTGAACTGTCATTATCGATCAAAGTACCTACCTATATGGCCACTCCAGGTGGCGTGGGTACCTTACAGAATGGTGGCTAGATTCTGAGAGGGAACACCCTGAAAATGAACATTCCAAGAGAACCAGGTAGGAGCTGCATGACCACTTATGCCCCAGCCATGAAATCATACAGCATCACTTTTGCTTTACTCAACTGGTCAAAACCAGTCACAGTCTCCCCAGATTCTACCTTTTGAGTGGAGGGATGTCAGAGAATTTGGAGACCGCGTTTTAATCACTTACCTTCTGCCCCCACCACACCCACAGCCTGGGAATAGTTTTTCTGAATTTGCTCATTATGTTTCCATATTAAAATACAGAATACAGGATCCCCTCTGAGGAAATAGAAAGGTTATTCTCTCCCACATTCCCGCAAAACATTTTTCAGTGTCATTTTGAAGATAGGATACTAGGCTGAACTGGTCTATCTTTATATTTTAATTTAAAAATCAAGGAATTTTAAAGAAGAAAAATTAGACTGGGAAAAAGTATTTTTTTAAAAAAAGAATTTTATATGAGCTGAAAATAGACGACATAACTGGGGTGATTATGAGCCGTTGCCAGGAGGCGGGAAGAGTCTGTCAAGTGAGAATGCTGTGATCCCACAGTAATAAGAATTAAGGATGCAGTTTCAGCTTAGTTGTCGCTGCTTGATTTTAGAGAATAAACTGCCAAAATATTGTGGAGAGATGATGTGAATGTCAGATTACTCTGTTTTTTTTTTTTTTCCTAATAGATTTCTAAATACACCGAGCACATACTTTCTTACTGGACTTTTTAAAATGGGGTCTGGAAAAGCAGGTAAATATGTGACCATCTACTGTAAGGCTAGCTAGATATTATGTTTATGTTTACCAAAAACAGGTATCAAGATGTTCATAGCACTATTTGAAATATGCCCCAATTGGAAGCTACCATAGTGTCCATCACAACAGAATGGCACAGTGTGGTGTGTTTATGGCAGGATACTATACTGCGAATAATCTATAGCTACACCCAACCATATAGGTGACTCCTACCAACAGCAGTGAGGGCAATAAAACAGGTACAAAAAAGAACATGACATATGGTTTCAGTTTTATAAAGTACAAACCCAGCAGAACTAATTTATCCTGATGTAAGCCCAGATGATAGTTGCTCTTAAAGGGAAGAGTGGCTGAAAGGAGTGAAAGAGAGAGTTTCTGGTGATTTTTGGTTTCTTGATCTGAGTGCTGGTTGCATGGTTGTGTTCAGTTTGTAAAGCTATGCACTTCTAATATGTACACTTTCTGGATGTATATTTTGCCACAGTAAAAAAAGAAAAAATAGAGTACTTACACTCAGATAACTACCAAGCTTTGACAGAAGAGTAAGTATTCCTGAAGAAAACAGAAGAACTCGGGGATCCCTGGGTGGCGCAGCGGTTTGGCGCCTGCCTTTGGCCCAGGGCGCGATCCTGGAGACCCGGGATCGAATCCCACATCAGGCTCCCGGTGCATGGAGCCTGCTTCTCCCTCTGCCTGTGTCTCTGCCTCTCTCTCTCTCTGTGACTATCATAAATAAATACAAACTTAAAAAAAAAAAATTAAAAAAAAAAAAGAGAAAACAGAAGAACTCATGTGGAGACTTTCAGTGCTCATATCCATTTGATTGACTTTCTTGGCTTTTTTGCTTATGTGTTTTAATTCAGCAAGATATTTTCATTTTAATTATGGTAAAATGGGTATTGTCACTTAAATCTCCAAAGAGATTTCTGGTCAGAGAATCAAGGAATATAGGGGCCTTTTGAGGCAGAAAATTGCTCATTTGTCCCTTTGAAAGTACCTAAGACTGAAGAATAGAACCATTGACTCCATCAGCTCTGGGGAGGAGCGAGACTAAGGAAGATGAATAAATGCCCACAGAAGATATGGGCTTTGCTGGATTCTGAATTTACTTCCACTTCCTTCAGATCCAGGCCTCTCTGTTAACTGAGATCTTCCAGGATGCCAGTTTTCATTCCACCTTTCCTCCCTCACTTCCATTACCCATGTCCTACTTCCTGTGATATTTACATGGAACCCAGGAAAACTCTTTCTCCCTTGAATGTCCTCTTTGTTTTATTTTCCTCCACTGGGATTAATGGCCACCTGTCTTTGGGGTCTTACTGTTTTGTGACAAACCACCCTCAGCAGTTTTCCTTGAAACCCATTTGCTCAAGGGCCTTAGAGTCTTTTGGGGGTGCAGACCAAGCTTCTAGACTACCTCGCTGTGCAATAAACTAGTTACAGGTTAGGTCACAGATGGTACACGGCATGTTTCCCGTGCATTGGCAGGAAAGGAATGGGGTTCAGTGGTTATTTTGTCAAGCTGGAAGCAGCTCCCCTGGAGAAGTCTATGTCACTTGTGCTGATTCAAAAGAATGCCTGATGAAGGGAAAAAGCAATCATGGGCCAAGGCATGAGCTGAGCACTTCCTTGAATGCAGCCATAGAGAATGTTTTCCTAGGCACCACGTACACATCACTAGCTGGAGCTGCACTCTGCTTTCCTGTCTCGATAGGTGAGCAGCACATTTAATTTCAGCTCCTGCGCCCTTCTGTAAACTACCCCAGCTCTACTCAACTCCTCAGCTGTGTTTGCTCCTCTGTTCTTGGAGAACAGCATTTTCACTTGGTATAAACTGTGAGGCACCGGCTGAGCAAGCAGATTGGTTACTAATAAGGAAATGCACTGACAGCTTTTTAGGCTCTGATGAGAGAAAAGAGATGTCTTTACATCAGAATGGTTTAACTCTCAATGTAGCATATCCACTAGTTAAAATTTAGAGAGAAATTTAATGGTCAGGCTATGGTGCATAGTTTCAGAGTTACTTAGATTATGAGAAATATGACTTTTAAGCAGCTTATAGGCCATAGCTCATCTTTTATTCTGGTATGGGTAGCTTTGACAAGGATCCAGAAGCCCCACCCTGTAACTCAGCTCCATCAGACACTCAACAGAGGAAACAAGAAATATTTGACTATAGTGTTAGCTATGGAATGTTCCCTGCTAGTCATATGATTTTTATTAGCTCAGCTCATTCCTGTCAGATTAATAGATATATCAGAGATATTCAGAATTAGAAGGAGCCAGAGAGATAATCTAGTCCCATGTTCTCATTAAAATTTGTTTTTAATTAACAAACAACAAACCTAGATTCAGAGAGATTAAATAACTTGAAAAGTTCTGTCAGTGACAGAGCTGGGACTGGAGTTCAGTCTTGTAGTTCCTGGCCCACTAAGGACCTATTCGCTTTTTATAGACATCTTGGAGAGTTAGAATGATTTCTTGCTTGAGAGGTACATATCTCTAGGATAGGACCGTTTGAGGGATAATCAGGAAATATATGAGACAAATATCTTTTGTCCCATGTCCTCCTTTCTCCATGAATCCAGAACATCAAGCCATTTTCAGCATCCATTGTGGTGCTGGGACTGAACACAAAGATTTCTAAGGAGCCTGGATGCAGTCTGAAATAACTCCACAGGAGTTGGCTGTGCCCTTTATATACTCCTGATATATAGGGCCCTACTGGACATTGTGTAGAAACATCTGCACATAGTGGCTGCTCTGATTTAAGCCTGAGTGCTCAGTTCTTTGTGGGGTTCTCAGTGTCACCTCCAGTCTGAGCCATGATTCTTAAGCACCCCAAGACAGTAAAAATATCCCCTTTTCTCTCTGAAGTCTTTCTGCTGTTGGAAGACCTAGGACAGAAGCAAATCTTTCAAAGACTTTTCAAAGGGGTTTAAATTTATGTCTAGCAGACTTTGGACATTAGAAGATGGTGGTGTTTCCCTTTTTGAACTTGGCCACAGTAACTTCTTGCAAGATACATCCACGAGGGCAAAAGAAACAAAAGCAAAAATGAACTATTGGGACTTCATCAAGATAAGAAGCTTTTGCACAGCAAAGGATACAGTCAACAAAACTAAAAGACAACCTACAGAATGGGAGAAGATATTTGCAAATGACGTATCAGATAAAGGGCTAGTTTCCAAGATCTATAAAGAACTTCTTAAACTCAACACCAAAAAAACAAACAATCCAATCATGAAATGGGCAAAAGACATGAAGAGAAATCTCACAGAGGAAGACATAGACATGGCCAACATGCACATGAGAAAATGCTCCGCATCACTTGCCATCAGGGAAATACAAATCAAAACCACAATGAGATACCACCTCACACCAGTGAGAATGGGGAAAATTAACAAGGCAGGAAACCACAAATGTTGGAGAGTTTGCAGAGAAAAGGGAACCCTCTTACACCGTTGGTGGGAATGTGAACTGGTGCAGCCACTCTGGAAAACTGTGTGGAGGTTCCTCAAACAGTTAAAAATAGACCTGCCCTACGACCCAGCAATTGCACTGTTGGGGATTTACCCCAATGATTCAGATGCAATGAAACGCCGGGACACCTGCACCCCGATGTTTCTAGCAGCAATGGCCACAATAGCCAAACTGTGGAAGGAGCCTCGGTGTTCATCGAAAGATGAATGGATAAAGAAGATGTGGTCTATGTATACAATGGAATATTACTCAGCCATTAGAAACGACAAATACCCACCATTTGCTTCAACATGGATGGAACTGGAGGGTATTATGCTGAGTGAAATAAGTCAATCAGAGAAGGACAAACAGTGTATGTTCTCATTCATTTGGGGAATATAAATAATAGTGAAAGGGAATATAAGGGAAGGGAGAAGAAATGTGTGGGAAATATCAGAAAGGGAGACAGAACATAAAGACTCCTAACTCTGGGAAACGAACTAGGGGTGGTGGAAGGGGAGGAGGGCGAGGGGTGGGGGTGAGTGGGTGACGGGCACTGAGGGGGATACTTGACGGGATGAGCACTGGGTGTTATTCTGTATGTTGGTAAATTGAACACCAATAAAAATTATTTTATTAAAAAAAAAAGAAGATGGTGGTGTTTACCTAGATAAATTGTCTTTCCTGTGGTATTGTTTATCTTTGGAATATATCCATAGCAAGTCCAAGAGAAGATTCTACTCTCTTCTGCACTCAGATAAACTCACTGCTGAGATTTGCTGGGCAGGGTTAATAGCTAACAATGGTAGAGGTAAAACAAGTCACAGGTAATACTGTACCACACATGGCAGATCCCTGCATAGTTAAATGAGCCAACACCTCCAAGTTACTGCCCTCTCTATGACCAGTATAGCAGGTACAATTAGAGGGGCCATCCCTGGGAACCTTGGGGATGCTTTAGAGAAATAAGAGATTTCAGACATCCATCCTCTTCTATTTGCTTGTACATATCCTTCTAGTCCCTAATTTATTCAACAGGTAGATCTTCAACACTTGCTAGAGGCTCCTGGAACAAGCTGATAAATGAGCTTTTCTTAAGCTCCTGCTTTCTGCCAAGCACTTACACGTACATTGTCTCAATGGTGCTCAAAATACTGCTGTGTATTAAGTTCTCTTTCTTATATATCCTGAAACTAGGGTTCAGAGAAATTAGATGGATTGTTCGAAACACAGCAATGCAGAGCTGTGACTCAACCCTGGGTCTTCAATCAGAAGGGGTTTTGGGTGGTTTCTACTACCTCTGCCTCTTATAATAGTGTACCCTCAACCATTGAAATTGTTGGAAATAAAACTGTGTGGTTAATTTTTAACAAAAAGAAAACACCAAACTTAGAACCCTTGGCTTAGTCAACATTCTAATTTAATTCTCAATATATAAGCAATAGTGATTTTATATAATGGATTTGATAGATATATCTATCTACCTAGAAATTATTAGAATGTCTTTTTTACACAACAGATCTACCTTTATCGTTTGACCTAAACTAATTTAAAAATTATTTTTGTTTCCTAATTTAAAAGAAAAGTAATCTGAATAGCAGACAAAAGTCAACAACCTGGGACCACTGTGGGTCATAACTCTAAAGACCCAAATGTAGACAACAGTAAATAAGGACAACATTATTAGTGACTAAAACTGCAAGTGGAAAAAAGCAGAAAGCACACACCAGACACCCTGCAGAAACAATTAAGTTATTTAAGAGTTTTAGAGTCTTAAATCTGGAACCACCACAGCTAAGAGGATAAGCTTTGGAATCTGAGAAAGCAGCCTCAAAACTAGGCTCTGCCTGTCGTGTACAAGCTATATGCAATCAGGAAGAGAGTTAAACCTGTGCTAAACCCTAGATTCCTTCTCTGCAAGATGTTGGGGGGCAGTAGGAGCAGTGGACCATACTTCCCGCATAGGATTGTGGGGAGGCATGAATGCCCCTTAGCACAGGGTGGGGCACATGGAAAGTATATCATAAGTGGCAGCTATTGTTAGTATTATTAAGTATGATACATAATGATATGCAAAATCATAACCTAGCTTTACGCATTTTTACTCAATAAATTTGTATCAGGCAAGCTAAGGAGTTTCTTAGATTAAACATCTGATGAGAGCTCAGACAGGTTGACCTTTACAGTTCATTCCAACCTGAGGGTCTTGATTTTATAAGCTCTTTTAGGGGTCTAGTGCTAATTATAAGCAAGGTCCTGTGTCATGTTATTTTCAAGTAAACAGAATGTTAACAAGTAGATAAATAAAATATACTGAGAAAGAAAACCACAGATTACACATGCGTTCATCTCCAGGCCTGTGCAAAACCTCACAGTAAAGGAATTTAAAATGCATGAACCTACAAGAAAAAGAAAGGAGAGATGGTGAGAGAGAAAAACTCGATTTTGGAAGCTGGAAAGCAAATGGAAAGGCAGTAACATGCTGAGTAGACCAGGGAGAGTTGAAAGCTGCTTGTCTACAGGAAAGAGAAGCCAACAGGAAGCAATGAGGAAAAAAAGCAAGCCAATTTTGAGGCAGAACCTTGAAAAGGCTTAGAGCTGGAAACACAGGGAATCCGTGAAGGCAAGGGTGCTGAGCAGGACTGAAAGCAGGAGGCTTTGTTGAGAGTTTGTAAAGGGAACACTTGGGATCCCAGGTCTCTCTCTTGCTACTCAGTTGGGTGCCACCCAAGTCCCACCTTTCTCCTGGTTTTGCCCCCTTTACCTCTGGCCATCTCATAAGAATTTTTCTGATGTTGTTACAGCCTGCTTTAGTTCACTCTACTGCAAACCATGCTTATAGAGCCTTCTTTTTATCCACCAGTACTTATTAATAAAACAACATGGGGTAATGATATTTGACAAATTTTACTATAGAGAAAAGGAAAACCTAACACACCATCTGTCACTATTTTTAGATTCCACTGTCATGTCTCTATGAAGACAGTCCTTTACTGGCTCTCACTCTCCTCTGGCCCTGGCCTTCTGCCACTGGAACAAGGGGCCTACTCTTGTCCATCCTTGGAAGTGTCTTTTATCTTGTTCTTCCCAGACCTACAGCCAAAGTATGGGAAGACCTGTTGACAACATAATAGACAATACAATAGTTGACAACATATTGAAGTATCTTGCCAAATCTGAAGATATAATTTGTCATCATTTGAGTAAGGAGTCCTCTCCATGTGAGGCATTTTACAATTGGAACACTTCTTCATTCATGGCTCTGCAAGAGCAATGATTAGGTAATCAAGTTGTGCATGAGGAACCAAGACACCAAAATGAACCCCTAAGAATAATTGGGGGAGGACTTTTTTCCCAGTTCCAGATATATAAAGATTGGGACAGAATCTCTGAACAGGAAGAGATTTTTGGGATCTATCTCTAATACATCATTTGGCTTCCCATTTCCTTTCTGATTTCCCTAGGCAGTATTTGTTGCTCTCTTACTGTTGTTTTTATTCTTGTAGGCTTACACAAACAACAATAAAATTATAGCTCTTAGCATAGCATACTGTTGTTATTTGTTAGTGGGACTGTCTACGCTGGTAACTTGTGAGCTATTTGAGGAGTATTTTATTCATTTTTATATTCCTGGCACATAGTAGGCACTCAGTAATGATGCTGCTGAATTGAATTGACTGTGGTAAAAGAACAAAATGCTTCTCCTCAGTCAGCATTTGTTTTCTAGGATCCATTCCAATATACTTCCAACTAAAAAATGTGATTTAAGAGATAGGCAGAGAGTGAATTGAGCTGAATGCTTTGCTAAAACACCTTGTCTTTAAAAGTGGGGGAAAAATCAGCCACCTTCCCAAGATAGCTATTCTGTCCCACATCCTGAAGCAATGAAATGATGAGTGCTGTGATCAGAGAGTACCCTCAGAAAATAAATAAAAACCCAGCTCTAGTAATGCAGCCATTATCTAGGAGGGAAATGACGAAGGATATCATTATCATCCTGATATTTTTAGAAGTTCTTTGGTGACAGGTCAGATTTTTGAGAATCGGAAAATGATAAAAATAATCTTGTTATTCCACAAAGGAGGCTCTATATATATCAGGCCGATTTTGAGCACTGCTTGAGAATGTTGAGAAAATATTTTTAAGTGTTAGTGAAATGATAGGCTTTGGGGGCAGACCCAGCCTTGCTTTATAAAAGGTTTCTCTTGTGGGGGGAGGTGGTGTTGAGAGGTTTTAGGGATGTTGGCATCATAAAATATCAGCAGTCAATGCAGGTTTTTATTCCTAAATTTTCAAGAGAAGGGTCCACATGGTAGAATTTCATGAGGTATATAGAAAATTGAAAATTGCTCTTGAAATTATTAGAGATGTCTGGGGAGTCCTTCTGGCCCCCACCAGATGACTATGCTAGTCAGATCTTAAGGCGCCTTTGTTTTTCCTTATTTTCAAACTGCAGGATTCTGTAGGATTCTTTTTGCAGCTTTCTTTTGTAGCTACTGGTGAGTGGCTCCATAGTCATGTATCTAAAGGGGCTTGGGGCTCCGGATTTTAGTTAGAAATGACTGTTTGGGATGTTTGCTTCTTTAAATACTTGGCCATCTGACTCTCTAATTGTTTAGGATTAGTCATAAGTTAAGTAGGACAGAGAAAATGTTATAAATAGTATATTGCATATCCATTCAAGAAATTTAGACTAAGTTTACATATCCTAGCCACTAAAAGACAGAGCCTATATGTTTATTTAATACATTGTTTGATTCCTGTTTCATTTATAATATACAAGTCTAATATGAAAAATGATTCTGTTAGATTTATATGTAACTTACTCTTTTCTTCATACTTATTTCACTACCTTTTTATTTCTTGTTTTTTCTTAAGTCTGAATTTGAGCCTTTGAATGTATTACCTTTATGTCTTTTTTGAATACTTTTAAGAACATAAAAATATAAGTCCACATGTCAAGAAAATTGTACACTTATTTCTTTGGAGGAGATCACTATCAATACTCTGAGTTTATTTTACTAAATAGTGTAATTTTGGTGAATTGGGTCTTAGTGGGGCCAAAGAGACTTGACTATGAAACTGAAATAATATTAAATGTAAAGAAACATGTAGAGGCCAAAGAACAATATTCTATATTACTACAGTGAAGCATAGTTGACAATGGAGCTTTTAAGTGGTCCATGTCATTCATAGTGTGCCTCAGGATGACTCTGGCATTCTGTATTGGTGACATCAGGTGTTGCCTCTTAGAGGTGATTTGAAGAGTTCAGAATTATTTGCTTCAAAATAGCCACTACATCTTTAGAACTGCCATGGCCCACATATCCCTGCATCTGTCAAGCACTTAGACTTAGGGACTGAAGGCCTCCTACAGATTTCAAATGTGTTACTGGGAGGGACAATACATCAATATATAGCATATAGTACCATTAGTTATCAAGTTAAGTGTCCTGTCTCTTAAATGTGGCTCAGAAGGAAGAGGGAAGGAGGAGGAAATCTGGAGAGGCAGTGTTGTTCTGACTCAAATTGAGGGTGCATTTTGGAGTCCATCTCTGGGAAGCCAGTCTTTGGGGCAATGATAGGGGAACACTCAGAGAAGGAAGGAAAAGGAATCCAGTGCATACCAGGGGACTACAATGACTTCACAAAGTTGCTATGAGACTGCAGTTTCCAATTTTGCAGAGTCTCTTGAAATGAAAAATACTTTCAGTGGAAATTTATATAAGCTGTCTCCAGTTTCTCATGGAGTTTCCATAGGTCAGGGACTCTGTTGTTACATTAACATGAAACATACCATCTTTAGATACTCCGTAGCCCTGCGGCACCAAGCAGGAATCTGACGCAGGTAACTTGAGTGGTCCAGCACTCCCTGGAAAGACAGGTATTGTGAAGTTCTCTCTGGCAGGCATGCTCTCTATCCCACCCAGAACCATCTTGGGGTCCCCCACTCCTGACAGCCACCTGTCCTGGAAACATTCTCATTGCAGCTTGAGAAAGAAACGTACGAGTATATCACCATGACTTGGGACTTAACAAAAGATGTCAAGAATGAGGGTGGTTCCAAAGGAAAGTGCTTAAGGAGTCCAAATGGTTGTAGCCAGGTCCCTCTGGATGCTGTATGGTATGTTGTGCCAGTTGCTTAGATGAGCCTTTCCAAATTTTTTGATGAGTTCCGCAAAGCTTTGGTGAAGTGTGCTGACAGATCGCCAATGTTCATGAGCCCAAGTAGAGAAGAAGGCTAGTTTTTGCCAGGCTTCATCAGATTCCCAGAAGAGCTAACCTATAATCACAGGGCAAGTGCAGTTATATAAACTCCTCACTGGGGAATTGGCTCCTGGGCAGAGAATTTTTCTTACTTTTCTCTTTCTGCCTAGCAAGAGGCATAATATGGTGGGGAAAAAAGAGAACTTAGAGTGACAAGGAAGCCATACATTCAACTGCATTCTAGCAATTTAAAAGCTCATGTAACTCAGAAAAATTAATTTAGTTTCATTGAACCACATCTCTAAAACCCAGATGATTATAATAATTTATTTGTAGAGCTACTAAGAAGATAAAATAAGGTCAGGAGTGGAAATTTGACATATATAAAAAAGAATGTTTGTGAGATTCCCAGTGGCATAGACTAGCTTCTGTTCAGATAGTCATTCTGAAGGGAAATATTCCAGGGTTCCTCCTGAGTGGACTTCAAGCTTTGGAAGCACTTCCCTTGGAAGCACTTCCCTTGGATATGAAAAGAATCTTAAAATCATCTTGTCCAGTCATCATACTTTAGTTTACTTTGTACTTAAAATTTATTCTTTTAAAGAAAATGTGGTATATGTTACAATGGAATATTACTCAGCCATTAGAAATGACAAATACCCACTATTTGCTTAGACGTGGAGGGACCTGGAGGGTATTATGCTGAGTGGAATAAGTCAATCAGAAAAGGACAAACATTATATGGTCTCATTCATTTGGGGAATATAAAAATTAGTGAAAGGGAATAAAGGGAAAGGAGAGAAAATGAGTGAAAATATCAGTGAGGGTGACAAAACATGAGAGACACCTAACTCTGGGAAATGAACAAGGGGTAGTGGAAGGGGAAGTGGGCAGGGGGGTGGGGTGACTGGGTGATGGGCAATGAGGGAGGCACTTGGCGGGATGAGCACTAGGTGTTATGCTGTATGTTGGCAAATTGAACTCCAATAAAAAAATTACATTTAAAAAAAACTTATTTTTTTAAAGATTTATTTATTTATTCATGAGAGACAGAGACAGAGAAAGAGAGAGAGAGAGAGAGAGAGAGAGAGAGAGAGGAGTAGGCTCCATGCAGGGAGCCCAACGTGGGACTCGATCCCGGGTCTCCAGGATCATGCCCTGGACTGAACACGGCGCTGAACCACTGAGCCACTGGGGCTGCCCTTAAAACTTATTTTTTAACAAAGAAATGCTTTATATAGTTTTAAAATATTTGTATTGAAAAGTAAGTTTCTTACCCTTATTGCATCTCAGATCCCACTCGGTAGAAGATAATCTCTTGCTGAATTCAATTTTAGACATTATCTTGTATCTAGTGTTCTAATATATGCAAATTTAGTTCATTAGACTTATCATCTCCCTAAACAGCCTCCCGATATAGCCTTACCATTATTGTTAGTTTCTTCATGGGATAACTTTGTGACTGCAGAAAGTATACCATTTTATTTCTAAATTTATCATGACACTATAATCCTTGGCTTCACCCTTTAAAAGATGAAGCCATTGGCACCCCACTCTTTGCTTTACCCCTCTTCCCACTTCCCAGTTTCCATCATTTGAGTTTTTATGTCTGTGTTGCTAAAGTTGGTAAAATTTACATTCTGTTTTATAAAAGGTTATAGTCAATGGCTTACATTTACCTAAGTGTGATTAAGTAAATGTGGTTTAGTATAGAGCCAAGTATAAGACAATGATTACATTTCCTCTTATCACCATTTTGATTTTTGGGTTAGTTTTCTTTAAGATTTATGTATTTATTTGAAGGAGAGCATGAGTGGGAGTGGCAGAGGGAGACGGAGAGGGAGAGGGAGAGGGAGAGAGAATCCCAAGAAGAATCCTCATGGAGTGTAAAGCCCAACATGGGGCTTGATTCTACAAGTCTGAGATCATGACCTGAGCCAAAACCAAGAGTCAGATGCCCAATAGGCTGCACCATCCAGGTGCCCCAACATTTTGTTTTTCCATGAGGGGGAGGGGCAAAGGGAGGAGGACAGAGAGAGAATCATAAGGAGACTCCATGCTCCACGACCCTGAGATCATGACCTGAGCTGAAATCAAGAGTCAGATGCTTAACCGACTGAGCCACCCAGGTTCCCCTGACCTTTTTGTTGTTTATATCACAATTTTGTTCTTGTCATTTTCTCATTTCAAAATTTTAAAGTTACATTAGTTGTTTTTCAAGTGCTCTTTTGTCTCCCAGAAACACCTCATTCTCTTCAGATCTACATTTGTGTTCATATTTGTATTTTGAGACTTGGCTTGTCTTTCTGGGTTGAATCTCCTATATCCTGGATCTCTGGACTTTGGTTTTTTATTTTTTGTTTTTAAATTTACTTGATGGGCTAAATCAGATCCTCAAATAATTTCCTCTAGGAATAAAAATAGGGCTACCTCTAGGTATATAGGGCTTCAAGCAAATAATTTTTGTGAGGCTTCTTTCTACATAAATAATTTTATTTAAAAAGTATTATAAAATTCATGGGTACATGTCAAATATAGTGTTTTGTTGGATCTTTTTTTGTGTGTTTTGTTGGATCTAATTTAGAATACTAGACAAAAGTCTTATATAATTAATATTCAATCAGTATATGTGAAGATTCTTCTTTATTCTTTATCGTCAAGTGCATTATTCCTGTCTCCAACCATGAGAAAACAATAACAATACTACTATTACTCAAGATACCAATGAGTTCATGTGGGAAACTGTATGCATTGAAATAATACAGATCTGTATTTCTGCAATACCATTATTGAATGCTGGTTATTATTAATTATGATGCTATTTCATCCATCAAGCCACATGACTTCTAATGACTCCCTCAAAGGTTGTTGCTGTATTTCATTGATGATGACCACAAATGCAGTTCTTATCCAGGATATTCAGGAAAATGTGAAAAATAATTTGTGTTCTGGTTATGATGAGTTTACCCCTTGGAATTTTATAACATAAATATAGAATAATACATCTTTCAAATTTTTCTTCTCTTGAATTCTTTATGTAGAACCACTACATCCTAGAAAGTGGTAATGTTAATGTTCACTGCACCCCACCTTCCATTCATTGTCACCACCAGAGAAGACTATAGGAGGAATAAGGAAAAAAGCCTCACTCACACAAGGAAGATCTGTCTCTCATCAGGCATAGATTTAGCTGACCTGGGAAAGCATGATGTCCTCACATCAATGGAGGCAGGAGAGAACATCAGTCAGGGCCACATAGAATAAGGGATACCTGCTGCCACCATGAGTTGCCCTTGGGTGCATCATAAAAAAAAGCCAGACAAGAGTTGATGCATGGGCTCACACATGCAGCTTAAGCCAGGGGTCTGTTGGTGTTGAATGTTGAACTTGTCCTGTATCCAGTATTTGAGAGTCACCAAAAATCACCATGTCACTGCCATTCTGGCAGCCCAATCTCACATGATTCTGTGAAAGAATTTATGAACTATACAGCTTGAGCATTATACTTGCCAGAATGTCTTCTGGGAACCAGGGTCAGCCTTTGGCCTCAAGAAACCTTTTGTCATTTGGGTAGGGTAGATGATAAGAGTGTACCAGAAAGGGAATGAGAGAAGACCACAGCCCATATGGATCCTGGTCTGGTCTAGGGTGCCTCCCAGGAGGGTTCTGCTAACTCTGGCTGGTTCTAGGCACTGGAGGAGGCCTTAGGAAATTTCAAAGAAGATACTTCTGAAGACCAGAGCCCATGCAAAATCAGATCTGAACTCGGTTCTCCCCATCTGGCTCTTTTAAGTCCCAGGCCCAGGAGGAAACTTTGATCTTCAAGGAACTGTGCTCCCATGGGGAAGGGATCTTAGGGTGGTATTGCTTACAAGTGTGAAATGTGGTATTTTTCATTTTACACATTTGTGGACATGGCTTTTTCCATCCTAGTCCTTGATTGTTAGTTTAGTATGGAATTCAAGGTTACAATCATTTTAACTCAGAACCTTGAAGACCTTTGCTCCACTGTCTTCTCAGATTCGGTGTAGCTGATGAGAGGTCTGATGGTAGTTTGAGTTTTTATTTTTTTATAACTATCTTTTAAAATTCTCTTTTTCCTGCTGAATCTTCTCTTTATTATTAAAATACTGAACTTCTATAATGCTGAGCCTAGATGTGTATATGCATGTATGTGACTCAGGTAGCTCATTGCCTTGGACACTTGATTGGCATCTTAATTTGTACACTCATGTCCTGTGACTTTTGGGAAATCCTTTGTGGTAACTCCTTGATGATTCTTCCTCTTTGTTTTCTTTCTCTGTCACTCCATTGATTTGATGTGAGGTTCCTGAACTGATCCTCTATCTACTTTTTCCCTTAGTTTTTCTTTGTTCTACTACCTGGTGATTTTATTAGATTTTATCCACAATTTATTTGAATTTCAGAGTCATACTTTCACTTTACAATAGTTCTTCTGCATTAGCTACTTGTGTTTTGTTGATGCAGTAATATTTTACTCTTTTTAGGAATATTAATTAAAGATTTTTTAGAAGTTAAACTGTGTTTTTCTAAAGTACACCTGCTTTACATTACATATTACATATGTAATTACATTACATATTTCATTACATATTTTCATTACATATGAAATATGTTTCATATGTAATATGAAACTTTCATTACATATTTTGCTTGTTTATCTTGGTCTCTTTCTTAGGTTGTAGAATTTCTTCAAAAATACAATGATATTTGGTTGTTCTATCATATTTAAAAAACAATAAGCTGATCTCAAGCAGTGTGTGTGTGTGTGTGTGTGTGTAAGGGGTAGGGGAGTGGCCAATGCTTACAGATTGGCAGTTCCCTTTAATTAATGTAGAAAAGTAGGCAATAATTCTGGGGACCCATAATATCAGGTTGAAGGTCTTTTCTCTGTGGGTATGCCATTGCTTTGGAAAAGAATCCTCTTGTTACTTGGGTCATGGGTGTATTAGTTTGCTAGGGTTGTCATAACAAGATACCATGGACCATGTGGCTTAAACAACAGAAATGTATTTCTTCCAGTTCTGGAGGCAAGTCCAAGATCAAGAGCCAAGATCCAAGATCACAGTGGCAGGTTTGGTTTCTCCTGAGGCCTCTCTCTTTGGCCAGACTATGGTCATCTTCTCACTGTGTCAACCATATGGCCTTTCTTCTGAGTATGTGTATTCCTGGTGTCCCTTCCTCTTCTTATAAATGCAGCAGGCTTATTGGATTAGGACTCACCCTAGTAGAATCATTTTAAATTAATTACCTCTTCTTTAGGGCCCTATCTCTAAATATACTCACAGTCTGAGGCACTGGGGGTTGGGACTTCAACCTAAGAATTATGGGAGAATACTTTTTTTTATTATGTTTATCTACCCATACATTGGGTAGATAGATATCTGTCAGTCTACCAATAAGGAGAGGGTTTAAAAGTACAAGATACTGTTTGCTCAAGAGCAAGATTTCTTAACCTTGGCACTTTTGACATTTTGGGCCGCATAAGTCTTTGTTGTGAGACCTGTCCTGTGCATGGAAGGATGGTTAGCAGCATCCCTGTCTTCTACCCACCTGATGCCAGTCAGGACAACCAAAGATGTCTTCAAACATTGACAAATATCTCTGGGGAGTAGGGCAAAATTTCCACCCAGTTGAGAATCAATCAGCAGCTTTCTCTATTTTAGGAAGTCTTAGGACAGGATATAGATGAGTATGGCTGGTCAATGCACTATATATATGTAAAGACTCTCCTACCTCACCATCCAATTATAAATGAGAAAACTAAGAATCTGAGAGTAGAGGTAATTTACATACAGTTGTATTTAACAATAGTAAAAAGACAGGATTGGAAACCAGTTCAATTGGCTCTCAGTCCAGTGCCCTTTCCATGAACTCAACTCTACTGCTTCAGCATGGTTTATTAGTAAACACACTGCCATTCTCTTCAGAGATATTTCCTCTTTTTAAAGGAAAAATTCCCCAATTATCGGATCCTTTAAAATAATAAGCTCTAGTAATAGGAAAAGCTTTTGGGAAAAGCTTTACCTCAGACTTTTGCATATTTTAAAAAGGAACTTAAACTCTGATTTCAGTAATAAACTGCTTTAAACTGGGAGGATTGACAGTAGACATGACTGTATTTTATCCTCTGTTAAGTGATTACAGATAAGACATTAATTTCATCCATTCATTCATTTATTCTTTTAGTTGTTTCTCCAAACTCTCTGGCAGAAGACAAGCTTTGCAATATGTGTGTGTCTACATGCACACATTCAGTCTCTGCCTATGTTTGTGTATTGTGGGTGTGTGTGATGTCTCTGCATTTCTGCATGGCATGTGCATGTGTGCATACACATTGGGTTTGCTCAAAACAGAATAAGTAGAATTTTAAGGAAATGGTCCAGAGCACTTCACTATTACCCAGTGCTTCCTTTAAGAACAGCACACGCTCATTTGGTGTTGCTGATTTTCATCCTTTGCATCTATGAAGCACTCTGAGATCTCTTCTAACACCTTGACAGTCAGTGATTTGACCCCCAACCCCCCATCACCCAATTTGGGCTGACAGTACTGGCAGCCCGCTGCCTAGAGGGCTCCTGCTGCCCATCAAAGTCAGCTCTGATGAGGCTTTCAAAACACACACGTGTCAGGTGTGAGAAAGCTGCACCAGTGGTCCCAGACCCTCCAATCTCACTCCCAGGAGGGGCCAAGACCTTGACTGGAGCTGTCCACTGGAGCTCATGACCTTGACTGATTGAAGGCACTGAACCCTACCTGGGCTGGGGAGCGGAAAGGATGCTGTTGACTGTGACTCTCCAGGGATTCAAGAAAGGGAGAGATGGATGGTTGGTGACCAGTCTGAAGGGGAAAGTACAGTTTGGGAAGAAGGAAGACAGGGATGAGTCATTCTTTTTGTTTCCATATGGGCTAATTTGTTTCATTTCTTCAAATATTATAAATTCTGTGATTGAAGAGACTCCTCCATATTCTTTTCTTATGTCCCCTCAAAGGCCCAGCAGAAAGTGTCTAAATACTAGTTGATTAATATATGTATCCTATTCTCTGTTTCAGAAGTACTTACATGAGGATTTTATTCATTCATATACTCAGCAAATATTTATTGAGTGCCTACTGTGTACCAAGCATTGTCTTAACCCTGGGTTACAACAATGAACAAAACAGACAAAAATCCCTGCCTTTTGGAGATAAGTAAGATTGATAATTAATTAAGGAAGACAAATAGAAAGAGGGTTTTCAGGTATGTTGGGAAGGACGGGTTAAAATTTTAGATAGGATGGTCAAAGAAAGCCTCTGTGATCTGTGTGAAGCCCTGACAGACCTCCTTGGTGAAAAGAGGAGAGATGTTTTCTGTTTGAATCATTTGATAGTAGACTCAGCACATCACTTACAAAGTGGGTGTTTTATTTTTTCGGTGTTTGTGCAACATCTTCACCTCTCAGAGGAATTGGTGTTCTCTTACTTGTGTCTTGGCCAATCCCTGCAACTGTGCACTGGGTTCTGTCTTTCCCATCTCCTTGAGAATGCTTTTACTCATCAGTCTGGAACTCACCTTGCTTTGGGCTCAGGTTGAAACTTGCTTTGGGTTTTCCTTTTTAGTAAACAAATAAACTAAAACAAATAAATGATTAAATTATCTTCCCGAACATTATATCTACCTCTACCTACCACTTTATCCTCCTCTCTTTTATAGCAAAACTTTTTGGAAAAATGGTCTTGATTTACTGTCTTGAGTTCTGCTTCTCAACCGATTGTTAGATGACTTTCCTCCAAACCATTAAAATTCTGCTCATGAAGATTACTATGCAGATATAAAGCCTCAAACCACCTTTCTAGACTCTGCTTTAGAATCCTGGGACCAGGAGTCTGCAAACTCCATTTCTCCTTTGTCATCTAATTTCTTCTGGTCTTGCTGAGAGGGGACACTATAGGGAGACTGGCAGGCAGGGGGAGGTGGAAAAGATTTGTTTTTCCCCATTTTTGTGCTGTTTTGGTCAGCCTCTCCCCAACAATGGCCCTACACTCCCCATGAAGTAGTTGATTTTATCTCCTGCTTCTGCCAGCATTCCCAAAGCCATCTTCATGCCTTTCTCCTTAGATGTTCCAGTGTCTTCTCTGCTGGGTCCATATTTCAAGATTCTAAGGCATCAGCTCTAGCTCTCCTGCATCCCAGCTCCCTGAGGTGCTTCACTGAGTTCCAGAGGTATCAGCCACAGCTGTGCAGCATGCCCTTCTTAGAGGCCAGAGCCCAGCTCCATGGGGCCTCTCCTCCAAAGGCCTGGATTCCAGTGGCTCCCACCTTTGCATTTTGTTTCCCTGGCCCTAGAGGAGGTGGTTGCTTCCTGCAGTTAAAGTCTCTGTGCTTTCTCAGTGTTACCTTTTACTTTTTGAGCTCTTTGACCCCTGGATTGAGCTGCCAAACCAAATGCATCTCTCTTGATCTTTTTATCATGGCACTTCTTTGTAGCATTTTACTTTTCTGACTGCTCTCTTCTTCAAGAGCTCTCTTGCTTTCTGCCTCATGAAACCATTCTTTCTTGGTTCTCCTTCTTACTCTTGAACTGCCTCTTCTCAGTCTCCCCCATGTTCTCTGGCTACCTTTTAAATCTTGACTATCCTCAGCTCCCTCCCTGGCTTCTCTTCTCATCCTGTTCCTCCTAGACCATTCTGAGCCATGGTTTCAACCTCTTGTTAAGGATTTCAGTTCTCCAGCCCTGCTCAGACTTCTATCCAGAGTTCCCACTCCTATTTACAACTGCTGGTTAGGTATTTCTATCTGAATATTCCCTAGGCTCTTTAGTCTCAGTATTTTCCAATTAAATCTTGTCATCTTCTTATCCTAAACTGCTTTCTTACTATGTTCACCATCTGCCCCATCACCCACAACAAAATGGTGAGATCAATTTGGATTTCCCCCTCTGCCCAACATCCTGCCTTTACTTGCACTTAACATTTCTTGAGGCTATGATTTCCCTCTCCAGCTCCTGCCATAGTTCAAATAATGATATAAGTGATGTGTTCCAGTACCCATCCTAAGGTGTTTGTATATGACTCATTTAATCCTCACAGCAATAACTCTATGAGGTAAGTCCTATTATTATCCCCATTTTACAGATGAAGAAACTGAGATACAGAAAGTTTATATGACCTACCAAATCACACAGAAGGTGGGCTCTTAACCATGATGTTTGGCAGTCTCTCGAGCACCTTGGATGAATCCCCAGCTTGCCTGAATTGATTTCTTCTGTAACCTTCCCAAACCTTCCCAAACCTTCCTTCTCCCACCTGTCAGAGTAGGCTCCCTTCTTTGTAATCACAGAGTGCTTACCATAAATGTTGTTAACATGTCTTCCTCCATGGGTAATCAATACTTCAAGGGCAGCCAGGATTGTCCTTGTTCATTTTTATCTTCAGTATCTAGCATGGGAGCTAGGGCATAGTAGAAGCTCAGTAAATGTTTTGGGGGCTAGTAAGAATTTCAGGAGTCTCTGGCCAGTTGATTTCAGTAGTTAGAGCCTGAACTGGGGTCTTCCTCTGGGTATATGTATATCAGCTGAGGGACACAACCCCAGGGCGGTCACAGAAACAGAAGTCACCTGTGTCAGGTTGAATTTGGCAAGGTGATCTTGGCTGCCTGACAGTCCCTCAGATACTATAAGAAAACTTTGACAAAACAGTATGACCGCTCTTGGCTTTGAGAATCCCACCAAATGTGGGGAAATAAGAAACAAAACTCACGGCAAAGACAGCATGCTAATCAGGTCCGTGTGTCTTGTTTCATGTTGTAAGAAAAAAGAATCATGCAAATGTTGTATAATTGTTTGTCTTCATTATGTGAGCTTGTTCTTCACTTCATTATGCACAAAATTTGCAAGTTGCTTTCTGCCTTTCTCTCATTTTAAATAGCTGATATGAAATTTCAGGAAAGGTACATATTAATTAGCAGGACTCTATATAGCAAATATTAATTTAGAAACTGGTATAAAGCATAAACATCAATGTAACATCCGTTATAGAATGAGCAGCCATATAAATGTTTCCAAGGCCTAGAGGTTCAGGGAGGTTGGAATCTATTTTGAGGATCTAGATGAGCACATTTTTTAGTAGATTGTCCTCATTGCCCCTGGTAATGACAGGAAAGGATGGATGGAATGGGATATTCAGCATAGTTTATATAGAAGAGGTGTGAGTATTAAAATTAAAGAAGAAAAGCCAAGAGCAAACAGCAAATAACTATGGATAATACCTAGGTAAGTTTTCGGGTATGTTTCCACTGAGCCTAGATGTTTTAGTTAGTGTTCTTTTGAATGATATGAACACAAGCAGTGTGATATTCCTCATAATCACACCTTGTATTTAGTACTAGGAAAGAGACAAACCAAGAGCATAGTGGTAATATGGGGCTTGTTCTTTCAAAACCATATGAGCCCATACAGCCCTCCCCAGAGCTCCTGGGAGGCCTGAGTGAAAAAGAGGAGAAGGAGAGAACAGAGGAGGCCTTTGGGGATCCCAGCACCCCTCCACATATCAGTTGGGAGAAATCAGCCTAGTTACTTGCCCATTTTGAGCCTCTGGTTCTTTATCTAGGGATTGTAGATAATAACATCTGCTTCTTAGCAGGGTCCCAGTAAGATTAGAAATATGGAAAGTAAAGGCTTCTAGAAGAAGCATAAACAAGGGAAGTCATTATTACACTTTTCTTGACCTAAAGGGAAGTTGCTGCAGTATCCCAAAGGTCCCAGAGGAGAGAAGTCTCAGTGGCTGGTTGCTGAGAACCTGCTCAGTCACTTTCACCACGCCCCCACCACCTCTCAGCAGCCCCCACCACCAAAGATTTCTGATAAAATCCCAGCAGATACAAACATGGGTTGATATTTTTGTATTCACTTAAGACCTCCACGGCCCAATTTTCAGTCACTTCTTATGTTCATTCTCATGTTTATTCTTGGCCCAAAGAAGATGCTTAGTGTCGGAGATAGTTGACATGGTTTCAGGGATCCTGCCATTACTTTGGGAATGCAATTGAGACTTAAGTACACACAAGACCCCTGCTTTGAGCCATCCCCCTCCTGGTGCTCTGAACCCCATCCTGACTAGTCTCATCACTCTGGCCCTGTACCAGGAAGGTGAACTGTCTATGTGGGAATGGCGGTATCAGTGGCACCATGCTCCAAGATCGGGAGATCACCCCTGGTGATTAGACATAGAAATAGAAGCAGGAGGAAAATGACAGCTCTTTTTGTTTTCTTTTTAAAATTTTTTATTGGAGTTCAGTTTGCCAACATTTAGCATAACACCAAGTGCTCATCCTGCCAAGTGCCCCCCCTCAGTGCCCATCACACAGTCACCCCAACCCCCCGCCCACCTCCCTTTCCACTACCCCTTGTTTGTTTCCCAGAGTTAGGTGTCTCTCTTGTTTTGAATGACAGTCCTTTTATAGAAATCTAAATGACCCAGCTTCAGGAGGCCTAGTGAAAAACCTACTCTTTCCCATCTCCCCTCACAAAAAGCCATAAGAAAAGTTCAAGTGCCCAGAAAAGCCACTGAAGGAGTCAAAGAAATATATTTATGCATTTTCTAAATTTAGAGCAGTGGAGAGACATACTGTTTATAAGTGCTTGAAAGGTGTAAACATTAAGAAAGTAAGAAGATACTGAAGGACTGCACAAGAAACTACATCTCAGAATATTCGATGGAACAGGCTGAACATGAAATTATTAAGGAAATGAAATTTGGAAGAGGCCTGGTCGTATAAGGTATCCGTGTGAAGGTATCCATACCTGTCCTGTCCCCGCCTTTTCCCTCTAACTGAATAAAGGATTGTGGGAGGTCATGTGGGGATTGATTCAGGGAAACATGAGTAAAAGGGATTTTAAAAAATTATGGTGAATGATTATTTTCTATTGCCTGGCCTTAGAGCAGAGACTAAGAATGAACAATAGTAAGGTCATCTGAGAACATTTAGGGTATGGAGAAAATAAATGAACTCTCAGCCAGTTTAATGTAAATGGTCCTCCAGGTCAAATTTAGACAAACTGAGAAGTCTATAGCAGCCTGCAGGGCCATGAAGGCTCCCATTAGGAAATGAGGGGCTTACTGATTTGGAAGAGAAAGAGATGTATTTATTCTTGTATTTTATTTTTTATTATGAATATTTATTGTTATTTTTAACCCCTCCTTATAATGTAAAATTCCCCTTTGAATACACCTACTTTCAGTTAAGTGGATAAATGATGAGGGTAAGAATAGAAGTTTCAACACAGGAAATAATCCTTCAGTGAGCAGACATCTACCAAGTAGAGTGACACCAGCCAAACATATTTCCCAACTCAGAATTATGAGTAAAGTAAAAATGTATAAGTAAAAATGTATCTTTGTTTGAGAAGACAAGGAGAAATCTGAAATACGTATCACTAAGTGAAAGAAGTCAGTTTGAAAAAGCTACACTGTATGATTTCAACTGTATGTCATTCTGGAAAAGGCAAAACTGTAAGGACAGGAAAAATATCAGGGATTGGAGGAAGGGAGGGAGGGACGGGGGATGAATAGGTGGAGCAAGGGGATGTTCAGGGCTGTGAAATGATTCTCTGTGATATTCTCATGGTGGATCCATGGCATTATGCATTTCCCAAAACTCCCCTAATGTACAACACAAAGAGTGAACCCTAATTAATGTAAATTATGGACTTGTTAGGAATAGTGATCAACAGTGGTTCATCAGTTGTAACAAATGTAGCATACCAGTACAAGATATAAATAATAGTGACAACAAAAGGTGAAAACTAAGGTGGAGGGAGAAAATGCATATGGGAATTCCTTGTGCTTTCTGCTCAGTTTTTCTGTAAACCTAAAACTGCTCTTAAAAAAATAAAATATATTAATTATTTTTTTTCTTAAGTCATCTGAGTGGCTGAAAAACCTCTGGTATTAGAATATCATAGTGATCACATTTATTTTATTTCCTTAATAAACATTAAGCCTAATAACTGAGCTAAATCTAGGTTCCAAGGAACTGAGATTAAATAGAATCCCTGCCTTCAGCAGTAACAACAACTACATCATTAGCCCACAACAACAATACCTAATATTTATTGACTGCTTCTTCTATTCTAGGCCATGAATTTACTATCTCATTTAATCCCATAACCCTAAGGAGAACAAATAAAGAAAGCAACATTTTATATTGGCTTGACCAATAAGGAAATAATTTTGGAAATTTAAATAACTAGTCAAAGGTCACCCACCTAGGAAAGAATAGAGTTAATAAACACTGTATTGAGGTAATCTGACAACTGCTGAATCAGAAGTCTAGTGTGTCTCCACGAACAGGGAGCCAGGTAACATTTTAAATTCTATTTGTAAGGCTGCTTTGAAGAGTTTTGTTCTTAGTGAAATCTTCAAGTAAGATATTAGAACAAATTCCATTATAAACAGGAATCGGATATAGTTCTGCTTCAAAAAGCTGAGTAACTCTTTTTATAGAAGAAATCTATCAGATTATATAATCATATTTCTCCACGCAAATTTGAAAAATCCCTTTATTGCAATTATTGTTGTTGCTATGAAGAGTACAGTAGCACAAGATAGAACTCTACAGCGATCATGACTTAAACTACAAGGAAAACAAGTTGGAAAATGAGGTGAAGCTCAAATGTGTATCTATATTTAACTTTATATGAATAGGAACATTCAACTTCACTGCTGCTTGAGGCCATTAAGATCTTTTTTCATTATCTCAGGAACACTGTTGCTCAGATAACTTCTAAAATTCATTCAAAAGAGAACAGTGAGTGTCACAAATGAGACAGATCCTTTCTTTCCCACACTAGATTTCATATAACCATCCTTTCAAGGGCTCGTTGACTCACAATTGTGAGACCACCTTGAATTAACATAGTCCTCTTAAGTAGGACAAACTCAATCTAACCACAGCAAACACCACATGTAAGTGGTATACCAGGTTTTACGGGCTACAGAATGGTTAGTAACCTCACAAAGAGCCAGAAAACAAATAAGCACACACACAAGAGAAAATAACTGTAAATCTCATAATGAAGCCAACATCACATTTTGCACAGTTGGATGACAGGAGCCTTGGAGATGAAAAGAGCTTGCAGCAAGCTTCCAAAAAGGTCTATACCCACAACTAGGAAGAACATCTTTGAAATCCACAACTCCTAAATGTTGACTGCTTATCATCTTTGTCTACCCTTACAGCCCTCACTGCCTCCTGCCTCTTGAGTAACTGATATTTTTTTAGTGAAAAACCCATTATCACTCATCCTAATTAGTTTTGTCTAGGACATTTCCGCCTTTTCATACCCAAAGAAGGTTCTCCTTTGCAAGATAGGCCCACAGATTTTGACTGGAGAAGGAGACCAACTCCTCCTCACTAGGAGGTGTACAAACAGACAGCTCTTTCTCAGGTGACCCTTCCCAGGGCAGATAATCCTGAGAAGCATTGGAAATAGACATCTTCCCATACCTTGAAACCCTCCCTTTAGGGGTAAAAAGTGTCAACTGTAACATTTCCCCAGGAGTGGTAGAAAATGACTCAGTGGCTCTAGTCATGGACTTTAATATGGATGCCAAAGAAAGTGTAGCTGGACTCTGCATAAAATGCCTTGAATTATTGTATCTCCCAACCAGTCCCACAATATACTTGCTTTGTGGTCAAGTAAGTCTGGGAAATGATGAAGACTTGAATATTTATAGTGCAGGAAAAATATTTTAAAATACTAGAAATTTCTACAGTAAAAAATGTGTTCAGCCTTTCTTTACATCCCCCCTCCTCTGTTTTTTTCCCTTCATAACACCAGTAACATTCCAAGGAGAGCTCTTTAAGAAATCTTTCTTTAGAGTCAAGAAATGTTCATGAATATAAATACTTATGCAGGATGCTCAGTTGATGGATTTCTTTCTTATGACCAACTATCGTAAGATGATTAGTTCCTGCAAATTGCCCTTCATGACAGAAAGTTCACACACCTCTTCTCATTGCCCTCCATCCATTATCTGGAGCCTAAAACAGAAAATTCAATGTATTATGATGTAAATAGAAAGGTCAGTCATGTCTATCAAGGCAAGGGCTTGTTAGAGAAGCAGAACGTGCCCCTTTTCTGTTGCTCTGAGTCATTTCCCAGAGTTAGTTACTTCCTAACTTTTGGAAAAAATAAACGGACAGATAACACAATCTTTGCTGTTTTCTGATCAAAGGAGATGAGGCACCCAGTGATTTCTGGATGCTGGGAGGATTATTGACTGATGGGCAACTGAAAGGAAGCCCTGCCCCTACAAATCTCTAAACAGGAGTGTGGCTACCCACAGGTAGTGTCCCAGGCTCCTGGAGCAATCATAGGAGACCCTGCCATTGTCTTATACAGCTCCTGGCATCACTGGCATGTGATGTTCATGCTACGGGCCCAGTGGTAATGACCTGAAGACCAAAAATTGTTTATCTGCCTCCTTGCCCCTCCAGTCTACTCTCTAACAATCATATCTCTACTTCTTTATTCAGAGAAGTTGTTCCAAAATGCATCATGTTTACCTCCTCTCACTCTGAGATCCCATTAAAATGATAGTATAAGCCCAAAATGATAAAGAGAATAGGATGAGGACCAGAAGCAGGTAAGAGGATTTAATAAACCTCTGAAGTAAGGAGAGCAGAGAAGGTGACGTGGTATCTAAGGAAACAAGGCAGAGGAAACAGCTATAAAGGGCCTGCAAAGGGTTAGCTGAGGAAGGAGAACAGAGAACATGACTTATATCAGAGGTGTAAGAGGTAAGGAAGCCATTGCACAAGGCACACAAAGGAGCAGGCAGTTGAGGAAGGAGGGAACCCAGGAGGGACTTAGGACTTAGAAACTCCAAATATTGCCAAAGGCAGGAGGGAGAAAGGGATCAAAAAAAGGAGGATACTTGAAAGTCTATATATGGAAGAGTTAACCCCTCTACCAACCTTTCTCATCCTTATGGAGAATGTTGAACATTCAAATATCTACCTGTTAGGCAAAAAGCAAAGAAATAAACATTTGTAAGGTATATTGTTATTTATTTATTTATTTATTTATTTATTTATTTATTTATTTATTTATTTTTATTTATGATAGTCACACAGAGAGAGAGAGAGAGAGGCAGAGACATAGGCAGAAGGAGAAGCAGGCTCCATGCACCGGGAGCCCGACGTGGGATTCGATCCCGGGTCTCCAGGATCGTGCCCTGGGCCAAAGGCAGGCACCAAACCGCTGCACCACCCAGGGATCCCAGGTATGTTGTTGTTGGCAGAGTTGCATCCCCCCAACATTCATATGTTGAAGTTATTTACCCATAGTACCTCAGAATGTGATTGTATTTGGAGATAGGGCCTTTTAAGAAGTAATTAAAGTAAAATGAGGTTGTCTGGATGGGTCTTAATCCAATATGACTAGTGTCCTTATAAGAAGATGAGATTAAGAAAAACATACGCAGAGGAAAGACCATGTGAGGGCACAAGGAGAAGATGGCCATCTGCAAGACAAGGAAATAGGCCTCAGAAGAAATCAGCCCTGCTGACCCTTAATCTTGGACTTTTAGCCTCTGGAGACATGAGAACATAAATTTCTATTTAAACCATCCAGTCTATGACAATTTGTGTTGGCAACTTTAACAAACTAATACATATATTTTCCTCAACTGAAATTGAATAGTGTCACAGAAAAGTTCTCTGTAATTTGACATTGATGGGTCCCCACAGTAGTCTCACTACTGTGATCTGATCACCCCAAAGAGAAGGCTGCTTGGTGACAAGGTCCTTGTTCATTACAGATAATTCCCAGCCAGCTTTGTATCACCTAATTCTTAACTATGAGAGTGCCACCATTTATACATAGGTCACCTTAAGAAATTTAAGGGAAGTCTTCAACGTAAAATAGAGAAACCATACATAACTTTTTAATGACCATGGATGGAATAGATAATTCAGAGAAAGGAGGCTAATGTTTCCTAGTTAATGTTCTTAAAGAAATTTGAGAAAAAGTTACACTATAAATTTTATACATTATAAAATTTTATTTTATAAAAAAATAAGAGCTAAGAAGAAAGGATGGAGGAATAATAAAAAGCCTGGAAATTGAATATATGGTTGTAAAATAAAACTAACTGAGGAGCTGAAGGATATTTAGGAGCCCTCCCAGAAGGTAGAACACAAAAGAAAGAGTCCTAAAAAATGAAAGAATATAATAAACATAGAAGGTCAACAGGAAAGGAACATCTTACAGTAAAAGTCTCAGAAAGAAAGAAAAGAAAAGGGAGGAAATTATTATAAAAATAATGCAAGACATTTTCATACACTTGAAGAGCAAGAATCCCCAATTCAAAAGGATAAACAAAAAAAGATGCAATAATATTGTGAAATTTCATAACATCGACAACAAAGAGAAAATACCAAAATCTTCAAGTGAGAATGAGAGAGAGGAAAAAGGACTCTATAAAGAAATGAGAATCAGAATGACTGGATTTCTCATCAGCAGCATTGAATAATAAAACACATGGAACACCTGCACCCCGATGTTTCTAGCAGCAATGGCCATGATAGCCAAACTGTGGAAGGAGCCTCGGTGTCCAACGAAAGATGAATGGATAAAGAAGATGTGGTTTATGTATACAATGGAATATTACTCAGCTATTAGAAATGACAAATACCCACCATTTGCTTCAACATGGATGGAACTGGAGGGTATTATGCTGAGTGAAGTAAGTCAGTCGGAGAAGGACAAACATTATATGTTCTCATTCATTTGGGGAATATAAATAATAGTGAAAGGGAAAATAAGGGAAGGGAGAAGAAATGTGTGGGAAATATCAGAAAGGGAGACAGAACGTAAAGACTGCTAACTCTGGGAAACGAACTAGGGGTGGTAGAAGGGGAGGAGGGCGGGGGGTGGGAGTGAATGGGTGACGGGCACTGGGTGTTATTCTGTATGTTAGTAAATTGAACACCAATAAAAAAAAAAAAAAAACACATGGAACAATACTTTCAAAGTTCTAGAGGAAGATTGTGTTCAACCTGGAATTGTGTACCTTGCTAAAGTATCATTCAAAACAATTATATGGGTAAAATAAAATCATTTTCAGAAATGCAAGAATTCAGAAAATCTATTTACCATAAATCCTTTCTTAGAAAGTTAACTGCAGAGGTATTCCAGCAAAATATATGTAGGGGATCTCTGGGTGGCTCGGTGGTTTAGCATCTGCCTTCAGCCCAGGGCATGATCCTGGAGTCCTGGGATGGAGTCCCACATCGGGCTCCCCACATGGAGCCTGCTTCTCCCTCTGCCTGTGTCTCTGCCTCTGTGTGTGTGTGTGTGTGTGTGTGTGTGTGTGCGCGTGTGTCTCTCTCATGAATAAATAAAATTTAAAAAAATATATGTAGAAATAATAAAGAAGTAAATAATGTGATTCTAGATAGTGAATTCAGTTGAGAATTCAATTCTGTGCATTAGATTTAGAAAGCAATCAGTCTAAAACCAGCACGTTACAGTGCTCAAGGAAAGAGGTCTTAAAAAGAGGGGAAGCTGATAGATTGTGTCTCATGATTGAAAATCAGGGAAAAAAAGGAACAAAATTAAGATAATAATTGTAGGAAAAACCAAACTATTGAATATAAAAAAGATGATTTGGTAAAACAAAAACAAGAAAGGAAATGTAATGAGAGTCTATGACTTTACAGCAAATGTATAATAAATTATTATAGTCAATAATAAAAAACTATATTGCTTTTTAACTTTTAAATTAGCCCATCATCAAAACACAGAAGACTTAATTAACTATGATTATAAAAAGATTAACACTGAGGGGTGCCCAGGTGTCCCAGTAACCAGTCCCAATGTCAGGCTTCCTGCTCAGTGAGGAGCCTGCTTTCCCTCTCTCCTCCTCACTTGTGCTCTCTGCCACTATCTCTCTCTCTCTCTCTCTCTCTCTCTCTCTCTTTTAAAATCTTAAAACAAAAAAGATTAACATTGACAGTCTGGAAGGAAAAGTACAGAGGAGAGAGCCTGAGAGATCAAGGTGCAGGAGGCTGTTTGAAAGCTGATGTGACACTAATATTCTCATTTACCGTCCAGAAGTTAGGAGATATTGTTTATATTTGAAAGATCAGGAAATGATTCTCTAGATGTATAACTTAAAGGTACAAGGGTAAGATGTAGAACAAAAATTACAAAGCAGGACATTAGTATGGTGATCTATAATGAGGAATGTACAGAAATTGTAGTACATCTCCTTTCAGTCAATAAAATGGATGTCATTTAGATATAGGAAGTGTTTGAGATACTTAAAATGAAAAAAAAAAGCAGGCCATAAAATTTTAGTTATAAAATGTTCATTTAGTTATTTCTTGATGGTGGGTCATTTTCTATACTTCATTCAACACATTTTCTGTGGTTCATCCATTTAGAAGGTGTATTGGTTATCTATTATGTTTTGGCACTATACTAAGGGCTGTGAGTATTGAATACGAAAGTTTATGAAGACTCAAGTCACTGCCACACAGCTTACAGTTCAGAAAGGAAGATACATATTGTACTAGTAACTATATAAATTTGTGAACTTTATGATGGAGGACATTCAGGATGTCAGGAGAGCATTGAGCACAGATCCTAAACCTGATCTAGGAATCTAGAAAAGATTCCTTTAACCAGCTACTTTTAAGTTTTAAGTAAGAGAGATTTGTTTTATTTATTTTTTATTTTTTTAAAGCAGAGATTCAAAATTAGGAACATACTGTTATCTCAATTTAGTAAATGTATGTGCTCAGGAAAAATTCTCAAGGGAAACAAAATCTGACAGAAATTATCTTTCAGTTTTGGAATCTGAGGGATTTTGTATTCTTCTTTATACTTTTCTGATTTTTCCAAGTTTTCTACAAGGAGGTTGAATGGCTTTGACAATAAAAGGTATTGTTATTATTGAAGAAGCAGTTAGATATTTGTGCTGTTTGAGATCCTTTCCCTAGTCCTACCTATGGAACCTGAAGGCAGTTACTAATCTATCTGAAGCACAATTACAAACAGTTAACAAAAACATCTATCTACCCTAGGCATTTTTAAAGACTGTCATTGGAAATGGTAGATTCATTTCAAAAAAACGTTTCAGTTAGCAAACTTGGAGACTCTCTTTGTTTGCCATGAATTTTGCTAATAGAAGCACATGTTGGGATACTTCACAAAAGTGCAAGGAGATACAGATGATAGGAATAAGCTCAGTAATTACCTATTATTTCTGATACTTCTTTATTTATTGGGCTACTATGCCATGTCTTTTAGAGTTTCACTATATCCTATATAGTATGTTTTTATTGAAAAAAGTGGTTTAAAATGTAAAGTAATCCCCATTTTCATGCCCATATTCCTTGGGTTGTGTTTCTAGGTTCTAAAATCATTTAAATTGGTCCTCCAATGACTAGTTATTCCTACAGGTAAGATCAAATGTATTGGTGGTGATTTTTATGGACCTGGACATTTAGTTTACTGTGCATAAAAGTCCTCTGCGTTATATTATTTTTCCCATCACACATTTATATCATTATCTTGAGAACCACATAACTGTATCTTATCCAAAGATCTTTTTTCTCCAACATGAACTAAGGTGGAAGATCAAATTAATGCATTTTAAATTGCCAATACACTTAAAAACCTCATGTTATTACTACAAGATTTAGCTAAAAGGTAAATTGCAGTGTGTGCACCCAGAGATTTAGGATCAGCTGCTGGGGCATCAGCATGCACAGAAAATCTGTGTTCTGGTGCCTTAGGAGATTTATTAATATAAGGAAAGTCTAGGGCTGGGTGGGTGAATGTGTTGCTCTAACTTCATCTTCTCACTTCTATTTGTGTGTCTCTGCTAGGAAAGGGGGGAAGTTCAAAGGGCATTGTTATATTATAGAAATAATGCAGGCTGCTAGTCAAAAGCACTGGATTCTAATTTTGACTTTACCATTAACTAGGTAAGTCACTTTTCCTCTCTGGTTGTCATTCAAACCAAATGATCCATTTAAGACTTTCCTAATGTAAATGCTCAGTGATTTGAAGAGATCTTACTTTTAGATAAATCGTGGTAAGGGCTGCTGTACACTGTTCTTCTTCCTCTGGGACCCAGGCCTTTTGTCCTCACCCCTATTCAGAGCCACTTTTTCTAACTAACTACATACTCCAGGAAAATCTCACAGCAAAAATTCAACAGTGATGAGGGAGGTAGACTAAAACAACACTCCACATGGCCCACAGGAGAGAGACCTGAAAGGGTGTAGGGTTAGAGTCCAAAATATTCATCTTCTCTGGAGAAACTCTTATGCCTTCCCAGCTAAACTTACAGTCTTATCCCTTTCCTAGTTGTTCTTCTGTATCCAGTTTCCTGAATGTCTTCCAAATCTCCTTCCACCTCCAGATTGACATCTAACTGGATTCTGCCAGTTGGGACAGTGAAGGGGCGATAAAGGAAAGTAAGCAGAGGAAGTTAAGATCCATTCAAAGGGGAAAAAAAGCTCACAAAAACCTCCAAGTTTCTCTGTGTCCCCTATCAACATAAAACACTGCTTTCCTGTAGAAGCTTAACCATTTTCTATAATTTTGATCTTCTATTAACAACCTACATGTTTCCCAGAAGACACATTTCTTTGTTCTCTTATGTACATTTCATCTCAAAGTATATTCCATAGCACAATGATCCAACTATGGGGTGGATTCTCTGGAAACTGCCAGCATTTCTCTTTCTACCTTCCTTTTGTTTCTAAAAGCAGTTTTGGATTAGTATAGATCCAAAATAGGAGTAGAAATGTGTGTTGTATCATTTATCATATAGCTACAAAGGAAGCAGCAGAGCTAACCAGAAATGAGCAATAGGAGATTTCTGATAAACAGCTTTGATGGTTATCTAGAAGCTGAATTAAATCACAGACACCAGAGTTTGGAATTGCATTTAGAAACGCAAAATTAGAGGTAACTACCTCCTACTTATATGATAGTGTCAATTTAATTTGAAATTTGAGTATTGGTTTACAAGCTTAGCATTCCATTTTGTGGTAATGCAGAGAGCATTTATGTATTTATCAGGTTTCCTGATAAGAAACAATAAAAAAAAAAAAAAACTCTGGGTGTCCCTGATGTGGATACTATAATGGATGTTGATAGTATTTAGGAGTAAAATGAATGAGATTATCTTTTTATGGGCTTGATATTCATCAATGAAAATATGCAACTGATGAATTTGGCGCTGTTATCAGGCAGTTTAAGCCTTTCCCAATATAGAATAAGTTAGAATAGATGCTTCTCTCACTGTGTTTCCATCAAGTAGACCATGAAGATGTATAGCTCATGCACCTCTCACTTATCCTTTCTCTCTCTAATTTGGGAATAGAAAAATCCACAATTAATTTTGGATTCTGACAGGAGAGACCAAGGAAGGGCAGTGAAGTTTGGGGGGGAATTTAAAATCTTCCTGCATTCCCAACTGACCCTGGTTTGGGCCATTTCATCATGGAAGCAGGCTCCTGCCAACCATTTAAAAAACTTGAGCCTCATTTCAAGAGACTTATTGGTCTTGCTTCTGTAGACTAATAATTCTTTTATTTGTTCTTGGGAAGAAAAAGCAGGTAGAAGCTTAAAAACTAGATATCCCTGCACTTCTATCTCCTTGTTCATCATTCTTAACCAGGCAGAAAGGTGATGGGACACTTGTCTCTAGAAAAGGGATATTTTCAGACACTGAGGTGTTGCCAGAGACAACTGGTCAGAGAAGTTAGAAGGGAGAGGAAAGAGGAGAATCCAGATCCAGCCCTTAGAATTGGTTGCTGCTTTCCTCATAGGACTGTGGATTAATTGACCTCCTGTCCCTTACACTTTCTTTCCCCCTCCCCTCTCATTTGATGCTCTTTCTGACTCCAAATTTGACCTTTCCTAGTAAGAGGTCAGTATGTTTTTACATTTGGGAAATCTCATTCAAGAATTTTTGTCAATGGACAAGTCATAAGAAGCCCTTCCATTTTAGGGCTCGTTGACGTCACCAAGGAGGCGATAAATATCTGTTGATATAATTGGATGTGAGATTCAGTGTTGAGATAGCAAAACTCTGCCCCTCGTTCTCTGGCAGGGCCCTATGATTTATGCAGGAGCAGAGGCAGCACGCAATCGAGCTGTCAAGAGAGCGTCAGCTTATTAGGCAAATGCTGCGTGGTTTCTGAAGAGGGTCGACGCTATAAAATCCCACTCCAGGCTCTGGTGTGGAGAAACTCAGAGCCCAAGTCCGTTGAGAGACTGAAGAGAAAGATAAGAGGGGAAGAAAAAAAGTGAGGACAGAAAGGAGAAGGGAAGAAAGCCCCTGAAAAAGCCCCGGAGACGTTCCTCTGCTGAGAGGCGGCAGCGCCCCACTCACCTGCAGAAGCACCTCAGAAGGTAGGGAGCGCCTAGACGGAACCGTGCCTCCAACTTTGCGTTGCCTGAGCTGCCATGGTGTGCGCGGCAGAGCCGGGTGTCCCTTTGAGGGCATATGTGTGAGTGTGAGTGTGTGTGCATGTGTGTGTTTGCTGACTGTGCCTCAGGATGCCGGTAGTAGCCGGGATGTGTCAAAAGCAAACTTAGACGGCTGCTTATCGTTTTTGGAACTGTCAGTTACTCCTCGCTGGCTTTGTAGATGAGTCCCCGCCATCGATCCCGACCCCTGAGAGAAGGACACAAAGGGCTGGGATGGAGAAAGGGGAGGAGGAGGCAGCAGTTCTCAATTTGGAGGACAACGCCGAAACACCCGGAAAGAGGGGCGGTTATGACAGTGGGTGAGATCTAAAATGTGTAGATCTTCTCTAGAGCTCGGGGAATCCGTTTGGGGGATCGTTAGAAAGGGGACCCAGAGACCCTTCGAGGATTCGGAAGAAGGGTCACTCCAGCCTAGCGAGGGGCTGAGCTTTGGTGCTAAGCTGTAGGCGTCCCCTTGCCTGCCCCCCCCCCCCGCCCCCACGGCAACTCCAACTCTAGACGTCCTGGTTCGAGAGCTTCAGCACCGCGGACAGTGCCTGCCCGAACCCCGAGGCGCGTCCACCCGCGTCCTGTAGGAAGACCCCGAGCGCGCCTCCCTTTTGAGCTGAACTCTGACCAACTCTTTCTTTCTCTCTTCCCTTCTCTCATTCCGCTCTCCGCCCACCTCTGTGCCGCAGCGAGTGCCCTTAACATGCGGCTGCCCCTGCTCCTGTCCGCGGGCGTCCTGCTGGTGGCTCTCCTGCCCTGCCCACCATGCAGGGCCCTGCTCAGCCGGGGGCCCATTCCGGGCGCCCGGCAGGCTGCGCAGCACCCCCAGCCCCTGGATTTCTTCCAGCTGCCGCCGCAGCCCCAGCAGCCCCAACAGCCGCAGGCTCGGCCCGTCCTGCTCCGCATGGGGGAGGAGTATTTCCTCCGCCTGGGTAACCTCAACAAGAGCCCCGCTGCTCCCCTCCTGCCCGCCTCTTCACCTGTCGCTGGTGGCAGCGGCAGCCGCCTTTCGCCGGACGAGGCGGCCGCCAACTTTTTCCGCGCGTTGCTGCAGCAGCTGCCGCTGCCCCGCCGCCAGCTCGACAGCCCCGCTGGTCCCGCCGAGCGCGGGGAGGAGAACGCCCTCGGCAGCCGCCTAGAGACCCCGGAGAGGGAGAGACGATCCGAGGAACCTCCCATCTCGCTGGATCTCACCTTCCACCTCCTCCGAGAAGTCTTGGAAATGGCCAGGGCCGAGCAGTTAGCGCAGCAAGCTCACAGCAACAGGAAACTGATGGAGATTATTGGGAAATAAAACGGTGCGTTTGGCCAAAAAGATGCAGCATTTAGCACAAAAAAAATAAAAAAAATTAAAATAATACAGTATTCTGTACCATATCGTTGCTCTGATACCATTTGTTTATTTTTTTAAAGCTTGAAGCCTAGACGATGTACAGCAAGAGAGCCTATACTCCTTAATTAGCATGCACAAAGTGTATCCACGTGCAGTAACAGCAACAAAATGTTATTTCTATTGTCTACTTTCAGTTTCCATTTCCAGGTGTCTTTAATGGTGTTTGAAAAGTATAGACCCAGAAGGAAATGTTTTGAAGCAGACAAAAGTTACCCGATTTATTTTGTTGTGGTCTGAGCCAAAGAGAATGTCATTCTCTTGGGTGGGTGAAACAAAATCTGTAAGCTCTTTGAATCAACCTTCCTGTAAAAGTTCCAGTAATAAAACATCTTTCCAATCCTTGGTCAATTTGGTTGTGTAAGACAATGTTGAATATTTATATTTTTAATAAAAGCTGCAAAGGTAATCATGACTTTATTTTTCCTTTTTAATGTTCATAGGAGTAAAACTCTCAGCTCCTGGCTTCCTACATGCTGACTTCAGCACAAGAGAAAACAAAACTCCTTGCATTAATTTCCTACTAAAAATACAAACATATGCAAGTGGCTTACACAGATACTTCAATTGCCTTGGACTCATCTTTGTACCTCAGTTACTCCTCTGAGGTTAAGTTAAATAGTTTGGGAAGTTTCTTCCCGCTTTAAGACTTGGTAATTCTATGAATGGAAGATAAATTCATAATGGAAATAACACTTAACCCTGATTATTATAAGAGGGTAAATAACTGGAGAGGGCAGGGACAGAGGAAAGGCAAAGAGAGGGGTTCGCAGAGCATTCCTCTAAACTGTAGGGCCAACATACTGTTTGTTTTTGTTTTAGGTTTGAGAAAGACTCACTTTATCAAGCTACTACTTTGGTACTGTAAAATATACTTTTTCTGTGCTATTTTCCAGTGCCTACTTCTTAATAGGAGAAACTTGATAGCTTCCCACTTCAAGCAACAAATTTAATTGCTATGAAATGGCACTTGGGAAAATGTTAAACATAAAAAATATTTGACTTTAATAACTTTGCAAATGGTCTTCTCATTTATTTCTATATGAATCCTAATCACTGTTATTCTTAAGAATATTAACTATCTCCATGCATTTCTAAAATGGAACAGGCACATCCAATGAGTTTTACCATGCATTTATCTTTGATAGTTGGGTTAACTTACAAAAATTCAATTGAATGTTTAATACCCCCAAATTAATTTGGGTGTATGGAGATGTTTTTCCCTTGGGACCCTTTAAATACACTTGACTATTAATAAGATCACATGAAACACTGAATAAGTCATTATAAGACTAAGTTGTTAAAAACAGCATTTATTTAAGAGTTCATACAGAATAAAGTAACACTTATTTGTTACTATTTTGAAAGAGGCATTATGGTGGGACAAAAAAGCACGATTTAAATGTGTATTGTGTGTATATATATATTTAAATACATGCAGTTATTCTGCAGTTCACCAGGTTGGTGCCTCAGTAGATACATAAGCAAGTAGACAGTTCCTGCTGGAAATTCTTTTTCAGTTTAAGTGCTTGATATCTGCATATCTAACTAAGATTAGAAAAATATCACCGGAAATGTCCTAGGCCTTCAGCCTTCTGGACTATTAAAGTGTCACCAGAGTTAAGGAACATTTCTGGATATGCTTCCAGTGACATCTGTTATGGAAAAGAGGAAACCTTTGTAAAATATTTCATATCTTTGGTCAATGATTTACCTTTTGTCCATATATTGATAAATCAGTCACTTCTGAATTAACACTGAATTTCACTGACCAACTGCATTGTTAAAGAAGAGAGTAACAGCTACTATGATATCATAACAAAAGCCAGTGCCTATTAGAGACAAGAGTGTAATGCACACTTTTTCAACACTTGCCACTCGTTATGGACGCACACACACATATCACACCTACATATCTTCATAATGTTTCCCACACAGAAAAATATTTGCGTAAGATCAAGTTTTTTTCTTCCAATACTTTCGGCAACTGTTTTCTCAAAATTATTTTCCCTCTGGAAAGTCATCTGGAATTAAAGGGTTTTGTGGGGGGGGGGGTTGTTTGTTTGTTTTTTTGCAGAAATCCTGTTCAAAGGTCCCTTTCATCACCTGCATCATATTAATCTCATCTAGGTTCCCTGCTGCTGGTGTGCATCTCAGCCAGGCAGACAGAGGGCCGCAGTTGGAATGAACATCATTCATTCAGGGAGTTCAACCAGGAAAAGGAGAAGACATGGCGAGCTGGCTCAGAGTCAGCTCCATTCCCACTCCCTGAAGCTGCAGCCTGTACCTGGAGGGGAGGGTCTTCAAATCCAATCTGCAATAGAAGAGAATCTGAATCAGAGGAAGAAGAGCCTAATCCTTTTGGGTTGGTCCAGTCACTTTTCTACTCAGGAGAAATGATAATAATAATTATTATTATAAAGGACATAATTATTATTAGGGATGGAAAGCAAGCTCAGGCTTTCTTGGCTATGGCCAAGAGCCATGAATGTAATTCACACTCATGATTCAAAAAGGGGCAGCAGTGATGCATGCAATGGAGGAAAGTTCTTGGGAAAGAGTCCAGGCTATTGTTTTTAAGTCCACTTGTATATGATTTACTGAGATGAAAATGGCATTGAACTCTAATAGGAATTTGCGGTTAGAAAAGTCTGCAATGTACAACATGATGACTATAGTTAACATTGCTGTATGACATATTTGAAAATTGTTAAGAGAGTAGACTCTTAGGGTTTTCATCACAAGGGAAAAAGCCACAAGTGAAAAACCATTTTTTTCTTTTTGGCATCTATAAGAGATGATGGATGTTAACTAAATTTATTGTGATAATCATTTCATAATATATGTAAGTCATATCATTTATAACAAACTTATAGTATATTTTTTGCAAAGCTGCAGCTTAGTTTTGAGCAAATCATGAATGAAAGAACTTTTCTTTCTCTAGGCAATAACATCTAATAACATCAAAATTTCTAAAGAGATATCTTTTATATAGATGTCTCTATAAAAGGTATCTATCTTTTATAGACCCCAGAGAGATACAGTTGTGATTTTGAAGTAATTGATCAATCCGATCTCATAAGTGAAATTTATTTCTGTTGTCTTGAATTTAAAAAATAATAATGAAATGGGGGACAATCATAAAAAAGTCTTTCTGAAATGCAATTAGATGTATAAACTCAGACACTACATTTAAAGGTACTCTGACATGGGCATTAAGGAAGGCATGTGATGTGATGAGCAGGGTGTTATATGCAACTGGTGAATTATTGAACTCTACATCTGAAACTAACATTCTATATGTTGGCTAATTGAATTTAAATTAAAAAAAAAATGCTCAGTCTCAAAAAAAAAAAAAAGGTACTCTGACAAACACAGTTCTTCCTAGAACTACTGAAGATGGGCTAACATATTCTGATGACTTCACTGGTAAGATTATCCCACTGGATTAGAATGGCACTGATTTCAAAGCAATGAGGTAGGCACATGCATTCAATGCTGAAGCCCTGAGTAATTTTATGAAGCTGCTGTATGAATGGACGATAGCTGGCATGACGAAGCAGAACTTTGGTAAGTGCACTGTTGTTGTTGACACTTAAAATAGTTTCGAGTGAAAAATGAGTGCTTTTCCTGCATCTTACAGATTTTACCCTAAATATATGTTTTGGGGTAATGTTTCAAGTTCAGTAAAATTGTCCCAAGTCTTCATGGTCTTGGGATTATCCTTCCCACTTTGACGGAAAGTTGAGAAGCGTCATGAAATCATACTTGTTTACAGTAGAATAAAACTGAAGCAAGTAGTTTTCCATGAAGGAATAGTTGAGACATCAAGTGAAAATGGGCTTTAAAAAAAGGCTGCCATTATGCTATTAGGTTCGGTTTGGTAATGGGTTAGATTCCTCAGTGTCCTTGAAGTTGATGTGGGAAAAACAATATCTGGACAGAATCCTAAGCCTGTTTATGCACATCAAACTTTTCTCTTCCCCACTGTGGTCACATTACTCTAACTAATCCTAAAAATAAAAAACCAAAATAAAACAAAAAGCAAACAAAAAAAATCCAAACCCAAGTGATCTGGACATATCAGTGATCTGTAGAGACCTTTTCCTGATCATTTTATAGGACTAAATCTGAATTCTGCCTAAACAAACAAACAGACCACCAGTGTTCATTCTGTAGCCTCTTTTCCTTAAAAGCAACCCCTAATCTAGAGGAATCTTCCATGACAGCTGTTCTGAAATACCTAAAAGTGCAAAACTAGTTGGGTAAGGTATATTCTGTAGAGAGACACTGCTGGTGGCTAAGGAACCATTTGATACTGCTTTTGGGACTAATATATACTTTTGCGCTTTTCTGCACTTGAGATTAAAATCTATCTTCTATTGAAAGCATTCTATCTATTAGTACCTGACAGCCTTCAAAACTTGGTATCAAGTAGTCTGGGTTTGCTCCTTCTACATCCCCATGTTTTTGTGCAGTCATTAGATTTCCTTCTAAATTTTATGGACAGGTGCTGTCTTTTAGAGAAGAGAGGCCAATGCCAGAATGGGTGCCAAGACCAAAGATTTATCCTGAGTATTTTCAGGTGATTACACTATCTCCTTGGTCACGTATATGTAAACTTGGGGACCCACCAACCATCTCAGCAAAGATGTTCTATGTGAAGAGGCTGATCCTGGTTTTGAATCCTTATTTACTAGCTGTATGTCTTGGATAAGTCAGTTAACCTCTCTGAGCCTTAGTTTTTTCTTTTTGTAAAACAGAGATGAGACCCTATCTCACAAGGCTGTTTTAAGTACTGAATAAATAAAGTAATACACCTAAAACACTTTGCACATGCCTTACTTATATTACATGTTTTAAAAATGTGTATTTCCTCCTTCCCTCCCTCCCTTCCTTCCCTCTTTTCTTTCTTTCTTCTTAGTGAAGAGGCTTTCCTACCATGCAGAATCACCTGGGGACTGGGGACTGCTTATGAGGAAACATATACAGCAGCAGTGACCCCCAGTAAGGAAAGACAATTATATTTTCAATGCTCATCTTGTCAGAATTGGATATTATAGGATTTAATTCCTGTGGCATATTGTAATTATGATTATCCGTGACCTGTCCAGTGTCTCTCCATGTGGCCCAACTTTATATATGGCTCTTTCCTAAAGGAAGAATAAGTTAAACATTTAGAAACTTCCTTTCTATAAGTATAGCCCATTAAATCATAGTTTTTCCTATAGCCTTCCTCAAATAGAATTGTATAAAAAAAAATAAAAAGAATTAGATATACACAGTTCTTTAAAAAGTTTTCCAAATGCTGGTTCTCCATCACAGGAAATGATATTTCTTGGGAATACAGATGTTCCATGAAGCTGAACAAAAGACAGAAAATGACAAGCATTGAACTTCCCTACCTGCTTTTGAGTTTGTCCTGCATTTCAGCTTACTTTGAGATGTATAAAAAGATGAAGAAAGGATTATTATTTCCTTATTACTTCTAAATTTTACACATTTTTCTCAAGAGACCAAACAAACTTCCAACCATCACCTAACACTATATTGTATCATCATGGGGCTTCAGATAATTTGAGAAATGAATTTTAGTCATAAAATAAAAGCAGGAAATGGATGAGGGAGGCGGCATTTTCCCTGTCCCAGCTGTGAGAAGCAATTCAGTCAAGATCCACAAAAGACCATAGAAGGGAGTGACACATTTGCTTAGGAGAAAGACTCTTTTTCTTAGATGAACTTGACCAGGAATGCTGGATATTCATGAACCAGACCTACTCAGAAAATCTTTTTCTTGGATTTTTTCCCTGTTACTACCAAATGTTTTTTGAGAGGGAAAAAATTAATGTCAGATTATGTTGTGAGGGTTTTACTCCATAGAAGAGCAACGTGATGAGAGGTTCTTCTACCCAGAGCTGCATGATGTGCTCACATCATCTAGAATCATTTCTTGTTGATGGGGACTAAAAAGCATGTATTCTTCCAGAGGCTTGTGGACATCTGTCTGTGTGTACAGGACAGTTCCAGGTTATGGACAGTGTTTACTTGCTCTGAACTGTGTGGCTGAGTGGTATTTTGACAAAAGTTTGAATTAGTTGCAAACATTAAAAAGTCAGGAGCAAGAATGTGGAGAAATAGAAGCCCTTGCGCACTGTTGGTAGGAACATAAAATGGCACAGTTGCTGTGGGAAACAATGTGGCAGTTCCTCAAAATACTAAACATAGAATGTGACCCAGCAAGTTCACTTTTGGGCATATACCCAAAAGAGATGAAAGCAGAGACCCAAACAGATATTTGCACACCTATGTTCATAGAAGCACTATTCACAGGATCCAAGGGGTGGAAGCAACCCAAGTGTTCATCAATGGATGAATGGATAAGTAAAATGTGGCATATACATAGAATACTATTTTTTTATTTTTATTTTTTTTACATAGAATATTATTGAGCTTCATAAAGGAAGAAAATTTTGACATGTGCTACAACATGGATGAACCTTGAGGACATGCTAGGTGAAATAAGCCAGTCATAAAACAACAAATACTCTGTTATTCCACTTCTAGAATACAAAAAGTTTCTAGAGTAGTCAGGTTCATAGAAACAGAAAGTAGGATGGAGGTTGCCATGGGCTGGGGGAAGGGGGAAAATGGGAAGTTGTTTTTTAATGGGTATGGAATTTCAGTTTTGAGAGATGAAAAATTCTGGAGATTGGTTGCACAACAATGTGAATATATTAAGATTACTGCACTGTATGCTTAGAAATGGTTAAGATGGTAATTTTTATGTTACGTGGGTTTTAACACAATTAAAATTTAAGAAAAAAAATGGAGACTTCACATTAAAATCTGGATTTGCAGGTTCTCTTGGCAAAGCAGAAATGTGGCAATCCAGAACCTGCATAGAGAGCCTTAGCTCTCTCCTTGGACTGGATATGTTCTCTCTCTCTCTCCTTCTCTCTCTCATCTCCTGATTTCCATCTTGCCTACTACTCCCTTTTGCCGCCTCTGCTGCAAGGCTGATTTTAGGGGCCATTTGTACTGTGCTTGTATAGTTGCTATACTCAGAGTAAAGAGGAAAGCAAACTGTATCTTGTATTTATGCTTTGATTAACATTGCTTTTTTTACCTGGCTTGCTTTTTCATTAATGTTACCTTTGTGGTCTCTAAGGCTAGTTTTTTGTAGGAAAGTCTCAAAGAAAAGAACATGAAATGCTCAATGGAATCTTTGGCTTGATTTTTATGCTAAATGTGATGTTTTTTTAAAGCCAACATGCTTCTTTTGGCAAGATTCTTGACAATCAAAGCATGAAGCTGCCTTCAATGCTTAATTGAAGCCAGATGTGTCCCTGCACACTTAACATGGGGGCGATAACTGGGTGCAGTTTAGTGAACATGCTCTTTTTTTAGCCTGGGGGCAATAGCAGCAACCCCTTTACCTAAATGCATCCTGTACCACATAATTCACTGACTGAACAAAACCAGATGCTTTCCTGATAGTCACTCTGGCACAAGTCTGGATAGTCACATTTAAGAGGGAAAATATTTTTTTAGCTGGCCCAAAGTCAAGAGTAAGCTCTCTGATCAATCGCTGGTGCCCTCAGGCTTCCTGTAGGCTTCCCAGGGGCTTCAAGAGATGCCAGCATCTGCTTTTCTCCAAATCATCATTCTCTCTACCACCAATGATCCTGGTCCATTATCATTTACCTGCCTGTGTTCCATTTCCTCAGCTCATCCAGGTGATAGTAATTTATCTGACAAACTGAATTACAACCAAGACATTAATGGATGATGATGGTTTAATGCACACCGCTGCCATATAGCATGAAATGTCCATGTCTTATCCTGAGGGACAACTGTGGTAGACATGGGAGTCACTATTACAGGCCATTGAAGGGATACTGGGGCAGTGAGGAAATTTGTGTCTAAGTCCCCATGCTTGGGCCTCTATCTCTTCTCTGCTACAGGGAATGCCAGTCACAAATTCAACCTGACAGAAGGATCTGGTTAATACTACCTATTAAATTCCAGTCTTCCCTGGCCAATCCAGAAGTTCCCTTGCCCATCTATAATGAAATCCATTTTCCTTGAAGGAATGTGGATAGAAGGGATAAAGCTAGACTTGAGGCTTCTGAGTGGGCAACCACTCTGTTCCCACCCTGACCTACTAGGCTGGTTCAGAGAAGCAAAGCCAGATACTAGGAACAGGTGTGAGTAGGATTGCTGAGGTCATGCTTATAATGCTTATTCAGAAAGCCTAAACCTCAAGCACTGGCCTGCTCCCTACTTAGCATTCCTGAACCACAGGCCCTTGGATAGCTTAAGCATTATGGATTCAAGACTGGAAAAGAGAGTATGGCCAAGAGCCTGAAACATGCATCAGTATCTGAGGAATAATTGAGGTGTGGTCTGTAATTCACAGCCAAGAGTCTAAGCCCTGGAAATTCTGCTGGGCTGGTCTTTCACCATGTCATTTCTTTCACAGGAATATAGACATTTCTGCTTGGTGGCAGAGCAACTGAGATGCATTTAGAAAACACAGAGCTGTGTAAATATAGCACACTCTCCATGAATGCTAGAGGAAGAAGAAAAGAGGTATTCTCCAAAGGATCTACAGAAGGAAAACACCCACTAAAAAGCATTTTTTTCTTGGGAGGATCCACAGCTGTACACACTAAGTAAAAAAAGGAGTGAAGGGAGGGGGTGCCTGAGTGACTCAGCTGGTTAAGTGTCCAACTCAATTTTGGCTCAGTCATGATCTTGGGGCCCTGGAATTCAGCCCTGCATCCTCAAGCTTTGCACTCAGTGGGGAGTCTGCTTAAGATTATCTCTCTTCCTCTGCTCCTCCCTATGGCTGCTCACATGAGCTCGCTCTCTCTCCCTCTCTTTCTTTGTCTCTCTCTCTAAAATAAATAAATAAACCTTTAAAAAATGGGCAAAGGGATTTGATTTGGGGGCTTTGTTGTTACTAACTGCTTCTTTTTGCTAAGTGGAGACCAGAAACCAGAATCATTTCCTCAGATCTATGAAACAAGAAGAAATCAAACCCATCTACTTTTTCTTAACCCAGAGTAAGATTTATGGTGTATAGTGTTTGGTTTGTTTTAAACATGGTATTTAGGCATTGATGGGGTCAGTATGGGGAGCAGGAAGAAGCTAAAACGGTATCATCGACTGGCAAAAACTTAAAGCCAGCCTTCTTCTCAGATATGGACGTGATGATGGTGTATTCAGCATAGAGTGTGTGTTCTCACCCCTCTGAAAGAAGTACTGAATTACAAAGAACTGCTAGTTGGATTATTAATTCCTCACACACAGGAGTTTCTGGGTCTTGTGAAGGTTCTCTCTAGAGCCATGGGAGGTTGACAGTATTATTATGCCCAATTTATGGCTGAGAAATCTCAGGCTCAGGAAGGCTGAAGACCTTGCTCAAAATAACTCTAATGAGAGTGCTGAGAGTTAGTGACCACAAATCCAAAGACAAAAGCTGGCTCTATTGAGCATGTGAGACTTGGGGGAGAGGCACATTCCACCTCTGAAAGTCAGAAAGAGGCATGTTGGTCAGCAGCATGCAGTGCAACTAACTAAAGGATTGGAGTGCTGTCATTGCAAAGGTCAGCTACGTGCCTGCAAGCACTGGAGGCCTAGAAACTGTCCTGTGAGGCTGTGCCAATGTGTCAAGAGTGGTGAATCAAAGCAGGGGAGCCCTTGCTCACACTATTTCTGCTTCAGTCATCACCCCAGGTAAAGTAAGGGTTCACTCACTTTTCCTAGATGTAAGCTTGGTGTATAGTATATTGCATATGCACACTCCACAGTGGAGGGCAAGGGATCACTGAACTCTTAGCTCCCACTGCTCTGTAACCTTGAGCAAGTCACACATCCTCTATGATCCTCCACCATAAAATGTGTAAGTTTAATGATTCCTATTGTACAGAGTTGTGAGGTTTAAATGAGAGAACCTCTGCAAAAGACTTTCTAAATGATAAAGCAATGTACACATATTAGTTACAGCATTGCCACACGGCATTGATTTTTCAGATGCATTAACATGGTGGTAGATTAATTCTTTGCTTTGTGCGTTGTAGTAGGAGAAAAGGTATCGCATGGAATTCACTGAGATAGGTAAACAATGACAGAAAACATCCACAGTATGTACAATACTAACAAAGGTCTTAGGTTAAATCAGAATAATAAACAGTTTTAAGACACAGGAAGCAAAACTCGACTAGCTATGTCTAACAACTCCCCGAGAGAGCTCTCCCTGGTGCCTGCGTTACTGTTTTCATGGAATTGTAGGGCTGTAGGCACGGGTTGCCAGGGGAAATGAATTCATTATACTGCTCGCACACAATTTATATTATATTTCCCTCTTTGAGATGGATACATCCATTTTAGCTTTCTATTAAAGTAACCTTTACCAAGGATGCTATTTGATCCTGAGAAATATAGCCTACAGTTTTAGTATAGATATTTTTTATCCTAGAAAAGCCCCCAAATTGACAGTTATTAGGATGTCACTTTCCCAACAGGAAAAAAAAGGCCAGAAAAAGAATTGCAGTTGAAAAATACAAATGAAAAAGCATTAATAATGTTAATGCAATGGTCTCATTAAAACTTACTTAAGAAAAACCTTACTCTCTCCTACAGCTTTTTCTATCTGAAATAACTGCATTTTATTATCATAATTTCTTGTAATTGCCAGAGTTATTAAGTCCTGGATAGTGCTACATAGTAAATGTAGGCCAGTCCTGAGCCCTGATCAATTTTCTCTCTATTTTTACCAAGCTTGAATTCCAGCACAGTCAGGGCGCTGGCAAATCAGCGATTTGTAAGCTTGAATATCCTAATTTGTAAAACACAAGCAGTTGCTCTCAGTAGGGATTTCTGTTTGAAAATAATTGACACCCTGGATCCCTCAATTAAATTTAGAGAACATAGTTAAATTTTCATTCATTTCAGTTTGTTTTGGAAAATTGAATAGATCATTTCAAAGAATACGGGACCTACAGTCACACTCATGGGAAATCATGTTCTTAGTCTCCTGCTTTGTTTTTTTAAATCTTCTGTAATACTTCGTGAGATTAATCTCACTCAGAAAAGCAACTTTCCAGCCCTCTGGCCTCCAACATCTCTCACCTCTCAGTCTCAAGTGGAACTAGAATTGATATTTGACCTTGAAAGCAGGATGAATGGTTTGGTCTCAAAGATCATTTGCATGAAAATAATTTTATCTTTTTGTGTGTGACACCTATGAAGACCCAGGGTTCCACATGCTGCTTTTCCTTGGAACTTCTAATATTCATCCTGTTTTAGGAAAATATGAATATTTTCTAGGAGACTGAATCTTGGGATGATGAGAAATTTGATGAGGTCTCAGATCTGGGGACACATGTATTGGTTTCTGAGAATCTAGGAAATAAACCCTTCAAGAAGGGAAAAGACTGCTAGCGCCTGCCTGTTAAATCATAGGCTGGTTTCCTTTCTTCTTTCCTTCTTCCTTCCTCTTTCTTTTTTTTTTCTTCCTTCTTTCCCCTCCCCCATTCTCTCTCTCTCTCTGATGAAATGCTTTTAATTTTTCTCTGGGAGCACCTTTGTAACCTCACAGGGTAACATTTATAGTGCCTGGATTGGGAAATAAGATGGTATGGGCTGGTTTTCCTTGGTGACACTTGCTGACTGGCCTTACTTCCACACATTCCTTTTACTATTTCAGAGTAAAGAGATTTGCAAATGACCTATCAGAAAAAAAGGCTAGTATCCAAAATCTATAAAGAACCTATCAAATTCTGTACCTATAGAACAAATAATCCAGTCAAGAAATGGGCAGAAGATATGAACAGACATTTCTCCAAAGAAGACATACAAATGGCCAACAGACACAGGAAAAAATGCTCAACATCACTTGGCATCAGGGAAATACAAATCAAAACCACAGAGAGATACCACCTCACACTGGTCAGAATGGCTAAAATGAAAAAGTCAGGAAACGATAGATATTGGTGAGGATGTGGAGAAAGGAAAACTCTCTTACACTGTCGGTGGGAATGCAAGCTGGTGCAGCCACTCTGGAAAACAGTATGAAGTTTCCTCAAAAAGTTGAAAATAGAGAGCTATTCTATGACCCAGCAATTACAACTACTGGGTATTTATCCCAAGATACAAATGCAGTGATCTGAAGGGGCACCTGCACCCTAATGTTTATAGCAGCAATGTCCACAATAGCTAAACTGTGTCAGGAGCCCAGATATCCATCAACAGATGAATGGATAACGAAAATGTGGTATATACACACAATGGAATACGACTCAGCTGTCAAAAGATGAAATCTTGCCATTTGCAATGATGTGGTTGGAACTAGAGGATATGATACTGAATGAAATAAGTTAGAGAGGGATCCCTGGGTGGCGCAGGGGTTTGGCGCCTGCCTTTGGCCCAGGGCACGATCCTGGAGACCCGGGATCGAATCCCACGTCAGGCTCCCGGTGCATGGAGCCTGCTTCTCCCTCTGCCTGTGTCTCTGCCCCTCTCTCTCTCTCTCTCTCTCTGTGACTATCATAAATAAATAAAAATTAAAAAAAAAAAGAGTTTAAAAAAAAAAGAAATAAGTTAGAGAAAGACTGTTATATGATCTCACTCATGTGGAATGTAAGAAAGAAAACAGGATTGTAGGGGAAGAGAGGGAAAAATAAAACAAGATGAAATCAGAGAGGAAGACAAAACCATAAGAGACTCTTAACCAAAGGAAACAAACTGAGGGTCACTGGAGGGGAGGGGGTAAGGGAAAGCAGTAACTGGGTGATGAACATTAAGGAGGGCACATGATGTAATGAGCACTGGGTGTTATATAAGACTGATGAATCACTGACCTCTACCTCTAAAACCAGTAATACATTATATGTTAATTAATTGAATTTAAATAAAATTTAAAGAATAAATTGAAAAAAAGTATAAAAAGAAAGAAAGAAAAGAAAAAGAAAAAAATAGAAAGTAAGAAAGCAAGCAAACAAGCAAGCTAGCTTGGTGCTGGAAATCCCTGGCCCATGATAAGGTGGCCTCTGGTTTAGATAAGACAAGGAGTGAATTAGGGCATAAGTGTGTCATGAAAATATACAGAGACATTAGCTTATAAAGCAATTTACATCAGAACTAAAAATAGGGCACCACAGGCCCGTGACAACTAGTCATTGAATCATAAAGTTCAGCCTAGTCACTTAAAAGCATTAGATATGTCAGCTATCTCAGTCTTCATATACTTGGCCCTGTACATTGCTGGAGGAGAAAGGGGAGACAGGGTCATTGGATTTGGGCTATCAGGCCTTCCCCATTGCCAGACACTTGGAACGCCTTAAGGATTGTTAGCACCTTTCTTCTCCAGGCTCTCCCCACCTGCCTTCTAACTTTGTTAAGCTACCTTAAAAGATAGTATATGTGTATGAGGACCTTCCTTACACCCAGTAAAGCAGGCAGCCATACACAAAAGAGAAAAGAATTTTGTTTTGTTTACCACTTATCTTGGGATAAATTCTTCAAGACAATAAAATAATGCTAAATATGAATGCACCTAAACAGAGTTTCAAATGCATGAGGCAAAAGTGATAGAATTGCAAGGATAGATACACCAACTCACAGTTATAATCAGAGATCTCAAACTTCCTCTCTCAGCAATTGATAAAACAAGTCAACAGAAAATCAATAAGAATATTATAGATTTGAACAACACTATCAATTAACTGACCTAATTAACATTTATAGAACACTCACCCAACAACAACAGAAAGTACAATGTTTTCAAATGCACATGAATCTTCAGCAAAGTTGAACATATTCTGGGCCATAAAACAAATTTTAAATTTAAAGGGATTGAGATTCCTATAAAGAGTATTCTCTCTACACAATAGAATCAAACCAGATATCAAACAGAAGGATATCTGGAAAATCTACAAATATCTAGAAAATAAACACTACTTATCTAAATAACTCCTGAATCAAAGAACAAATCCTGAGGTCAATTAGAAAATATTCTGAATTAAATGAAAATGAAAATACAACATATCAAATCTTGTGGGATGTAGCTGAAGCAATGATTAGAAGAAAATTTATAGCATTAAATGCTTACATTAGAAAATGAAATATTTCAAATCAATAATTTGTTTCCACCCTAAGAAACTAGAAAGCAGAGACAAAATTAAACCCAAAGTAAGCATAAGGGTGAAAATAATAAAGAGCAAAGATGAATAAAATATAAAATAGAGAGAAAAAAACAATAAAGACAAATAAAACAAATAAAGTGGAGGGCTTACATTACCTAATATAGGGACTTTTATAAAGCTATAATAATCAAGACAGTGTGGTATTGGCAGAGGGACACAGATCAATGGTTCAAAGTAGAGCCTTCAAGTAGACCTGAACATGTATGGTTATTTGAGGACACAGATCAATGGTTCAAAGTAGAGCCTTCAAGTAGACCTGAACATGTATGGTTATTTGAATTTCTACAAAGTCATCAAGGACTGAGGGAAAGGATAGCCTTTTTCACAAGTAGTGTTGAAACAAATACCTATATAGAAAATAGACAGGGATGCCTGGATGGCTCAGCGGTTGAGCATCTGTCTTTGGCTCAGGGCATGATTCCAGAGTCCCTGGGATCAAGTCCCACATCGGGCTGCCCACCAGGAGCCTGCTTCTCCTTCTGCCTATGTCTCTGCCTCTCTCTGTGTGTCTCTCACGAATAAATAAATAAAATATTTTTAAAAAGAAAATAGTCAAGAAACATCCTCGATCTTTATCTCACAATACAAAAATTAACCTAAAATGATCTTAGAGCTAATTTAAGAGCTGAAACTACAAAAATTCTAGAAGAAAATGAGAGAAAATCCTTGTGGTTTTTGAGTTGAGCAAAGATTTCTTAAGACACAAAGAACACAAAGCATAAAGGAAAAAATGACAAATCGAACTTCATCAAAACTAAAAATGTTTGCTCTTCAAAATACACTTAAGAACATGTAAAAGCAAGCCACAAACTGGGAGAAAATATTTGCAAAACATGTCTGATAAGGGAGTTTTATCCAAAATAACGTTAAGAACTTTCACAACTTTCTAATAAGATAACCCAAAGAAAGTGGGCAAATGTGAACAGATACTTCATCAAAGAAAATATGAAAATGACGTAGAGGCACATGAAAAGATGCTAAACATCATTAGTCATTGGGGAAATGCAAATTAAATGACATAGCATACACTTCCATTAGAATGGCTAACCTGTGAAAGATTGAGACAATACCCACTGGGATGCAGGGAGGGAATTAACTGCAAAGGTACATGAGGACACTTTGTAGAATGATGGAAATATTCTACATCTTAATTGTGGTAGTGGCTACATATTTGGCTATTTGCCAAAACTGAACTATAACACTTAAAACAGGTAGATTTTCAAGCCACATATCGTTCATCTCTTCATCTAGTATTCTGTGATTACCTCTACTATGTACATTCTAAGAATTTGCTCTACTGGGCAGTGATGTCTCTAAGTGTCTTTAGGTAGACTTTAGAGTTGAGCCATCATGGATTTTTTGGAGTTCATGGCATCAAAAGTGGCCATCACATCTGTGTAAATATTCAGCTGAAGGAAGAGATTTGGAAGAATTTGGGAAATGGACATTTATGGAAGAGCTTCAAGGCAAGACATATATTTTGAGAAATGCGTTGGACTGTCTATTTCACTGCGAACCTGTTACTACTGTCCCTAAGTGTGGCTTATGTCAGGCCTGAGTGTGGCTTATGTCAGGCCTCCCAATGAAAACATCCTGAAACAATTATAAAATTCTTAGTATAAAGTTTTTCACTCTCCACTGTGTAAATAGATAGACCTTTTCTTTGAGTAGTTGCTTCATTATCCCAGTGAGAAAATGGAGGCTCAAAGAAAATAAATGCCCAGAGTCGGTGTAGAGAAGCAACAGGACAGGAACCTAAGTCCTTTTTACTGATTTCATGGATCCTTCCAGTGCCTAAAACTTAGTAGGATTTCTACCCAACTTATCTATTTTCAGGCTTGAAGAAAGGAATGTGAAAAGGAGCTATCCTATTAAAAAAAAAAAATAGCTATGATATAGTAAAACTTTTTAGGTTCTCTTATAACCACAACTTCATACTCTGGTGACCACAACTTCATACTCTGGTGAAATCTATGAATTCTGGTTCTTTATAGAGGCAGAAATTGCAGAGATTTTAATGTCAAAGTCCCTATCTCCAAAGCAACTGACTCTCATTAGGATGTGGAGCCGGGGATGGAAGGTCCTCTGACCTTGAGGCAGCTGCCATAGTCCAGCTCAAGTATCAGCCAGAGCAGCTGCCAACTTAATCCACCATATAGGAAGACATTTCTCTGGAAATCTCTGTTCCCTGAGCAGCTCTCATTAAACAAATTGGATAAATTCTTCCACACCAGGCCAGTAAACTTCATTAGGAAGGGAGGAAGGGGAATAGGGAAGGTCTTTCATTGTTGCTGCTCCCACCTCTGGAAAATCTGCCACATGTATTTCAGTAAAATACTCAATTGTCCATAGGTGTGGGTCGTGGGAGTGGTCCTTGTCTCAACACCCAGGTATGGTTTGCATGTAAGTTGTATAGGAAGAGAAAGGGCAAAGGAGGGAAGCAGACTGGGCCCAGAAACGGCCTCAAGAAGACATGCCCAGGAGATGAGGCTCACAGAGACTGCTGTCCAAGGGCAGCTGATCTGCCCTCTTCCCACTTTATTATTGCCCTGTCCTCTAATATTGACTATGTCACTTTTTCAAATTAATTTAAAAGTTAACGTATGAAGTAGATCAAATGCTATTTTCCCCAAATTCTCTTTGCATTGACTGAGCATCCAGCAGGTATGGCCTAGAAAGGTGGAAACTTAGAGGGCAATTTTGCAGCTAAAGACCAGTTCATGTCCAGGGGTTTTCTGGGAGAAATAGGATATTACAGGATTCAAAGTGCATCCTGCAGAAGAGTCTCTTGTCTATGGGATTCAGTTTTGCCACAAGGCTGAAGACAAAACTTGTTGAGAAATTTATTTATTTATTTTTTTCAAGAATGAAGGTGGGGAAAGCAACAAAGCTTCTCTGATCTAACAAAAAGCAGAATCCCAGTTCACCACTGGTGGAGACTGCTGATGTCTGGTTTTTGCCGTGACCGGTTTCTAACTCATAATCTGCCTATGTAATTAGGTGAAGAGAGAAGGTACAGGAGAAAGTGGAGATTGTATGGAATCAGAAATCACAGGCAGCAAAGGCAAGGGCAGGTATTACTGTATAAATAGCTGTGAAGAAAGCACCTGGAAACAGAACATTTGCCTTCTTAAAAGTTTGAAGGTGACTTTAGTGAGTTCACAAATCAGTATATGAGCCTGAGACGCTTGAGATTCTAAGGCAACCTTATTCCCTAACATGTAGTAAAGAGAGGTAAGACCACCTGGAAATAAAGGAGAACTTCTGTATCACATCCTAAATGTCCACGGAAAGACTAATGATAAAGTATGAAATTCCAATAAGCTAACTTTGCACTAGACAAATATTAATCTAGTGAGTTGGGTTCTGAGGTGGTAAAAGTAAAGCAGGCCTGCAAAAAATTTACAGAGGCCAGGAATCTGATACTATGGTGAGGTCTCTATTGATCTGTCCATATTCTTTGCAATAGTGAATGCCAATCACCGTACTCCAATGCACTCCCATAGGTCTCACCCTTATCTTAGCAGACAGGCGTGTGAATGTCAGGGTAGGTGACATGGACTCAGTGGATGGCAGACAAGAAGCATGACTCTCCCCCTGCAGCCTCAGAGAAGCATTACAAGAATATCTGGCAACAAACCCCAAAACCTGAATTCTCAGAATGTAAACTGAACTCTTCAGACAATTATTCAGATCCACGGTTACTCAGGATATTCCCATAAAATATGGAGTTCTCTCTCTCTCTCCCATTTGCCCCACTGAGCCCATGGCCAATACTTCTGCCCACTGCTCTTCACCACAAATAATAAGCAGACTATAAGGACACTAGGAACATTCTAGGGTACACAGGTTTCTGGCTATTAGACATTGGGGGAGAATCCTACTCACACATAGCTACAGACATGACAGAGACCCATGGAGATCCTACTGTCATTGCTGAACATACAGCTAATGAGGCAGAAAGGAACTATGATGGGAGCTTCCAGAAGAGTCAATGTCAACTCACGAAAAAGTCAATGAGCCAGAAATAGCTGAGGCCTTTCAGCACCAGTCACCCTGAATTGCTTCTGAGCTACAGGCATAGGGAGCTGGGCCTCAGGTTCAGCAGGGTCATTTACTCAAAAGGACATGAGGTTTAAATCTTTAGATATTATTAAACTGATAATCTTCAAAGGGCTATTTAAGGACTAAGATGCCAGTTCCTAAACAAATCTTGTAACAGTATTTAAGAAAAGGCTTGGCTATGTGAAAGGTGTCTCAAAAATAAAGGCTGTTGCCTTTATGACTTTTCTTTGGTTCTTATTCATTATGTCTGGTTAGATGAACATTGATCTTCCTGCTTTTTATTTATTCAGATCTCACCTGGCTACAATCTCCTTGATGTTGCTGCATCCGGGATACCTTTCTCTCAGAGATCTTCTCTCTCAGGAAAGACTGTAGAGTCTGATGGACTCAAAGAGAACTGAGAAGTCACCTGGCCCACCTGCCCACCAGTGCAAGAATTGCCTGGGTATCTTTCACAGGAGTCATCTGGCCACATCCTGGGTTCCTCTGGCGTAAGCAAATGTACCTACTTAATCTAGGAAAACCCTATATATTCCTGAAACTGGCCTCCCCTAATGGTCGTTTTGGAGGGTCCACTCTTCCTGGATTACTGAATAATTGCCCACTGAGTTACTGTTCTGAGTCAGGATTCCCCTCCATGCAGGATTAGATAATGGAGCAATTCTCCTCAGGAAGGCACCTTGAGGTGATTGCATCATAGGGAGCTTGAAGCCATGAATATTATCTAGAACTCGGTTCTTTTTAAATGGCTGAACCTCAAAGTTGAGTAGAAATTTATCTCTGAGCCTACAGAGTAGGAACATTATGGAAGAAACTACATGAGATGTTAGTTAAGGGAAAAGAAAATATTTCCTACCCATTAAAGTAAAAATCAAGCACTGAATCTGACGCCAGATGTAGTGAAGTATAAGAAAAGCCAAAAGTGCTAGGCAGATTGCTAACTCCTGTGAGAAAACAAGAAGAAAGCTTCACTGATATTATCACAAATAATATTTTTCAACATCATTTAGATGGATTTTGCGTTTTGGTTTGGAGCCCTGTGAAATGCTCCTATTATGGGGTATTTATTGCACCACTGTTTTCACAAAACAGCTCCTCCAGACTCAACTTCCACTAAATATGTAAGAAATCCAGTGAACTTTCCAGAAATAAAAGTTCCTTTAAATTTTCTAGAAAACTTTACACTATATTTTTAACCTAAAAACTACCTCAAAATGTTTCCTCACATTATTTTTGTCATTTTTCACTTGTGAAAATAAGTATATGACACAAAAGCATGTTACTTTCAGTTTTCCAAAAATAACTTCCTTTTATTACCTCATGAAATTAAGGTTCGCTTAAGCAGATACAGTCAAGACAATAAGTAATATTCTGATTTTTGAAAAATGTATTTGTTGTTCGTAATCACCTGGTGACCCAGGAGCACGGAACCAGGGAATATTTCTTTGACATTCCTTGTCTGGACAACACTCGTATCCACACATCATTTAAGAATGTTCATAGGTATGGAGCAACCATGAGCATTCTTCCTTGTGAAGAAATGATAGAATATTTCTTCTATGGAATCTTTGAGCCATGCAAACATCTAACCCATAGTGGGAAAAAGATATGGCCTTCAAAGTACATTATAAAAAGGAAAAAAAGTATTAAGTGGCCCTTAAAAAAAAATCCCAGTGTAGGAAAACCTGTGTTTTTCTGCTCCCAGCAGCACATGTTTAGGAAGAGCTGGTTTAATCAAGCCAAGACTATCTTTTTCTAGCCATAGCCAGCACACTCCCAGAATCCATGAATCAATCAAAGGTTATTTTCCAGAGCAGACTTAGAACTCAATTCAAATGTGTTCCTTCAGGGTTGCTGGGAATGACACAGAAGCAGGTGATTAGTCTTTGGAAGCCCAAGGAGGACACAAAAACGGCTAAGCAAGGGCAAGTGGCCTTTGCAAGGGGGAGCCTGGGGCAGCAGCCAGTCACCGCAGACAAAGCAGCTTTCAACTGCATGCTTCAGGGCCAGGCTTGCTGGTACCCCTCCCCTGGGAAGCCAGGTGTGAGGTCACCACATATGGGTAGCGTGAAGTCCATGTGTTTCCTTTTTTTGTTTTCCCAGCCTTAAAAAGAATTAAAAAAAAAAAAAAAAAAAAAAAAAAACCCAGCCCAAATTGTGGGATGAGTGGTTTTCTGTTTTTTTTTTTCCCAAGCCATGGTTCCTTTCTGCCCCTTCGGAAGCCCTTCTTTGTTGCTGTGGTCCCAGCAAGACGCTAGGTGGCACGGGGGAGCATTCAGACACAAGAGCATCAACACTAACCTGAGAAGTAGCTGCAGGTGAACTAGTTTCCTTACCACTCACTGCTGCCCTCTCACTGGCTGCAGCTTCCGGCACTTCTGCCTTCTGCACATTCGAATCCTCAGAACCAGGAGGCCCTATGTGTCCCAGACCTTCGCTCCCTGGGGTGGAAGGTGGGTTGGTGGTGGTTTTCCGGGTTTGGCCTTTATACCAACTAGGGTAAAACAAGGGATCCGCAGTGTCCGTTGCTGCAGGGACTGGAGTTTCAGACTCTGTGGTCTGCTGAGAGCCAGTGGGCACCACCTCCCCCTTAATCGGGACAGATACATTCAAAAGTAAAAAATAGAAGAAGAAGAAGAGGAAGAAGAAGAAGAAGAAAAAGCAGTCGGTTTTAGTTCCCTTTGGGTTTGAAAACTGAGCTCTCTGTGCACTGCCTGATTTAGCATGTGGTTTAGCGCATCCCACCCCTCTGCAGGCAGTAAGGGAGGGTCAGCGCTGCCAGCGCCCCTCCATCTGGGAACCTGCACGTGCCCCCTCTTCTCTGCTGGGCTTGTCCCTCACTAGATGGTAGCCTGGGCAGACAGACAGCAGATGCCTAAAATGAAGTTTGCTTCTAAAACATCTGATAGAGCAAAAAGGTCAAACTCTTGGCCACAATTACTTTTTTTGACATTCTAAATGGGCTCCCCAAACCTCTTTTCTAAAATCCCAAATTGATCTTATTGATCAAATCCAATTCTCATTTGGTTAGCACAGCTCGAACCCAGCACAATCGGTACACCCAGAATGTCAAGATTCTAGGAACCATAAATAGTATTTCAGCCTGGTTTCCTATGGAGACCGAGCATAGAATATAATTCTCTAATTCAGGGTTTCCCCTCTGAGGTTTTGTTTCTACAGGTAATTGCATCCACTTTGAGGGCAGGTGCCAAACCAGGGCTGGTTTTTGGTGAAGCTACATTGCCCACAAAGTCCACAGGTGGAGACCTCTGCCAAAGTTGTCATGAAATCAGCACAAAGGCATGAAAACTGGGCGGTGACATCTCAAAAACTAAGAACCAGCCAGTCAGATACAGGATTTGGGATGGGTTACCTCCTAAGAAATTTGTATAATCATTAAACATAATCTCATCAAATGACAGATACACAGAAAACTAGATGCTATTTGTTCACTCCACGAAAGATACAGTTACATGTCAGGGTCAATGACAGGGACATAAACTAGCATGACTTTTCTATTTACTTTCTTTATCATCTACAGAAAATTAGGATTCTGAAGGTGTGATCATTTTTATTTCTCACCTTAGATTATTTCCTACCCTCTACCCCATAGCTGTATTCAGAGAAGACCCAATCTTCATGACATTGGCAATCTAAGAACTAACATGTTACACACATACCCCTCTCCCCTACATGCAGTTTTTCCAAAGATTGCCTCAGGGTTGAGGGTGCTCTTGGTGGGAAAATTGTGTGAAACTCGGTCTCATCAACTGGTTATAACAACTCTAAACCCATTGAATAACCTAGAGGACTTTTCCCTCTGACATTGTGACTGCTCTGAATTCTTTTTGTCTTCCACATACAAACTTCTGGGCTACAGCTACCTTTTTCTTAAGGTAGAATAAATTGTTTAGGCTATTCAGCAAGGAGACACACCTGTGTGTCCTGTAGGACAGAATCGGTGAATAGTTACCTGTGTCACAGGGGCCTCTGCAACAGGTGGCAGGGCTGGAGGTGGTTCTGGAGAGGCAACCAGAAGTGCCCCTGGGGCAGCCTGGAGCTCTGAGGCCAGCTGAGAGGGCTCCAAGGCTTTCTCCGGACTTTCATCTTCTCCTGATGACTCTGTTCGAACATTTTCTACCTCTTCCACTTCTCCCTCCTCCCCTTCTCCTTCTCCTCCTCCTCCTTCTCCTTCTCCTTCTTCCCCTTCTCCTTCTTCATCTTCATCTTCTGGTAAGATAATGTGTTTTTTAAATCATTATAATTACCACTGCAGCTATGAAATCAATTAATAGCCAGTACTTACAGCCCAGATTAAGGTCAGGGCTAGGAAAATCTTCTCCATCAGACACTGGACTATGGCCCAAGTATGCCATGCTGGGGCTTGTGCTTCTAGTTAAATGTGGACAGAAGAAATGTGAAGATGGGCCCAATCACCATCATCTTCCTTGTTCCCTCCCCAATACAAAGTGCAGTCTTTACTATTACCATGCACCATGCACCTGACCACTGCCATCATCCCCCCACCCCCCGCCCCCATAGTCCGGCCACATTTACACCATACCCTGTCACATCTGCAAGCTCCTGGAAGGTTGGGACTGGGACTGTCACTTACTTATCTCTGTTGAATTAAGTGGAAATGCAACTTTCTTCCCTATCTCAGAAAACATACAAAACCCTTGACTTGTTTTAATATCTTACCTCCTCTATCCAGTGAATGCTGACTTTTGCCACAGTTAATACTATCACTCTTTTCCTAACACATTGATCTTAATAGTCCCTCAGGCAATATTAAGGAGAAACAATATTAAGGAATTTTTTAATAAGATTCATCCTGAAGGTTTGCTTCTAAACTTACTTCTGTACACACTGATACAACTTCATAGCATTATTAATGGTGTAGCCAAAGAGCCTTGTCATCTAGATGGGCTAGGATGAATCAAGACAATCAAAGTTTTGGTCAGCTCCAAGGTTATTTTTCTCTTTTCAATTATTTCATGAGGACAGATTTCCAGGAGGGTGATCTCTGGACCAAATGGTAGGGATACATTTATAACTCATGAAATACAGCTGGTCACATAGAGCCAGTTTTGTTTCCAGGTGTGACTTATTCTGTGACTCATTACTATTCTTGCCCTCTAAAGTCTGATTAAGTGGATGTGCTACAATGTCTATCCAAATGTCTTCCACGTTTTATTTTTATCTCATCTTTAACCTTGCACTTGACACTTCACATCATTATGGTTAACACCCTGTGTAGGGTTGATGTTGAGACATCACCATCACCATCAATTATTAAGTATTTCACTACTCAGAGTCAAATGCCCAATAATGGCATTATAATAATAGGTGTTTTGCTGTGCAAAGCTAAATAAATACTGTCAATCAACTATACGAATTTGTAATGAAATAGAGTTTCACATTGGATTATGATCCTTGTATAATTGTCGGCATCCATTCTGGAGATGATTCTGAATCCCCCTTTCTTCTGCTGAACCCATCCGCAGCTTTCACACACCTGCAATTTTGGCCAAATGGTCACAAGAAAAACAAACCTCTGTAAAAATCAATTTCGCGTATTACTTTTTCTTCTCTATTGAGGTTGACTGTGAAGTGGTTCATGTTCTCATAACCATGTTCTATTTTCTCCATCTGAAATGCCTTCGATGCTTCAGAAATTCTGCAACAAAGACAAGTCACCACTTTCTGTCACTGTTTAATGTTTGATAGCCTTGGGTAAAAATGAAAAGTATGCATTTTTCCATAAAATGAAAATTACTTACTTTTGTAACAGGGTTTTGGCATTCTGTGAAAGCAAACAAAAGACAGGCCTACTTAAATTCTTTTCATCAAAGACTTAATTCTTTCCTCTGCTGACTCGGAAAATCTCAGAGCTTAGTTTCTAAATGCCGTGAATAACTGCTGTTTTATACCAAAACCCTCTTATATTTAAGTGATGTCATGGTCCCTTGAATATATGCTTATGAAGTTGTTTAAGCAGATGGAGATATGAACACAAAATAACCTTATGTTTTACTTGGTAAAATAAATCAAAATGAGATGTACATAAAATTACAAAAATATGATGACAACTACTTTTCCAGCACCCACCTTCTTGGTTAGTTCTATTAGGTACCAAAAGGATACTTACCTGCAGAAACACTGCCATTTCTGGCTCATCCATGAACTGGATTCCTGATTCAACCAACTTTGACACGTTTTCCAAATGATCAGAATACTTTTTGATCAAAGCACGGACATGTTCCAGTTTCTCCTCTTGGGTTCGGGTAATGACTTGGGTCATCTCATTTTTCCTCTCCTCCAGGATGCCATACAGGTAATCAAACTTCTCACAAAGTTCCTGCTTCTGTTTTCTGCAGCATTCCTGTTAGTTGGGTTAGCTCATGTTAGAAAGTGTTTGAAAGAGTGTCTATTTGGAGAAATCGCCTGGACGTTTTAGGAGATAAGAAAATTTACTTATATAGGGTATTTTTTTTCCTTGAAGCTGTCCCTTAGATATAGATTCCTATTGTGTTGATGCTTTGAAGACCTTATTTTAATATTTTTTTAAAAATGTTTTATTTATTTATTCATGAGAGACACAGAGAGAGAGGCAGAGACACAGACAGAGGGAGAGGCAGGCTCTTCGCACAGAGCACGATGTGGGATTCGGTCCCGATGTGAGATCATGCCCTGAGCCAAAGTCAGAAGCTCAACCGCTGAGCCACCCAGGTATCCTGAAGATCTCATTTTTATCAAATGTGATACTCATACAATCCAAAGTCAGCTGAATTTGCTAAATGGATCAATGATTTCTCACTATGTTCTTTATAAAATGGAGAATTTCATAGAAATTAGGAACAAGTTTTTAAAAAATTTTGTGTTGGTTAGACAGCTTATGGGTTAATATTTTGCCTTAGTGTGAGTGTGAGTATATGTGTGTGAGTGTAAGTATGTGTGTATGTGTAAGGAAAACACCATGATACTTCCTGGTTTGTATCCTTCAGTCTCTCTCTACTCCACCTGCACTGATCCTTGTCCCAGTTTCAGTCCTCCCATGGAAATTCTAAGGCTTCCCATTGGTCTCTGCATCTGGAATTTACTTCAAGCAAACTCATACACTACAGCTGAATTCATTTTCCTGGAGTACATTTCCCTGGGGTACAGTACTTTCTCTCTGACTACTCATTGCCCAAAGAATAATATTTAAGCTTCATAACTGACTTTACAGCTTCTCCATAATCTGGTACCAGCCTTCCTTCATAATATTGTACTATTCTTCATCACATACCCCATGTCCAGCAAAAACAAATCACTCACTTTCTTTGCTCATCATTTCCCCTCTGTTTAGGATGTTCCTTCCTTATTCACAGTTGCAAACTCTAAGTAATCTTAAATACATTGTTGGAACACCACCTTCTCTCATAAGATGTTTTTTGATCTCTATGACTGAATGCCATTTTTTCATTCTTCTGAAATCCCATAATAGTTATCACCAATGACATGCACCTGTATCCGCCTGGTCCTCTATTCATCCAATATCGTCTAAGATGGGGAAATACTGAATCTAGTCTTTGATTCCCCGAGAGAAAGCCTGCATGGAAAGTCAGCCTTGTGATTTGCATTGTGTGGCTGAAGCATCTCCAGCATCATCTAGCTCCCTTCTCTGAGTCCATGTTTAAATCATAATTAGCTTTTGGTTTGCCTGGCTATTGGCCTTTTGGTATCTCAAGCTCCAGTAAGCTTGATATATCTCCTTGGACCTGACCATCTCTGGGTCCGTGACCTTTACAGCTGAGAACAGACTTCGAGACACAATGATGCAATGTAGCTTTCCTGCCTGGTGGGGGCTTCTTAGGAATCCAGCCAATTTATCTGACATCTCCAACCTTTGTGACCCTTCTTACATGTTCTTTCATTTAGTAAACACTGGTCTCTTAGATTTCAAGTATCTCTTTCATCCTTTACATGAGTTCCTTAAATATCTAAAGTATAGTCTCTTTAAGGATAGAATCTGGGTCTGCCTAGGACATACATCACTTTGGACAACAGATGTTCAGTGTACATATTTGAACATGTTTTTTAAAACTGCGTTTCATTTTCTTCCAATTTCTCTACTATTTTTAGAGTAAGGGGGAAATAGGGTAACCTAAACCAAATTGTTGGTTATGAAGATACTCCACAAATGTGCAGGAAATACACACACCTTACTTCACTGCCTCCTTTGGAACACAGTCAATCCTTATCATATTTTCTGATCAATAACAATGCATGAAGGACATCCAATGATTTAACCATTTTAGTAATAATTACTAGTTAATGCTGTCATGTAGCCATCCATTCATTCATTTAGCAATCAACTCCTAAATGTGTCATTTGTGTCAAGCACTATGCAAGGCTCTGGGGACCCAACAATGAACTAAAACATAATTCTTGTTCTCAAGGAGCTCAGGTTCACCAAAAGAGAAGGACTATGGATCAATAACATAACAGCAACCTGGTAAGCTGAATAATTCAAATATGTTAGAGATTTATACCAGGTTTTATAGAAGCATGCCAGCAGGGGACATTCAAGGGGAACAGGGTGGGGTGGATGGCTCAGGAAAAGCTTCTTATGAAGTGGTGCCCAACTCTGGCCATAAAGGAAGAGCAGGAGCAGAGGAGGTATGAGGATGGGATTAAAATCCATGGAGCCTTGACAGTTGTCAGAGTAATAGGACAAGGGCCCACAAAGCATGTCCAGATGTGGAAATCACTGGGCTCGCCAAATTTGCATCCATTTCCAGCCCTTTACCTTGAGATTTGGACTATTATGAGACCTCAGAACTGGTGAAGCCTGTTAGTAGCTTCCCAATCAAACTTTCTTTCACTTTAATGCTTTCTGTTCTAAGCTCAAAGGCAACCTTGTGCCCAATGCATTCCTGAAATATGCCTCTTTGATGTTCAGAAGCTCTACTGTTTATTGCAAACATAAGGATTTGTAGCTTATTTTTCTAAAAGGAATTGTGCACTTGAAACATATATAATGAATATTGATATATGATACTGGTAGAATATTTTTGTTTCTCAAAAGTTTTCTTCTATATGATTTAGTATGTGTGAGAATATTCAAGTTCACAAAACCCAAATTATTTATAATGAGACTGATGTAAAGTCATGTGTAATGGCTAGTGTTTTATTTAGTGGTTTAAATGAAATAACCATTTTATTTTTACATTATTTTTCAATTCCAAGTATTATTTTATTTTCATTCTGGTTTTCTAATGATTTGTACTATATTAATTTTAATGAAATTACTATCATTTTAATAGCAACTATTAATTACTTATTTACAGTGTAGGAAATGCTACCCCATGCGGAGTATATGTTAGATTATTATTATTATATGACTACATACTGAATAAAGCACTTATAACATCACCTGACACATTATAGGTACTACATCAGTGCTATTAAATTTAGATCCAATTTTCCTTAATTTGAATTATTTAGTTGTGGAATTTTGAAGTTGCATGAATATCAGAAGTAATCTGCTGCAAATCGATCATTTCACTCATGTGGAAACTTAAGCCCAGCAGAGTTAAATCACTTTCTCAGGCCATTCTGCCATTTATTGTTGGTGCCTGGCCTAGAGCCAAGGGCTTTGTACTCCTGGGTCAAAACTATTCCTACTATATACCCTACTATGAAATACTTGAAAGTAACTTGAAAAAAATTTTATGTGAACTACTGTAAACTGAACTTATGTCTTTAACAAATCAACTCTGCAGCAAGTAGATTTTTAAAGAAACCTCAAATTGTTTCAGAATTATATTCATTAGTTCATTCTTCAGCAAAATTCACTAATTACTATGTATTAGGCATTACAAGATCTAAAAACCTGCCAGAATTTTTCAGTGTTCATGAGAAGGGTAGAAAAATTATTGTATTTTCTAATTTCTAATACAAAAACCCTTCACTTCTTTTTTCTCTTCCTAATGTGCCTTTAGTATAATCCTATGTAAAGTATGGTAAGAGTCAGACAAATCTGTTTCTAAAATAGGAAAAATATGCTTCTTTCTTGAAATTATGAAACTAGTACTTACAGACTTTTAGAAATGAACTTAAGATGTTCAGGTTAACCTAATGTCAGATTCAAATGAGAAATACTCATTTGAAGAAATTAAATTTCTTCTATTTTTTTCATGCCCTCTGAGGTAGAAGCAATACCTGAGAGACTAAGGTGGGCACCCTTCTGTCCTTCTGGACTGCAAGACCTTCAAAGTGCTATGAAAGTCAGTTAACAATAAACACCTCAGCTTATCGACTCACCCTCTGAGGTAATTAGGGAACAGGTATATGCCATGAAAGAAAAATATGCTGTTAGAGGCCAGCTCACTAGTGATAGTGATTACTCTGAATTTCAGTACCTACTGTGCCTTTGTAAATGTGGACCTGAAATGCTTTCAACAGTGACTTTCTAGTAACCTGAAAAATGGAATGGGAAAAATGTGGACTACCACATTATCAAAATGTCTGCAGGTAGCACACTTTAAAGGATGAATGTTACCTGCAAAAGCATGATAGCAACCATCTTTATCTCTTCTCTGCAAAAACTTCCTCACCTCAAAGATTTCTTTTTGCTTTTAAGATTCTTTTTCACTTATTTCAGTTAAAAGCTTGGTAAAAAAAAAAAAAAAGAAAGAAAGAAAAAGAAAAGGCTTCAGTAAAAGTTCTTGGCTGTGTACCTTCCCCCTACCCCACTTCTCTGAATACTAATTGAATCGAGATATATACCTCTTGACCTTCAAAGTTTATCTTTTAAAAATATTCTCCATTTTCTTTCTTTTGATATCTCCAGTCCCTGTGTCCTGTGTGTAGACACATGTGCACCTGTGTGAGTGCATTTAGCAACTGAATAACTTCCATCATAAATGCACTAGGTATGTGCCTCTAAGCATATTCTGATGCATAGCCTCCACTGCAAGGTGACCTACCTCCTGGGTCTGCCAGGACAGTTATATATATTGGCTTCTTAGAAGAACCAAATAAAAGTTGTCTGTAGTCCTTGAATAAAAATAAGATTCATCCCATCTCTGAGGTGAGCCCAGTATGGATGCAATATACCAAAAATGGGTGATTTTATAAAGGGAAAATTATGCTGTTCATATTCAAATGGTAAAATGATGACAGGTGGAATATCTGTTTCTAACCAATCTCATAGTATCTGGCTAAAAAGAAAAAAATCAAGTAATCATTTGGTCATTTCCTTAGAAGTGAGTAGGTAGCCTTTAATATTTCTCTAAAACCCATTGTTTAGCTGTTGCTTTCGTAGGAATGTTAAAACTGACACACTTTAATTTTTAACCTCATTTATATTCCAGTGGCGATAAGATACAATTTATGCAGCTGCAAAGAGAAGCATTCCATGGGAAAAAAAAATCAACAATAGACAATCTTTTACTAAAGAGTATATAGCCCACCACTCAAAGTACCATCATTCCATTGTTTCTAATGACTGGATTTTCAGTGGCTTACCTTTTCCCCAGAGACTTATTATTCTCTGAAATGATCTTGTCATTTATTGGTTTTATTGTCTAACTTCCCTACCAGAACAAAACCTTTCTGAGAACAGGAACCTTTTCTATTTAGTTCATCACCACTTCCCAGCATTATGTGTGCAGAGTATGGCATGGAGTGTACACACAAGAAAGATAGTCTGAATGATTGAGTGAATGAATGAAATATGACTTGTATCTAAGAATATTCAGTCCTCAAAAGTTTCTATGTTCCCATAAAATAGATATGTCAGTAGATACTCCAAGCCTCTGCTTCATTCAGTACTCAAAAGAGAACAGCAAAGAACAACTATGCAACTGTAGGGAAGCCACTTAGCCTCAGGACATTTTTCTTATCTGTACAATAAGGGATGGGATTGGGTGATTGCCAGAGTCCCTTTTGACTGTACAGTTCCAAGACTCTACATCTTGAGGTAAATGTAGAGATATTGCAGTCTTCAGTCTATAAGATGTCTCTTTCCACTCCTGGTGAGTTTCAGAGTGGTCATCTACAGCATGAAGACATAAATTATATGTCCTGGCCTTGCAATGTCAATCCTAGCTTGGGAATGTGCCAGGGCTATGACAGGAAAACCTAAGACAATTGGAACCTCTGCTCTTACCATGTAAGGAACTTGCCTCTGTGCCCAAAATAGAGCTGAAGATAAGCTCTTAGCCCACCACTTGTCACTGAGCAACTGTGGCTCTACCCAGCTCATTCACATACCCTACCACATTCCTCCACCACTCATCGACACACAGGCTTGTTTGGTGCTATGGCTCTGCGTCTGGAAGTCCACACTCAGCTTCATTTGAAATACAGTACCTCAGAATTCTCTGCATTAAGCCAAATAGGGTTTTCTCCCCCAACCACCCCCAAAAGAAGGGGAAAAAAGCAGACAGCAGATTAATAATATAAATAAAGAACTATATTAAAGTAGGAAGATACTCCTGAGGAAATCAGCCAAACCTTTGCTCATAAAGCCCCAATTCCTAGCAGTTGGGAGAAGTCCCATGAGGGCAGACTCAGGTGAGAAGCTGGGTCTCCGCCAGGCTACACTAAAAAAGACAAAGGAGAATAACATGTTCTTTCCAGGTACCGGAGCTGGAGTTTGGCCCCTTTCCTGTCAGTGGGGTGCCCTTGTGCAGTGCTCAGCCAAGCAACTCTACCCCATGGCCGTGGGACTGGGGAATCCCAAACTCATGCTGTTTTCTATCATACCATGTTGCCACCCGCTTCATGTTAGCACAATTATTTTCTAATTTATGGGATCTCTAAAGCTTACTCCTGGAGTGTTTGTCCAGATCATTTAGAAGCTCCATGAGTAAACTCTAAGTCAGAGAGCCCTGCAAGCCTATCCTGACCTGAGCTCTTGGATTCAGTGAAAGCCACAAGACCATGGCGAGTTGAGCAGTTGTTTATTTTGCTCCTGTTCATGTTGGAGAGTCAACGCATTTCCCAGAAGAGTCTTCATCTACTTTTGCCAATATTTTAAGTTACCTCCAAGCTTCTTCTATAAATATATATTATCTATTTATATTAATTATAAATATAGTAAATATTTACCTATTAGATAAATAATAGGACTAATATCTTCTACCATTCATGTTCAGTTTTTCCATCTGAAGGAGGTTGCTTACCCCCACATCATAATCCACCAAGACCCTGATAGTCTTATTCTGACACCACTTAAAAGATGCTCCAGATGCTCCAGTGGTTCAAACAACTATTAGCATCATTACAGTGTGTTCTTTTCAAGCTGGCTGTGAGAATAATATGAGGTAACACACTTATCAAGCCTCTGGCATGTGCCTCTTATCCCAACTTAGTCATCACAATAACACTGTGAAGAATATATTATTAACCCCACTGTACCAGTGAGGAAGTTGAGGGACAAAGAGCTTAAGTAACTTCCCCAGGTCATATAATTAAATAACAGCTAAAATTCAAACTCTGAAACCTATTCTTTTAAAATGTTGCCTTAAAAATTCCAGCATGCTTATTAACATGGTTCTTACTATTTTTATACTTCATATTTGTAACTGCACTGACAATATCCCAAAAGCTGTTTGGATAAAATTATTGTTTTGGAAATACAATAGATTTGTTTTCAACTGCAGAATCATCGGAGGGTCTTATTAAAGTTGTCATTTTTCAGATAATGGAAAGGCTCAAGATCAAATATTTATTATTCAACTTGTAACTGTTCCCTTTAGATGTATACCCATAAAAAACAGGATTATTTCTAGGCCTACCCACCAGCCTGCCTCAGGAGGGCCAGTATTAATAGCCTACTCTCTTGGGTATCCAGTGACATAGGATAATCGCCCTCCATAAAGACTGTAAAACAGAGGTTTTGATTTCTAGGGATGAGGAAGGAAAGCGAAGCACATTTTTCTGGAAGCAGAGAGCTCCTGAGGCAGTGGACTGGTCCACTCCAACCAGCACCCCTCTTTCTGAGTCCCAGCCTGTCCCAGAACATTTCCCAGCTTGGAAAGGCAAGTAGTTCCAGACCATGCGGGGCTTGTCTAAAACAGCCTAGAAGGCCCTCCAACAACCTGCAGTCCAGAGCTCTTGGAACATCTTAGTCTGAGCCACATTCAGCCAGCAATGCTGAAAAGACTTTAGGCTTCTTTACCCACTGTCAGCCCACAGCAATGAGAAAAAAAAAAATGCCACTTCCCCTTTTGACACAGTTCAGACTCCCCTTTCATGACTGTTGTCCTCTCAAAGCCACTCAGAATCATTGGAAACTCACATCAACAGTATACGTTATTTTTTAAAAGATAAGAAGGAGTCCACAGGGTGATTTAGCAGAAGCTCAGCAGCTCTGCAGGGCTGGTCCTGGGCCAAGTGCCTGTCCAGCCCAGCCCTGCAAGACATTACATGATCGAGGACAAAATTAGACATGTACAAGGGATGGACACTCCTACCAAAGGGCAGGTGTCAGGGCCCCAAGTGGGAAGAGGTGAGGTAATTAGGGAAGGATAGTGCCCAACCAGGGACTACTCCATTTCCCATCCCTAAGGAGTTCTTCACCAATCAGAAGAGGGAATTCTTTAACAACAGCTCCCCACCCCCTGGCCAGGAGCCACCGGTGGCTTCCCAGAAAATGTTTCCAGGCAGGTGGTGAGCAAAGTCAGGAAGGAAAACAACCACCTCAGGGAGAAGGGGAGACACAGGAGCTCTGTGACCTAAACTCTGGTGCAGAATTCACCTGCTCTGCAAGGTAGGACCATTTCACTCTAAGCCAAGAACTTGCTGTGCTTCACTGCATGCTGCCTCGCAGGCTGGCATGCACAAAGTGAGCCTCTGATGTTTTGCCCACTGGTATGGCCCTGGCTCTATGGGGATCACCTTGGTGATTACAGGGGCACCGTATGGCCATTTGTGGCAGTGTCTCTGGTTTCTGGCCTCTTCAAAGGGAGGTTATTTGCATCAAGTAGGGATCATAAGATCAGGGACCACCTCCATGAGGCTCTGAGCCAATACATTTCCAGATGAGCCACCTAAGCTGATCTGAAAGAACTGTGCTTATCTGGGCCACATTCATTCATTTTTTATTTTACTGGTTATTAAAAATGCCAGGCTCACTTTAGAAAAATGCGAAATACAGGAATATATAAGGAATATGTAAGGAGTATATAGTCCCACTGTTCACACTGCTCCTGACCTTTTGGTTCCTGGGGTTTTCTCCCCCTCTAAATGTCTGTGAAGGGTTATTTATGAATATATACACTCTATATTGTTTTGTCTCCTTAAAGTAAAATCTCAAGTGAAATAAATAAGTAAAAGGGATGGACATTTTTACGACCCCTGCCAATTTACAGCTTCATCGGAAAGCCCTGCAGGGAACAATTACACTTTTCTGGTAACCTGTGAAAGCACTTACAAAAGTGTGCATGTTTGATGAATGTTTTTATCAGGAATAATAGAGGTAGTAATCCTGACATGCACTGCTCGGAAGTTCCTCCTGATATCTGCACTAAATCTCTTCTGCCGACTTAACGTCAAAGCTGTTCCTTCTTGTCTTGTTCTCGGTGAAAGAGAAAACAGCTGCTCCCTATTGTGTGTCTGACCCGCCTCCAGGAAGAAAACCAGTTGTCAAATCTCTCCTCGTCCTTTCAATGTCCTCTGATGCTGGCTACATGAGCCTGAGTTGTTTGCTCAAGGCCCAATGTGACCCACAGAGCTTTTCTCCTGCTTGTGTTTTGCAGCCTCTCCGTCCTCGAGAGAGGACTCTGATGAAGGCTTGACCAGAGAGGAGTACAGAGATGACCTCACTTGCCCACAAGTAACATACTCCTATTTATATGCTCAAGACTCAACATGGTACCACACTGGAGTGCTGATTCATGGCTTACTGATTAAGTTGTACTTGGCCTTTCCTGTAAATAAGCAAAAAGAAAAGAGTTTCTATTGTCCATTTTGTAACCTCTTTGGGCTCTTCACCCAGAGAAAGCTTTCCTTCTATAAATGGGTCCCAGATGTATTGTGATCTTTTCAGGAAGGTAAGTATGGAGAAGAGAGGACATTGATTTTAATGATGTGTAAATCTAAAATGAGATGATTATGGCCAATGTCTTGAAATTATTATCTAGGAACCAGCCTTTGGCTTTTAATAGAATTTGCCTTTCTAATGATAAAATAATGAAAACAGGGTACTTGGCAGGCACTCACCATATGGTAGGCACTGTGTGAAGCATTTTGTTTATGCTTATTTAATTTCTCACAGTGACGCTATATAGTGGGCACTATGCCCCATTTTTACAGAGGAGAAATTAAGGGATTGAATGTACATGAAAATGGATCTTAAAACCTAATGATTAGTTTAAAAAAAGAAGCATAATGAGAAATACGGCATAATACCATTTATAAAAGTAGAAGATGTGAATATAAAACAACAAAGATTTTATAGGAGTATAGGTAAATGGAACACCAAAGATATTAGAGTGGTTATTTACAGAGAAGAGAGTGGGAAATGGGGATAACAGGAAATAAATAGCTAACAAGAGGTGTCTTGCCCATAGCAATAAGGACAATATGCCACAGAGTAAGCAGTATAATGCTTCAGCATTGCATCTGAGGTCCAAATGAAAAAAACAAGTAACCCTAAAATTTAAAGCAGGGAGATGGTAATAAATGGCTCCAGGTTACAGTTCCAGAGACCTGCACTCACCCAGCTGTCTTGCACCCGCCCTCTATGAGGGCCTGGCTTTACTAGTCTGTGAATCTTCAGTTCTTAAAAAGATATCTGCCACATAGCTAAATTTCTTTAGACTTCAAGCATTTTGCCTTCAGCAATTACACAGTTTATATTTGATCTTGAGGAAGGGTGGATTAACAGTATTTCTTATATGCCAAACTTAAGTGTGAGCAAAACAGCCAGCCATTCATGCGTTTGTTCATTGAGTTTGTACTGAATGTTTATTATGTGCCGGGCACTGGGCCAGGCAGAGGGCAGGGATGAATGAGCCAGTACTCAGGTCTGAGTGAGCTCCCAGCTACTGAATCATTCTCTAACTACCATCATACACATCTTTCTCCTCCTGCTATCCACTTTGCATACCCACAGAACTCAGATAGGCAGCTGGAACCTGCACAGGATTTTCTAAAGCATTAACAAACATTTCTTAAGACCGTTTGGATTTCCACAAAGAAATAGTGCTACCATGGTGGACCACACTCATTTTTGTTACTGGGGATTGATTTTTGTTGTAGTCAATCTTATAAAACGGATTGACTGAAAAAGAACAACAAATATCGCAACCACCCTACTAAATGTGGCAAAATCTGCCTTGTTGACTAATGTGGTACCTTCTCTTCCTGAGGCCAGGAGAATGTTTTAGAGTTATATGAGGAAGGAGGTCATTCTGTAAGAAAAGATTCTGTGGCAGTGGGCAGTCACAACCCCCCAGGAGTTCAGGCTTTGTTTATACTTGGTTGGAATTGCCTGACTTACCTCAATAGTTTTACAGGTGTCCTCCAGCTGGCTGATCACTCCCTGGACACGATCATTGCTTCCCACAAGGACTGCAATGCCATCACTTAGCTCAGACTAATGAAGGGAAAAGAGAGATGCAAGATTTTAGGAGTTTTCTTATCATCACTGATTTTGGATAAATCACAGTATTGTCCTCATGGATTTCTAATCCAGGGTCCATTGAAACCCTTGGTAATAACAATAAGGCTTAGAAGGTCTGTCTACCTCCTACCCTTGTAAATCAAATTTTGTATAGATGTGTATATAAAGGTGCATCTGTCTTGGAAGAGATTTTATAGTTGTCACCAAATTCTTAAGAGACTGTGACCCTGCTAAAAAAATTTTAAACACTGAATTATAGACTATAGATACAGAATAGCATATTCAAGCTAAGAAATTATGAATATTATTTATAAATTCAGGGACTGAAAATGAATTATTTTCTTAGCGTAACTCAGGATCCATTTTATTAGGGAAATGTAGTTTTTAATTCACATTTATTCACTTACCCAACATACTGTGTACCTTCTATGTGCTAGGTGCACAAAGACATACATACTAGACTAAATCATTGCAAATGTGAAACTGTCATTGGTTCTAAGGGAGAATTTTCTTTCTTTTTTTTTTCTTAGTATCATTATTGTTTTTTTATTAAACATTTTTTTATTAAACATTAAACATTTCTTTCTTTTTTATTTTTTTATAAATTTACTTTTTATTGGTGTTCAATTTGCCAACATATAGAATAACACCCAGTGCTCATCCCATCAAGTGCCCCCCTCAGTGCCCATCACCCAGTTACCCCCACCCCCCCGCCCACCTCCCCTTCCACCACCCCTAGTTCTTTTCCCAGAGTTAGGAGTCTCTCATGTTTTGTCTTCCTCCCTGATATTTCCCACCCATTTTTTCTCCTTTCCACTTTATTCCCTTTCACTATTTTTTATATTCTAGGGGAGAATTTCCAACTTGAAATTCCTCTCCTCAGGATCCCTGGGTGGCGCAGCAGTTTAGTGCCTGCCTTTGGCCCAGGGCGTGATCCTGGAGACCCGGGATCAAATCCCACGTCGGGCTCCCGGTGCACGGAGCCTGCTTCTCCCTCTGCCTATGTCTCTGCCCCCCCCCCCTCTCTCTGTGTGGCTATCATAAATTAAAAAATTAAAAAATAAAGAATTAAAAAAAAAAAAGAAATCCTCTTTTGACACAAAGAGACTCCATTGTTTGTATTTACCCTTTTCCAAGACTGGCTATGGAACACCAGGCAGTGGGGACTTAGGAGACCTACCTGCTTGGTCCAAGTTTGCTTTTAACTTCGTTATGATGTTGGGCAAACATGTAATCAATTTAGACTCTAATTTTCTTGGATATAAAATGAGAAGATTGGACCAGAACAGTGGTTGTAAAATATTTTAAAGCTCCAGAACCCTTTCTTCAAAAGGAAGGTAATATGAAATTCCAGTAGGTAAAAGTGAAGCCACTTTGCCCAAACAGGAACAGGGTGGAAGAAGTCCTGCCAGTCTGTCCTATGTTCATCCCATAGGAGTCTCTAGGGCTCTTAGGGAAATAGGATGAAACAAATGCCACTCAGTTCTAACACACCATGATATGAGCTGGGTGGGTGAGTGTAGGAGGAAGAGGGGGAAATAAATCATAAGTGGACTGAAAAATAAATAAATGTTATAGATTACTTGCTAAACCCTGCTTCTTTAGCAGCTACTGGTTATGGTTATGGCTGGTGTTGCCCAAAAGTTTGGCTTTCAAATTTGATTCCCACTTTGATCCTCATAGTAAGACACTGACCAAATCTGGAATCTATGATTCTTCACAGAAAGAAGCTGAGCTATGGAGCTGCTCACACTCTAGATGACAGGAGCTGCTGCATCTATCTGAGCATGCAACCGCATATTTATTTGCACGAAATCGGCAAGTTGCTACTTGAACCAGGTTGGCAGGTGAGCAATAAGCCAGGGGAAAAACTATAGTTGGTCACAATGAGAGCATTGAGGCTGAAGCTGAGGCCCTGGGATGGGGGCATATGCCAAATTCAAGGAGGCCTTTTTGCAACTGGCCTAGGTGGAAAGGCTAGGAGGCCAGTCAAACCCAGTCTTAAAGCCTAATGCGATAGGAATTGGGGATAAAAGGCCTAGGAGGGCTGTGGCAAACAACCTTTTGTTAGTGAATGAAGAAAAATTTCTGTGACTGGAGTGAAAAGTTATCCTTTTCGTATCTATCACCTGAACTTCAAATGCTCAGACCAGGTGCCAACACACTACTTGCCTTCAGCAACTTCAGCACAAAAAACAGTGACCTTTGCCATCTGTGCACCTTCCTGGCCCTTGGTACCCCTTCCCTCTCTAGCAGTCCCCTTACTCTCCAGGAGATCTCTTGACTGGCCATGTGCTCACCAGTAGTGCACCCCTTCCCACTCCACCCTTCACACCACCTAGCCTCAGGGCTGCCTGGCTTGGGCGGTCCTCTTCAGTGAAGGGAGCCACTCACATAAGCACTTAGAAGGGGCTGCAAAGGAGGAGCCGCAGGGGGTGGAGAGGCTCCGTTACCTTCTGCCTCTGGAACACATGAGTTAGGGGTGCCACCTGGCAATCCTTGTGTGCCCCAAAGACCTTGCACAGAGAGCAGGTGGGCACTTCACAGTTCAGACAGTAGATGTTGATGCGTTCTTCTTCATGCTCCTCACACATGGGCTGGTCAGACTTCTTTTCTGGTCTGGGAGGAGGTAAGCAGATAAATGTGTCAGCTCCCATGGGGCCAAAGCAGGGAGGGGTGATTAGCATTGCTATTCCAGAAAACTCCCACAGTACCTTTCTTGTGCTCAGAGCCCTCAAAATTTAGTTGCCCTGAGGGCTTAGCAGTGGTGTGCTGATAGATGTCCAGCAACCAGCCTGGCATAGGGGGTAGGACTTGGACACTCTGATCTGTAGTATTTGACAATTTCTGTGGTGAGTGTTCCCATCATGGCTGATTTCAAGTTATTGAGGGTTCCACACATGGCTAGTGAAATTCCTGAAAGTTGACCACTGGATTTTTGTGTTAGGAGGGTGATCCAGGACTCTCTCCATACACTCAAGTCTCTTGAGATACTTTCCAATTATGGCAAAAGAGGGAGAAGTTGTTGGTAAATGAAATCCCAAGTTTCCTCCAGCTTGGCAGAAGCGCTAGATCCCAACTCTCCAACCTCAGGCAAACACCTTTCCCACCAAAAGGAGAAGGGAGAGGAGCCCAGATCTCCGGTTATTAGTTTAGGCACTGGTGGGAAGTACCTTTGTGTAAGAAGGAAAATATCAGCATGCATGTCATTAATTTGTTTGAGTCTCTTTCTGCCATTCAGAAAATTAAATGTAAATAATTTCCTGAGTGAGGACTTGGCACGGACTGAGAGTGGGTAGTTTGTACTCAGTGAAGGGGCACAATGCTTTAAGCAATAAGAAAAATGCAAAATGCTGTTCTGGGAGGTGGTGGTAACCTTGGAAATAAGGATCTTACAGATAATCCTCAAGTTTCAGTTTTTCCGACAGCTCAGCATCAGCCAAAACTTTCTGAAACTGCAACAGGTAATAATGGAGCGTTGGATTTGTGTATGTTAGTGAGATGATAACCAAGGGATGAGGAATTGAAAACACGAAATGGGAGTGACAAGTCATTGCTATTTAAGAATAACCTATTAGCTGTAGAATCACCTGAAGTGGCTGAAGGTACAGCACATGGTAGGACCCTGTCTATTTCCCTGATGATCAGCATGGCTTATGTATTATGATCAAGATCAAAATTACACCAAATCAGGGCAGCCCTCGTGGCTCAGTGGTTTAGTGCTGCCTTTAGCTCAGGGCCTGATCCTGGAGACTCAGGATCGAGTCCCATGTCAGGCTTCCTGCATAGAGCCTGCTTCTCCCTCTGCCTGTGTCTCTGCCTCTGTGTGTGTGTGTGTCTCTCATGAATAAATAAAATCTTTAAAAAAAAAAAAAGAAAGAAAGAAATCTTTAAAAAATTATGCCAAATCGTGGTGCTCTAGGCCTCGTCTGGAAAATATGGTGAGAGGTATGGGTGTGGCCTACTTCTGCAAAAACCTGGAATTCTTACATATCCTATCTAAAGATCGATGTTGTTAATAGTTTTCAGAGGTACCTGAAAAATGTAAATACAAATCCATAACCTTTCCTCACATTCCCAAACACATAGTTATTTAAAATCATGGTTATTTTAAAGATTTGGGACTGAATTTTTTCTATTGTTACCAAGATCCACTTTTTAAAAACTGCAGTTTTAATGGCCATGAAATGGATTATTATGGGCCACTGAAGTCAGTTTAGGAGTCATGACCAGCATTGTTAAAATAAAAATAAAATAGTAAGTACTGTGAGCTACATAAGTAAGAAGACGGTAATGATATGTGAAACTTTTGTTTCTAGTGTAGATAGATGTGTATGTATATACATATGTGTGTGTACATTGTATGTAAGTACACTGGAAACAAAAGTATATATTTCATATCTATCTATCTCTATATCCATCCTGTACAGAAAGGTCGCTGGATTACAATGTAAAATGTACTTCTACTGTAAGACATGAATAAAATAGTTTGAAATCCATTGATATTGGTGTGTGGTACCATGTAGCTACAGCCCCAGAACTCAGAGAAGGGCAGAGAATATACTAATTTATATCTATGAATCACTAGGTAGGAGTCAAGTCAAGAGATTGGGCTGTTGGGAGAAGTCCTGGGTCTGGTAAGGAAATTGTATGGGCTTCCAGCTTCAAGGTTTCAGAATCTGGCTTTTGTAAAAGGAATTTTTCCCTGGTCTTGTAGCAATATGTTTTCCATGAAGTCTGTGGCCTCCTGACTTGAATTTCTGCTATATTTTTGGAAGTCAACCGAGAAAAGTAAATTCTGCCCAGGTCTATCTGTTTCCTCCACCAAAATGTGAGTTCTACAAGGGCAGGCTTGTTTTCTTTTTTGCTGGGTCTCCAGTGCCTAGAACAATGCCTTGCATAGAGTGCATACTCAGTAAGTATTTGTCGAATGAGAAATGAAAGAGAATTTGTGAGACTAATGGGCAGCATTTCTTGTGCTCTAACATAAAGCCACTCATCTGGGGAAGGCATGTGAAATATGGAGAAAAGCCAGGGTCACTTGGCACTCATGAGCACAGAGGAAGAAGCCAGACAACATCCTGAAGACTCCATTTATAAATGACATAGCCCTTTGGGGGTAATCTAGAGACTAGGAGTGGTGGTTTGGTCTTTGCTTGATCAAAGGCTTCTCCACCTCCAATACCTTCCCTCTCATGTATCTGTCTCATAATAATAAACGTCAAGCAAGTGTCTAGAGCACATTTACTGAAAAATGGCACAGGTGATACTTATGTGGGTCATCTCCCTGCAGCATTTCCTGAGGGCAGCCTTTGTCTCAAGTGCTATTCTGATGTCAACAGCTATGACCAGAGCTCAGGTATGTGAGTATATATCCTGAAAATGTGTCAGTAGCCATAGGCTATACGTTTAGTTTCGATTGTTATTATTTTTCCATAATTCGATAGAGGCTGATAGAACTTTTCCATATTCCTTATTAAGGAATAGATAAATAGAACTTTCCATATTCCTTATTAAGTTTCTCTTGTTTAGGTGGAAACAGAAGTCCAGGGGCATCCCCCACTTATAAATGGGTGAATAATAGAAACCTCTAGACAATTTAAAACCTGTAAGAGACTTGGATCAAACATGGTGTGTAGAATAAAGATGGAAATTCACTTTCATGAGGTGAGGGTATCTGGACTTTGGGCTCAGCTCCAGATGTGGGCAGTGGCCCCTAGCCATTCAGTGCCAGCTAGCCTCAAGGAATCTGTAGCCTGCTGTTTCTGGTCTCAAGTTTCTAGGACCATCCTGGAGTTTCCTAAAGGGTGGACATCTGATCTTGATGAGGTATTGCAGGCACTGCCTTTAGAGTCAAACTGATCTCAAAGTTTAACTCCAGCTCAGCTTCTCCTGTGTGGCCTCAGGCAAGTTATTTAACCTCTTTCAATCTCCACTTTTATTCATATCTGAAGATTGGCCTAAGGGTCTTCTAATTAAATATGGCAGAATGAACATATGCCTTTTTTATTTGTGATTCCTGTGGAAATCCCACTAAAATTAGATTAAGGAAATTTTAAAAATCACATTCTAGTATAAGTCAGTAAGGACAAAAAATGAGGAAGCTGGAAGCAGATGAGAGATGTCAACCAACTGTTGGAAATTGAGAACATCTGGATGAAAGGAAGTGACCTACTTGAGTTGCATCTTATTTCTGCTAAGGGCCTGCAGGGGAGAAGCTTGCAAGGAGCAAGCTGTCTTGGGCTGTGCAACCCAAGAAAGACTCTGGAATTGCAGAAGCCAGGTACTCTGAAGGCAGGAATGTGTGGGAGGCTGAAAGTGGAGCACTTCTTGCATATTTGGGAGATTACTTGAGGATATGCTCCACAAACAACAACAACAACAACAGCAAAAAAAAAAAAAAAAAAAAAAAAAAAAAAACCGCAGTAGAATAAGCCAACAAAGAAAGACATTGGTTCTAGGAAACAGGGATTCAACCCAGGAAAAGTAAAAGTAAGGTGAAGCCCAGCCACAGGAGGGCACTGTCCTGATCACCTGCAGTGAAAAGTTGATAGAGAAGGTCTAACCTGAAAAATCAAGAAATGGGAGTATAGGAGTAGTGTGTAGATGTCACTGGGTGATAGCAGAAAAACAGCTAAAACAATGAAAAGTGGTTGCCTCTGGGGAGTGGAGAGAGAGTTGGGGAGGCCTCATTAGAGGTCTTGTAGTACTATCTGAATTTTTTTTTTAATTTTCATTTATTTATGATAGTCACACAGAGAGAGAGAGGCAGAGGGAGAAGCAGGCTCCATGCACCGGGAGCCCGATGTGGGATTCAATCCCGGGTCTCCAGGATCGTGCCCTGGGCCAAAGGCAGGCACCAAACCGCTGTGCCACCCAGGGATCCCCTATTTGAATGTTTAAATGATGTATAGGAGTTAGCTTCAGTGAAATACTCAGAATTTTTAATCAGGTAATAATAATCACAATCATGAGATTTTTGTGAGAATTAAAGAATCATACATGAGGGGCACCTAGGTGGCTCCGTAGTTGAGCGTCTGCGTTTGGCTCAGGTCATGACTGATCCCGGGGTCTTAGGATCGAGTCCCACATCGGGCTCCTTCTGGGGAGTCCGCTTCTCCCTCTGCCTATGTCTCTGCCTCTCTCTGTGTTTCTTATGAATAAATAAAGTATTTTTTTTGAAAAAGAATTATACATGATTCATATGTAAAGCACCCTGAACAGTTGACACAGACGGTACATCTTATTTTTACTTATTATAAAGTTAATTATTATAGCTTTTATGATTAATAATAGCAAAATAAATTCCTTCTCTTGTCAACTCCCCAAACTGGGCTAGTTCAGCACCATGCAGAATTCCAGGTAAGAAGGCCAGGTGTTTTTGAGATGTACAATCTCTAGTCTTTCTGTGGGAGGTCAGAGTTGACCAGGCCCTCTCCTCTGTCCCCGATGATGGTGAGCCAGAGATAGATTCATCTCACTCTGTATAGCCAAGGTTATTCTAAGGAAGCCCAGGGTTCTGGGCTGGCGAAGCTGCCCTTGGGTTTATGCCCAAGTATCAATGCCTGCTTTTGCCATCAAGTAAAAGATGTCCCAAAGGCAGGTCTCGGGTTCAAGAAATAACAGCATAAGAACCTGATAATCTGAAAAACACCACTAGGGCATGGAGTTATGAGCTTCATTGTTGGAAATTTGGTTCATTTCTTCTATATGGTTTCTTCACCTTTGTGGTTTTGCTTATGCTGCAAGTTTTAACATCTCTTCTTATCTGGATTTCATAACATTATTGCTATTATTTCCCATGTTTCAAGCTCTCACTGTAGCAAGTAGTAAAACGAAATTATTGCAATAAGTAGAACATGTAAGAAGCTTGGGGTGTTGCTTCATCAGCTGGCACTTACAGAGTAACAATTCTATGCAAGACACTGTACTAGACATTGGATTGGTTGTTATATAAGCACTCTTAATAATTGTCTGGGTTATTAATTGACTGTTTTTTTTAAGAGACAATATGTGTATTTGCATAACATAATACAATCAGATCAGATCTGTGAAGTAACAGCAGCAACAATAGCACTTTCCTTCTTCTCCGGAGATTCTGGAAGCCAGGGAAATAGCTGACTCTGTGCTCTGCAATATGTCATTGGAAATTACTCTTCTTCCCCAAATCCATCTAGATCCTGGCACTATCTAATTTAGTTTGAATCTTAAGCAGGAACTAATAGCCATAATGATTATAATAATTATATGTTAGATTTATAGAACAGCTTTCCTTCTAAGACTGCAAGGCTCTTAGAGCCCTGCAGATGTTCCATAAATACATGTCTCCTAATAAGAATCACAATGAGCTCATTTCCAGATGGTCTCAATATTGCTATCAAGCTCTGTGGATTGGACCGACCTGTGTATAATTGAGAAAGGGCTCTTCACACCACGCCTTCTAGGAATGAACTCCTGCAGTGTTTGTTGTCTCTAGGAAAGGAACTCTATAGCCAATGTGATATAATGAGGAAGAAGCCTTTTTTTTTCTTTTTTTTAGTGAATGGATGCACGTATTGAGTATCAATCAATCAACAGGTGAGTGCTAAGAGTGTGAGGCAAATACAATCTAGAGACTAGAAAAACCTGAGTGCCATCTCTCCCCACCCCCCGGCCCCCAGGTCTCTAAACTTTAACTTGCTAAAGGACAGGACTCTGCATTGCTTTGCAACTTCCATACCATGACTAACTATATTTTGTTTTTAATAGGATCATCTAGACAATTTTCAGGTGAGATTGTCCAAACTAGGAACTGGACTTTTTTTGGAAAATGCCATTTTTATTAGTTTTCTTTAAAGTTTTGTACTGTAAGTTTTCTACTGCATAGAATCTGGAGCTACAAAGGACCTGTGGAAAAGTGAAGAGATGTCTAAAACATACATTATTACAAGGCTTAGAGGGGTGGAATGCATCATGCCTCTTTCAGTATTACTGAATGGATTAGTGTTAATGAATTACTTCATTATTGAGTTGATATAAAGTCTTGGGCACCAGCTCCCTTCCCCTTCTGTAAGCAATTCTCTCATTGGGAAGGCCTCACTTAGAAAACATTTTCCTATAAAACAATGTCTGTGATTGGCAAACAAGCATTTGGCATATTAATCCATTAGAACAAACAAACAAATAGGCAAAAGCAAGCTTCAAATGGGTTTGCCACATGGAGGAACAGTACCTGGTGGATTCCTGCTTGTAGATGTCAATGATATTTTCCACCAGCAGGTTCCTCTGAAGGCCATATATCCCATGTCTGTCCAGGACCACTTCGTGTCTACAGGATGGGCAGCGAAATCGGCCCCCTGATGCCACAGTGGTGCCTCCTCTTGTGGGCAAATACGGGTTAGAAGCCTGTTCTTGCCAAGCAAGGAAAGAGGAATTGAGTAATGCCACAGATAGCTTTTTCTGAGACTTCTTCTCACTCTTGGTTACTACAAACAACATCAACTTCTACTTTAAGCTGGCCATAAGAGAATCCCTTAGGGCCTTATCAGCAAGAGGTCCTAAAATACAGGACTTACCCACAGTCAAATGTACCATTTTCAGCACGAGGCAGTTTTCCATCCAATGTTTTCACAACCAAAAGTTCCAGCCAGAAACTCCAACATGAATGTCTTGGGCAGCAATTCATTTACAATTTGAAGCAGATTCAATGAACTGAGTTTTGTTTGTTTTTTTAAACAAATATGATTCTTAGTATTTAAGTAAAACTAGATTTGGGAGTAAGGAGGAGGCAGGCAACAAAGCACAAAGCAAATCATTTTAAAAAAAAAAGTTTTTCTTGAAAATGAATGTAGCCTTATGAAGTTTTCTAGAAGAATTCACCTAAAAGTTTAGCACTTGATTCAGAGAAAAGAGACTCTGTTTTTACCCCTTAAATTCCAAACAAACCTACCTGGAAAATATCACTGGCACATTTCCTACACAGGTTATGCTGACAGGGGAGAATAACCACAGGTTTCGTGAACATCTCTAAGCAGATAGGACAGATGAGTTGCTTCTCCAAGTTATCCATGGTCTGCTGCTCTTTAGAAAAAGACTTATAATTCAAAGATGCGCTCATCTCCCGGCCGTCCCCTTGTGCGCTGCCAGGGAAAGGGTGCTCCGGATGGTTCTGCAAGCGTTTCCTGGAAATAATTCCAAGGATTGGGTGATCAAGTGTCCTTTATGGTTTTTTCGGTGGAAGACATTGTTTCAGGCCCAGGTTCACAGGGGGAGCCGGAGCTGTTTTTAGCAGTGGTGGTGGTGGGGGGGGGGGTCACGTGACAGCGGGCTGACTTGTCCATATAAGCCAGTGACAGGAGGACGGATTCTGACAGGTGACAGGGAACAGGAGCCAACATTCCTGCCCCAGGGAGTGAAGAGAGTGGGTGGGAAGAAGGATTACAAACCCCATTTAGACAGGGTTGTGAGGAGAGGGAGTTTGAAGCTGACAGTTGTCACAACAAATGCAAATGTGCATGCCTAGTCACTGAGCCATGCCCTCTGTGAGCGCTCAGTAAGAACGCGGTGACGGATTTCTCCAGGACTGGAGAGAACATAGCCCAAGAATCTAACTGGATGATGAATGCCATTTCTGTCCTGAGAGTTTAGGCAGCAAGGGACCCAAAGTAGCATGATCGTACTGTCTTAAGTGAAAACCAACAAAATTTGTCCTGAAAATCATTCTCCTGGCTTTACAAAGGCAATCATCTAAAAAGACTTGCTTGACATTGATTTTTTCATCTTTGCTAAGAGTTATGGTCTAAGAAAAATTCCAGTTTAACCACTGATTTCAACCCCTTTCACCATAAGAGTATCTATGAAAAAAAATCCAAACACTGGTTGATGATCCCATTAAAAAAAAAAAAAAGTTGTGAATAAAATTCTAGTACTTTTTTCTTCTGCATCATTCTCCCTCCTCCTTAACCCCCTCTTTCATCCTGTACACCTACAACCCCCTCCTCACACCAAAAACACAAAGAAAACTTGGCAATCTTTTAAAGTTTAAATTTAGTTTGCAGCAATAATCAATAATGAAGTAATAACTGGCATGTGGGGTAGCAGACCCATTATTTCATTTTTCCATAAAGTGGGAACAGATGTCAGTGCTATTGCCAACTGAAGTGAAAATGCTTCCATACCTGGGTTTTAACTGGTCTGAAATACTACTACACCTCTTTTCATTTGCCTCCTTCTCCAAGTGGATTTTTCAAATGATAGTTTCCCTGGTCATTTCTAATATTCTTGGTCTGCTCTTGAGTCATAAATAGAAATCCTGATATTTGCCAGGATTTTGTGAAAGAACTGTTTCATCAATATATAGTTATTTAAAAATTAAAAATAAGATAAAAAATGAAAAAGAGATACATATACGTTTATATGAGATGAATGTGAAGGTCTGTTTATCCTTGATCTAAAAATATTCAAAGAGTGAACACATTTTGTCAATATATCACCAGTGTGTACTTAGTCACCAGTAAAGAGTAGGCCAGTGTGACTGGTTATCTATGGTCTCATTGCTGTGTGCAGTGAGAGCTTATTGAGAATCTAATAAGCTCTATTAACTAATAATAAGTTACATGTATTCATAAACATTTCAGGCATCTTAGGAGAGAATCTTGTTATTCCTTTCAATATCTATTTAGCAACTCCAATAAAAAAGGGAATTGGTGACACTTTTTTTTTTACTGAGTTAATACAGTTCACCTAGTATAGGCAGGTGAATGCAGGATGTGAGTTATTTTCTAGGAAAGATAAAGATTCTACAGTAAAAGACTCTTCAATCTAAGGAAAAGCACTTTAATAATGTACAATGTAGCTGAGCCTATGCTTATTAAAGGAATTCATTCTTTCAAAAAATACTCATTGACTGTTCATTATGTGTCCCCACTGTGATTAGCCCTGTAGATTGAAAGACAAGCGTAGTTCTGTGGATTGAGCTCAAGGAGCTCAGTTTAACAGCAGAAACAAGACATTTATATACAGAACCATAGCACAAAACAAAATGTGATAAAGAGCTACAGAATTTCAGAGTTGGGATACTCAGGAGGGGTTCATGGGTGGGTGGTATTTGTACTGATCCACTGAGAATTTAGATGAATGGATGTAGAGTTAGGTGGGGGGCATAGTTGGGGTTTTCCAAGGGAAGGTACCAAGCAAAGACAGTAAGGCACAGGAGTGTGGAGTGCGGGGAATGCTCAGAGCATGTGATGCTTTGGGCTGGAGTGCAGAGCATGCTGCTGGCACATTGGCAGGACACAAATATTGGGCTACAGAGTTTTTAACACTTAATAAATTAGGCAACAGGAAGTTGTTGAAAGTTTCTCACAGAAATGTTTCCATGAGAGCTGTGCATTAGTTAGATTAGTCTCACAGTGGTGGTTGGGATAAATTAGAGTGCAGGTGACCTAGATAAAGACCAGATGGGAGGTTGTTGCCAATAGTCTAGGTTAGGGGTCATGATGCCCTGGCACTGGGCAATGGCAGTGGGGAAGGAAAGGAGGAAAGGGACTCTGAGGCTGTGAATTAGAATCCACAGGGGTGACTCAGATGCTCTGAGTCTGAGCAACCATCAATGATGCAGTGAGAGCTGCACAGTGAGTCAGGAGACAGTCCTTCTAATCCAGCTTCTATGTCTATCTCGCTTTGTGGTCTTGGGAAACTGACCTCAACCTAGCTGAATTTCAATTTTTTTTAATCTGTGAGTCAGTGGTATTCATAACCTAGCTTAACAATATTTGTAGGGAAAAAAGAAAAACCTTTGAAATATTAATTTTGACATTGATAGTCTTCAATTCAATTATTTGATGTAAAGTTGATCCCTATCCTGTCCTCTGTTTTTCTTTCTTGCTTTATACTTTTTCTTAGAACTGCCGCTAGGAGGTGACCCAGCAAACTAGCAAGAAATTCACAGGACTAAAAGTCAAGTTGATGGGTTATTATCACTTTCCCCCTCTATACTCTTTTCTCCATTCTCTGCTCCTCCCCACTCTCAGAGACCAGCAGTCCATGGGGTGAGCATGTGAACGGAGAGTGAGACATGGAAGTAGCACTCTGCTCTAGGGAAAAACAAGAAAATTTTAGTCTGCTCCCAAATCATTCACAGAGTCTGAAAGATAGGGAAAGTCTGAAACTGCATCAGATTTGCAATCAACGTGAAGACTCTGGGATTTGGAGTGGATTTGCACCTCCACAGAGACATAAAAACCAGATTAGTCTCCTGAAGGTATCCTGGACTGTACAGGAGTGATGCACAACTTTCTCCCCTTCTCAAACTCCCACCCCACAATTAGAACAGGAGATTGAAACCAATTGGGGACAATTACATGGGGAGTTGGTTTAGTTGGAAGCCCCAATTGTCCCCCATTCCTAAGTCCTACCAAACTAGGGCAACGGTATGTTTACACACATTGAGAAGCTGAAACAAAACCAAATCTGCTCTTACTTCCTGAAGGACCAGCAGTTTCCAAATCCCCCAGATAAGTCAGGGGAAGCAAGATAGGTCCCTAAGAACCTGACTATATGCCCAACAGCAGACTTGGAATTAAGGCATGATAGCAGAAAGAAAAGACTTTTGACCTCTTTCAACATCTAGCTACCAGGCCAAATGGACCCAGACTTCAGGAGACAGAGAATAAGAGTGAAATGTGGATTTCAGTGTGTTCTCCCCGGTAAGGAAAAAAAGGGGTTCTAAAATCTGTTCTTTTTAGTACTATAGTTGACCCTTGAACAATAACATATATGGATTTATTTTGTAGCACAGTACTATAAGTGTACTTTCTCTTCTTTATAATTTTCTTAATAACATTTTCTTTAATCTAGCTTACTTCATTGTAAGAATATAGTATATAATACATACAACATAGAAAATATGTTTATTTATTATTTATGTTATCAGTAAGGCTTCTGGGCAACAGTAGGATATTAGTAGTTAAATTTTGGAGGAGTCAAAAATTATATACAGATTTTCAACTTGCATGGGGATTAGCATCCCTAAGCTCCACATTGTTCAAGGACCAACTGTGTACTGCCACAACAAATATAATAAATATGTATAGAGTACTAATCACTTCTTACAATAGGCATTATCATTTCCATTGAGCCAACTGTAGCTCAGCAAAGTAGTTGCTCAGTAATATGGCTGCTAGTTATGAAGCAGATTCAGAGACACATCTTTTGCCTACAGAGCAGATGACCTCACCCACTAAGCTATACCACACCCATGCTCTACAGCACACTACCCATTAGAATTTTCTGCAATGATGTAAATGTTCTATATCTGTACTAACTTCTAGCCACAGGTGGCTATTGAGTACTTGGAAAGTGTATAATGCAACTTGAAATCTGAGTTTTTAATTTTCTGTAATTTATACTTATGTCTAAACAACCATATATGACTAGTGGTTACCATGAGACATAAATGAATATGTGATATAAAAAAATCTTGGGGATCCCTGGGTGGCACAGCGGTTTGGCGCCTGCCTTTGGCCCAGGGCGCGATCCTGGAGACCCGGGATCGAATCCCACATCGGGCTCCCGGTGCATGGAGCCTGCTTCTCCCTCTGCCTGTGTCTCTGCGCCTCTCTCTCTCTCTGTGACTATCATAAATAAATAAAAATTAAAAAAATTTTGGGGGGAAACTGGAGTGTATTTAAAAGATTTATTTAAAAGATTCTCCAGTAGGAACAGGATCCCCTTCTTTCAGTGAGTTTTATACTTCCTGGTCAGAATAATATGAATTTCTCACCCCAGAATAATTACAAGAGCAACATCAACTCTTCATTCCAACTTGCAAAACAAAAGAGACAATTCCGGGAGTATGAGGCATCAGAAGAGTTCTAGGGACTCAGCATCAGTAGGGCCAACTTTCCTGAGGATTCCAGAGTGTTCTCAGCATTTTATTTATTTATTTATTTATTTATTTATTTATTTATTTATTTATGTATGTATGTATGTATGTATGTATGTATTTATTTATTTATTTATTTAGTTATTTTTGTTCTCGGCATTTAATTTACCCATGTTCTCTTTGTCTCTTTAGCATAGGTAATTGCAAATCCAGGTACTTGGAAAATAACCAACGCTTAGCTCAAGGAGCTAGTCATTCATCAAATAGAGCAGTGGACTTATGGTCAAATGGAAGGTGAAGCTAAAAAGAAGTAAAAATTGATAAAGTTTAAAGCAAAGCAGTTAGAGAGTGAAACCCTGCTGGAAAAAGCAAAAGTAACTAGAATGCTGATCTTTCTTCTAGGTCAGCATCTAAGGTAGAGAGGAAGGAGAATTCTTCCTTCTTGTACCAATCAGAAGTGAGAAAGTTAGTGGCTGACTAAATCACTAAGACGGGGAAAGGACGCCAGGGGGTGTGATTGTGGAAGCAGAGAATTAGGGACTGCTTAACAAGGAGGTTTAGTTAGCCTGGAGCACCAGGGCATGAGTGAACCAGGACTTTCAGCTCAGCTCCAGCACCAGTTATATCTCTTGAATATCACTATAATTCCATGCCAAAACAAAGGCCATTGCTTAATATTGTACAGACCAGTTCCTCTTAAACTAAGACAGTGAGATTATTAATTCTTCCCTGCAATATCCATCTGTTATCCATCTATCTATCCATCCATCTCTCTTTCCCTCCCTCCTTCCCTCTATTAGTGAGAACTTAAATACATGAACAGTGGGGATAAGGCAGCATTTCATTTAAGATTTAGATGAGCTGGTGTTCCAAGAGCCAGGCTCTGTTGATTAGTCCTGCTAGGTATAACTCATCTGACCACATATGTATAGTATGTTATTTCCTCTGGTATTCTGGGGCTCAAGGTATGATCTAGAAAAGCATTTTCTAACCAACTTTACAAGTTACCTGAAAAAATATAACCCAGAAGTCTCTTTCCAGTAAAAGGACTTTTGCAATCTTCTTACACCAAGGACTCAACTCATGACATCTACAAAATAAAGATAAAATAATTACTCCTCCAAATCTGTTTTTTATACATTTATACGTTTTAATTCATCGTGAATAATCTCTGAAGCTATGTTAGAAAATTAACATATTTTACTTTTCTCTGAACATTTCTTGGCATAATTCACATGCCAGAAATGAATAGTGACAGTCCCAACAAGTAGCAAATACTTTAGCCTAAGGCCTTCCCAATGGTCATGCCTGAACTCTAGGCCCTCTTCACCCTACCCTTCAGTTACACAACCCTCTTCATCTTCCCTCCACCTACAGCCTCCTGATTGATTTTTTGGAATTTATTACTGCTTTCTGCTATCTGTTCCTCATATGTCACTCCCTATTTAAATCCCACCTTAAAAAAAAAGAAAAAAAAAATCCCACCTTGATCCTGTTACCTGTGGTATAAAAACATTAATCTTCACTGTGGTCTCTAAGGCCTGATATGATCTGGCCCCTACCTACCTCTCTAACTGTCCAATATAAATAAGATGTGAGTGACAAATATGAGACATATATATAGTTCTAAATTTCTAGTAGCCACATTAAAAAACAGAAACAGATGATAATAATGTTATTAATATATTTTATTTAACACTCCCCAAATATAAACTATTATTTCAACATGTAATCAATATTTTAAAAAATGATATTTCTGTGAATAGAGATAGTTTTACTTCCTCCTTTCCAATCTGGAGGTCTTCTACTTCATTTTTCTTGCCTTATTGTACTGGCTAAAAAAACCTAAGAATGGAGATCTTTGCTTTGTTCCTGATTTTGGGAGAAAAGCATTCATACTAAGTATAATGCTAACTGTGTGTTTTTCATGGAAGCCCTTTGTCAGGTTGAAGAAGTTCCCTTCCAAGTTTGCTGATAATTTCAAAATCAGGAGTGGATATTGAATTTTGTCAAATGCTTTTTCTACATCTGCTGAAATGATCATGTGGTTACTCTTCTTTAGCCTGTTTACAATGATGAATTATGTTGATTTTTGAATGTTGAACCAGTCTTGTATTTTTGGAATAAATCCCATTTGGTCATGATGCACTTTCTTTTTTATGTGTTGTTGGATTTAACTGGCTAAAATTTCGTTTAAAATTTTTGCCTTTATGTTTATGAAGGATACTGGTCTATAGTTTTCTTTTTTAAATAATGTCTTTGCCTGGTTTGGGGATCAGGATAAGGTTGGCTTCATAGATTAAGTTGGACAGCATTCCCTCTCAATTTTCTGAACGTCTGAGTATAATTGGTATTATTTTTTCCTTTACTGTTGAATAGAATTCACCACGGAAACCATCTGGGCCTAGTGTTTCCTTTATGAGAAATGTATATGAGTTAATACATGTAAAGTAACTAGAACTGTGGTTGGCTTATAGGAAGTACTGTTAGCTGTTAATTTTTTAAAATGTGCCTATATTTTCAATTAAAACTTTAAATGTTTACTGAAGAAATTATACAATATTTTTAAAGTTTAAAGAAGAAAAAGATCACAGTAATGCTACTATCAAAAGGTCACTGCTATTATTATTTTAATGTGTTCTTAAGCCTTTTCTTCAGATAATTAATGCTTGTTTGTATTGGTATTGTTTACATTGCCCTGTACCAAATTAATTAGCTTTGGTAATTAAGTAAAATTAATAGTTCTTAAGTATAATTTCAATGGTTATATATACTCCATTATATGGTCATACCATAATTTATTTAACTATCATTTTGTATTTTTAGGATTGTTCTATTTTCCCTCCACAGTAGATCCAAGCATCTTTTTCCTGCACTTCCACATATATTTGTATGAACACACATGCAAACCCTCAGAATATTCCCTCCAGGCCTTCCCTTTATAGTACTGATCACGTACACTGGTAACAGTTAATGTTTTTATATACACATATATATGTAAAGCCTGTAATAAGGGCTTTACATGTTACTTCTCAATTATAAGTAGGTACCATTATTATTTGACCCCTATTTGACAAACAAGGAAACTGAAGTACCAACATGTCAAGCAACTTGTCCAATGTCACCCAGCTAGGAAATGTGAAAGCTAAGAAAGGCCATCAGATTTCACAGTCCACATGATTAAGTACTATGCAACAGTGCCCCTCAGCTTATAACTTTGGACTTTTGGCATGAATTCCATTCCACACCTGAGGTGCTGATCCTGAGATGTTGTTTAAGTTCTTGCCCAGCTCACTTGCCCCAAATATGTGATCTCTACCTGGATCTTGGGAGCATTCCTTCCACTCATTATCCATTTCTTGATCTTATAGTCATTTGTAATTTTACTGGCCAGCTCCTCCAGGCAGCCAGTGACAGCACTCATAATCTTAACTGGAAATTGGGACATATTATCTGATAAAAGGATTCCTTTTTCTACTCCGTAAATTTGTTTTCATGAAAATGATGATATATTTTAAATGAATCACTATACATTCAATTAAAGACTTTACTGAAAAGAGTAAAATGAGATAAAAATGGAGACTGCCATAGAAAATGAAAAGCATACCAATAAAATGCAGCAGGTCATACACAGTGGCAACAAAAATGTACAGGTTGCCTAGAACACTAAAAGGAACACGAGATAAAAGAATTGTCATTTGTTAATTGTAAGCCTCAAAAACGATAATATTTTCCCCTTTGTCTTTGAAAATGTATGTTTTGTGTTGGGGACTGCAGTGTGGTTTCAACAATGGCTATCTTCTAGTAAATTAGAATAGGGAGAATTTATTACCAGAAAAGCCTTTGTGTATGTTCTGTTCAATTTCTGAATCTTTCGGTGATTATGTGTGTATTTATTTTGCTCGTTTTTGTCTTGTCTTTGTTTAACAAAATAGATTAGCTCAGAATCAGCCCTAAATAGATCTTTTTTTTTTTTTTTTTCTCCAATAATTCCTTTTCAGTGCTGGTCTCCAATTCTCCGAAGTTGCTTCCCAGGAGGAAAATGGCATTAGAACCCTGCCCTTCACTTCCTCACCTCTCTTCAGGTACCCCTTGCTCTGTCCTATCCTGGTGGATCTGCCCACAGCTGGGCACCCCACTGAACTCAGTTGAGACGTAGCCCAATAGTTCTCGCTTCCTCGCCTCAACGCAAGAGTCAGGGAGTCAGCATCCTTATCCAAGTTCCGTGTCTTTTGTGTTGTTTTGCTTTTCTGTCGGCCCCCCTACATATGGGCTGTTCAGTACCAGGTGGGGCCCTGGAAGCGCAGCGATCGATCACAAATCACAAAGACAGGGGCAACACACATCACCGCCGTCTGCAGCCATTTTTGTACAGAAAAAGAACCAATTTCGTGAACTTCCCCAACTAAATGGGTTTAAAATTTTTAAGTTGTCAGAATAAACTCTGTCGGCACCCGTTATCCCTTGTCTGGGAAGTTTTAGGGAGCGCTGACCTCAAGCTCGCCCTCCCAATGGCGGACTTCAAGTTCTACCTCGAGTTGAAGGAGAATCGAAAGGAAAATTACAAGAGAGAAAAAAAAAAAAAAAAGAAAAAGGAGAGCAACTGGAGGATGCGGGCATCGATCCCGCTACCTCTCGCATGCTAAGCGAGCGCTCTACCATTTGAGCTAATCCCCCACCACTGGGCACGGCCGGTTATCTCTTCCTCTAGAGAGAGGTCAGAGCATTTAGAAAAAAAAGAAAATAATATATATATAAATATATATTTTTCGGATGTTCTTGATCTTGCTTTACAGCTAAGGCCAAAGGAACAAAAGCAACCACCCCTCTCCTTCGAGCCGGAATCGAACCAGCGACCTAAGGATGGCCACGGGCACGGCGCCTACAGTCCTCCGCTCTACCAGCTGAGCTATCGAAGGGAGCGGGGTGGCGCCGGGCTGGCTGCTCTTCATAATTGTTACTTTCTAAGCTTTGCGTGCTTCCGACCGCGTTTCTTTCGTGGATGGTTGATCCCCAGCTACCCTTCCAGCGAACGCCCCCCACGGCAGCCGGAGCGAGCTCGCGCGCTGGCCGCGCTCCGCAGAGCTCTGAGAGGCGCCGGCGGCTGGCTCGGGGGCCTTCTCCGCGCGCTCGGGGACTCGCAAACGCCGGAGACGACGTAGAGACCAGCAGGAGGCGGTGACCCGCGGCCGCCCCGCCGAGCGCAGACTCCCCGCGCCGATTGTTACGAGGACGATGGGTCCCCGCTTGGGGGATTCACAAAAGACTCCGCACGGGGCCTACTGCCGTAGGCCAAACCGGGAGCGAAAGGGCAAGCATTTCCAACTGTTCGTTGGAATGGTATGTGTATTAGGGAAGGGGAACTCGTGGCATGGGCCATAAATTATAAAAAGTCGGCTAAAAACGAAACAAAACAAAAAACAGCGTCTCCTTCGAGCCGGAATCGAACCAGCGACCTAAGGATGCCTCTTGCCAGGAAGCCAGCTACAGTCCTCCGCTCTACCAGCTGAGCTATCGAAGGGACAGGCGAACCGCCTCTGCCCCTTGAGATTCAAACTCAAGAACCCGAGCAGGCACAGCCACTGGTTGGAGGTCGAATAGCGCATGCGTATTCGGGGACCGGGGGAGGGGAAGGGAGTGACTGTGTATTGTTTCGCGCGTGCGCAGAAAGACAACGCGGCTACCCTCCGCGGGATTCTGACGGACGGGGGAAGGGTCCCCCCTGCTCGCGTGTCCCGGGCTGGTGGTCCCGGGACTCAGAGTCCGACGCCATCTTCCGTTACTACCCTATTTCGGGGGCAGCTGTCGAGAGTGGCCTTGCCGCTCTGTGATCTGTACGTCCCCTCGGCCCCTCTCCCCGTGGAGGGCCAGTGGCGCAATGGATAACGCGTCTGACTACGGATCAGAAGATTGTAGGTTCGACTCCTGCCTGGCTCGGATTTTTGTCACAATAGATTTTAAAAAAACCAAAGATGACTTCTTCAGGGTCCCTCAGATCACAAACGCCCAGAGTATTTTACCACACTCTGAGCTCAGAAAGCTGTTGCGCGTCGTTCCCGGGACCACCCAGGCGAACTCCCGAGCCTGAGGAGACGCCCCCGGGAGCGCCCGCGGCCCAGGGAGGAGGCGGCGCCGGGGCCGGCAGCGCGAGCGAGCCCCGCCCCCGCCCCGCCCCCGCCCCCGCCCCCGCCCCGCCCCCGGGGCTCCGCGTACGAAGCCGCGTGAGGTAGCCGGGAGGTGAAGCCTGCAGTGCCCCTGAGGAAGCTGCTGGAAACCCCAAGGCTGCTTTTGCTGCAGCTTCCTGCTTCGGGTCTTGTCAAACAGTTGAAGACTTCAGTCGTAGGTCGCTAGAGAAACTGCCCACGCACGCTCCCGACGGTGCAGGGGAAAGAGTTACGGTTACTTACAAGGTCTCTTGCATCCGGTTCCTGTTTCACGTTTCCTCGTAACCAGGGTCCTGAGCCCCTCCCCGGTTGTAAGCACAGGGTAAAAAACCATCTGCCTCATGGCTTGGGTTCTGCCTTCAAGGGTTTTTTGGGTTTTTTTGTTTTGTTTTTGTTTTTGTTTTTCACCAAAAGGGTGTAATGTGGGTTTGAAGAAACTGAGTTTTTATTTTGAAGTTCTTGATCTTATCTGTGGGGAGTAGTTTAGAATTATCTCTTAAATCTCTCCAAGTAAGGAAGGCAGCAATTCCCCCAAAGTAAAAGCTTTAATAAAATGTAAAATTGGAGAAGAGATAAATTAGGGAGGAGAAAATGTGGAGTTACAGGAAAGAACTAGTTTTTAAGTGGGAAAGCTGCTTTCTAAAGGCTACACAAAACGGCTAAAGGAAGTTAAAAATCTGGGAGTGAGGGGACACCAGTACGTACCATTTGAACAAAATGATGGTGGGTTTTATTTTTGTTTCCTAGTGAACATTTTGCCATTTTTGAACGTAACAAAGCTGATACATGTTTAAAGTTACATAGTGTTTCTTTTTGAGAGTTAGAAAGAAATGACCTCTATGGGAAGTTGGGAACATATGTTGCACCCCTCCCCCTAAGTTTGTTGACAGAACCTTGAAAATTAAGCCACAAGGAAAGAGCCTCCATCGTACTCCTACTTTCTCCTCGTTTTACAAGGGAGGGCTTTATTATTTGCAGAGGTCAAGGGCATGGCCATCACTGCACTGTGGGTGAAACTCGGGCCTCCTGGTCTAACCCTTCTTGCACTTTTCCCCCAGCAGCCAACCAGAGTAACACCCTCCAAGAGGGCCAAGGTAGTGCATGATTTCTGGCTCCCTTACTATGATAGAAATTCACACAGGGCTAATGTAAATCAGACATTTGTTATAGCCTACAGGGGTGTCCCAAGACACCTTGTTTCCTTTCTTGGGAAACCGAGAAGGAAATGTAGCTGGGCTTCCTTCAGGTTTGTCTCTCAGTGTCTTACTCTCTTTCTCTAGTGCTCACAGTTGGCAACATGGTGCTTCTCCCCGCCTCCAGGTCCCCAAATTCCTGATGGTTTCCCCTCACAATCTATTGCTGTAGATCAAATGTTTGTATCTCACACACACACACACACACACACACACACACACACCCAAATTCATGTGGAAAACCTAATGCCCAAGGTAATGGTTTTAGGAGGTGGAGGTCTGTGAGGGATAATTAGGACCTGAAGGTGGAGTCATTATGAATGGGATTAGTGCCCTCATAAAAGAGGCCCCTGAGAGATTTCCCCTCCCCGCCACTGTGTTTTGGCAGAGTGAGAAAGAAGTTCAGCAGTCTGCAACCTTGGAAGAGGGTCCTCACCAGAACCTGATCATGCTGGCACCCTGGTCTTGGATTTCCAGCCTCCAAAACTGTGAGAAACAAAATATCTATTGTTTATAAACTACTAGGTCTGTGTTGTGTTGTTACAACAGCCTAAATAAACTAAGATATCTATCAACCAGAGACCCACTTCCCTTTCTCAATTCTGACTGCAAAACTCTTCATTGTTCTGGCTTCAGTTAAATGCTCACCCTTAATCCCCAAACAGGGGTCAGGATTACATGCAGCCATCAGGGCTGGCTCACTTATAGTCATATAGTCGGGCACGTATGTTTGCACTCTTCAGTGAAGAGCTAATAAAGATAAAAAGAAAAAAATCTTTGCAGCATGAAAGATAAAAGTAGTTGCAATCAGCAAACTTGAGATTTTAAATAATTTCTGGGATGTGGAATGCAAATGAGGTTACGTAGACACATAACCTAGAATGGAGAAAAACACAGCTCAGAATACACATTCCAGAAGCTAGCAGAGACAGGACTATTCTCCCCATGGAGCTCACAAGAGGATCCAGGCACAGAGGCAACAGCACAAAGGTCAGAGGGCCCTAACATTTTGCAGCAGCTGCTGCATTTGTCCCAGGTAGAGCTGCTCAGAGAACTACTTAAGCAGAGTAGATTTGCCTGGGAAGAGCCCATAGGGTGAATATAGGGCTGGGGAGAGGGGCAGAGTAGAGCCTAATAATAGAGGTGGAGAGAAAGAAAGGCCATCCCACCCTACTCTCAGAGTATGACTCTCCTTGTGTTAGTAGTTTAGGGGATTTGAGGGCAGCATGGCTATTTCCTCCCATGCACTATTAATGTAAAAGCCTGTGTCCACAGGACCAGCTATTTTACAGATACAAATCAGTGTAGTCCTTTATTCATGAATATGAACAAATATCTACCAGACATTTGAGAGGAAACAAAAGAGAAAGTCCAAGGTAAACACTCAACAACTGATTCAAGAGGAAACAGATTATACAAGGAATAGTACAGAACTGTTTTTTGAATTGCTAATTGGTATCCTTAGGGACATCTAAGAGGCTATTGCAGTAATAAAAACCAGAACAAATATCCTGATATTTAAAAAGGAGCAATGAGAAAATAGTTGCATTCTTGAAAACTAAAAATGTTTGCCAAGGTGAAAAATAACGTATTGGTCATGGCTAAAGATCAAATTTGGAGATATAGAAGGTAGAATGGAAAATATCTTCCAGGAAACAAAAACAGCAGAAAATATAAGAGCATGGGGATAGGCCTGGAAGACATAGACTTTAGAGTTTCAGAAAGAGAAAGTAGAGAAAATGCATGGGAAGGAGCAGAAGACATTAGTAATAAATCAAAAGTGACCTCCAAATACAATGAATGAAAAACAACCAGGCCCGGACAGCCTAGTGAAATGTAAAAGCATTGAGGATAAAGATGAAACCCTAAAGGCTTTCAGAGATGGGGACAACAACAAACAAAAATAGGCTAGCTACAAAGGAACGAGAATCAGATTATGATCAGGCTTCTCAGCAAAACTGGATGCTAGAACACCATAGAGCAAGACCCTTGAAGTTCTGTGGGGACATAACTTTGAACCCAGATTGTATAATCAATATAAGCAGCAATCACCTATGAGAACAAATAGTTCACACTTGTGTTATAAAATTTAAATCCTAGGGTTCTTTTCTCAAATAAAAAATAAACATTACTTGAAGATGTTATACTGATGGGATTCTCTGGGAGCAGAAGCTGACACAGAACTGGAGTACAAAATTATAGTGGTGAATAACATCTGTGAATGGAAAAGGGGAGAGCACAGTATTAGATAGTCACTTTTCTCAAAAAGCAAGCCAAAGATAATTAGAAGTTTCTGGGAAAAAAAACTCTATAAAGAATTCATGGTCCAAATATAAAGCAAACTAAAATTTGGCACAATTTTGAGAGATTGATGGCATATATTATGGACTAATTTTCCCCTCCCCTCTCCAAATTCTAATACTAAAGCCCTAACCCTCAGTACTTCATAATGTGAGTGTATTTGGAGATAGGGACCTTTAAAAAGGTCCTTTTGACCTTTAATGAGGTCATTAGGGTAGGCCCTTATCCGTTATAACTAACATTCTCATAAGAAGGGACTAGGATGCATGGAGAGACAAGCATATGAACACACAGCAAGAAGGTGGCCATCTGCAAGCTAAGGAGAGAGCTCTCAGAAGAAATCAAACCTACTGAAACCTTTATCTTAGACCTAGCCTCCACAACTGTGAGAAAATAAATTTCTGTTGTTTAAGTCACCCAGTCTATGGTTTTTTTTGTTTTTGTTTTTGTTTTGTTTTTAGTCTATGGTATTTTTTAAGGCAACCCTAGGAAACTAATATAAGATTGATGAGGGAAAAGGAATATGCTTTCTTTTCTGTATTTGTTGGTATTGTTTGCATTTGTGTTTAACTATATGCAAGTTATTTTATATAATATGCGGGGCAGTTTCATAATTGTCATCTAATAAGAATTGCTTAGAAGTGAAGGAACTGATGACCAAAGATATGAAATGACTTACGTTCAGGGACAGAATTGAGTAATGGCATATGAGATCTCAGATCTATTGAGTCACCAGCTAGGATTCTCCTTAGTACTAGTTGGTCTTCCTGTTCTCAACTGGACACTTGAGTTAGAGAGACTGGACTGTGGGACTGCTTCCTAGGAGGAAGGAAGTTGAAAGGCAGTTTCTGATGTTAGGCAAGGTTATACAATGACAGGACATTCTGGGAGTAGCAGTGTTCCATTTATTAAAGAGAAGTCTCTTCTTACCTCTGGAACTCAAAGATAAAATCCCTAAGATTTGTTAACAGTGGTGTTCCACAAAATTTATTTAAGATACCCTGAGATCTGAAGGAAAAAGAAAACATTGTTCAACTTGAAAAATACCTCACATATAGGCACATGAAACAACTTTGAAGTTCTTCCTTTCAGGTGAGGAAAACATTCCATAGATCAGGAAGCTCTATCAGGAAATGTTAAATAATTTCTTCAGTATGATTCTCCAGATTGGGGGAGCAGGGCTGAACTCAGAAATACTGATTGCTCATACATGGCTTTCTATAAATGTATACTGTCTCCAAGAAAGATTCCACAAGACTGGAATGAGAACATGTGCTTATTGTGAGAAACCCAGAGATAACATTTCCAAGGTCAGAAAGGGAACCATTCTGGAGAACTCCGGGGGAGATATAGTGGATTTGTGTTATTTGCATTAGTTAGGTTCTACATAGTTACCAGAAACAGTGGTTTGGTGAATACTGAACCATCACTCCTAGGGGAAATAAAAGTTTAAGTTCCTGTTCACATTTTTGTTAAGTGATCAGTATGTGTTTGGTGTGTTAGCATTTAGATACCGTATTTGATATATATTATTGTGAATGACCATGAAATAAATTTCCCTAACAAGTAGGGAAATTTGCAAGTATGGAATCTGCGAATAATGGGGATTAATTTCATTATCAGGCAAAACTAAATCTTGAATTATATGACAAATCACTATGTCAAAAGATCTTAATGAGACTAACCCCCAGCCCCCTACCTCCATTAAGGAGGTTAACAGGAACCATTTGTACTACAGGGAGATTGCAAGACCAATCCATCCAATTCCCAGGGCTCCATAAGACTTCGAGTTCATATGCAGTCTTTCACACTCAGAAAGAATAGAACTGTCACTTTGTTCATACAGTATCTTTCCCAAAGGTATGATTTCGGGGGCTGGGACTGGGAAAAGATGTTGCAGAGATTTTTTTCAGAGATTGATATTTATTCCTTTACTAAACATTTATTCAATCTCTACTATGTGCCAGGTACATATGTTCTAGTGCTGAGGATGCAGCAGTAAGCAAAACAGCCACAAATTTCTACTCTGATGGAACATAGATTTTGAAGGACAGACAACAAATTGATAATAAATGATATATAGAGTAGGTTCAACAGTGGTGAGTGCCAAAGGAAAAAATAAAGCACAGGTAAATCCAGAGTGTGGAGGGTACTGTGCTCTTCACAATGGCAAATTGACATAGTCTACCAGAAACAAAATAAATTACTGCAACACACACACACACACACTTATTTTAAATGGTGGGAGATAAAGTTCCAGTTCCTATAGGAAAAATTTGTTTGCCAAATTGTATTTCCAATGAAGAAATAATAAAGGATTGCTAATTTAGACATCTGACATAAATAATGGTATATGTTTACTAATAGAAACTTCACAATATGTACTTTATTTTGTACAATGGAGAGATTCAGTATAATTTCACTTTTATTTATTTTTATTTATTTTTTTTATTATTTATGATAGTCACAGAGAGAAAGAGAGAGGCAGAGACATAGGCAGAGGGAGAAGCAGGCTCCATGCACCAAGAGCCTGATGTGGGATTCGATCCCGGGTCTCCAGGATCACGCCCTGGGCCAAAGGCAGGCGCTTAACCGCTGTGCCACCCAGGGATCCCTAATTTCACTTTTATTATGAATAGATAAAGTCAAGAAAAGATTATACATCTATTGTATGAGTGAAATTGAAATGCCTTATTTTTATATATAATAGCAAATGTTCTCATCACAATCTTGTGTAATCAGAATAATGGAATAGAATGAATCAACTTGGATTTATAGACTTATGGTATTCACTTTTAGTGCAGGAGGGACAAATTCAAATGTAAACACTGTTTTTATATTAAATATGTAGTTGTATCTAACTTTACAGTATTCAAATGCCTTAGGGTGGCATAGTAATTAAGTAGACAGGCCTTAGAGCTAGACAACTTGAGTCCAAATGCTGGTTCTCTTGTTTTTTTTTAAAGTTGTAGGCTAATTAATAGCTCCAATGTTTCCATCTGTGAAATGAGGAACAATAGTACCAAATTCATAGGTTTGCTGTGAGGCTTAAATGAATTAATCTATATTAAGCACTTAGAATACTATCTGGCACATAGTAAGTGCCGTATATATGTTTGCTATTCAAAAACATATTAAAAGTTTTCTTCTCACTGTCTACCATCCTGGAAAATTTTGGCAGGAACTTTACCAGAATTTTTAGTCAGGATTGCTAACTGATATCAACTACTCTAGAATCACTTTCCACCCACTTGATTAATATTGCAGTTATTCACTGGTCAGACAAGAGAAAGTGGCAGCCAGCTACCAAGTCCACTCAGGCTTCCCAAGTAAAGAAATGCTGCTGGGAGGAGGAGGAGGGAAGTGGAAGAAGAAGAAGAGACAGAAATATTTGGGAATTTGCTCTTACATATTTTGAGGATTTTGAGGATTTGCTTTTGAAGAAGACACTGAAAATTAAGAAAGGGAGGGATCCCCCAGAGGAATCTTAAGCTAAAAAGGGCAGTTAAAGAGAAAGGTACATAATAAATGGAGTGTGTATTTTTTTTTTTTTAAATAAGAGAACTCTGGGAAGGATTTGGGAGAGGGTTAGTTTTCAGGAAGGACAAATGTAGTTAGAAATAAAGATCACCATGAAGAGGCAATATAGTGCATTTGAAGACCAGCCTGCTCTACCTCTTAGGGGCTAGGTGATCCTGGCAGAGTTACTTAAACTTTCTGTGGTTTAGTTTGTTAGTCTGGAGATGAGGACTGATAATACTTGTCCCATAGATAGTGTATTAACAATATAAAAAAACAAAACAAAACAAAACAAAAAAACAAAAAACAATATATAAATATATAAAGCTAATAAGTTCTTAGGGCAGCCCTGTGACTATTGGTTATTATTGTTCATTTGATAGATTTATTTTTAATTCGTGAAAGAATCAATCATCTTGTTCAAATACAAATACTCCTGTGATCCTAAAAGCCATCACTTCCCACCTCCTTTCAAATCCTTCAGTTTGGGGAATGGGATATGCTAAGACAAGAGATAAGAGAAAACAAAGAAAATCAGAAGACAAGCAGGGAAATTAATCATTATTAATTTTCTATTAAAACTTTGCCCTCTTCCTCAGAATAACCTGTATCTTTCAGGTTTTGGTACCTAAAATTTTACTTTCTAAGTATACTATATATTGAATCTAAAAAATAAATCCCAGGGGTGCCTAGGTGGCTCAGTCAGTTAAGTGTCTGCTTTGGGCCCAAGTCATGATTGGGGATCCTGGGAACAAGCCCCATGTAGGGTACCCTACTCAGTGGGGAGTCTGCTTCTCCTCCCTCTGACCCTCCCCCTTGCAAGTGTGCACTCTCTCTCCCTCAAATGAGCAAATAAAAAATCTTATAAAAATAAATTCCATGCTAAATATATTTTTAAAACTTTTGAAATGAAGGCATTTTGTATAAAACTGTTAATGTTAATAAGTTAATATGTAAACTTAATATTTTTCAGTTCCTAATGGCTTTCACCTGTTCCTTTTAAATCTAGGTTAGTTTTGAAATATTGCTTTCTGCAATTATAATAAATAATCCTGAAAAATGCCAGTTTAGTAAATAGCTAATATATACCTGCCTGAATAGATCATTCTTAAATTAAGAAAATGTTGGAATTTCATTCTCAAAGTGAAAATCTACACTAAAAATTTTCCCCTCAATCATTTTTCACCAGAAAAGAAAGTGCATTATAGATCTCTGAGAAGAGATGAATCTGGACAACATTTCAGTAGTGGAGATTATTTGGGCACCAGAGCAGCTTATTCAGAAAGATAAAACCTTCACCAGGTAAGATCCCCTTTTCCTGGGCCTGGGAGTAAGGATGTGCCTGGGGTGCTCTGAGACATTGAAGATGATGATAAGATTTTCAGCTATTAGAAAGCTGAGTTGGCAGCCCTAGCAATGTGCAGAATGTGTTAACAGCTGTCCTATTACTGTTGATTTGATTCTGGGAATTTAGTTTTGCTTCTTGGGTATAGCCCTGAACAGCATGAAAATTCCAGAAAGTTGTATCACACCGATTCATTTGACACTGAGCATGTTTAGGTCTCTTTTTGAAGAAAAGCTTTTTTTTTCTTCCAGAAATGGCATATGTTGTTAAGAATTAATCAGTCAACAGGGATTTATTAGTTTCTACTTCATTTTTAGCAGTGCACAAAATACAGATATAAATTCTGACCCTATGATGTTCTGGAAATCACTGCACATTTGAGCCTTCTACAATTTGGAAATGGCTTCATTATACAGAAACTGGTTATACATGATTTAATCTAAATTTCTAGTCCTTTTGAGTTTAGAACTTCTCAGAAATAATATACAGATAAATGTTACTTTGGTGCTTAGGAGGAGTACTGGCTGGAAAAAGAGGGGTTTTGGAGAGGAGGACTTTGTTTCTTGAATAAAGGTTTTTCTTTGTTGGAGGAGGACTAGTGATCTGGAGGTAGGTTTGCCTTCATATCAATGAGGAATAAGAGAGGGGAAGAGCTGAAATTTTTTAAAAAGATAATTCTGTAATTGGGTCAGACTTGATTGGGTGCCAAGCTACCATGAATTTTATATTAATTAAATTGTTTTGTTAATATACTAAGCCTCCCTGAAAACAAGATTCTAGCAACTTTTGCATTTCTAGCAGCTAGGAATTTCTCCATTCTATGACACAGGTTAAACATTTATCCATTTAACAAATATTCCCAGGCTGTCTACCATGAATCAGGTACCATGAATCATTATCTTAAGCACTGGGGATTCAGCAGAACACAAAAACAGCCAAAATCTTTGCCTTCATGGCAAGCAGAGACAGACAATAAGCAAGATTTAAAATATGTTAGTGAAAGGTACTAAGGAAAAAAGTATAGGATAGGAAGCGTGAGGTAGGGTACAGTTCTAGGTTTGGGAAAGCCTATGAAGAAGTGACATCTGAGAAAAGATATTGGAAAAGTCTCTTCATGGTCTAAATACATTATATGTTCTAAATTAATTCTGACTCAGGCCTGCAGTTTGACAAAATAGTGAGAAATTTCACCTCAGCCAGGTTTTGAGAGTCCCCAGCCCAGTTCCTAGGGATGTATGGGGTCCTCGCAGTTTCTGTCTTCCTCCTCCAAGTGCATTTCCAGTCCCTCATCTTGCTCCAGCCTGGGTACTCCTGAGGTCTCTGTGTCCAACCCTGCACGGTTCCTTTGAGGGGCCAGGTGTGTGTACAGGAATCTTTTGTTATGGCTAAAAAGCTATGACTTAATTTTGTCTCTCAGGCATCAAAATGCTGTCTCATTGGAGGGGCTCTCCCCTGTGGGCATGTTGCCAGTGAACTGGGGAGACCCTGGGGCCTTGGCCCAGCCCATCATAAAGATATTGCTGAAGGTTATTGATCTCCTCATGGGAAAGAATTCAAGGACAGACACAACGCAGTGGATAAGTAACACAAGTGGGAAAGTTCATTAAAGCTAAAGTATATTCACCAGATGTTAGAGAAGGTGACCCAAAGAGAGAGCTGCACACCCTGGAGTTTGGGTTTCTATCTTCTATTGACTGTTGCAAACTAGGGAGTGGAATATTCCTTACTTGGGGCAGGGATTTTTTGGAAGCAGTTTTGGACTTTTCTTCCTTATTTGGACGGGGGTTTCCTGACATGGTGTCCACCATCTTGGGCCTCACTGGTTTGATCTGGCTTCTTGTGGAGTGCTGCCAGGACAGGCCTCTGACTTTCCTGATAGCTGGCCATGACTTCCTCATTGCTGGGCTCCAGGTGTCCTGTTGGAATTTAACTAACTGCCTACTCTGAGACACAAGTCTGGGGCACTCTGGGAACTCCCCTCAAAACTCCCAAACCCATCTTTAACCTACTTCTCCTCCTCAAGTTTCAGCATTTATCTTTCTAACAGCCCTTCAATTAGCCCAAGCACCCAAACAAAAGCCTGGGTGGTGGTTTTTCAGGTGTCTCTCTACCTTTGTTTTTAACCTCCAAGGTTATCCTAGGCTATCCTAGCAAAGAATTGACCTTTCTAAGATGAATCCCAGAAGGAGAGCCCTCATTCTTTTGAGTCTTACTAAGGACAAAACAAAATTAATGTCTCAAATTACCTTGCCATGCATTCCAATAATGAAATGTGGTCACTATGAATTATTTCTATTTGTTAATACACTCAGAATTATTTGAAATATACTCTGTTCCCCTTTGGCCTATTAGCATTTTGATGATTTGTGCTTGAATTTGGCATGGAGGAAGGAAGACATTCCTTTAAGAATATTGTTACCAAGACTGCTATTATCTGCTATCTCTCCCTGCCCCACCAGTTGAGGGTAGATTTACAATACTTCAGGTTAGGTAAAAAAACAAGTAAATGTAGAGATGGAGTTGATAGTTGCCAGCAGAGAGATTAGGAGATTAAAACAGAGGAGTGGGGGTCAAATGGAAGAAAGGTAGGAGTGCAAGAAGGGAGAAGAACCAGAGAGATGGAGTACTTAGAAACAGGGAACAGAAGGGTCAGAGGAGAAAATGAAGCTAGATGCTCAGGATGAAGGAATTAAAAAAAGAAATCTAGAATAAGGAGTGAGGTTAATAAAGAAACAAGTGAGGAGCATTGACTCTATTAAACTCATACAATCTGAAGGTCAGAGTTTGACATGGATGTCACTGGGCAAAAATCAAGGTGGTGGTAGGGCTGAATTTCTTTTTTTGGGGGGAGGCTCTAGAGCAGAATCCACTTCTTTAAGTTTTCCAGCTTTTAGAGTTTGCCTGCATACTCTGGTTTATGGACCCTTTCCTCCTCCAACTTTAAAGCATATCTCTGATCATTCTTCTATAGTCACATCTCTTATAGCTGGGAAAGATTCTCCATTTCTGATGAGTCATGTGATTAGATTGTGCTCACTTGGATAATCAAAATGCCTTTTTCCATTAAAGGTGACATATTTGCTGGTTCTGGGAGTTAGAATAAGTACATCTTGGAGGGGGCATCATTGTGCCAAACATAAAGATTTTGTAGCCCCAATTGGAACCCCCTCTGTAGATCAAAATATCAGGCAGTGCACTGTCAGGTGTGTGTATTTCCAGGCTAGGAAACATCAAATATGTTTTAGCATCCATACATTTAAAATGTAGAAATAAAATCAAAGAATTAAGATATGTCTATTTTGGTAAAGAAAAATGCATATATATTTTTATTATGTTCAAAATAAATAGATGAACTTTGAACCCTTATACAAAATCCCTTACTCTGATAACCCAAGACTAGCCAGTAAGCCATTGAAGTGCTGGTTCATGGTGGGCATGTTTTTCTTGGTGCTTCTCTGCTAAGATGTGTATAGATTCAAAATAACAGCAGGTGACTCTGAATGGCAGCTTCTGTTGATCCCTAAGTGGCCTCTCCTCAGATGAAGAGTTGCTCCTTGTTTCTATGTAGCTTAGGGGCATTCTGCAGATTCATTTCCTCATTCATACACATTCATGTCCTTAACATTTACCACATATCATTGTAACTAGTAATTAGCTATTTGTGGGGAACATTAACAAGAACCCCTTTATGAATTTAATTCCACCATCTGATTCTGATTCTGATTCTGATTCATCCCCTGTTCTCATCTTTCTACTCTTGTACCAGCTCTCTGGACAAGCTGGTAGAAGTAAAAAATTCCATGTAAGAAAAATGAGGTTTGGGAGAGAAAAAGGAACTTTGTGATTTAGGCTGCTATTCAAAAATAGGCCTGACCTTTTTGCTTAGAATGCTCCAGGAAGGAAATGTAGTAGCTCAAATTATCCACAGACAGGGCTATTTATCTTATGTTCCCTTCAAATGGAAAGTAGTACTTGTTTGTTGAATACAGAGTTCCAAGCACTTGCTGGTTATTGTTAGTACTAGGTATCTTCAAGGGTTTTGTTGGGTAAGAGTTTATCTACATAAGAAGTCACATTATGTTTGTCTGTGTGTATGAACATATGCAAATTCATGTAAAACTACCTTGTATTTGTCAAATACTTGACTTTGTAGAGTACTTTCACCTCAGCCTTTTGATCTCGTCTTACAGCAACTTGGAAGGTGGTCAGGTAGGAAAACGGAGTCATAGAATAATTAGTCATATAATTCTCATCTCAATTGGTGACAGGGCTATATAGTAAGAGTTTAGATTAAAACCAGCTTTCCTAACTTTCCAACCAAGACTTTTCCTACTTGATTGTGTCGATTAAAAAAAAGTCCAGTAACTCAAGGGTTAAAGCAGAGTTTTAATGACTTCAGAACTGTCAGAGCTATAACACCAATTTTCACTCAATGTATATTTTAGGCTCATTTGACTGCAGTTTGGTGATGGTGGGAATAAGAAACAAAAAACAGAATGGCATTTCATGCAATATTATATAAAAACATAACAAGATCTTGAAAACAACAATATTATATAAAGAACTAAGAAAAAAACAAACACTTTCTGTACTATTTTAGAACATGATTTTAGGACATGGCTTTGACCACATAATGAATATAAGGATCAAACAGTTAATGCAGAAATGACCTTTGAGTTTAATTGTTCAACATGCATAGAGCTGAGCATTTTCTGGTCAATGTAATTATTCCCACCAAAAGTGGGTAAATGATATGCCTTTAAATCTAAAGTTAGGCTGTAGAGTTTAGAATTCTACCTTTTACCCTATATGTTTCTTTTCCTCACTCTGTCTAATATAGGTCAGTTGTACAAAAACTGTTTTTACTTAGAAATGATCAACATATTTTTAGGGGCTGGTTTGGGCTTAGTATGATTTTCTAGATCATTTATAACATTTAGCCAGGTTGAAATTTTGTTTTTGTTTTTATGCCAGTCTAAAAGTACACAAAACCTGTTTCTTCCTGGTTTTACTCATCAGTTTTCAGTAAATGACAATTTTTAATCTTTCAAAGAATATACTTTAAAATTAAATGATAGTTGTCTTTTTTACGTAATAATTTCTTCCTGCCTCTTGAAATATTTCTGTAGCCATATTAAACATTGACAGGGAAAAATCTACACACACACACACAATTCCTCTTAAATTTCCATGTATATTTTGCTAAAGATATTTGTGGCAGAGAGGAATATTGCATTCAGTTAAACAGATGAGAAGTGGCTTCTGTTTGGAGTGCTACTTTAGTCTGTAAGGAATTAGATCTAGGTCACATAAGGACAGGCTCATAAAGCCTGTCCAGTGCCACCATCTTACCTCATGTGAGGAGCATAAAACAACTCTTCAGGCTTTTATTCATCAAAATGGAATGTGTTTCATTAGGAATTCTACTCAAGGAATGAGAATGCATACTGAGAAAATTATGTAGCAATCATCTTTCCCTAACCTAAAAAATAAAATATGAATGTGGAAAAGTTCACAGCATTTCATGCCCCTTACCCTGTCCCACCCATGACCACCTGGAGACATGGCTGAACCAAGAGGGGATATTGTGGGCCCTCAATGGTCTCAATATTAAGAGTCTGTGCAATAACTTCGAGGTCCTTCTCTGATTAGCTGTGTTTTCTCATTTGCATTTGTAGGCTGGAGAACAACTGGAAAGTCCACATCTAAAAATAAACAAAGCAAAGCAATAAACACCCTCTGATCATGTTACATTTCCTTTAATGGGGCAAGTGGTAGATATTTTTGTTGAAATGATAATTGGCAAGCCAATTCATTTCATAAGATATTGAGGATGCCTGCCCTTTAAAGGACTTCAAAAAGGGGGAAACCCTGTCTTTAATCTTTATTTAAGTTTTATAAGTTATAGAGTTATAAAACTAAAGCACTGAACCCAGCTTTCACCTTGAGGCAGTTGCTGAACCTGGTGAACTTGAATTTTAGTTTTCACCATCTTGTGGGGAGGAAAACAGGTCCATATATGTTATTTAGACCCTAGTGTATATCTGTATGATAAATGGCCCCTAAAGTTGTTCAGCGTACAATTTCATATACAGCCCTTGGTTGGGAGAGAGGTCAAAGCCCAGAGCTTGCTTAGATGAGAGTCTAATAGGAAGCTCCCCACATAAAGCTAGTATCCAAAATGGTTATGCACTCTCTAAATCACCATACCCCTAAATCTACAAGAAAATTTGTTGGTCTTGAGTTTTGGTGTTAAGAGGAAAGAACCCCTCTACAAATACTTAATAGCAAGCCAATGAGCACACATATTGGCAGACCAAATTTAAGTATCTTTATGTTCTAAGAAACCTCATGCTGATAGTTTAATTTAAAATGGTGCAGTATAAAATGTGTTCCCAAGCACCTAGCCGAATAGAATAGCCCCATCTTCAACCCAGACCTTAAAGAATCACTAAAATATTACTAAAATATATGAACTCAAGATAAAAATGAACAGAGATAGAGGGGAGATAAATAGAGATCCTCATAAAATAACTAAAAACTTGTAAGAAACATGAATTCAGAAAAAAAGAAAGAAGGAGAGAGTGAATGATTACATATAGAAACAATGCACATTGAGAGCTAATAGAAACAATAGAAGGCCAAATCAGACCCAGAAAGACTTCCAAGCCTGCACTTTTAAGATGCAGAATTTTTAAAAAATTAGATGTTTTTTTTAAGTGATCAAGTGGGTTTTGAAACTAATAATAAAAAAGAACTTGAGATCAAAACATCTGAAAATTTTAAAACCTGATGAATGGGTTTAACAGCTAAAGAGAGAATTAATGAAGTGGAAGACAGATCTGAGGAGGTTAATCAGAATGTAACACAGAGGAACAGAAATAAAATATGAAAGAGGTTAAAAGACATGAAGAATAGAATTATAAAATCTAACATATTCTGGTAAGACTTTCATAAAGAGTAAAAGAAAAGATTAAAGGCAATATTTGAAGATTTAATGGCTAAGAATTTTCTAGAAAGAACCAGGTAGGATAAATTAAAGAAAAACTCATATTTAAAACATCTTAGTGACTTTGAAAAACACCAAAAACAATTTGTTTTAGAGAGAGAGGCACATATGGCAGGGTGGGAGAGGAGCAGAGGGAGAGAGAGAAGAGTAAGCAGGCTCCATGCTCAGCACAGAGCCTGAAGCTGAGCTCACCACAGAGCTTCATGGGGGCCGGGAGGGGGGTGCTCTATCTTTCAACTCTGACACCATAACCTGAGCTTAAATCAACAGTTGGACATTTAACTGACTGAGCCACCCAGGTGCCCCTCAAAGACAATGGTTTTAATAGCAATCTTATTTCTCAATAGCAAATATGGAAGCCCCAAAACTATGGAATTATAATTTTTATTTGCCAAAGAAGATATCAACCTAAGTTTGTTTACAAACTGTCTTGTTACTTTAAAAGAAAACATAGTATAAAGGTATTTTTAGATAATAATAGATATTTATTAAATAATAAATATCTAATATAATTAATAATATTAGATAAAAAATAATAGATATTTTTAGATAATAATAGATATTTAGATAATATTTAATATTATAATATAATAATATTATTTAGATAATAAAAGTGGAAATTTCCACCAACAGACTCAATTTAAAGATGTAATTCAGGCACAAAAAAAGTGTTACTAGATGGAAAATTTGTGCTGTAAAAAGGAATGGTGAGTAAAGAAAATGGTAGATATGTAAACAAAAATAAGCAATACAGCAATAATAATAATTATATACAGCAATAATAATAATTTAGGAGACTTAAAATTAAGACAAAAGTAGAATACAAGAATAGTGTATAATCAGAAAGAAAATGACCAGAATTAAAATGTTACAAAGTTCTTGTATTGTTCAGGAAGGGGTAAAGATAATAATTAATTTTAAACTTTGATAACTTAAGTATGCTTGATAAATGTTTAGGATAACCTAAAAGAACCCTTCTAAACTGGAGGAAGGAAAGAAATGAAATATGAAAAATATTCTATCATTATAAAAGAAAAAAAGGAAAAAGAAACAAAAAATATGTCAATTTAAAGTGATAATTAAATATAACTAATTATAAGTATCTAGCCCTAGTAAATAATAGAACTGGTATTCAAACCTAGGCAGTATTTCTTGAGTCTGTTCTCTAAAAGAATAAAAGAGTAAGTTGGTAGAAAAAAATAAAAATATATCATCATTTCTAATAATATAATAATACAATAAATGGACTTAATAGTCTATTCAAAAGAAAAAATGTTCTCAAACTGAATAAATTCCATTCCCCACCATATGTTGTTTACAAAATACACATCAAAAAAAATAAGGACAAAAAAAGTTGAGAGTAAAAAGATGTAAACATCTTTACCACACAAACACTAATAAAAAGAAAGCTAATATAACTATATTTTAACAGACAAAATAAAATACAAAAAGCATTGATAGAGCTAAAGAGTAACTATATAATATAATTTTCAATTCACCAAAGAGATATACAAATTCTAAACTTATATACACTAATAGCCTCAAAATACATGAAGCGAAATTGATAGAATTTTACAGAAAAACAGAGAAATCCATCATCACAGTGGAAGATTTCAGTGCTTCTTTTAGTAACTGACTGATGAAGCAAACAAAAAAATCTTTAAGGATATAAAAAATTTGAAAAATACAATATTGTGGACTAAATTGTCTCACACACAGACTGCCCCCTCTCTAGTTCATATCTTGAAATTTTAACATCCTGTACCTTGAATGTGAACCATATTTGGAAAGAGGGTCTTTGAAGAGGTAATTAAGGTAAAATGAGGTCCTCAGGCTAGGCATTCATTAAATATAACTGATGTCATTATAAGAGGATATTAGAATACAGATACACAGAGGAAAGACCATGTAAGACATGAGGAGAAAATGGCCATCTACATGCCAAGAGAGGCCTCAGAGGGAGTCAACCCTGTGACACCATAAACTTTGACTTCTAACCTCCAGATTGCAAGAGAATAAATTTCTATTGTTCAATCCCCCTTCGCTGTGGTACTTTGTTAGCAGTAGCCCTAGGAAACTAGTACATATAATAAATTTGGTTTATTTAATAGTCCTATATGGAACAATGAACCGAAAAAAGTGCAGAATGTTTTATTTTGAAGCAATTCAGGATATAAATTTCTAGGATGTAAAGCAAGCCTCAAGATATTTTGTACTATTTTATCATGCTTCCCATAATTTCTGATCACAGTGCAGTGAAGTTAGACATAAACAACATAAAGAACCTGAAAAATCCCCCACAGGTTTACAAATTAAGATACACAAAGGCCTAACTTATAGATCAAAGAAAAAATTATAATGGAAATTAGAAAATATTTAAGAACTCAGATTTTAAGAACAATATAAAATGTGTGTATGACACTAAAATGGTACTTATAGGAAACTTTATAGCCTTAAATAAAAGAAGAAAAAAATTAAGTCTAAAAATTAAGAAGTCAGAAAATTAACAATAAATTAAGAGAAATAATAAAGCATAAAAATTTAAAAGAAACAAATATACAAGAGAATCAAAACCAAAAGTTATTTATTTGAGAAGACCAATTAAATTTTCCAATATCTTGTAGAATGGCTAAAAAACAGAAATAACCAATATAAGGAATGACAACTGGAACAGTAATGCAGATCATAGAGATGCATAAAAGGTGATAAAAGGAAATCTTGAAGAATTAATTTTTTAAAAAGATAGCAAATCTAAATGCCCTATAAACATTAAATACATTAAATCAGTAATTCAGAATTTGCACAATCACACATTAGCCCAGAAAGTCCTATAAATCCTGTAGAAAGAGAAAAATCCAATAATACACAAACTCTTTAAAAGTATAAAAAGAAGGAATGGTTTCTAATTTATTTCATGAGGCATAATCTTGGTATAGAACTCTATAAGGAAAGTTCGAGAAAGGAAAATTATAGACCAATCTCAATCATTAACGTAGATATAAACATCTAAGACAAAATATTTGCAAACCCATTTAATAAAAAAATATTTAATACATTATGACTGCATTGGGTTTATCTCAAGAATACAAGATTGCTTTAACATTGGAAAAACAATTTATTTATTTATTTTTTTATTTATGATAGGCACACAGTGAGAGAGAGAGAGGCAGAGACACAGGCAGAGGGAGGAGCCCGATGTGGGATTCGATCCTGGGTCTCCAGGATCGCGCCCAGGGCCAAAGGCAGGCGCCAAACCGCTGCGCCACCCAGGGATCCCCGGAAAAACAATTTATATAGTTCCTCACATTAATAGATTTAAGGAGAAAAATCACAACCATCTCAACTGATGAAGAAAAAATATTTGATAAAATTTCAGACTCATGATAAAGGTTTAACAAAAAAGGAATAGAAGACAATTTTCTTAACCTGATCAAAAACCTACAGCAAGCCTTATAATTGGGATGCAATCTTGAAAGTACTTTCTCTTCAACATTTTACTGGTAGTTTCAGAAAATACAGAAAGGCAAGAAAGGGAAAAAAAATCACAAGGGATGGGAAGGAAGAATCAAAACTATCACTATTCACAAATGATATAAGCAGTTATGTAGAAACCCTGAAGAATTTACAGATAAATAATTGGAAATAGAGAATTTAGCTAGTTTCTTTAGTTTAATTTAAAATCATGTTTTAAAAAGTACATTTCTGTATGCTGAAAAATAAGTAGAAACTAATATTATTTATTCATAACTGTATAAAAATGGAAAAAGTATTCAGGAATAAATGTAACCAAAGACATATATATAAGATCTATCTTTAGCAAAGCCAGTAAGGAAGACCTAAATAAATAAAGGGATATACCATGTCACATGTTAGAAGACTCACATTTTTTAAAATGTCAATATTATGGAATTGATCTACAGAATTCTACTGCAGAATTGATCTACTGCATTTCTAAGTAAGATTTCAAAGGTTTTATTTAAATACCTTTTGTTTTAAAACTTGTCAAAACTTATTCTAAAATTTATATGGAAAAACAAAAGTCCAAGAATATGTAAGACTCCTCTGGAAAACAGGGCAGGAAGACTTGCCTAAACAGTACTGGGAATTTTTATAAGTGGGCCTTGGTTGCATACAGATAAACAAAATCAGCAGTGAACCAGAACAGAAAGTCCAGAAGCTCCTCCATACATCTATTGAATCTCAAGGTATGTTAAAATCAAGACTAGAAATCACTGTGCTGTGACAATTTTCATTCTATATGGAAAATAAATGAAATTTATTTGTATACATTTAATAAATGTAACCATACATCATATCACATGATGATTAAACATGTAAATATGAAAGGTGTGTAAATGTTAAGAGCTCCTGCTCTTAACAAACTGTCCAGGATTCTAGATGTTTTTCCTCTATCACATTTCATTTCGATGGTATGAGACCTTGTCTGAACATACCCCATTTTGAGGTTCTTTGCAAGTATGATCTCTGCACGACTTCTGCTTCTTTCAATTCCTTGATAAAACTATTCATTATAACAGTCCAATATGACTGTAACTGGTTTGCCTGGCATGAAGAACATCATTTGCCATCTTACCATAGGTTGTAGGGAGACATTGTGTCAAAGGCTTTGCTGGTATCAAGATTCATCCCTTTTAGGGTTCTTCATCCCCATAATCTCCTACCCCTTAACTCCTCGTTCTTTTTTTTTTTTTAATTTTTATTTACTTCTGATAGTCACAGAGAGAGAGAGAGAGAGGCAGAGACCTAGGCAGAGACCTAGGCAGAGGGAGAAGCAGGCTCCATGCACCGGGAGCCCGACGTGGGATTCGATCCCGGGTCTCCAGGATCGCGCCCTGGGCCAAAGGCAGGCGCCAAACCGCTGCGCCACCCAGGGATCCCCACTCCTCGTTCTTAATGTCATCAGCTTTATTTTTTTTAATGGTTTCTTTTTTTAAAAAAAAGATTTTATTTATTCATGAGAGACACAGAAAGAGGCAGAGACATAGGCAAAGGGAGAAGCAGGCTCCCTTTGGGGAGCGTGATGTGGGACTTGATCTCAGGACCCCAGGATAATGAGTCAAAGACAGACTCTCAACCACTGAGCCACCCAGGCGACCCATGTCATCAGTTTTAAATGTCACTTTCTCAGGGAAGCTGTCTTTACCTCATCTGTTGGTTTGCTTTGCTGGGGTGTTCACAGATAACTGGTTCCTATTTATTATCTTGCTTCTGTTACTTGTTACACTGTATCACAAATCAAGCCCTCTAATGTTTATTATCACAGCCCCCATGCTTCTTCTTTAGTGTGCTTATTTGTAAATTAACTAGCTCTTTGTGTCATTATTTGACATATGTCTCCCCATGTCCTTTGTTTGTTGTAAAATCCAAGATAACAGGGACCATGTATTTCTTTTTTCTAGCTCCTACTGCAGTGTCTACAAATATTAAGTGCTCAATAAATGTTTGCTGTGGAAAAATTATCTTGATAAACCTGCCTAGTAAATTTGTTCACTGAACCTTTGTAGTGAAAAATTGAAGAAACTTTGGATCCACTTTGAGCTGCTTTTGGGGTAGCATTCTGAGCTGACTCACTGCTTGCTTGATATATTCATATGAAGAAGAAACAAAGGACTTTGTATTAATTGGTTCTAAGAGTTTTTTCCCATGAATTATTTTTAGAAATGGGTTCCTTTTGGTTGGGGGTAAGGGGGTAGGAAGGAAATTGAGTGGGGTTGGTGAAAAGAGGGAAGGTGAATTTAATCTCTTCCTTGTGCCCTTTTCCTGGGCAGCAATGTGTGTTGAATGCTAAAGAGCAAATGTAATAAATGTCTCAATATCTTGGCTGAGAGCAAGAGTCTAATTACAAGCCATATGGCCTCTTCAATCAATGGCTGTGAATTTATTTGGGTTATATCCAGGTAAGTAGCAAGAACATTTAACCAATCAATAGATTTTTCTATCACTGAATCTCATATTTTTAGATCCAAGGTCAACACTATATATTCTTCTCTTTAGATATCTTCTTCCCTCTCCTTCCAAAAAAAAAAAAAAAAAAAAAAGAGGAAATCATGATTGCACAAAAAATCTTCAGGGTTTAACTGGAGTTTTCACTCCATTGCCTTCATTCAGTTTGGAAAAAAAACCAACCAACCAACCCTGAATTTAGCTGTTGTATTCTTGGTTTGTTTTACCAAGGTGTTTAGAGACAACTGGTTCTCATTTATGCTCTTGTTTCTGTATCTTGTTACTCTCTCTCTCTCTCTCTCTCTCTCACACACACAGACACACATAGACACACATGTAGACACAGAGTCCCATGAAGCAGAGTACCTCAAGATGGTCTACAAAGTTCTCTTGTCTAGTATTCTGATTTCATTGGGTCTTCAGCTAACAGAGGATGATAGGGTCTAAATGAGATAGTTTTAAATATACAAAATTTCACAAAGTGGAACAACAATTAGAAGTTCCACTTCTAATTTGTGAACATGTAAAAGCAAGATAAATCACCTGATATCCATTACCTTTATCTTTCAAGTTTCAAATTTTCCAGGATAAAAGAAAGAGGGGCAATGGTCTCCCCTTAGACACTTTCTTTCTTTTATTTGATCCTGTTTGATTCACAAGAATAATAGCATTTCCCTGTGTTCCTAGGATCCCACTGGGAGTATATTTTTTTAGAAAGAGATAGATATCAGTTTATAAGTTCTATAGGTTCTAGCTAATATTGAAGAAGCCACTGGACTTATCCCTTTTATTTCCTAAGGGTAGACGCTGGATTATATCCATGCAGATAGTTGAAAGAGATACAATAACTAAAGCCAATCTTTCCTCCTTACTACCAGTCCTACCCTGTATCACTATTATCAAACAGAAACTGGTACCATTTTATAGCATCAAAAGGTATCTTAGGCTTTAGCCAGTGTGAAGGAATAGGCATGTTTGAAATATGCACTTACTAAAAAAATCCAAGAAAAGTATAGACTTTAGACATAAAACTAGAATTATTAAGCTATCTCAAGGCAGGTGAAAAACATTTTTAATGTTCTTTTTAAATAAGTTAGTTGGTTTAAAGAAGAGTTTGGTATTCTAAACTTGGATTTTCATAAGTTAAGAAATATCTATAATATTATATACAATGTGATATATTGTATCACACATAATATTATATATTAAATATATATAATATTATATATATAACTTAAAAGTGAAGTTTGAGTGTTTAGTCACAGAATTCAAATCAGAAATATATTCCTCTAGTTAGCTCCTGTTCTTTCTTCTTTGTTAGTCTAGTTAGGCATAAGGAAGCAACAAGTATTAAGCAGCTATAATTTGTATTAAGCAGCTATAATTTGTATTCTGGAGAGAGGATAATCTCATATTAGTTTTACTATACTTTTTATCTTGGCATTTCTGGAAATTATATTCAGAATAATATAAGAAGTGCTAACCATGCTTTTTTGAAAATTAGTATTCAAATATGAAAAATAAACTTTTCAGTTATAATCTTCATATATTGGCCAAATCTCTAAGCACAGTATAATCTATAGCATAGCATTTTGATTGATAATTAATAAAAAACCCTTGTTCCACCTACTTCTCCCCCCACCCCCAACCATCTTATCATCCTTTCAGTTCTCCATAAAGGCAGGTATTATGCTCTGGAGGCAGTTTGTTCTATTCCTTACCAGTGAGTATCAAGCTTGAAATAAGGATTTGTAGTCCATACAGAGAAATATTTTAGCAATACTGGCTACATAAGTATCAAACCCAATGCAAAATGAAAATGTGGTGCACCTGATTCAAAAGCTAAGAATTTGAAGATCATGACAGCAGAGCAATAAACCAAGTGTTGTAAATCCTAGTCAGTGCAATAGAGCAAGAAAAATAAATAAAAGGCATACAGATCGGAATAGAAGAAATAAGACCATTTCTATTTGCAGATGACATAATTGTCATCATAGAAAATCCAGAGGAATTCACACACAACAATACAAATTAGTAAGTGAGCTTAACAGGAACACAGGATACCAAGTTAATATACAAAAATAATTGTAAATATTTGTGATGAACAATTGGAAACCCAAATTAAAAACCAATGCCATTTACAGTAGCTCTCCCCTAAATGAAATACTTGGGTACCCATTTAACAAAATATACACCATCTCTGTATGCTGAAAACTACATTACACTCATAAAAGAAATCAAATGAGATGTGAGTAAGTAGAGACACATGCTGTGTTGGTGGATTGGATGATTCAACATAGTAAAGATCTCAATTTTTCCCAAATTAATGCAAATTTAATGCCATTCCAATTTTTCAAATTGGTATTTTTTTGTAGATTTTAGACAACCTGATACTAAAATTTATATGGAAAGGCAAAGAAACTAGGAACACCAAAACAATTTTGAAAAAGAACAAAGTTGGAGGAATCACACTAGCTGATTTTAAGACTTACTTTAAAGTTGCAGAAAGCAAGGTGGTCTGTTATTGGTAAAGGGATAGACACATAGATCAATGGAACAGGATAGAATCCATAAATAGGTCCATAGAAATATGGCCATTGTTTTTTGACATGGGCAAAGACAATTCAATGGAGAAAGGATAATCTTTTCAGCAAATGGTGTTGGAATAATTAAATTCCATTTGCAAAAAAAAAAAAAAAAAAAAAAGAACACAAGAAAGCAACCTCTGTTCACCACAGCAACTTCTTGCAAGACACATTTCCAAGGGCAAGGGATACAAAGGAGAAAAAAAAAAACTATTGGGACTTCACCAAGATAAAAAGCTTCTACACTGCAAAGGAAACAGTCAACAAAACTAAAAAGCAACCTACGGAATGGGAGAAGATCTTTGCAAATGACATATCAGATAATGGGCTAGTACCCAACATCTATAAAGAACCATCAAACTCAACACCCAAAGAACAAATAATCCAATCAGAAAATGGGCAGAAGACATGAACAGACATTTCTTCAAAGAAGACATACAAATGGCCAACAGACACACGAAAAAATGTTCACTATCACTCGGCATCAGGGAAATACAAATCAAAACCACAATGAGAACCTCACACCAGTCAGAATGTCAGGAGACAACAGATGTTGGTAAGGATGCAGAGAAAGGGGAACCCTCTTACCCTGTTGGTGGGAATGCAAGCTGGCATAGCCACTCTGGAAAACAGTATGGAGGTTCCTCAGAAAGTTGAAAATAGAACAACCCAGCAATTGCACTACTAAGTATTTACCCCAAAGATACAAATGTAGTGATCCAAAGGGGCACCTGCACCCCAGTGTTTATAGCAGCAATGTTCACAATAGTCAAACTATAGAAAGAACCCAGGTGTCCATCGACAGATGAATGGATACACACACACATGCATATACACACAGGAATATTACTCAGCTATCAAAAACAAAGAAATTTTGCCATTGGCAAGGATGTGGATGGAACTAGAGGGTATTATGCTAAGTGATATGTCAATCAAAGAAAGACAGTTATCATATGATCTCACTCATGTGGAACTTAAGAAACAAAACAGAGGATCATGGGGGAAGGTAGGGAAAAATAAACAATGATGAAATAAGAGAGGGAGCCAAACCATAAGAGATGCTTAATCATAGGAAACAAGCTGAGGATTGCTGGAGGGGAGGCAGGTCAGGGGTTGGGGTAACTGGGTGATGAACATTAAGGAGGGCATGTGATATAATGAGCACTGAGTATTATATAAGACTGATGACTCACTGAACTCTACCCCTGAAACTATAATACACTATTTGTTAATTAATTGAATTTATTTATTTAAAATTTTCAAAAAAAATTAAGAGGAAATGCTTAAAAATGGGTTATAGATCTAAATATTAGACATAAAACTATAACACTTTTTGAAAACATTGGAGAAAATTTTCATGACTTAGGGTTAGGCTAAAAGTTCTTAGACATGATGTTAAAAGCATAAGCCACTGAAAAATTTGACACCTTTGTAATCAAAATTTTTGCTCTGTAAAGAAGCAGCAAAAAATATATGTAGAAATGATAATAGTTTTATAAAACAAAACCCCATAAATATTTACACAAAAAAATTTAAAACTGTTATCATCCTTGGAGAGCTGGTACCAGGAGGTTGATGTAAACTTGCTTTTGACTCTGTATCCTTCTGTGGTTGTTAAATTTTTATTAATATCTCTTACTTGCATACAAGGTCTCAAAACTCCCCACCATTGGCAGCTTTCAAATGAGGTTAGGCAGCAGTCAGCTAGAAAAGTTGTGGGAAGGTGAGGGTTAACGACTTAGATTTTGTCCAACTCTGAAATCCTAGGATTTTGTAATTATATACAATGTAAGATTGTTAAAAACTCCCTATGTGAGAAAATGTTTGCCATATTTTATTTAATTTCAGAATCATTGAAAAAAAAAAAAACCTTAAAGCACCAGGGCTCACCAATACCTTCTAATGGACTCAAATCTTGATATATGCGGTTTATCATTTGTCATGAGTAACTTGATATCTTAATGATTAGTAGCTTCTTTCAAGTATATTTTCTGTTTTCTTAAAATTTATTTGAGAGAGAGGGAGAGAGAGATCGATCATGCACAAGCAGGAGGAGGGGCAGAGGGAGAGGGAGAGAATCTCAAGCAGACTCCCCCATGAGTCCCAACTTGAGGCTTCATCTCATGACCCTGAGATCATGACCTGAGCTGAAACCAAGTTGGAAACTAACTGACTGAAGCACCCAGGCACACCTCAAGTGTATTTTCTTAAACAACTTTAAGTGGGTCTCCTTCTTTTGCAGAACAGGAGAATCCACATTCCATTTATTGATCACAATCTAGAAAGCATGGTCTTCACATGGAATCTGTTTTTTCATCTTTACAAGCCCTAACTTAACATTAATTTTTATCTATAAACTATATTAACTCTCTGAATTAGTGAAGTAAAAATCTGAAACTCGTTCACCTAGGTGCAAATAAGGCATAAATTTTCATAATGAAATGTTAGACTGAAAAGCATGGTGAATTTACTTGCTTCATTACTCCATCATTAATGAAATTTTAGCTTCAGGGACCTATATCTGTGTAGATCTTTCTGAAGGCTTTTTGGGGCCCTACCAATGTGCTTATATTTTTGTATATTTGCAAAAGTAAGATATTTTTATCATAATCAGCAGAAACAGTGTCTCTTTCTACTTTGATTTCCCTCTGTCATGCTTTTCTTCTTGATGAGTGGCAACAGAGGGGCTATGGATATTTTGGGGATTCAGTTAAGGAGAAATAGAGTTAAGGGATAAGTTTTATTTGAATTTAGTGTCCTATGTTTTTGTGGTTTGCAGTGTATAGTTAATTATTGGTAGCCATATTGGCATAGGAGTAGCTTAAAGAATCCTCTTAGAGCTCCCTATGCCAGTTCACTTGCTGAGGAAACATGAAAATCCACACCAGAGGTCAGGTCACCCTGTATGAATGTGCCCAGGAGGCTCTGATACTGAAAATATTGAGTGATGTAGGGGCAAAAAGTTGGAAATGTAGAGACTTAAAAAGTGATCTGTGAAAAAATTCTTCTAAATCTTACATCTTATATGTAAAAGACTAGTCTTCTCAAATTTAATAGCTATCCCTAAAAATGTAGACATTATCAATAATGAGCTGTAACACCAAAAGAAACTTTTCTGTTCTACCAATGTGAGAAAACAAATTTTGATCAAATACACTAGAGAAAAAAAAACAATTATTTTTCTATTCTTCCTACAGAAAATGATATTCCAAAATTACTGTCAAATGAAGAGACAAAGAATAGTACATCCAGAAGGCATAGAGGGAAAGTATTATAGAGGTGTACCAGGCTGTTAAACTATTGCTATTTTGTTTTAGACTTTCTCATATTTGTAGTATTTTTAGTTTTTAAGCTTTGCAATTTATTGTGATTTCCCTTTCTCATTACAAATAAATATTTGCTTTCAGAGCTACTTTTATGTTTATAATTTTGTGCTTTATTTTTGGTAAAGAACACTGCCCAAGTTGTGTAAGTATCAGGCCCTACAAAATTTGGATCAATTCTGCATAGAGCTTTTAAATATTTGGGCATAGAATAAAGCTTTTCCTTTGGCTTAAGGATTCTTAGTAACACAATCAAGTGAGATCATGCTTTACTTAGTCTAGAATATGACCTCTGCAATGGAATTGGTAACTCTGAGGTGTCAGAACTGAGAACAGTGAGAGGCACACAGATTTATCACCAGTCATCCTGCAGGAAAGAAACCTGGGTGGAATTTGGCACTGAGTATACATTTCTGTTCCAGAAAAGAAAACTGCAAAGGAGGTCTGATGAAATGACCTGGTAGAGCTTTTATCTAATTTAAAAGAGGAAAGACTTTGAGGCTTTTCAGAGAAGTGTGAAACAGTGGAGTTTGGGTATCTATGTTCAATTTACCTAGTTTTGGTTTCTGCACTATACAGGAAAAGTTAAGGTTGACATTGTGGATGATGATGAAAATACTCTCATATCTCACCTGCCCCTTCCTATTTAGTAATTGAATAGTGTACTGGATTGATGGATGTTATGGGAGATCCTGTAGACAACAGAGCTAGTTAATGTGATCTTACAATAGTTTATCTCCCTTGCAAAGGCAGAAGGGATTAATGTACTGGGGATCATCATTCTTAAGGAAATTATGCAAGGTCACTGGCCCTTCCATGGAGAATTTATACATATATATGTAAATATATATTTATAAACATATGTTTATAAATATATATAAATTTAACCCATTTTTAAATATAATATATTTAACCCATTTTTAAACATATATATATTTAACCCATTTTTAAGTAGTACTGCTTGCTTGTTCTTTTTGGCATGTATGTCCTCATTAAAAGATTGATTGTCCTTTTTACATCCCAAATAAGGTAAAAGGCAATTATAATTATATTTCATCATGGGCCCACAATTTGTTTCCAGGAGTAGTAATAAAAATTATTAGAGTAACCCCCTGTTTGCTAGACTGGCCATCCAGTGGTCTCCATAGAAAGGGGTCACAGGTTGCAGGAAAACCCCTTAGTCTTCTCTGACTCCCAGTCCTAAAATGATCTGGACTAAGTACAATTTACAAAATTGAAGACTCCTTCCTTCAAGCTAGAGTTAGGGTGCATCACATTTGATAGGGAATAAAAGGTATATGGAAGGTTTTAGATAGTCTCTGCTGCTTGATGTCATAGAAATTCTGTTTCATTGTGATCAAAAGAATCAGAGTCCAGTTCAGTCCAGAGAAATGTACCATTCCTAATTTCAGCAATTCTGACAACAATGGGCCACTGTCTGAATTATCAAGTGATTCTTTTATTTGGCTGTCCAGGGTTCTTTGTGATTTAACGATAAAGTCTATAATGCAGAATAATTATACATTCTATAGGAGAAATTTATAGTGGGATTATGGCTGCAAGACAGAGAGGACAATGGCAGATTTGACTCCAGCTTGTTTACACAAAGGCATTTCCTGGAACATATGAAGTATTCCTAGTGTTGTGAATTCTGTGAGGTTTTATCTTTCCTTATATTTTTTCTTTATCATTTCTGGGAGGAACGAACTTGAAGAATCAAGTAATATTTATGATCATGTATACACATAGACAAACATGTAGAGGTAGTTTAGCAAAGCAAATAGTCCCATTTACGAAGACAGTAATCTTGATGCTGGTTGAGGCTAGCTCTGAATGTGTGGGTTTGAAAGAAAACTATGTTTCCAGGGAAGAAAGATCACCCTTACCCTAGTTCTATTCAAAACCCATTATCAAGTACTCAGAAAGAAGAAAAGTCAAGGGTTGTTGACTTTTTGTGATGTCCATTCCCTTCTATATGAATAGAGATCCTAAAGTAACAGGCTTGGTTCTTGTATCTCTGAGCATTCCCACTCAAACCTCCCTGAACCTAGAGCTCATACTCTCATAACGAGATCATGAATTGTACTAGCTTTGCTTTGTGATCAGCATATTTCGTGATTTTTTTTTTTCTCATGGTGTCAGGTTCTGCTTTTCTTTGTGGCTAGGAAAGGGAACTGTCCTTTCATCCTCTCCAAAAGTGGTACCAAAGATGACAGTCATTGGGATTCCTCTCATTGGGTTGTTGGATCTCTCTCACTTTAGTGATAACCATCATCAGAGACCTCACACGTGATCAAGCCTGTGAAGGGAAACCCACTAACTCTCTCCTCATTTTACTCTACCTTTTTCCATATCGGTCTTGATCTGCTCCTCAAGATCCTCTGGGGACACATAAAAGTCCTCTTCTGGCACCGATGATTTGGGCCGGCAGCGTCCACAGCAGCAGTTGCAGCAGCAGCATAGGCAGCAGCAAAAATAACAGCCAGTCAAGAGTCCAATGATGACAAACAGGGTCTAAGGGAAACAGAAGCAAAGCAAAATAGAGGGGAGTGGTGGTAGGGTGTGGGAGAACCCCAGAAATTAAGTGTGCTTCCATGTTATCTTCAGAAACCTAAAGATTTTGCAGTTCACCCTGCAGACCACATATTCACCCTCATCCTTATTGTAGCTTTTTAGTTACCTTGGAAACAAATTCCTTATGAAGTTTTGCCTAACAAGTTCACAGGAAGTGACTTGTAGCCTAAGTAATGAAGTGTTTATTCATAAGCTATAGTGGTCATTATTAACAGTAGAGCAAACAAAACAACAAACAAACAACCTCTACAGGTCAAATGAGCTAACCAAGGAAATTGACTCATTCTCGCTGAAGAACTGCTGTTGATAGCTCTCCCTCCCACCTCCACATTTCTCTTAGTCACCAAGTCCTGCCAAAATCTCCTGCACACTCCCCCCGCTTGTCTCAATCCTGACTGGTAGGACTTTAGAAAGGTCCTGTTATCTCTGTCTTTAATACTTCAGTAGCCTCCTAACTAGCCTCCCTGCCAACACTCTTGCCTCCTGTTCTACTCTGCATATTGTTGTGGAAGCTTTCTGAAATACATGTACTTTTGAACCTATGCGGCAACTTTCCTGCCTCTCAGGAAAGGCTTGAACTCCTTATTAATGGTCGTATGGCTTCCAACCCTTCTGTGGATTAGCACAGCCCCCTTCCTGCCATGCTTGCCATAGCTTTGCTATCCCTGTGGATTCATCTGCCCAGGGGGCCCCTCCCCTTTCCCCAGCTACCTAAAAAATGTCTTCCCTGTGTTTTGGATTCATGTCAAAGATCCTCTCACTGACATCTTTCCTGAATAGTTTCTCCCTCCATCTTTCCTGAATAGTTTCTCCCTCCTTTGTGCCCCAGCTGTACTCCATATACATTTCTACCATGTTTTTTTTAATTGTTATTGACATTTTAGGACATTGATCAGTTTATAGGTCTGTCTCACTTTAGGCTGAGCTTCTTGAAGGCTAGAACTATATGTTAATCATCTTCCAGTCCCTCCTAACCTAAGAATTTAGTACCTGGTGTGTGGAAGACAATAAATACCTACTGAATTAATGAATGTGTGAAGTAATTAATAGATAAATGATTTGTTCCTCCTAGTGAACGGCCAGCACCAGGATTTCCCCACAAGCATATAAAAGGTTTGCTTATTAAGTCTGCCGTAGCTAAAGATGAAAAGAAACTTTCCCAACCTCCAGTTTTAGTTAAAATAAATCAAATTTTGTTAGTGGAGCAAAATAAATTTGATTTTTTAAAAAACATGTTATTTGAGATAGGAAATGTTTTATACATATTTGAATCAGAATGCAGATTTTATCTAAAAAGAGCAAAGAGAATAAAGATTACCTTGTGTATACAGTTCTTCAGTAACTTAAGGCAGAAATCTTTAACGTTAATGAACTTCATTCACCTGGTTCATCGTGGCTCATCCCTGCTACCTAACCCACTATCCCCTCTCTCTGACTTTGGTTCCTGTTGTGGGATGGAGCTTAAAGTGGCTTGGAGCAAGGAAGCTTTAATTACACTCTCATATCTATAATCTTTTTGCTTAGTATACTCTACATTTTCATAGACTTAAGTAAATTACCCTGAAAAACAGAACTGTGATACCCTTCTCCTCACCAACTGCCACCAAAACCCTCCTGTGCAGTATTCTTGAGTTACAGCCCCAAGCAGCACCTCCTTTCTTTGACTACTTTTGTCCTTGTCTTTATGATGCAATTCCTACATTTTTCTCTTCTCTGAAAATTTCATTTAATTCATGTACTTTTTTGTTCTTTATCACAACTAGATTGTTTGCCTGTTGGAAAATAACCTTGTCTTATATACTTACAATGCTTAGTACACTACTGGGCATAAGTAAGAGTCCAATATTTTTGAAGTACATATTTTAAATGGTACAATAAATCATTCTTGCAATGCATACTTAATACATGATCACTATGTGCCAGCTATTCTTTTTTTTTTAGATTTAAAAAAATTTTATTTATTCATGATAGACATAGAGAGAGAGAGAGAGGCAGAGACACAGGCAGAGGGAGAAGCAGGCTCCCTGCCGGGAGCCCAACACGGGACTTGATCTCGGGACTCACAGGATCGCGCCCTGGACCAAAGGCAGGCGCTAAACCACTGAGCCACCCAGGGATCCCCTGTGCCAGTTATTCTAATGGGAACAGTGCAGTTAGACTTTGGACATAACCAGAAGAAGGAGGCAGAGTTTTTTGTAATCTTATTTTTAAAGACCCACATCAGGAATCATTTCGTATATTTCTTATACCGCTGGACATTGCTGCTTTTCTATATGAATTTTGATCAATTTTGTCAACTTCCTCAGCAAGCAAATCTATTCTCATTCTTATGTAGGCCAGCCTCAATATGCAACCAGGTGCTAGTGTGTAAATTATCTACAATGCCAGATTTATCTTCCCATGGAGAGAATGTCAGCTCTGAAGGTTAGGTTCCCAGGCAAGCCCATTAAAACCCACATTGTTATATGAACACTCAATCTATCATACATGACATTGTCAGTGTGTACACTCTCATGCTAAGGTTCACATCCACTCAGAGGGAACTTGTCTCCCTCCCAGGTCTTCAACAATAGAAAAAGGAGGATTCAGTGGGAATGTCACTTATCTTGAGGAAAAGAAATTTTGAAGACTGCAGAAGACAAGGGAGGCATCAGGTTGCAGATTCTCCATGCTTATGTACAAAAATATATTTTCTCTCCTTCTGCATACATAAAAGTTTCCAATTTAACAATATTTATTTTATTGGAAGAAAATAATCAGAATCCTACTGAACATACAATCCCTATCTTTGGAGATCTGTAGTTTTTTAAATTATTAATTAATAATTTGAATATGAATGTGAGTTCATGATTTCATAAAATGTATGAATTATCAAAAAATATGCTGATGGTCTATATGTATAGTTTATGTGTAAATACGCTTTTATCAGAAGATAAGGATATTAAAACTCATAAACAAATACATAACCACCACCAAACATCCATATACTAGGTATTCCTAGGAAACCACAAAAATTTACTGTCAAAAGTCAATTCTGATTGCACTAAGTCCTTAAAAACATTGCCTTCTTCTTGACTAGATATTCTTTTTTAAAAATTTCTCCCTCTGGGGCAGCTGGGTGGCTCAGTGGTTTTGCACCGCCTTTGGCCCAGGTCCTGGAGACCCGGGCCGGAGTCCCACGTCAGGCCTGCTTCTCCCTCTGCCTGTGTCTCTGTCTCTCTGTCTCTCTGTGTCTCTCTCATGAATAAATAAATAAAATCTTTAAAAAAATTTTCTCCCTCTGTGTCTCTTCACCCTGTCCAGCTCTACTTAATTTTCACTCCATTCCCCCTGCCCCGCATTTCCTTCTCTACTACTTGAGGTCATGTTCCACGTGAGCCTATCACATAACTAACATGCATTCTCCCAAGTTCTATATTTGCTCATGTAGCTTATGTTATTGATAATAAAGTACATGGCTAAATTTGTCCTATAATAATTTACCAACTACTTGTCACACTATTAAATTATTTTTGTTTTTGAGCAATGAGTCAGTTCTTAATTAGTCATTATGGGGAGAGGGAGGGCAGTCAGAATTAACCCGAAGCCTCAAATTCAATTATAATTAAAGTCTAGAAGTATTTTAAGTCATGCTGTATTTTAGAATTGTTTGGTGAGTTAAAGCAAAAAAAAATTCTCAAATAACAGCTTTCAGTTGAAGTGATATCTTTATTTACAAGAGTTATAGTAACTCTTATTATATAGTAACTTATTACTATAGTAAGTAATATAGTAACGTTAGGTTTTCTCAGAGATGGAGTCTAAAAGAGTGAATAATACCATGATTTTTCTAGGAAATTGTTTTTAAAGAAAAAAAATTGGTTTACCTTTGCCCACCAGCTTGACAGCATGAAGTAGGTGTTAACATTTTCATCTCCGAATTGTTCGGCCACATAGAGTCCCAGAGATCCATACTTGTCATATATGTTTCTCTTTGACATGTCGGTAAGTATCGTGTGGGCGTTGTTGATTTCTTTAAACTTATCAGCAGCAGCTGGATCATCTGGATTCTTGTCTGGATGGTGTTTCAGGGCCAATTTTCTTTTAAGATTAAAACAAAAGTGAGGAAAAGTGTTATTTGACAAGAACCGCAATGACACTTTAGGAGGGGCAGTGTTCATTTGTACATCGTTTTTACATGCAATTACTTTGAAATGATAAGTTTCACAAAAATGTTGATGTAACTAAGCAAGTTTTCATCAGATGCTGTCTCTTGTTTCATTTTTTTTAAAGATTTTATTTATTTATTCATGAGAGACACAGAGAGAGAGAGAGAGAAGAGAAGAGACACAGGCAGAGGGAGAAGCAGGCTCCATGCAGGGAGCCTGATGTGGGACTCGAATCCAGGACTCCAGGATCACGGCCTGAGCTGAAGGCAGGCACTAAACCACCGAGCCACCCAGGGATCCCTCTCTTGTTTCTAATATGCTGGCACAGTAGTATTATTTCTCTCCTCACACCCTCAAAGGAATTCTTAGTTGCTGCATACTTGTGGAGTCTATGGCAAATATATGAAGTTTATTTTTACCAAGAGCTGATCCATGGCCCACCTCAATATGCAGAGGCCTTTAAGAGTTTGTACAATAGGGTCGGTTTACAATAAAATTCCATTTAGAACTGGAACAAGTTTCTAGAATAAACAAAACTTCACATGACATATTCGAAAAGTTAAACTCAACTTCAAAAAAAATCTGATTCATACGCCCTTGGATAAACAGTATGACTCTTTTCACAAATCTTGCACAAATCCTCACTCCCTTTTGTTTTTATGAGCAGCTACTATGACTCCCCTTGTTTTCAAATATATATTTGACTTCTTTTCAAATAGGTCTTTCCACTTCAAATAATCTGTAGAAGTTTACTTGTGAGTAAAAGGTCCTCTCTTCTCTGTGGATCATATATCAATTCTGGAAGGATATGTATATATGTGTTGTGTTGCAGGTGTGTGTGTGTGTGTGTGTGTGTGTGAAAGAGAGAGGAGGGGGAAGAAAGAGAGAGAGATATTTGGGAGTTATTTAGTCTTTAGTTATACTCAAGTATTCAAAAAAAACCTGTAAAATAAACATAAGAACTGAGCTATATGATAGTCGGGGGTCTGGCTGGTAACCATTTCCTTCACTTCCCTCTATACATAGATTTAAATATTAGTTAAAGCCATTTTCAAAAACTGAGTCTGTAGCAGTTTTTCTACTGCAAAGTCAGTAAATTTTACGACTCTGTACCGGAAATTTTATGTGACTTGTTTTTCCTACTGTGCCCAACATAGCTATGTGATGTAGGAATGTAGGAATGTGGGATGTAGTATGTAGGAATATACTTTCAGCTTTTGTTTTGGTTTAGATTAAATTGTTTCATTTTAATGCAATAATAAAAGGCCATGAGTAGAGCAGAAAAATCAAGATTACATTATAAGTCAATCTACACAATAAACTGGAAAAAAAATCACATCTATTTTAGGAATTAAAGTATTGCTGATTAGGATGTAGGTGATTAAGCAGCTCAGCACCAGCATGCTTTAAAAGTACCAAGGGGATCCCTGGGTGGCGCAGCGATTTGGTGCCTGCCTTTGGCCCAGGGCACGATCCTGGAGACCTGGGATCGAATCCCACGTCAGGCTCTCGGTGCATGGAGCCTGCTTCTCCCTCTGCCTATGTCTCTGCCTCTCTCTCTCTTTCTCTCTCTCTCTCTCTGTATGACTATCATAAATAAATAGTAAAAAAAATAAAAATAAAAAAAATAAAAGTACCAAAATACTTAAAAGTAAAAATGATGGTGTAAAATCCATTTCAACTCTGAACTCAGAATAAATAAAAAGGATAAAGCAAAGATAGTTCATTTTAATTAATTAATTAATTAATTAATTAGAGAGAGAGGGAGAAGAGAACACAAGTAAGGGGAGTGGCAGGCAGAGGGAGAGGGAGAAGCAGGCTCCCAAATGAACAGAGAGCCCCTCATTGGGGCTCAATCCCAGGACCCTGGGATCATGACCTGAGCCCAAAAGTCAGATGCTTAACTGATGATTGAGCCATCCAGGCACCCCTGATAGTTCACTTTAAATTTGTTTAACCAAACGTTTCATGCTTTTTGAGGGACAGTTGGGATATCTATAAATTCTTAGAGAGGAGACCATTGGAGATGTTTTTTATGTGCAGAATTCATGATGAAATTTTGCTAGTAGCACAAAATGCCTATTTTGTCATTTAAAATTATTTTATAATGTTTACTATAAGCCAGTACTATTATAAACACATTGTAAATATTTATTTATTAATATTCACCACAATTCTATGAAATAGGTATTATAATGATTCCATTTTACAGATGAGGAAATTTAGCTACCAGAAAGTTAAGTGAGTTGTCCATTATCACACAGCTAATAATTAGATCTAGACTTTGAATACAGGCAATCTGACCCTGAGCACTTGCTCTTAGATACCACTATGCTACCTTGTTAAATATTTTTAAGTTTAAAAAGTAAGGCATTCAGAATGTTAGTAGGCCATTGTAAGGACTTTGACTTTTGGCCTATATGACCTGGGAAGCTATTGGGGTACTTTAGTTTTAGAAGGATTGCTAACCTTTGGAGAGGACAAAGGCCAAACCAGGGACACTCTTAGGAAAAGTTCATGGTGGTTCTGATCAGTGTGGTAGTGGAAGATATAATGAGAAGTGGTTGGATTCCAGATATATTTTGAGGGCTAGCTGATGGATTGGGTGTGGGATACGAAAGAAAGAGAAATAAGAGATGGTACCAGAGTTTTGGGCTGAACAAATTTGTAGAGAAGTTTGTAGTTACTATTTAATGAGTTGGCAAGAGGTTTCTTTTCTTTCTCTCTTTCTCTTTCTCTTTCTTTCTTTCTTTCTTTCTTTCTTTCTTTCTTTCTTTCTTTCTTTCTTTCTTTCTTTCTTTCTTTCTTTCTTTCTTTCTTTCTTTCTTTCTTTCTTTCTTTCTTTCTTTTTGCAATAGGGAATGGTTTGCTAGGATTTAGAGTTGTATTTAGACATCTTTGAGATGCCTATTGGACTTCCAAGTAGTGATGGAGAGATATATGAACCTGGAGTCTAGGCAAGAGTTACTGTGGGAGGGATGCCTGGGTGACTCAGTGGTTTAGTGCTTGCCTTCGGCCCAGGGTGTGATCCTGGAGACTCAGGATTGAGTCCCATATCGGGCTCCCTGCATGAAGCCTGCTTCTGTCTCTGCCTCTCTCTGTGTCTCCTGAATAAATAAATAAAATCTTTCTTAAAAAAGAAAAAGAGTTACTGTGGGAGATGTATGTCTGAGAGTTCTCAGCAGGTAGATCAGCTATGGAGCTGGAAAAGATTTCCAAGGGAATGGGTCCAAGAGAAGTCCAAAAACTGGGCTTTGGAAAGGAAGGACAAGCAGAGGAGATGACAAAGGAGAGGCCAATGATGCAGAAGGGAAAATCTGGAGAATATGGGGTTTTGAGATCTAAATGAACAAAGCATTTCAAGGAAGAGAGTGGTATTTGTGTCAAATACCATTAATAGGTCATATATGATGAGGATTAAGAATTGATCACTAGGTTTAATGATCTAGAAATCTTTGGTGACCCTGACACACACACATACACACACACACAATATATATGTCTTTATATAAGGAAAATAAATCCGAAAAATAAGTAGAAAAGAAAGAACTTGGAAGGTTATAACCACAATTAATGGTGCTTATAGCTGCACATTAGGATTATAGGTATTTTGTTTTTGCTTGTTACAAAAAATATACAGATTACTTGCGTAGTTTCCTCCTATAAGCATTTTTAAGCTCATTAAAAATATTCTCTTTTAATAGCTGAAGGTTTAGTTTGTTCTCTTAAATGACCTACTACCAAATTAGAAGGGAAAGGAAGAAAGAAAGGAGTTCTCTAACTTCAGTGATACAATGATCATCATCAAAAACTGTCAAGTGAATTCTTTAAACACATTAATTTTAATGGCATGATATTCCTGGAATTCTCACACTGTGCTCTAGGATACAATTGCAGCATTTTCTCCTACTAGCTCCAGAAATCATTTCCAGATCAATCAAATACAAGAGCTATTACTTCTGCCTTGAAAAAAGAAACCCCTGGAAAGTGCCTCTTTGCATACATTGCCTTGTTTCTTGTTTTCAGTTGTAGACTGATACATACCGCCCAACACTTAGCCAGAAAAGCCTAACTTCCTGTCATATTTTAAGCTGCTTGGATCTTAATCAGCTCACAAGGGCAGATGCACTCAACCATTTATCACACTCCTCTAACAATAGCATTGGCAAATTCAGAGGGCTGGACCATCTCCATTTGTAACAAATCCAATTCCTAGTCGTCAGCAGCATTTTGACTCCTCTTGGCAGACACTCTTGGCTCTGAGGAATCCTTGGGAAATATGGCTAGCAGAAGCAGCTGCCAAAATTATACAACTGCTCAGGAAGTACTTGGTCAATGACCCATCCTTGGGAATTGCCTATAGAACAAGGAAGCATGTATGGAATTTAGGATAAAAAGAAGTGCTTAGAGTCATTTGAATATAAATTTCACCTAGTTCATTTTAAAGATCTTTCTTATAATTTCTCATTTTATATTTAAAAGTGACATAATGTGTGCCTTTTATTCTAAATCTCTCTATACTTAGTCATCTATTAATCTGGTATGACTATAAACTAATGTTAGAAATAGCATTAATGCCTCTAACTTCCATTTAAAAATCCAATGACAACTGTCAACTGCAGTGCATAGTGAATTCAATGAGTGGCAGATAAAATAAACATGGGGTTTATGGTTATATTACTTAAGGCCCCTATTCTGAAGCAGTAGCATAATTCTAAGAATTATAGTGCTCTGGTCAGTTCTCTTCCTCTTAACATCAATCCTCTTACCATCAGATCTACCTGCTACTCTCTACTGGTTTCTTTTTCTTTTTTTTTTTTTATTTATGATAGTCACAGAGAGAGAGAGAGAGAGAGAGGCAGAGACATAGGCAGAGGGAGAAGCAGGCTCCATGCACCGGGAGCCCGATGTGGGATTCGATCCTGGGTCTTCAGGATCGCGCCCTGGGCCAAGGGCAGGCGCTAAACCACTGCGCCACCCAGGGATCCCTCTCTACTGGTTTCTAAGTCATCTAAGACCAGATTCTGACCATGTTGCCTCACAGTTAGGCCAGATCCGTCTCCATGAGGTTGAAATGTTATTGGAAACCTTGTTTGGGAAAGGTGGCATCTAAGATTCAGGGAACTAAGTTTCATCCTGGCATGGCTCTGTCTATAAACTGCCTTTCCCTACTCAACACATTTTCAGCTGCTTTATCCAATTATCACCTATTGTTTCCTATTTCAAAATTTTGCCTGGGTGCCTGGGTGGCTCAGTTGATTAACTGAGCCAATCCAACTCTTGACTTAGGTTCAGGTCATGATCTCAGGGTTGTGAGATGGAGCCCCATGAGCCCACTTAAGATTTTCTCTTTTCCTCCGCCCCTCCCACCACTCTCTCCTTCTCTTAAAAAAAATTCTCCATTGCAGTGTGACTTTCTGCTAAACTCTCTCAGCCACAAAGTTTATTGCCTCCTCAATGTCCCAGAAGAAGCCACCTGCTGCATAAGATGAAACAGTAGAAGAGTAAGAGTGATTTCTTCCCATATCCTAGAACCCTTAAAATACCCTTGTGACAGAAACACACACACATGCAGAGCAAAATCTGAGTTTGAAAAAGCTCAGGTAGCAAAAGAAAGCAAAATCTGAGCTCAGACATAGACTATTTTCTCTAGAAAACATTAGTATAATGGGAAGGAGACTAGAGGTAAATAGGAAAATGAGCTGCTATAAACCAAGTTTGAAGGTAAAAACAAACCCTAGATTAGTAACTCTAGGTGATGGCAAGTATTGCAATAATGGAACTTGATAGTTGTCATAATATTGGAAGTTCAGTGGAATTCCTCTGCCCTCTTGGACTAAGTCAACACCCAAGTGAAAACATAATAAACCAATACAGGAGCCCCAGTGCATATGTCCCTGCTGATATAGATATAGATATAGATACATAGATATATAGATACCCCTTTGTGGTTTAATACATTTTCCTAATTACTAATGAGGCTGACATATATATACCTATATATGCCATTTGGATATCATCTATTTAAGTGCATAGTCTTTTGCCAGTTTTTAGTTTGATATTTAAATTGTAGCATTTTAAAAAATACCTGTTCTCTATATGAATCCTTAGTCATTTATATGTATTGCATATATATTCTCTCTTTCTGGGAACTTATTGTTAGTTTCTTTCTGGAATCTTTTGGTGAACAGAAATTCTTAATTTTAATTTAGTTGAATTGATCAATTTTATCCTGAATTCAGAAAGATATTGTCCTATAAATTCTATAACTCTAAAATCTTTATAGATTTGCCTTTCACATGGAAGTCAAGGATTGATTTGTAGCTGCTTTTTCAATGTGGTGGAAGGTAGGTGTCCAATCTCATCTTTAAAATATGGTTATCTGGGATCCCTGGGTGGTGCAGCGGTTTGGTGCCTGCCTTTGGCCCAGGGCGCGATCCTGGAGACCTGGGATCGAATCCCACATCGGGCTCCCGGTGCATGGAGCCTGCTTCTCCCTCTGCCTGTGTCTCTGCCTCTCTCTCCCTCTCTCTGTGTGACTATCATAAATAAATAAAAATTTATAAAATAAAATAAATAAAATAAAATGAAATAAAATATGGTTATCTAACTGTCCTAGCACTATTTATTTAAAAAATAAAATCCGTTCCCTGTATTTCTAGGCTGTCTTCTGCTGCCATTGGTCTGTTTGGCTATTTCTGGGCCAATCATAGTTTGAAATATGGTACTTTAAAGTATGTATTAGTATCTTCAAGAGCAAGTTTCTCCCGGGGTGCCTGAATGGGTCAGTGGATTGAGGGTCCAACTCTTGATTTCAGCTCAGGTCATGATCTCAGGGTCATGGGATCAAAGCTTGTGTTAGGTTGCATGCTCAGCACAGTCTGCTTGGGATTCTGTCTCTCCCTTTCCCTCTGCTCCTCACCCCGCTCATGATCTTGCTGAAATAAACAAACAAATAAATAAGTAAGTAAATAAATAAATAAATAAAAGCTTTCTAAAAAAGTGAGTTCTCTTTTACTAATTGACTAACAGTGAATGGATGTTCAATTTTTTTTCAAATGCTTTTTCTGAATATGTTGAGAAAACACATTTTTTTTCTCTTTCAGTCTGTTAACATGATTGATTTTCTAATATTAAATGAAGTTTGTTCTTGGATAAACTCAACTTGGTCATTATGTATTATTTTTTATTTATTGCTGGACTATTTTCTAATTTGTACACTAATTCTATAAATTTTCCTCTAAGTACTACTTCAACTGCATTCCACAAGTTTTAATATGTCATGTTCACTTCTAGATATATTCTGATTTTGTTTTTTTTAAGATTTTATTTATTTATTCATGATAGAGAGAGAGAATCAGAGACAGAGGCAGAGGGAGAAGCAGGCTCCACGCCGGGAGCCCGATGCGGGGCTCCAACCCCTGGACTCCAGGATCACACCCTTGGCCAAAGGCAGGAGCCAAAGCGCTGAGCCACCCAGGGATCCCCGATATATTCTGATTTTAATTGTGGTTTATTTTAGCCATGAGTTCATTTAAAATGTGCCTCCAAATTTTTCAAACAAATAGGAATTTTCTAGTTATCTTTTTATTTTTGCCCTCTAGCTTGATTGCACTGCAGTGGGAAAACATGTTTTACTTGATTTAAATCCTTCAAAATTTGAGAATTGCTTTTTGTCTTATTACTTGTTCAATTTTTATAAATCTTTTGTATCTGTTTTAAAGAATACATAGTCCATACCTGTTAAGTGCTCCATTCTTATATAAGAGCATTAGACTTTGTTAATTATTTTGTTCAAATCTTCTATACTCTTAGCCATTTTACTGATCTATCAAACAGGTTATGTTAAATCTAGTCTCTCACTATCACTGTAGGTTTGCATATTTCTCTTTATAGTTGTCACTTTTTGCTAGTTGTGTATTTTAGACCATGGTTTTTGAAGCATACAAATTAACAGCTGTTATACATTCCTGATGAATTGAACTTTTATCATTTGAAATATGCCTCTTTATCCTTAGTAACATTTTTTGTCATTACTTTAATATTAATAAAGCAACACTAGCTTTCTTTGAGTAGGCATCTACATAGAATATATTTTTCTCTACTTTTATTTTCAAATTTTAGTATGCTTATATAGTAGATGTGTATTTTGTGAACACCATATTGTTTTGGGTTTTTTATTCACAATGACGATCTTTTTCTTTTAATTGAAGCATTTAGTTTATGCTTATTTTTAATATATCTCAGGCTAAATCCACCACTTCTTTGTTTCATTTTTGTCCCATCTAAAATAAATTTTCTTTCCTCTCCTTTCTTGCCTTCCTTTAGATTGGTTCTTTAATTTTTCTACTTTTTTCCCTCTGTTGCCTTGGAAATTATGCATTTTTAAAATTCCTCTTGGGATTTTCCTAGAGATTACAAAATCCTTATCAAAGTCCAATGTCAAGGTACTTTTGTACTTTTGTCTTTAAGACAAAATAAAAATCTTAGAACATGACCACTATTACTTTTGTCCCAACTTAAGTGTTGTTGGTAGCTAGCCTGTTACTTTAATTCTCTCTATCTCTTAGTCCCTCAAGAATTGTTATTTAATACAATTATTTAATTATATTTTTCACAATTAGTATTTGTGTGCATTTACTCACATATTTTTCAATTTTGTTGCTATTGGTTATTATGTTGCATCTCTGACCATCTATCAGAGATTATTTTCCTTCTATGAACACCCTTTAGTATATCTGTTAGTGCAGATCTGCTGATAATTAATTCTTACAGTTTTGTTTAATTTAAAAATGTCTTTATTTCACCTTCATTTTTGAAGGGTGTTTTCTATGGATGTATAATTGTAGGTTATCAATTATTTTCTTTTTTACACTAAAGATCTCAGTCCATTGTCTTCTGAATTCAATTATTTCTGTTGAGAAATCTGTTGTAAGTCTAGTTGTTATTCTTTGAAGATAGTTTCCATTTTTTTTTTCTAAAGGCTCTTCATCATTGATTTTCAGCAGTTTTCCTGTGATGTGCTTGAAATATATTATTTTATACTTGTTCTGCTTGGCTTTAATTGGGCTTCTGGTATATGGATTGATATTGTTCATGAACCTAGAAGATTCAGACATTATTTACAAATAGTTTTCATCTCATTCTCTTTCTACTCTCCTTTTCAGACTCCAGTTGCATTTTTCTAAGACCTTCTTAATGGATCTTTTATTTATTGTATATTCTTGCACTGTTTCCTGTCCTTTTGTGATTTTTTTCTTGCTATTTTATTCTGGCCTATCTTCCAATTAGCTCTTTAACCTGTACATACTACCTTTGAATTCTTTAGTTTGATTGCTGTATTTTTTAGTTGTAAAATTTATGTGTTCATTTAAAAAATTGAAATGTCCCTTTTCATAATTTTCAGTTTTCTGTGAAAATTCTTAATCTTGTATTTTGTTTCTTGATCATAGATATTTTAACATTTGTGTCTGATAATTCTAATATATGAGGTTGTCCATGATTCTGTGTCTATTGTCAAACTTTTACTGATTCTTAGTTCATATTGTCTTGACTTATATGCTTATTGCTGTAGCCAGATCTTGTATTTTAAAAAGTTTAAAAGAATATATTTGGGAAAGTTGTGAAAGAGTAAATCCTAAAAGTTTTTAACATAAGCAGAAATTGTTTCTCTTTTCTTCTTTTGTATCTGTAGGACATGATAAATGTTAGCGGAGCCTATTGCGACAATCAAGTATGTATGCATATCAAATCATCATGCTATACATCTTAAATTTACACACTGATGTATGTCAGTTATTTCCCAACAAAACTGAAAAAAAATTAAAAAAATAATTGGACTACTAAGAAAATGTTGTCTTATGCCAGAGAGCATTTTTATTTCCTACTTTCAGATGTTTGGAGGCACTTACAAAACTGGGATCATTGCAATCCAGTATTAGGTATTGAGATTTCTTTTCAGTTACCCTGATGGCTCAAAGTTCAGTTATAATTCATACAAGGCTGGTGTTTTCCATGATCTGTGTAATAAACTTTGGTGAAATTAAATAGCTTAAAACAACAAACATTTTATTAGTTTGCTTATAATGTTGTAGTTAGGCAGAACTTGGTGGGGACAGTTTTTCTGTGCTCTGTTTGGCTTTGGCTAGGACTGCTCAATTGGAGTTGAAGGATTTGCTTCCAAGATGACCTCACTGACCTTAAGTTGGTGATGGCTCTGACTGAGCTAGGAACTGTTGGCTAGGAACTCTGTTTTCCACATGACTTCTCCATGTGACTAGGTGAGGATCCCCAATGTATGATAATCTCAGAATAGTCCTGTTTCTTAAGAGGTGGCCAGCTTAGACAAGGCTGCAAAAGCAGAAGCTGCTGAGCCTTTTTAGGATTTAGATACACCATCACTTCTGCCGCAATCTGTTGGTTAAATTAGGTCAGAGAGCCAGCCCAGATTCAAGAGGGCTATTTGAGGACATGAAACCAGGAAATATGGTTTATGGAGGACCACAAAATAGTGAGCCACAGATTATTTACTTCCATTTTGCCCTTTGTCCTGGGGTACAGCACTTCAGAGTCTAAATAGAATTGCAAGACTCCCATACTTGTTAGGTAGGGCTCCAGATTTTTCTCCTTTCTCTGTAGAGTCCTGCTTAGCCTCTCAGCTTCTCTTGTTTCTTATTGTGATCTAGTCAGCAGTAATTCTTTAATCTCAATGCTTTTAAAATGTATATACAAAAATTTTTTTTCTAATTTTTCTAGTTCCTCTCAACAGAAGGGAGAAGATATGATCAAAATTACCTTGTCAATGATAACCAGAAACTCCTGGTTATCTTTTACATCTCAATCTCTTCTTTCAAGTTTAGTTGACACTTTGAATAATGCAGGGTTTAGGGGTGCCGATCTCCCACACAGCCAGACATCCATGTATAACTTTGATTCCCCCAAAACTTAACTACCAATAACCTACTGTTGACTAGAAGCCTTACTGATAACATAAACAATTAACTTATATACTGTATTTTTACAATAAAGTAAGCTAGAGAAAGAAAATGTTATTAAGAAAATCATAAGGAAGAGAAGATATATTTACAGTACTGGACTGTATTTACCAAAAATATCCACATAAAGGTGGACCCACACAGTACAAACCTGTGATGTTCAAGGTTCAACTGTATATATTAATTGCATAAAGGGCTTTATACCACTGTTATATAAATGTCCCAAAGATGGCCTCTGTATATTATTTATTTCTTTACTGCAAGCTGAGACCCATTCATTCAAAAGGTCATCACAGTGTGACACTCAAATTTTAAGACATTTAATAATTTTTAAAATAGCCCAAAGAAGCATACAATCAGCCATTTAGAGCCTTTTCACTTAGCATTCCTGCAAGACCTCACCCTACGTGATGGCTATTGATAAGATAGAGCCTTGCAGTTCTAGGACTCCAAGCTCCAAGTCTTCTGGAGCTGACTCAGAGACTTCCCGCTTTGCTCCTGAGTGATATCACGTGAACATGTAAGCCTCCTTTCCAACACTCTTGCCTCCCCTCTTCTGAGTTCCCTTGCCAAACTTCCCTTCTAAGGGTAGGTCCCAAACTTTGAACCTCTGGATGGTCTCATGCTGTGAGGGTCTTCCCCTTTCAAGCAAGCCTGTTTGAGCCCCACCCAATAAAGATTGTTGTATGTTACTGCCTTTCATAGTCATATCTTTCTCCTTGATCAGCACCCAAATCCCTTGAACCCTTTAATAAACACTTCATGCATTTGTACCCAATACATATTCCTTTCACACAAGAAACTTAATACAGTCTGCTGCTGAAAGAAAGCTAGAACAAGAGTATTAGTAGGGCTCAAGGAAGAGAGGCCACTGGGTGAGGATTAGTACAGAGTCCTGCAAAAAGGACAGAATAGCAAATTCAGGGCACCATTTAGCTTCAAACTGCAAATAATGATGCCAATACCACCCTGCCATGTAATTATTTCTGAAACACCTGCTACATAATATATAATTCAAGTATTTTGACCACCAAGGCACCCAAGCCCTCTGAAGGCCACATTACACAGTCCTGTGATTTCCTCACATTTGCAGATGGAATATCAGAACAGCTCATCCCAGTAATTGTTAGGGTGTTCTCTAGTTCTCTGTGATCCACAGTCACATTCGTGATTCAAGACAGATGGCATGAGATAACAATAGGAACCATAAATGATGATCTGTTTTAGAGAATTGATCTTTCCCCCCCACCCCATATAAAACCAGATGGAGAGTCAAGTGCTGACCTCTAGTGGCACTTGAGGCAGTGATACCACTTTATAGCAAATAATCTTTCCAAGTTTTTACTAGACTATATAATAACTTGACTTTATAAGGCAATATGCTTGAGTATTTTTTAAATATTAAAGTTAAAAATACTTAAGCTTTTGAAAAGTTTAAGTGCCAATTGATAAATCTTTATCTTAGCTTTATGTTAGCCTTATTTTCTAAGGCTCATTTTAATAGCCAGCACTTTACCCTGCCTAATAAGGTAGAATAGAATATTTGAGCAAACACAACAGGTAAAATGTGTCCAATATTAGAAGTATTTGTCTTTACCAATCATAAAAGTATTCCTTTAAGGAATGAGGACCTGATGTTCTGACACCAGTAGGCCACTGCAGATCTTTAAGCCTTCAACAGGCCACTAAGATCTCTGTGTGTTACATTTTTGTAAATGTTGGGTTTTTGTTGTTGTTGTTGTTGTTGTTGTTTTACCAGCCTATAACTTACCCAGAATTTGAGGGCTGCATACAACTTAAGATTTCTGTATTTGCCTCAGATTTCCAACAAAAGTTTCTGGACCTCTAACCTTATTACATTTCTTGGGAAAATTTTTTCATTCTTGGTTTTTCTTTTTTAAGCTAGAAATCTTTACTGAACTCTGACATCAAGGGAGAAGACTGAGATGTAGAAGAAATGGCCATACACACTTTGTCTCCTACTTCCAACAGCAGCGCCCACCACTGGTTCTATTCCAAGTCCTTAGCCCTTAGCCCTTCCACTTGCTTTTTGTAGGCCTTTCTCCTGCTGTTTGAACAGCTCAAGTGCCTGTGATAGTGAGTTCTGTCAAGGCTACCAGCAGTTCCTGGCAATTTCTAATGGTGGACCAAGCTGGTAGTTCTTGTAGGGTCCCCAGTGCCTTTATCTTCTAGGTTTCTCAGTGCAAAAATATATAGCATAACTCCCTGATACATTTTTATGTTAAGCACCTGCTTTCTTGTTCTCCATAAACCCATTTTTTAAACATACCAGGATCTATTCTTCCAGTCTGCCAGCCTCACTGACTTAATTTCCTCAACTAACGGTATGAACCTTGTGGTCATGCACTTGAGTGCCACTCAAATCAAGTTATCCATTTCTTTAAATATTTTTATTTCCTGTCACACCCCAAGGAAATTAGTCTTTCACTGCTTCCACTCTGATTTCTGGGATGATTAACATTGCTAAGAAGATCGCACAACCATGCAAACTTAGGGCCAGTAAAGACTTATAATTTTCTACCTCAGCTGGTCTTCTATGCTTTTTGCCAATCCTTTTGCTTCGCCTCAATAAGTTCCCTCTCAAGTCTCCTGTAGCAATTATTCCAGCTTTTTTAACTTCTCTTTGATTCCTCTTCCTCATTCCCTTACCCATCTCAACAAGAAACCTCCTTTCCTACTTCAAAAGGGGTAAAAAGTTCATTAGAAGGAAATAATACTGTGTGATTGTGCCATCTTTCCCTCCTTTTATTTGGAGGAAAGAAGAACCTCTTCTCTTTAAGATTAACCTTGCCAGTGTTTTCTAGGACCTACCTGTGCATCCACCCAAATCCTGGTCTATCAGTCACCAATCCCTCCTCCCAACTCCAGTATCTTCAATAATGCCTCTTTGTCTTCAGCAAGCAAATGTGTCTCACCATTTTTTTTAAAGAAAAACTATATTTATGTCTTCACCTGTCCTTCAAACTACTGTCCTTTATCTTATTTCACATAGGATATTGCCTTCAAGTTTCATCCATATTGTTCTACATGATAGGATTTCCTTCCTTTTTATGGCTCAATAAAATTCAATTGTATATATGCCACATTTTCAGTGTCCATTCACTCTTCAACCCACAGTAATCTGATTTCTAGTTTTCTACTTGCTCTCCATTTCATCAGCCTAACTGAAAAAAAATCAATGGCCTATTCTCAGCCCTCATTCTATTTGACCTTTCTACAAGTTTTGTTGACCATGCCTTCTTTTCCCTTGGTTTTCAGGATGTCTTCCTGATTTTTGCTCTGTCCTGGCTGGGAGACTAGGCAAGGCAGTGCAGACATATGTGGGTCCTTGGGTCCAAGGTTGGCAGAAGGAGTATGTCATATCCAAAGGCACTAATGCATCAAAAGCAAACAAGTACTCAAAAACCGATTAAAGATAGGACAAAGAACTGGGAAGCCAGGAGTGGGAACTTGAGAGTAAAGTGTGCATGTCAGATGCAGGATTTTATTCACTCTCTATAAACCAAAGGAGGACCACATCATAAAAAAGACCAGGAACAGAGTAGACAATCCTGTGACCACCAGTTAAATTAGTAGTTTTCAACATCTGATGCTCAGAATCATTTGTGAATGGGATGTTGTTTTTAAAAACTCATGTGTCAGGCTCTACTATTAGAGGTTCTAATTCTGTAGGTCTGGGACATCTGTATGCTTGCAAAAGCTCCACAGTTGATTTGGCTGTGCACTGAAGTCTGGTTTTGAAGTTTTACTATTATTCTATTTAACACTTGATTATTTTCTTTCTTTCTCCTCCCTCCTTCCTTCCCTCCCTCCCCCTTTCCTTTCCCTTCCTTCTTAATTGTTGTAAAAAAAAACAAACCTATAACATAAAATTACTATCTTGATCATTTTTAAATGTACAGATCAGTAGCATTAGCTATATTCACATACTTGTGTAAGATCTCTAGAACTTTTCTTTTAGATTTTAAAAATTTATTTATTTATGAGAGACACAGAGAGAGAGAGAGAGAGAGGGACAGAAACACAGGCAGAGGGAGAAGTAGGCTCCACGCAGGGAGCCTGACATGAGATTCAATCCCGGGTCTCCAGGATCACATCCTGGGCTGAAGGCAGCACTAAACCACTGAGCCACCCAGGCTGCCCTTTCTAGAATTATTTTACCTTGTAAAGCTGAGGCTGAAACTCTGTGTCTGTTGAACAACTTCCCATTTCTTCCTCCCCCTCTACCAACTCCTGGAAACCACAATTCTAATTTCGTTTCTAGGAATTTGACTACTTTAGATAGAACTTTGTTTTTGTTTTGTTTTGTTTATTTTTTAAAATATGCTACTGAATCTCCAGCTTCAAAGCTATTTAACACTTTCTTAACTTTTTTGGAATACTATTAGTTAATTTTTTTATTCTTTTTTCCCCAAAGGTAGTTTAACGTATTGTGCAATATTTATGGCAAAGCATTGTATACACATATCATCATGTTATGGCAATTTGATCTTTATTAAAACATGTATAGACTGCTCCTTTGGTTTTATATTTTTTACACAGGAGTTATTTATTTTATAACTGGAATTTTGTACCTTTTGACTCCCCTTCATCCATTTCACCCCCACCCTTCACCAGTAATTTACCAATCTGTTCTCTGTATCTATGAGTTTTTCTTTCTTTCTTTCTTTCTTTCTTTCTTTCTTTCTTTCTTTCTTTCTTTCTTTCTTTCTTTCTTTCTTTTCTTTCTTTCTTTCTTTATATTCCCCATATAAGTGAGACCATAAGTTGTCTTTCTTTATGTGACTTATTTCACTTAGGATAATGCCCTCAAGTTTCATCCATATTGTTGTACATGATAGGATTTCTTTTTTTTTTTTTTTATGGCTCAGTAAAATTCCATATGCCACATTTTCTTTATCCTTTCATCCATCTACAGAAACTTAGTTTGTTTACATGTCTTGGCTGTTGCAAATAATGCAATGAACACAGAGGTACACATATCTTTTCCAGATGGTTTTTTCATTTCCTTCAGATAAATACCCAGAAGTGGAGTTTCTGGATTGTATAGTAGTTATAGTAGTTTTATTATTTATTTATTTAAGATTTAATTTATTTATTTGAGAGAGAAACGGCACAAGTTGGTGGGGGGGCATAGGGGCAGAGGGAGAGGGAGAAGCAAACTCCTTGCTGAGCAGGGAGCCTAGAGGATAAGAGTCCCTGAGATCATGACCTGAGCCAAAGGCCGATGCATATTTTTTATTTTTTGAGGACCCTCTATAATGTATTCCATAATGACTGCAGTAATTTACATTCCCACCAACAGTACATAAGGGTTCCCTTTTCTCCACATCATCACCAACACTTTTGTCTTTTTGATACTAGCCATTATGACAGGCATGAAGTGATATCTCATTGTGGTTTAAAAGTATTTTATTGAGGTGTATTTGACACAATATTATATTAGTTTCAGATGTACAACATAATGATTTGACAACTTGATATGTTACACTATGCTCACCACAAGTGAGCTATCACCTCTTATACAATGCTATTTACAATACCGTGGACTACTTCCCTACAGTATACCTTTAATCTCTATGATTTATTCATTCCATACCTGGATGCCTGTACTTTCCTTTTCACCCATTTTGCCCATTCTGCCTCTCTAACCACCAGTAATCATAATCTGTTTTCTGTATTTATGAATCTGTTTCTGCTTTTGGTTTTTTTGTTTGGTCTTGTTTTTTAGATTCCACATATAAGTGAAATCACAGTATTTATCTTTCTGTACCTTATTTCACTAAGTATAATACCCTCTAGGTCCATCCATGTTGTTGCAAATGACAAGATCTCATTCTTTCTTATGGCTGAGTAATATTCCATTATATATATATGTATATATATATATATATGTATTATATATACTTGTGTATATACTATAATATATATATACATATACACCACATCTTCTTTATCCTTATTTCACTAAGCGTAATACCCTCTAGGTCCATCCATGTTGTTGCAAATGACAAGATCTCATTCTTTCTTATGGCTGAGTAATATTCCATTATATATATATATATATATATATGTATTATATATACTTGTGTATATACTATAATATATATATATATATACATATACACCACATCTTCTTTATCCATTAATCTATTGACAAACACTTTGGTTGCTTCCATATCTTGCCTGTTGTAAATAACTATAATAAACAATGGTGCATATCTTTTCAAATTATTTTTTCATTTGCTTTGAATAAATACCCAGTAGTGGAATTGCTGGATCATATTGGGTATTTCCACTTTTAATTTCTTGAGGAACCTCCATACTGTTTTCTACACTAGTTGTACAAGTTTACATTCCCACCGATAGTGTGCAAGTGTTTTCTTTCTTCCACAACCTCACCAATACTTGCTATTTATTGTCTTTTGTGTTCTAGCCATTCTGACAGGTGTTAGGTGATATCTCATTGTAGTTTTGATTTACATTTCCCTGATTAATAGTGATGCTGAGTACCTTTACATGTATCTGTTAGCCATTTGTATGTCTTCTTTGGAAAAATGTCTATTCAGGTCCTCTGCCTATTTTTAAATTGGATTGTCTTTTGGTATTGTGTTATATAAATATTTATATATTTGGGATATTAACCCCTATCTACTATGTCATTTGGGAGTATTTTCTCCCATTCCATAGGTTACCCTTTCATTCTGTTGATAGTTTCCTTCCCTATGCAAAAACTTCTATTTTGATTACTACAGCTTTGTGGTATATCTTGAAATCTGGGATTATGATATCTCTAGCTCTATTCTTCTTTCTCGAGATTACTTTGGCTATTTGAGGGTCTTCTGTAGTTCATACAAAGTTTAGTATTATTTGTTCTGGTTCTGTAGAAAAGTCTGCTAGTATTTTGATAGGAATTGTACTCAATCTGTAGATTGCTTTGGGTGGTATGGACATTTTAATATTAATTCCTCCAATCCATGAACATGGTATATAGTTGTTTGTTTTTGTTTTGTTTTGTTTTTAGGTAGGCTCCACACCCAGCCCAGAGCATAAAATGGGGCTTGATCTCATGATCCTGAGATCAAGACCGAGCTGAAATCAAGAGTTGGACACTACTAATTGAGCCACCCAGGTGCCCCCATGAACATGGTATATCCTTCCATTTGTTTGGTTACTTTTAATTTTTTTCATCAGTGTTTTATCATTTTCAAAGTACATGTCTTTCATCTCCTTTGGTTAGGTTTATTCCTAGATTTTTGGGTGCTTTTTGATACAATTTTAAATGGGATTTTTTTCTTAATTTCTCTTTCTGTTACTTTGTTATTAGTGTACCACTATGGTTTTGATTTGCATTTTCTCCATGATGAGTGATGAGCGTCTTTTCCTATACCTGTTTGGCCATCTATATGTCATCTTTGGAAAATTGTCTAATCAAGTCCTCTGCCCAATTTTAAATTAGATTTTTTTTTTGCTATTGAATTTTATGTTTAATTTAGATATTTTGGATACTAATCCCTTAGTGGATATTTGCAAATATTTTCTCTCATTAGGTAAGTTGCCTTTTCATTTTGTTGATGATTTCCTTTGCTATACAAAACTTTTTAGTTAGATATATAATGCCACTTGTTTATTTTTGCTCTAGTTGCCTTTGCTTTTGTTGACAAATTTAGAAAGCATCACCAAGATCCATGTCCAAGAGGTTTACCACCTAAGTTTTCTTCTAGGCATTTTATGATTTTAAGTCTTACATTCAAATCTTTAATCCATTTTGAGGTAATTTTTGTGTATGGTATAAGATAGTGGTCAAGTTTCAATATTTTGCATGTGGCTGTGTTGTTTCCCCAGCACAATTTAGCATTTATTGAAGGGACTGTCCTTTCTCCATTCTTGCTTCTTTTGTCATAAGTTACAAGTTAGCCATATATGCCTGGTTCAATTGATTGATTGATTGATTTTAGAGAGGGGGCATGAATGATAGGGGTGGGCAGCAGAGAGAGATGGAGAGAGAGAATCTCAAGCAGGCTGCACTCCCAGCACAGAGCCTGACATGGAGCCAATCTCACAACCCTGATATCATGACCTGAGCCAAAATCAAGAGTTGGACACTTAACTGACTGAACCATCAGGTACCCCTGCCTGGTTTTATTTCTGAGCTCTCCATTGTGTCCCATTAATCTGTGTATTTATGCCACTACTATACTGTTTTAATTACTGTAGCTTTGTAATATGATTTGAAATCAGGAAGCATGGATGTCCAGCTTTGTTCTTTGTCAGGATTGCTCTGGCTATTCTGTGTCTCTTGTGGTTCTGTTACAAATCTGAGGATGCTTTGTTCTATTTATGTGAAAAACGTTATTAGAATTTTGACAAGTATTGCATTGAATCTGTAGATTGTGTTGGATAGTATGGACATTTTAGTAGTATTAAATCTTCCAATCTATAAAAGCATGGAATATCTTTCCATTTACTTCTATCTTCTTTAATTTCTTTCATTGGTGTCTTACAATTTTCAGTGTATAGGTCTTTCACCTCATTGGTTCAATTTATTCCTATGTATTTTCATCTTTTTGATGAAGTTGTAAATAGAATTATTTTCTTATTTTTCTCTTACTATTTGTTTATTAGTGTGTAGGAGAATGATTAATTTTTCTATATTGATTTTGTTTCTTGCAACTTACTGAATTTGTTTATTAGTTCTAACAGTCTTTTGGTGGAGTCTGTAGGGTTTTTCCTATGTAATATGTCATCTGCAAGTGGTAATTTTTTTTAATTTCTTCCTTTCCAATTGGATGCTTTCCCCACCCCCACCCCTAAATTGCCCTGGCTAGGACCTTCAATACAATATTGAGTTAAAAGTGGTGAGAGTGGGCATCCTTGTCTTATTCCTGATCTTAGAGGAAAAGCTTTTAACTTTTCACCATTAAGTATCATGTTACCTCTGGGCTTGTCTTATGTGGTCTTCATTATGTTGTAGTACATCCCCTCTACGCCTATTTTGTTGAGAGTTTTAATCATAAATGGATTAATTTTGTCAAATGCTTTTTCTGCATCTATTGAGGTGATCATAAGATTTTGTTAAATCTGGTTTATGTTTGCACTCAGTTTATCTTCAAATTTGGATTTGTAACATAAAGTTATTTTAACATAATATATATTTTTTTTAATTTTTATTTATTTATTCATGATAGTCACAGAGAGAGAGAGAGAGAGGCAGAGACAGAAGCAGGCTCCATGCACCGGGGGCCCGATGTGGGATTCGATCCCGGGTCTCCAGGATCGCGCCCTGGGCCAAAGGCAGGCGCCAAACCGCTGCGCCACCCAGGGATCCCTATTTTAACATAATATTGAGAGTTCATAAGACTTATTTTCTCTTGTAGAGTCTAATGGCATGTTATTTAAACGCATTGACCTGCCGCCCTATGTAAGTCCTATGCTGTTCTATGCTTTTCCACATGGTTATAAAACTCCCACAATCATATCCTGGGTTACCTTTTGTCTCGTGTCCTCCACACACAGCTTGTATATTATGCACTGACATGGCCACATTACCAGTAGTTTTTCAAACATACTCTATTGCTTTTGTTCTCCATCTTTGCTTAGTCTGTCATCTCTGCCTTGCATGCCTATCCTTGCTAACCTTACATTCTTTCCCCAACTTCTATACTTTTATGTCCCAGCTATTCATCATTACTCATGCTTGAATTGTCAACTCAAAGCATTAACTCCTATGGTAAGTCCTACCCTGAACCTCTTGTCTCTTTTCATTGCATTTTCTTCTATTTTTCTATCTTGATTGTACTGTATTATCTGTTTTATACCTTCCTATATGAAGGCATATAGTTTTATTCTTTTGTGGCTCTAAGCTTAGCATAAGCCTGTCACAAAGTAAGTACTTATAAAATATTTATATAATAAATGAGTAAATAAATGAATTAGAAAAATGACTTAGCATCATGTTACTATAATACCCTCAGTTTCCTTTCAAGATATGCTGAAGAGGGAGAAAAATCATGTCTTTTTCTTCAGGGAAGATTTCATATTTTCTAATTCCTGGAATTATCTGAACTAAACCAGCAAAACCTCCAATAAGATTCCATTGTTTCCTCATCCCAAACAGAGTTAATAAGAGTATCTATTTAGGCCTATCATTAGACATCTTATAGTTTTCCATGCTATGGAATGCTAATTCTTATTCTGGCTGACAATTGACAATTCTTTGAGTTGTGTGCCTTACTCAGGAATAAAAAGATAAATGATGCTCATTGAACAGCATTGTTATATGCATGGCTTTAAAAAAAAGATTTTATTTATTTATTTGCGAGATAAAGCATAAGCAGGGGGAAGAGGAGGAGGAGAGGCAGAGGGAGAGGCACAAGCAGACTCCCTGTGGAGCTTGGAGCTGCAGGCAGGGCCCTGAGATCATAACCTGAGTTGAAGTCGGACACTAACCAACTGAGCTACCTAGATGCCCCATGGATGGCTTTTTACATTGAATAAATATTCTAATCAAGGAAATACACTTAATTTGTCTTAAAATCATGATCAGAAACAAACATTCATCCAAGAAACTACCAAATTTTTAAAATTGAGATAAAATTCACATAACACAAACAACTACATCATGAAAATTTTAAGTATTCTGACCACTTTAAAAAGTATAATCAGTGATTTTAGTACATTAGTACATTCACAATGGTGTGGGAACATCACAATCTAATTCCAGATTATTTTCATCACCCTAAGGAGAAACTCTATGCCTCCTAATTCCTTCATATCCCTATTCCCTAGCAGTCAATAATCTATCTCTATGGACTTGCTCTATGGATATTTCATATGAATCATACAATATGTGGCTTTTTATATGTGGTTTCTTTTATTTAATATGTTTCCACAGTTCATCCATTTCATAACAAGTGTCAGTACTTCATTTCGTCATGTGACTGAATAATATTCTATTATGTATATGTGCCACGTTTTGTTTATTCATCTATCAGTTAATGGATATTTGGATTGTTTTCACTTTTGCTATTATAAATAAAGCTATTCATGTACAAAGTTTTGTGTGAATATGTTTTCAGTTCTCTTGGAAATATACTTAGACACACAATTGTTGGGTCACATGATAACTCTAACTTTTTGAGAAATTGTAGATTATTTTTCACAGTAGATGTAGCATTTTACATTCCTACCAGAAATGTACGAGGGGTCCAATTTCTCTGTATCCTTCCCAACATTTTCTTAATGGTAGCTAACCTGCTAAAAGTGAAACAGTGTCTAATTGGGGTTTTGATATGCATTTTCCTGATGAGTATAGTCAATTTGTATCAAGCGATTATTAGCCATTTGTCTATCTCCTTTGGAAAATGTCTATTCAAACCCTTTGCCCATTTTTAAATTTAGTTATATTTTTATTGTTAAGTTGTAAGTATTATTTATATATTCTGGGTATTATACACTTATTAGATGTCAGATTTGAATATTTTCTACAGTTCTATAAGTTGTCTTTCTATTTTCCTGATAGTGTTGTTGGTGTACAACAGTTTTTAATTTTGATGAAGTCCAATTTATCTATTTTTCTTTTATATCGTATTTAAAAAATAGTTGCTCAATCCAAGGTCTTAAAGATTTGTACCTATGTTTTCTAATTTTTGTAGTTTTAGGTCTGTGATGCAGTTTGAGTAAATTTTGTATAAGGTGTGAGGTAGAAGACCAAATTCATTCTTTTGCATGTGAATATCCATCCGGTTGTCCCAGTACTATTTGTTGAAAAGATTTTTTTTTTCTCTCATTAAATGGTTTTGGCATCCTTATTGAGATTCTCTTGACTATAGATGTATGGGTTAATTTCTGAACTATTAATTCTGTTCTGCTGATTTATATATCTGTCTTTATGCCAATACACACTGTTTTGATTAGTGCAGTTTTATAAGTTTTGAAATCAAGAAGTGTTGAGTCCTGCAACTTTATCCATCTTTTTCAAGATTCTATTTTGTTATTCTGAGTTCTTTGTATTTCATTTCCATATGAATTTTAGGATCAGTTTACCCAATCTTGCTAAAAAGGTAGTTGGAATTTTGATAAAATTGTATCAAATATGTAGATTCATCTTAATATTTAGTCTTACAATCTCTGAACATGGGATGCCTTTCCATTTATTTAGGCCTTTAATTTCTTTCAACAATGTTTTGTAGTTTTCTGTCTAAGTCTTTTACTCCCTTAGTTAAATTTTTTCCTAAGTATTTTGTTGTTTTAGATATTATTGTGAGTGGAATTCTTTTTCTAAGTTTATCTTCGAATTGTGTTAGTGTAGATTTTTGTATATTGAACTTATGTCCTGAAACTTTACTGAACTCATTTGTTAGCTCTAATTGTATGTGGATGTGCACAATGGTAGGTATTCAGTATGTTTTTCTATATATAAGATCATGTCATCTGTGAATATAGTTTTCTTTCTTTTCTATCTAGATTCCTTTTTATTTCTTATTCTTGCTGAATAGCCTTAATATAAATTCTACTACACCGCTGAAGGAAGTAGTGAGAAAAGACATTTCTATTTTGTTACAGATCTTAGGAAGAAATTTTTCAGTCTTTAACTCTTAAATATGATGATAGCTATGGATTTTTTATAGATGCCCTTTATTAAGTTTATAGATGCCCTTCTATTGTTAATTTGTTGGGTATTTTTGTCATGAAAAGGTATTGGGTTTTGTCAAATGCCTTTTCTGTATCTATCAAGATGAATGTGCTGTTTTCTTCTCTATTCTTTTTTTAAAATTTATTTAATTTAAGGAGATATAGAATGAGCAGGGGGTGGGGCAGAGAGAGAGGAAGAGAGAGAGAATGTCCAGTAGACTCCCTGATGATCATGTAGCCAGACTCCAGGCTGAATCCCAGGACCCTGAAATCAAGACCTGGGCTGAAATCAAGAGTCTGATGCGTAGCCAACTGAGCCCCCAAGGTGCCCCATTCTCTATTATATTAATATGGAAAATACATTGACTTACGTATATTGACCCAATTTTGTATTCCTAGAATAAATGATACTTGTCATGGTGTATCATCTTTTTAATATGTTGTTCTATTCAGTTTGCTAGTATCTTGTTGAGGATTTTTACATCTATATTCATAAGATTTATTGTCCTTTAGTTTTCTGGTGATGTCTTTAATATTAGGGTAACCCTGGCCTTACAGAAGAAGATAGTTTGTGTCTGCACTCCTACTTTTTTGGAAGAACTTGAAAAAGGATTACTGTTATTTTTCCTCCTTCTCCTTCTCCTTGGTAGAATTAATTCACCAGTGAAGCTACCTAAATTGGAACTCTTCATTGTTGGATTTTTTTTAAATATGGACTTGAGCTCCACATTTTATAGATCCACTTAGATTTTTTATTTCTTTTTGAATTTGTTAGTTTGTGAATTTGTTAGTTTGTGTGTTTCTAAGAATTTGTTCATTTTATATAGGTTAATTTTATTGGTAAGCAATTGTTCACAGTATTATTTTGTGATTTTTTTTAAATATGGACTTGAGCTCCACATTTTATAGATCCACTTAGATTTTTTATTTCTTTTGAATTTGTTAGTTTGTGAATTTGTTAGTTTGTGTGTTTCTAAGAATTTGTTCATTTTATATAGGTTAATTTTATTGGTAAGCAATTGTTCACAGTATTATTTTGTGATTTTTTTCTTGTAAGATCAATTGTAATGTCCCTCTGCTTTTATTCCTTATTTTAGTAATTTAAGTTTTATCTTTTTCTTGGTCAGTTTAGGTAAAAATTTGTCAATCTTTTTTGTGTTTTCAAATCTCCAGCTTTTGGTTTTGAGGATTTGCTCATTCTTCTATTCTCTATTTCATTTATTTTCACTCTAGTCTTCACTATTCTTTTTCCCTTTGTGCTTTTGGTCTAGTTTGTGATTCTTTTGCTAGTTTCTTAAAGTGGAAGTTTAGGTTATTTGAGATCTTTATTCCTCTTTAATGTAGTTATTTACCATTCTAAGAATTACATTCACTGGGGATCCCTGGGTGGCGCAGCGGTTTAGCGCCTGCCTTTGGCCCGGGATCGAATCCCACATCAGGCTATTGGTGCATGGAGCCTGCTTCTGTCTCTGCCTCTCTCTCTCTCTCGCTCTCTCTCTGTGTGACTATCATAAATAAATAAAAGAAAACAAACAAAAAAAAACACTTAAGAATTACATTCACTGCATCCCACAAGTTTTGGTATGGTTTGTGTATTTTCCAATTTCCCTTGTGATTTCTCCTAGACATTAGTTATTTAGGAGTTTATTGTTTAATTTCTACATGTTTCTTAACTTTCCAAATTTCCTTCTGTTATTGATTTCAAATTTCATTCCATTGTAGCCAGAGAACACACTTTGCTTTTGCTTTATCTAAATATTTCTGAATTTGAATTTATTGGTACTTGTTTTGTGGCCAAACATGGTTTAAATGGAGAATGTTCCATATGCACTTGTGTTGTTGGGTAGAGTGTTCTACAGAAGTCCAGTAATTCTAGTTGGTTTATGGTATTGTACAGTCTTCTGTTTTCTTGCTGTTCTTCTGTCTAGCTGTTCTGTTCACTATTGAAAGAGGTATTCAAGTCTCTAATTACTACTGTAATTACTACTCTTCCTTCAATTCCATCAGTTTTTTTCTGCATGTATTTTGGAGCTCTGTTTCAGGCACATATATGTTTTGAATTGCTATATATGCCTGAAAGATTGACTTTTGAAAAAAATAATTGTCCTTCTTTGTTTCTGATAACTTTATCTTAAAGTTTATTTTGTCTGATACTAGTATAGTCACTCCAGCTCTCTTTGGATTACTACTTCCATATAATATATTTTTCCATACTTTCAGTTTTATCTTATTTGTCTTTGAATCTAAGGGGAGTGTTTTTAGAGGCAGCAAAAGCTGGATCATTTTTTTAAAATCCACTTGCCAATCTCTGTCTATAAAATCCACTTATATTTAAAGTAATTCCTGTTAATGAAGGACTTTTTTTTAATGAAGGACTTTTGCCATTTTTCTATTTGTATTTTTTTTTTCAAGTAGTCTCTATTCCCAGCATGGATCCCAGTGCAAGGCTTTAACTCACAACTGAGATTAAGACCTGAGCTGAAATCAAGAGCTGAATGCTTAACCAACTGAGCCACCCAGGCACCCTCTATGTGTATTCTTATATCTCTTTTGTTCAATTCTCCTGTTACTAGCTTCTTTTGTATTATAATTCCTGTATTTCTTTTATATATTTTTAAGACTTTTTGTGTGTATGTGGTTATCCTGGGGATTACAATTAACATCTTAATTTTTTAAATATCTAGTTCACATTAATATACTGTCAAAAGTATACAAAAACTTCTGTATAGTTCTACCTCCCCATTTAATGCTGTTATTGTTGCAAATTACATCCTTATGAATTGTGTGTCATTGAACATAGATATATGCAGTTGTCTTTTAAATCATATGGGAAAAAAGAGGATTTACAAATATATTTACCTATGAAATTACTTCTTTTAGTGTTCTCTAATTTTTCATATGGATTCAAGTTATGGCCTAGTGTATTTTCATTTTACCCTGAAGGATTCCTTTTGGCATTTCTTATAGGAAAGGTCTTCCAATGACTCAGTTATTTATTTATCTAGAAAATATCTTGGCCTTGCTTTCATTTTAGATGGATAATTTTGCTACATATAGAATTTTTGGTTGACATATTTTTCGTTCAATTCTTTAACTATAGCATCCTATTGTCTTCTGGCCTCATGGTTTCTCGTAAGAAATCAGCTGTTGATCTTATTGAGGTTACCTTATATATGATGAGTCACTTCTCTCTTGCTACTTTCAATATACTCTTTGGCTTTGAACAATTGATTATGATGTATCTCAGTGAAGATTTTCTTGAGTTTATTCTATTTGGAGTTTATGGAACTTCTTAGATGTATAAATTAATATTTTTCATTAAATTGTGAAATTTTCAGGCATTATTTCATCAAATATTTCTTCTCTTTCTTTCTACTCTCTGGGATTCCTGATATCTATATCTATATATATATATGTTTTATATATATATATGTATATATAAAGATTCCTGATATATTTATCTGTATATATGAAGATATATATATCTATATATGATGGTATACTCAGGTCTCTTAAGCTCTGTTCATTTTTCTTCATTCTGGGATGCCTGGGTGGCTCAGTGGTTGAGCATCTGCCTTTGGCTCAGGGCATGATCCTATAGTCCTAAGATCAAGTCCCACATCAGGCTTCCTGCATGGAGCCTGCTTCTCCCTCTGCCTGTGTCTCCTCCTCTGTGTGTGTGTGTCTCTCATGAATAATTAAATAAAATCTTTAATTAAAAAAATTTTTTTTCTTCATTGTTTTATCTTTCTGTTACTCAGACTGCTTACTATTAATTGACCTATCTCTAACTTCACTGATCTTTTATTCTGCATGTTCAAAATGCCTATTGAACCCCTCCAGTAAATCTTTCATTTTCAGTTACTATACTTTTCAACTCCAAAATTTCTATTTTAGTTCCTTTATATAAATTCAGTTTTAATTGATATTCTGTATTTGGTGAGACATCTTTCTCAACCTTTCCTTCAGTTCTTTAGACATGATTTCCTTTAGCCTTTATACATATTTAGCTTATTTAAAGTCTTTGTCTAACATATCCAAATGCGGAGCATTCTCAAGGACAGTTTCTATAGGTTCCCCCTCCCCCCAATATGGACTTTACTTTCATGTTTCTTTGCATGTCTCATATTTTTTAAAAACTGGAAATTTTGAATATTTTAATTGGCAGCTCTACAAATTAGATTCTCCCTTTTCCCTATGATTTTTAATTGTTACTTGTTGTGATTGTTTATTTAGTGACTTTTCTGACCTAATTTTGTAACATCTTTATTCTTTTTTTTAAGATTTTATTTATTTATTCATGAGAGACACAGAAAGAGGCAGAGACATAGGCATAGGGAAAGCAGGCTCCCTGCAGGGAGCCTGATGCGGGACTCAATCCAGGACCTCAAGATCACGCCCTGATATGAAGGCAGACACTCAACTACTGAGCAGACCAGGTGTCCCTGTAACATCTGTATTCTTAATCATGTGTGGCCACTGAAGTCTCTGTTTTCCATTAGTTTAACAGCTAAGGATTAGACAGGTTTTCTTGTACACATAGAACCAAAAATCTCCTAGTGTTCACAGGTGAGGTTTGTATGTGTTTTAGGACACATCTTCAATGCTGGGCCAGTTTGCAACTCTGCCTTAGCTTTTAATTCCTGTTTGCACAGATCTACAAGGTCAGCCAGAAGTGAGAACTTAGGGCTTTCTCAGTCCTTTCTTGAGTGTGTGTGCAGCTGTAGGAAGGTGAATAGCTTCTGAATTCCCAGGAATATGTCAGAACTGACTTCTCTATAGAAGCTAGCATAGTGCTTAAGACAGGAATAAGTGATGGAATGAAGCACTCATTCTCTTTCATTTAAATGATTAATATGAATTCTATGCTGAAGTTGATCTAGTCCACTCACCACAGTCTCCTTTATTTTGTCTTGTCTTTCTGTATGTATCTTTCAACCTTACTAAATCTGAGCTCTTTAAAGTAGCACATATTACATATATAGATAGATAGATAGACATAGATACATAGATAGTTATGTATATTAATTTCTCACAGTCTACATAAATAAGTATCCAATACTAAATAGGCATTGAGTGAATGAGTGAGTGGGAAAAAAGTCATTGATGATTCTAGTGCCCAGGAACAAATGACGTTGTGTGAGGAACTAAGAGGACCAAGTAGATTTGCCATGGGACAAAGGAGGTTATGCTGGTGACCTGAAAGATAACTCTGACATAGCCTCATATACTCTTCTTTTTAGTGGAAGGTTTTAGAATTCAGGAAACAAATTAGTACTGATAGATATTAATTTCAATTTATCTTGTGAGCTTGAATCATCACTTTGCCTTGTAAATATTTACAATTCTTCTATTAGCTATGCATTCCCCTGACATTTACACTTTATTCATAAGCAGCCTCTGTTATGACCTATAATTGCTAATAAAGATGGGTAAAAGCACCACAGATTGGGGTTGCCACAGATCACTATGGAAATGACACTCTTTCCTGTTTCTTGTGAAAATAGCATTTTGCCTCATGTTGGTCTACTCTGAGCAGCTCATCTCTTCAGAAAAGGGGGATTATTTCCAGAAAGTTCCATGTGAAATTGAATGAAATAGAAAAATCAAGTCCCTGCTGCCCTGTGAACCACGATATTTGGTACCTCATCAACAAGCTTATTCATGAGGCACAGAAACCCAGGTGCTAATATACAAAGCTAGTTCACTCTGATATTATGGTTTTTTGAGGAGCTAAGAAAGGGTTAGATCTTTATCTCATTTCTCAAATGAGAATGCAAGTAGACCAACATTTTGTTAGGTTTTTGCACCCAAAACACTAGGAAAACCAGGTGGCTTCCCTTTTGGCATCTTAATATTGTTTCTATCTAAGTTCAAAACTGTATATATCAGTGAATATAAAAACTAACATTTAAGCTGCATATGAGATTTTGAATACTCAAGATGCACATTCTTTATGTTACATAACTGGCTGTATTTTCTCAGAGTTTTCCCTTCCATATCCCCTAATTACATTTTATCTGAAGGACTCACAGCCATAAAAAATGCACTGTGTCCCAATTTGAAACTATAGTCTTTCCTTGCTGAGCTATCCCTCTCTTTACGGGGTCAGTGAATGACTCCTTGTTCAGCTAGGTGACCAAACATTTGAGAAATGATCCTGAAGAATCTGAGAATATAAGTAATGGAGAGACAGGCACAGGCAAAATCTATTTGTTGACCAATTCATTATTGAATTTGGTAAATATAAGCCAGGACTAATGGAAGTGCCATAGAAGACAAAACATAATGCTTGCCCTGAGGGAATTGATGGAGTGGGAAAAGCAGAAAAGAAGAGTAAATTACAACCTGTAAGGATTTTATGCTCTGAATAGCACAGCGAGTCATGGAACATATAATGGGCCTCAGGGAAGGCCCCCACAGGCCTTTTCTCATATTTAGGCCATATCAACCTAAATGGCTCCTTGTAATCATTTTGGGTATGATGTTTAGGTTTCCTTCTCTCTTCTCTCTCTCTCTTTCTCTCTTTTTTTTAAGATTTTTTTTTTTTTTTTAATTCATGAGAGACACAGAGAGAGAGACAGAGACAGAGACACAGGCAGAGGGAGAAGCAGGCTTCATGCAGGGACTCCAGGATCATGCCCTGGGCTGAAGGCAGGCGCTAAACTGCTGAGCCACCCAGGGATCCCCTCTCTTTCTCTTTATCAATTAGATTCTGATTTTTTGCTTATATCCTCCTTAAAATAACTTTGAGAAATTGTCCCCTCACCATTTTTAACTTGGTATCTAAATTTTTCGTAAGATAAAACAGATACAAAGGTTGTAATTTTCAGCATATTATGGACATTGGCATGTTAAAATAAGGCAGTTGTAACACCCTTTTAAATTTATTCAACAGAATTTAAATGTCACAGAATCTGCAGACACAGTCATACACATGTACATACACATGACATACTTTCTCACACATACACGTGCAGACTTGTATACACGCACATACACACATTTCTTGGAGAGTCTTCCTGCACCCATGGCCCAGCTAACTTTGAAGAATGCCATTTTATAGGCCTCTTTCTCTGATGCCTTATGCATTACTTGTGGTAACCAATAACTGTGTGCCAGAACTTGATTAAACACTTTACACATATCACCTCTTTTAATCCTTCACAACCCTCTGAGGTCAGTACTGTCATCTGCATTTTAGAGATGACAGTACTTCTGAAGAAAATGAGGCAAAGAGGTTTGAATCCAGGTCTTTCTGACTTCATATGCTTTACTTGTAACTGCTACTTTATACTTAAAATTCACTGCAGCTGAGGGATTTTAGTGTTAAAATCAACATGGAATACCTCAAAGAGAATATGTAACTTCTAATACCTCTCCTAGTGCTCTCCAACCTCCTACCTGCTTTGCTTTTCTCTACAGCACTTACCAACATCTAATAGATTGTATATTTTATAGATTTATCATTAAGCCTGCCTACTCCCCCAGCCCAGAATATAGGCTTTGGGGATGTAAGGATTTCATCTCTTTGTTCAATGCAGTTTTCTCAGTGCCTAAAACAGTACTAATGAATATTTGTTGAATAATGAACTAGACTTGTTGTTATAAAGCCATTAGGATTCTTTTTTTTTTGTATATTTTTTATTGGAGTCCGATTTGCTAACATATAGCGTAACACCCAGTGCTCATCCCATCAAGTGCCCCCCTCAGTGCCCGTCACCCAGTCACCCCAACCCCCCACCCACCTCCCCTTCCACTACCCCTTGTTCGTTTCCCAGAGTTAGGAGTCTCTCATGTTCTGTCACCTTCTCTGATATTTCTCACTCATTTTCTCTCCTTTCCCCTTTAATCCTTTTCACTATTTTTTATATTCTCTGAATGAATGAGAAACATATAATATTTGTCCTTCTCCGATTGACTTACTTCATTCAGCATAATACCCTCCTGTTCTTCTAAGAGACTCTAAACATACTATATGCTACATAATCTGATTAGCCTTTCTGTCTTCATTGTAATTAGGCAGCAGTATGAGGTATATAGATCAACAATCTACTAGGTTTGCAGTGAAGGATTTTTATGTCTGGTCAATATCAAGAAAAGCAGGCTCTATTCATAGACCTAAAGTGCTTCCTGAGCAGCAGTAAAATGGTGAACTATATTTACTTCACTTAAGTTACCAAGAAGAACACGGAATCAGAATTGTTGTAGGGCTGTGATAAGGATGCATGCATTTTAAGCCATCATAGTCTACTCTTCAGGGCTGGGGGTTTGGACACATCAGGGCATACTTGTAACCCGAGTGGCAAGAGCCTCCCAGAAATCTCTCAGGGCTGAAGAGCCTTATTGTAGTGTTTTAGAGTATATTACTTTGTATAGTTTTCTTAGTGGTTGAGTGTGCATATATAGCTTATTACAGTCTTCTGATATCAGTGTTTTACCAATCTAAGTACAAAAACTTTTCATTTAGGTTTTCTTGTCCTCCCCACTTTTAAATATCATTGTCTTGAGTATCAGATGCTGTTATAATTTTTGTGCCAATTGTCATTTATAATTTAGAAAATTTATGAGGATAGCGTATTGTATTTACCCATATTTCTGCATTTTCATTGTTCTTTCTTCCTTCCTAATTATGCAAGATTCCTTCATTATTTCTTTTGTAACATGTCCTTTAGCCATTCTTTAAGAGTAAATCTGGCTAAGTGACAAAATCTTCTAGTTTTCCTTTATGTAAGAATGTCTTTATTTCTCCTTAATTCCCTAGGCATAGTTTCATCAGATATAGAATTTGCAGTTGACAGTATTTTTCTTTGATTTCTTTCTTGGAAAATGGTGTGCCACTTCTTCTGGTCTCTGTTGTTTCATATATATATATATATATATATATATATATATATTTTAAGATTTTATCTATTTGAGAGAGAGAGAGAGTAAGAGAAAGAGCACAAGCAGTGGGGGACGGTTAGAAAGTAAGGGAGGAGCAGATTCCCCACTGAGCAAGGAGCCTGTTGTGCTGGATCCCAGCACCCTGGGATCATGACCTGAGCCAAAAGCAGACACGTAATTGATTGAGCCACCCAGGTACCTGGGCTTCTGTTGTTTCAGATGAGAAACCTGTTGTCTTTGGAGTTGGTATCCCCCTATAAATAATATGTTGTTTCTCTCTGACTGCTTTAAAGATATTTTCTTTGTCTTTAGTTTTCAGAAGTATAATTATGATGTGTATGGGCATGATTTCTGTGGATTTATCTTTTTTGGAATTCACTTACCTGATCTGTAAATATTTATGTTTTGTTATATTTGGGAAATTTCCAGTCACTATTTCTTTGAATACTCTTTCAGTCCTACTCTCTTTCTCTTCTTCTAGGATACCAGTGCTAAATCTTGGATCTTTTAGGTTCCTGAGGCTCTGTTTGTTCATTTTTAGTTAACTTTCTCTCTTTTGTTCAGATTGGGTAAATTCTATGAATCTCCCCTAGACTTTACTGATTCTGTCTTCTGTCAGCTGCACTCTACTATTGAGCTCTTCAAATTATTTTTATTATTTCTGTTATTTTTTCAGTCCTTTAATTCCCATTGGTTCTTTTTTTTTTATAATTCCTATTTCTTTGCTGAAATTTTCTTTTTTTTTTCACTTGTTTCAAGAGAATTTGTAATTGCTTGTTGAATTTTTCTTATGATAGTTACTTGTCAGATAATTTTAATATCTGATTCATCTCAATGTGGGACTCGGGATTATCTTTTCTCATTCAAGTTGCAATTTTCCTGTTTGTTGATTTTTTTGTATAATAAATTATTTTCATTATATCTAGACATTTTGGCTGTTATCAGTAGACTCTGGGCCCTACTTAAGTTTTTAAATTTTAATTGGCATTTACTCTGTTTAGATAGATTTAGTATGTTGGTCATAGCCTGCTTTTGTGGGCTGTGGCTCCAATGACAGTCTAATTTTCAGAGCCTTGATGGTGCTATGTTTGTCCTCTTTGTCTCCTGCCTCTGGGGCCCCACTGGTACCTGTTGATACTAGCTGAGGAAGTGAAAGGAGCTTCCCAGGCTGAGTGGCTTGCTGCCATTAAGTGGAGGAAGGGAATCTCCAGCCTGCAGAGACAAGAAGCACTTTTTGGGCTGGGTGCTTATTGATGGGAAAGTTCTCTGGTGGGTTACTGTTAGGAGAACATTCAGCTGGTTCCCCTTGCTATTTCTTCTGGGCTTATCTAGAGTTGTTGGCAGGACTCTTGCTTAATTTGGAGGAAGAATAAGGCTATCTGGCTGCCTTCTCTTGCTAGATTGGCTGTCAGGAAAGGCTGGGCCAGGGTTAGTTTGCCTCGGATGGTGTGAATCATAACATGCCTTGCCACTGTGTTGTTCCCTTGGTCCTCTGATCGCTAACTAATTCATCTTTCTCTTTATAACTTTTAAAGTTCTCCTTTAGTTGTCTCTTGTGTTATTTCCAAGGCTTTGAGTCATGCTTGGAAGGAAGGAGCAGAGAGAAACAAGTCTACGCTATTTTGCTCAGATCAGAAATTCTCTATATAAGCTTATATAGGCCTAAAATCCCTTTAAAGGGTACATAAAGAATTGCCTTCCCTGAGGAAGGAGACTTTTTTTGTATATGTGTTTGCATGTTCTCATTTTAATCAGGTGAACATATTACCTATTCAAAAATAAAAATAAAATGTAAAGGAAGAAAGAAATCTAACTCAGCCTTGTTTTCAAGAACACAACCAAGGATTGTGACATCGGTCAAGCAGAGTATGGATTCAACAATTTGTAATTTTATTAAATTTCACTGACTTGTAATTTCACTATATTGTAACTGCTTTGATCCAGATCTCTGAATATAAGAATAATGTTCTCAGTGGATTTTCAGCCTGCTCATACATTTTTAATAACTCGCAGAATACAAATGTGTAATTTAGATAGAAGTAGATGCTTTTGGCAGCATACTAGCACCCTAATCAGCTGAAAAAAAAGATATTTGTATGACATTAAAACAAAATTAATAGCAAGACACTGATTACATGAAAAGATTTTAGGTTGTAATTATTAAACTTGCAAACAGCTCAGTATAATTAGTTCCTTAATTAAGATATGACCTGAAATTTTAGCTTACAAATTAATTGAGGCAATTAAAAGTCACATTTGTAAAAGTAAAGTGGGTTTTAAAGCTTACAAGGTAGTCAGATATCACTTTGTTCTCATTTTAGGGAGCATCTTTATAGGTGGTAAGCTTGCAGTGCAATTACTTTGATTCCAAACTCACACCTCCAGCCAGTGTCTCACCCTGAAGCCTTAAGAGTCAAGTTTAGTGACTTTTGGCTAAGGGTATCTATCCACAGGAGGTGCTCCCAGGCATACTCCCAAATATCTTTGGGGATCAATGAGGCAGCAAAGACTTTTTGTCCCCAGCACCTTAAGTGAAATATAAACTAAAAGATTGATAGTGACTTTGATCAAACTCTTTGACCATATTTTCACAGAACTATTTGGATCCAAATATCAGTTTTCACTCTGTCATTTATTCTTCAGTACATGCTCAAAGGCATTTCAGGTCCCACAATTTACCACATGGTGAAGGTTCCAATTCATAGCCAAATAATTTCCCATCAGTATATAGAAATGGAGAAGTCAATAAATATTTGTGGGGTAGTGATTTGGGAAGAAAATAAATTTAGGATCGTACCTTCATTCCTTATGTCAAAATAAATTCCAAATGGATCAAAGATTGAATATAAAAATAAGTTTTAAAAGTACTAGAAGATGATATAGGTTAATATTTTCATAATATTGTAATCAAGAGTGGCTTTTCAAACATAACAGATGAAACAAAATCCATAAAAGAAATTGCTAACAAATTTGTCTATTTAAGTCTAAACTGCCATATGTCAATATATATATATACTGTAAGTTTTAAAAACCGAATTCAAAGTCAAATCAAGAAGTAACCAACTAAAATCTGAAAGTTTCATTTACATTTTGATTTAATTTTTCCTCTAAAGGTACAGCTTTATTCCTCAATAAGAAGATGAGGGGTGCTTGGGTAGCTCAGTCAGTTGAGTGTCCAACTTTTGATTCCGACTCAGGTCATGATCTCAGGGTCATGAGATCGAGCCCTGTTTGAGGCTCCATGCTTAGCAGGGAGTCTGCTTGGGATTCTCTCTCTCCCTCTCCTTTGGCTGCTCCTCCCCATCCCTACTTGCATGCTCTAGATTAAATAAATAAGTAAATAATCTTTAAAAAGAAAATAATAAAATACTTTGTACTTTGGATCATGATTTGTGTACAAGGATAAATATAGAGGAAAATTAAAAGAACTTAAACTTTTTTTAAAAAAGCTCATAAAGTGATTATATTACAGAGTAGCCATAAGTTGTAGTCATTAAAAATCAATATTTAATAATACCAAGATATATTCATGATAGAATCTTGTTAAAAAGATAGACAGAAAAAAAGACTAGAAGAAAACAAAATATCAATAATTGCTGCTGGAGACAGAATTATGGATAAATGTTACTGTCCTCATTTTGAGAAATTCCCAAATTTTCTACAATAAGTAAGTTATTTTGTACTCAATGCTTTTTCTTATCCCTTGGAATTCTAAAGAAAAACATATTTGACATTTTCCCCAAAATAGCTACCAAGGACATGAAAAATAAAAATTGAAGACTTGAAAGGAATAGCATATAATTTAGCAATAGTGGCAACCCTCTCCAACCCTCTCTCCTTTTTAAAATCCCTCTACCAGATTCTATGGTGCTATATCATTTGAGTTAAATTAAAATTCCTGGTCATTCTCAATGATCTCTGTCTCTCTTTCTCTGACACTGCAGGCCTAGAACACATCTTTTCCTAAGGCCCAAAATTCTGAGAGCATTCTTTATAGAAGTCAGTGCCATACTTGTCTATTTCTAATGCCTATGTTGTAGAACAGGGAACATGAGGTTCAAAACTCCCAACTACTTGGTCTTGGCAAGAAGCTTATGTCTTTACTTAGGGGCACTTGCCTATTGTAAAAAAACCATTACTAGTAGTACAAGAAATGTCATCATTGAACTTTCTCTGTACCTGTAGGTTTTCTTGATTTCTTCATTTGTTGCTCCCTTAGGCAGACCAAGAATTTCATACAGAGCTTCTCCAGATGTAGACATAGTCCGCTGTCTTTGGTTAGGTATGTTACATGCCATTTTCTCAGGCTGCAAAAGCAAAGAGGGGAAATAACCATGAAGGTTATGCATACTGGATCCCATTCTCAAAGGGAAAGACAGTTTATTTTTAACCTTTTGTAAAATGACAACCTGAAGTACATTTTTGTGCCAGCCACAAAAGGAGAGGAGAAAAGTGTTAGGAAAGCCAATAGTAGAGCTTCAAGTCAGGGTGTTAAAGGCTACCTGCAGTCATGTAAATGGAATATGGCTTTGTCCACATGGTTAAATAGAAGTGAAATGTTATCTAAATACCCAGCTAATTCAGAATTGTTGAAAATGAATCCTCACAAGTGGGTGTATATAGATTCTTTTTTTTTTTTTTTTGCCAGAATTTGCACAGCTCCTTTTATGTGTGTTTTCTAAATTTAGCTAGCAATGGAAATAATCTTCCATTTTACTTTGATTCTATTGGCTTAGCCCTTGTTAGAGCAAGAGTTTTAAAAAGAAATAAAAAACAACTTTTTAAAGTACAAAGGGAAAAAATCATCTGGGAGAGCCAAGTTAGAACTTCCCTGCAGCAGTAGGATTCCAAAGCCCCCCACAGTTCTCATGGGTTTTGTACCTGAGACAGATCCTTTCCCTATGGTATATCCAGAAGGGATTGGGCTCTCCTAAGACCTAGACTCCATCTGCCTGCTATGCTCCGGCTCTAGGGTAGACAAAGATAAGCAAGCATATGTAGGGGCATTCCTGCATCCTCCACTCAATCTCTCTAAGCCTTCAGGTCTTCATTTATAATAAAAGGATAAAGTTCATATCACAGGGATATCTTAAGAATTTAGAAATGATGCATATAATATACCCAGAACATAATGGGTTCAATGAAAAAAATAACTGTTTTTGTTAAAGGCAGCACAGTGTGTAATTCAGGAACTGTACTGTAATCAGACTTTCCCAGAATAATAGCCTTGCATGACCTTCCCTATCTGTGAACAAGAGACAGAAATGTGCCTAAAATCATGGAGCTGTTTATAAGAACTAAATGTATTCATATATTAAAAAACAAGAACATATACCAGTGTACATAGCATCATTATTCGTATCAGCCAAAAGGTAGAAACAACCCAAATGTCTATCAACAGGTGAATGAAAATGTGGTATGTACATACAATGGAATATTATTCAGTCATAAAAAGAAATAGAATTTTGACAAATGCTACAATACAGATGAACCTTAACATTATGCTAAGTGAAATAAACTAGTCACAATAGGACAAATATTGTATAATTCTCTTATATAAGATGCCTTGAATAAATAAGTTTATAAAGACAAAAAGTAGAATAGAGGTTATCAGGGGTTAGGGGGTCATGGGGAATGGGTAATTATTATTTAACGGGCACAGAGTTTCTGTTTGGATGATGAAAATGTTTTAGTAATAATGGTGATAATTAGAAAACACTGATTGTACTTAATGTCACTGAATTGTACCCTTAAAAACAGTTCAAAGAGTAAATGTTAAATTTTACCACAAAAACAAAACTAGAGGAAAAAAAAATTACTTAGATTGCAAGCTCCTCTGACCAGAAGTTCCTTGAAAATCATTGTCCATTTCTTGGCTTTGGGCCTCCTACAGCAAGTGCTAGAAGAATGCATAAATGAATATACCAGGACTCGGGAGATGGTGCTGCAGAAACATTCACGTTCAACACAGGGAATCTCTGGTGACAGTGGTGGCAGCAGCTCAACTGGATAGGCACATCCCAGTGGTGGATGGGGTCGAATGGAGATGACCTCCTGACTCTGTTCTCACCAGGCTAATGACCAAACCAATAGAGCAAAACCCCTAGATGTTGGCTGATGAGTCCAGATGGCCTTAGAGGTCTATGAGACCCCAGAGTGGTACCATGAGTGTTTGTGGTCCTAAGGAATTCATTGAAGAACAACAATGTGAGGAATTCCAAAATATTTTTGTGATCCTTTATCTTCTTGGGAGAAGAAGAGCAAAGGTTTGAAGAGTACTGAAGTCAGACCCAGGCAAAAATCTTGCCTAAAGGCACCAAGGACAAGGGCTTATTTTATGGCATGGCTGCATGGTCCCTTCCTCAATCAGCTTCCTGTGATAGTTGTGTCCCTAGAGGCCAGAAGGACCTCAGTCCCAAATTCCTGATTTTCACAAGGTCAAGAGGAGAAGAAATCTGATTTTGCCTGCCAGAAAACAAAATCTAACTAATATCCATACTGACTAGCAGCCATTCAGTAAATTGTGGCACTTACTTTCATAATTGCTCGAACTTACCCTTCTTGCCTATCCACCACAATTTCCCTAAGGAGTAAGCAATTCAAGGCTTGGAGTATGTCATTCATCTCTGTGTTCCAGTCCTACAGGTCAGCCCTATCTTAGAACCACAGCCCAGCTGATTATTCACAATTGAAGGAAAAATTTCCTGAATAACTGACACCATCCCTACTTCCTTTCCTACCCTTTCTTCTGTCCTACAGCCACCATACACACAAATGCTCAAGATATGAATGTTCTGTACCATATATCCACCTATGGTTCCCAGGAATGGAGGCAACCAGCAGGTTTCTCACAGTCATACTAAATGCCACAAATGAGTGGAGTTTAGAAGACAGGGATTTCTGTGTGGCTTTGCGGACAAGGAATAGGGCCACAGTGCCTGAGATTTTTTTTTAAAGTTGTATTCATTTATTCATGAAAGACACAGAGAGAGATAGGTAGAGACATAGGCCAAGGGAGAACCAAGCTCCCTATCGGACTTGGGACTCAATCCTGGACCCCAGAATCACTCCCCAAGCTGAAGGCAGAGGCTCAACCACTGAACCACCCAGGCATCCCATCTCTCTGAGATTTTAAGATGTCACTGGTTAGCTAGATCTCCAGAGTCACCAACTAAAAATATAACATAATGATTCAAATTTTAGGACTGTAAGATATTGAGTTAGGGGCCTTATAGGCCAATTTAACAAATGCCTTCTGGGAAATTTGGACTATAGACCATTGTAGCAGACAACTTTACTATTAGCCTATTAACTCTCTATTTTCTAGGGAATGTTCAGGTTCCCATTGCAATATATGCCTTTCCTGACACCGGCTTCAGTTTTACCTGGTCTCAGTTGAGTAGACCAAGAGTGGGTACACCAAAAAAAAAAAAAAAAAAAAAAAAAGAAAGAGTGGATACACCAAGACAAACCAGTAAGACTCCAGTAAGACTCCTTCTCTAGTATTTTTTATTTTTATTGTATATAGGACAATCTTGCAGATAGTAAAACCAGTAAAATATAAGAACCAGTTTTTGTTTTGTTGACTTTCACCATTGTTTTCCTGTTTTCAATTTTGTTGGTTCCTGCTCCAGGATTTATGATATCCTGAGTTCTGCTCACTGCAGGCTTAATTTGTAAAGCCTTATCTAGTTATCTAAGGGAAACTTAGCTTATTGATTTTAGATATTTTTTCTAACACGTATTTAATACTATAAATTTTTCTCTAAACATTGCTTTCATTACATCTTCTAACCAAAAGTGGTGTTTTTATTTTTATATTATTGGCTGGCCTGAAATAAGAGAGATTGAAACTGATACACAAGAGAGGAGCAGTGGCTGGAAGATGGAGAGAGAAACCCAGTAGAGTTCAGTCTCCTGGTTCCAGTTGTTTCAGAGTGAACTTGCAACTCTCCCCCTCCCACAGTTTGTCAATCAACTTTTCCTTGGATTTAACCAATAAAATTCCTCTCCACACACAAATTTATACACGTTTTTTCTTTTGAGCATATTTTAGTTAGGTTTTGGTTACTGTTAACCAAAACTCCTAAGTGTCATGTACTCTTTCAATTAAACCCCAAGAGAGGTTCCTCAAATACTTCCAAGCCAGCTAATCTTAAATTATTTCATCTATTCATCCTTTAAGTTGAATGTGGCTTCCTGGTACTTGGAAATAAATACTTTGGGGAAAGAACAATGATATACTAAGATAGTCAAACAGATTCATTCAGATATATTGTGTAGACATTACTGGTACAGATAAAAGGAACAGTGTAAATCTGGGTTAAGACACTTTCATAAACAAAAGTTTATGAAGAGCTATTCAGGAGAACCAAGAAGAAATGAAAGTATAGCAAATAGTTATCTTTATCTATTTATCTCTATATTCAGCATTCCAAAGAAACAGTTTCAATTTTGGGGAAGAATGTATTCATCTATTCCATGAAATAAAAGAGATGGGACGCCTAGGTGGTTCAGCGGTTGGGCGTCTGCCTTTGGCTCAGGGCATGATCCTGGGGTCCAGAATCGAGTCCCACATTAGGCTCTGTGAAGGGGCCCTGCTTCTCCCTCTGCCTCTGTCTCTGCCTCTCTTCCTCTCTGTGTCTCTCATGAATAAATAAATTAAAATATTTAAAGAGAGAGAGAGAGAGAGATATGTCATGGCTCCCATAAATCAACAGATACCCTAAAATCAATTTTAATAAGACACAGATGTGTACAATTTCCACAATGGTGAGCATCCTGTTCCATGACCAGCTTTGATTCCTTCCTACTTGGGTCTTGCTGTCACTAATCCAGGAAAAGGATTTACAGGTTACTGAAAATAATCTGCTAAACAGATTATGGTAATACCCATAGCAGAAAATTCAATTATTTATTCAAAGCCTGCAATGCAGACCAAGTCTTTTGGGAGATTTCAGACTAATATGAGATACAAAACTATAAGCCAATAATGAAACTACTGTTTAGAAATTAAACAAGTACTGAGGATAGAGCAAGAAGGAATTTTCTGCTAGGGGTATATGGGATGTGATATATTAGGTATGTGATAAACATCTGTTGAGTAATTAAATCAAAACTGAGTAGTGAACTTGAATGGGAATGTTAGGGAGAACCTCACATAAAAAGATGAAATCTTGTTCCTATTGCCCATAATTCCCATATCCCCTGATAATAATACAACCACTTATTTCTGTAGAACTTCGCACATATTTTTATTACAAACATTGTATCTAGGCCTAACCTTGGATCTGCATAGACATAGTAGCCAGTGACTTTCTTGATAATTTATTCACATAAATCAACAGAAAGGAGGGATTCTGGGCTTGTGGGCTAAAAGTGGAGGGAGGACATTCTGACATTGTGACTAGGACATTTTTTTTCCCCTGAGGCGCCCCCTTCAAAGTTATCCCCAGTATGGAACAAAGAAATGGGGTTAGTTATGTTTCACCTTCTTTGCCCTATTCCCCAAAGTTTTCCTTTCAAACAAATAAAGTCTGTTAAGGTACATTTAAAAAAAAAAAAGCCCTTTTATATCAATATTGGAACACAAGATAAAGATAGTTGGTCAATAATTGGTCAATGTGGTTAGTTGTTGACTGACTCTACATAAAGAGACCAAAAACTGCAAAGTTGCTTTCTGTACATTGAATAGCAACATGCTTTCTTTTCTGTCTCCTTGCTGATATAGAAACTAAACTCTTCATACATTATTAATAGAGATGACATTTAGTTTCAAATTCAATGGTGTAATACATTGAAACTTTTAGTTGTTTTAATATGTAAAAATAGATATATGCCCCGAGAACATACTAATTACAGAGTAATTGTCAAAATGTCTTCTAAAAACTCTCCTTAAATGACCTTAAACTAAATAATGGAGCCATATTCTTTTTTTAATTTCTTATATAAAATACAATTTTTATGAATTCTTTTTCTGTAGCCTTTTGAATTCTAATATTCTTATGCAAAATTCAAGTCTTTATTATTTATTCATAGTCCCTCATCTATAAGCCATCCGAATGGAGGAAAAAAATGTTGTCATGCAAAATTATTAAGTAATTTAATTTTGATCATCCAGTACATGATATTTAATCTTCTGAACTTAAATTACTTTCTGGTACATTACAATGCCATTAATATCATAATTTCTTAAAGCACTGACAGCTATACAGTCACCACTAAACTACATATAGCTTACCTTCTTTTGATAATAGATATAATTGAGAGAAGGTTCAGTACTCTGATGATGATGGGCAACCAGTTCAAAATAAGCACTTATTTTAAAGGTTCTAATTCCAGGAGTCTTACAGATTTTGTTTTAAATTTTTTATGTTGACATAAAATGTTCCTTTCAAAACAAAAAAAAAAAATACTTTACCTATATCTATTATGTGTATTCTCAAAAGCAGAAAAAAAAATCAAACTATACCTTTCTTGAAAGGGTTCCTTTAAGGGTCAGAAAATAAATGTGGGCAAGGGAAATTATATCATTAAACACAGCAAAAACGCTTTCAATGGCTGTCATTGGGGAAACCAACATATTTTACCATTTTCTTATTACTTCTGTGATTCCTCCATTGAAATCTATTAGTGAAGTAAAATTTCCTTATTCAAATGACATTGTATCTTAAAGCTAAGCATGCATCCAAAATGCTAATCCTATGTTTAAAAGTAATAATTCTCCCTAGCATAATTACTCATTATAGAAAAATAATTATCTCTTAATTGCATTGGCACTTAATAGCAATTTGAAAATGGGAAAACTTGGAAATGTTACAATAATCCACAATACCTGTTCCTATAACTCCAGATTCAGTGTTCTCAAAACAGGAGCAACTTGCTGTTTTTAACTGGTCTGGAAATAGATGTGCAAAGAAATGAAGGAAACAATGAAAGCTATTTCATACCTGTTCCACTGTTTCAAAGCAAAAGGCTACTCCTTTCCATTGTTCTCATCCAGAGTTAAGCAGGTCAGTGGAGTCAGATTACTTTTCATTTGTTACTCTATCAGCCAATTCGTTATCCCTCTGGAAGACACAACAAAGAGAGAATAAAACATGCATGACAGTAAAGGTTGCCATTACAAGGTACCAAGTGATACCAAAATATATGCTACATTTACTATTGATCATTAGATGGTGCTTGGATCAACCAAATGTTACTATGGAACTGCCTCCAGGTTTCCATCAGAACTGCCAGTTAAGAAAATATGCATAAATAAAAAGTGTTGATGAAAATGCAGAAAGAAGGGAACTCTTGTGCACTGTTGGTGGGAATATAAATTGATGTATTCACTATGAAAAACAGTACAGAGTTTCCTCAAAAAATTAAAAATAGAAATATCATACAATCTAGTTATTCTAATTCTGGGTTTTTACTCAAATAAAATGAAAACACTAATTCAAAAAGGTGCACCCATGTTTACCGCAGCATTATTTACAATAGCCAAGATATGGAAGCAACCTAAGCATTCATCAGTAGATGAATGGATAAGGAAGATATGAATGGAATATTACTCAGCCATAAAAAAGTAACAAAATCTGCCATTCATGACAACATAGATGGAACTAAAGTGAAAATAAGTCAGACAGACAAAGGCAAATACCATATGACTTCATTATATGTGGAATCTAAAAAACAAAACAAGCAAAACTAAAACAGAAACAGACTCATAAATACAAAGAACAAACCTATGGTTGCCAAAGGAAGAGGGGTAGTTAGGTGAGATAGGTGAAGGCGATTAAGAAGTATGAACTTCCATTTGTATAATAACTCACAAGATGAAAAGTACAGAATAGGGAATATGGTCAATAATATTGTGATAGAATCGTATGGTGACAGATGATAACTATGCTTACCATTATGACCATTTCATATGTATATAATTGTCAATTCATTATGTTGTACATCTGAAACTAATATAACATTGTATGAAGACTATACTTCAATAATTAAAAAATACTGGAAAGACCATATAACATTAATAAGAAGAAGACTTTAATTGCTCATTACATTAGTCCAACAATTTTCATATCTGAACATTTTACTCAAATCTTAGTCAAGAGGCACTGAGTCTTAGGGGTAAGCAGAGTAGTTTTAAGAATGAAGGAACCTCTTGTTAAAACAATGTCCTAGCTTTCACAAGCAACAAAAGGTCACACGAGAGCACAATTCTTAGGATTTTGAGCAAGATCCTATAACTGAAAAAGACTTAAATCAAATGAGACAGGTGTTACTCTGATTTTGGCAAATGGGGTCTGGTTCCTGGGGCTGAAGGCAGAGTTTAAGTGTGCCACTTAGCACAGCAGTAGCAAGCCTAGGGTTATTTTGTGTGAACACTGCAGAGTAGTCTTTTCTCTGGATAGCATTAGATTTTATTTATTTATTTATTTATTTATTTATTTATTTATTTATTTATTTTTTAGATACAGAGAAATAAAAAGCTATTTCCCCATAGACCCTGATTTCTAGCCAGAGTTTAGGAAGCAGACTATCATCCTGTGGAGAAATGGAGTGTGGGGGTGGGTAACTAAAGACATTTAGAACTAAAGTCACATCAGCTTAAGAACAACATCCTATGATGAAATGAAAATAGTTGCTATAATATGAAAATTTAAATATAATTTAAAAATTTCAGCTTATGTTTCAAATTCAGTTTAATATTTTTAGTAAAATTTATTATTTTTATATGATGAACCATATCTTAAATCTTCTTAATCATTGCTTTTTAATCTTTTAATGTATTGCATAAGCTATGAGTTCTAAAATTGGTTAAGTATTGCAAAACTCTCATGTGAAGTAGAACTGTGTATGTGTTTCAAAGAGCAAACGCAGTTTCTTATCCATCTAAGTCATTCAGCAATTAGTCACCTACTAGGTCCAGGCACTGGGCTAAATGCATACAAAATCAAATGTAAACTTTGGGTTTGTGGGTCACAGAGTTGCATCCTACCAAGAAAGGCAGATATTAATCCAATGATTACTCAAATAAGTATATAAATGAGACTTTGAAGAGATGTATAGTCTATTTATGAGATCATCACCATTTCCTTAGGGTGCTCCTAAAGACTATTTATGTACCTCTTTCTATTACTGCATAGGGTTAGGTTTATTATAGGCAATGACTAGTACATCAGCACAGAATCTGCAACAGGTACCAGATGAATTTGGATAGTCAACAAAAATCATCTTTTATTAATCATGAAAATTAGAGTAAACAGTCCTTCATTTAAATTTCATATCTCGGCAGGTGCACCTATCACTTATTTTTGAATATGCAAGGGCACATAGCCCAAACAAATCCTATTCAAAATGGCTCAACATGATGAACAAAGGCAGTATTATCAGTGTCAGTGTTACTATCTTTATTACCTCTACATTGTTTGTGTTGTTATTACAATGTCCAAAGAAGTGTTTCTTTGACAAAAATATCTGTCAGCAGACCCTTGATCCTTGTTTTTACCAATAGTTGTTCCCTGTTCACAATAGCCCAAGATGTCTCTTATGCCAATAAACTAAAAAGGTGGAAGCAAAAACTTTTGCTCTAGGTACAATCCTTTTCAGTAGGGTTTCCAGTACAAAGTGATTGTTCTGCAAATTGTCATCTGACTGTAGCTAAACAGCCTAGGAAAACAGTACATGGAAAGCAAAATAGTTTTCATTCCTATTTGTTTAGCATTGAAGTGCTTTTAATAATAGTACTGATCTTAAGATATATCTTTGTCTTAACTTTAATGAAGCCCCCGTTTAAGTAAAACCTCACCCAGCCCAGGGAACAGACTTATATTTGAAAGAGAAGAAATTGCTAAGGACACCCTCTAGAGACCAGTAACTGCACTTATATCACACTTGGTATAATTTCCTAAGTATTTTCACTCATCATTACATTATTTGATACTCAATGGTCGTTTTTAGAAAGAGATAACTGGCTAAGTGTGGTCATGTGACTTGCCCAAGCACAAATGTTCATGATGAGGGGCAAAAAATTGAAATTGGAGTAAAATCTAAGTACTCTGCTTCCAAAGTCTGTTGTTTTATATCCTTTAGTAAAAAGGCTGTGTTGAGCAATATAATTGTAAATGACAAAGAGAATCTCTTCTTATTGGTGTACATGGCCAGGCAGCCTCCTCAGTAGTCACAGGCCCGGGGAAGCAGCAGTCTTCTGTGCCTTTTGAGTCCACTGCACTAAGATTTTTTGCACCAATTTCTAGTGTCCAAAGTGGGTCTTCTCATTGGTACATTTCATCTTATTTATTCTAATAATGACAGTTACCTTGTGCCTTCTATTTTAGATATACATTCTCCCCTCATTTTGTCAAAGTTTTCTCTTTTGGTTGGCCCACTAAATTGCAACCAACCCATTATCACAACTTTGGTCTACAAGACTTTCTTATATCTTATATAGTAAATGGTGCTTTGCTAGTGGCGGCATACTAGACAAAAAATGCCATTACTAAGAACAGGCTTGATCTCAGCTGAGTGCCATTGGAAGGTGCTCAGAAATGAATGACTAAGGCTTAGCTGCCTCTCCTGGGGGTGAAGGTGGACAGATCTCTTTCTGAATGAGTCATGTAATGTAATTGGGTGCTGATTTTTCTACAACTGCACACACATATTCATGGTTCCAGATGTGTACGGTTAGATGAGCACTGATGCTGGTGGTGTCTCCTTCCTCCTGCTCCTAGGTGGGTACCTGTCCAAATTGGGCTCTCCTTTTAGGCCTCAGAGCTCCAAAGCCAAGCCCTCATCTAGATGTTGCCCCAGTCACCCTTTCCCTGGGATCTTACCACCACTTCCATAGCAAACCTCCTAGGTTCCCCAACTGCTTTCCAGACTCATCAGTGCACTGTATAGTTTTCTGTGTTGCTCCAGAAACCATGAACATTCTGCCAGATATTCTCACTATCAGTGGGCATTGGTAGGAGCTGGTCCAAGACCATAGACACACAGACTGGTCAGTGGCTACTATCACCAGGGCCCTACTACTATCTGGGTAATAACTATTAGGATCCCTGTATTACCTCAATCCTCCTCACAGCATCTCTTTCTCTTCTCCATTCTCTCAGAGCCAGACCTTACCTCCAGATATTAAGTAGAGCAATCCCATGGAACCAGTTTGTTTGTTTGTTTATTTAAAGATTTTATTTATTTATTCATAGAGACAGAGAGAGAGAGAGAGAGAGAGGCAGAGACACAGGCAGAGGGAGAAGCAGGCATCATATAGAGAGCCTGATGTGGGACTCGATCCAGGGTCTCCAGGATCACGTCGCTGCGCCACCGGGGCTGACCCTATGGGACCAGTTTAAAATGACTAGCCCTGGAAGTGACAAGCTGGGTCTCTATACAAGGTAGCCCTTACCTAGGACACAGTCTAAACCCTCACACAAAGCTGACCAGAACTAGATAATCTCTGGATGGAGTGAGAGTGTGAGTGACAAGTGCTTGCCCACAAGGGAAGCAGCAACCCTGCCCAGCACCCTTTTGAGAATCTCCCTGCTCCAGGTCCAGGGCTTGGATATCCACTAGTGGCTCAAAAGCCTTCTCTGTGACTTTATCAGAGGTCTAAGCAAAATAGTCAAATGAATAAATATTCAATTCAGTATTTGTTCTCATATTAAAAAAAATAATAATAAATTTCATTGGTTCCCAGGCAGACTGGCTGAAGCAAGGCAGACAAGCTATTTCATGTAGATGTATCGCCCTCTGGTGTTCAAAAAGAAATGGACTGTAAACAACTTTGAAATCTTCCTCACCCCAAGTCACTCTTGATTTTCAGTAGCCCTGACACCCTCTCCCTCAGCCACCCGAGATTCCAAGAATTATGAGAAAAACACTCATGGAAGCATCAGGGTGGGGCAAGCCATTAGGGGGCACCGCCCTTTATTGCATTCTTCTGAAACTCAAGTTTTGCGATAGTGTCAAATATTGCTTCTGTCTGAAGGTAGAAATATTGGGACAGTTGTTGAACTACTGAGATCTCAGACCCATCTACTCATTGGCTGGGCCAGGACAGAAGATTTAAGAGATCCAGGCAGCAAATTCACAGTGAATAAAGGCCTGTCAGCTTCTACTGGGGGAAGGCAAAGTCCAAGAGACATTCCCTCTCCCTTGGGCAAATTGCAGAAGTCCCCAGATAGCAGATCTTAGTCAAGTTCTCCTTGGCCAGCAGGGTGGGGTATTTTTGTTTAAAGGCAGATGCGTATTCCAGCCAGAAAAGTTTCTCTCAGCATCACATTTAGCTACTTTGATCCACAAAGCATGAGTTTACAATGTCTGATTACCAAAGGAGGAGGCAATATCTACAGCTAGAAGCATAATCCATAACACAAGACAGGTTAACAAGAAGAACCAGGTGACGGTAAGAAAATACATGCTGGAGGAGGTGGGAGAGGAAGATCCTCCTGGGAGCCAGAGCTCAGACCCTGGAGACCAGGGACCTCCCCTTTGTGGTTCACGTTGGAAGACTTGCACTTGCTTTGTGCCCAAATTTGATAGCATAACAAGCATATCAATTTCCTAGCACTGCTATAACAAGGTAGCATAAACTGGATGACTTAGAACAACAGAAGTGTATTCTTTCACAGTTCCAGAGGCTAGAAGTCTGAAATCAAGGTGTCAGCAAGCTTGGTTCCTTTTGGCACCTCTGAAGAAAAATCTGTGTCACAACTTCTTAGCTACTGGAGTTGCAGGCAATCCTTGAGGTACCCCAATCTCTGCTTCCATAGCCATGGCATTCTCCCTTGTGTCTGTGTCTTAACATGGTGTTCTCTCTGTGTGTCTGTGTCTCCTCTTCTTATAGTCAAATTGGATTAAGGGCCCATCCTACTCTAGTAGATCTCATCTTGCATCTTTTTTTTTTTTTAACTTGCATCTTAATCTCTACTTCCAAATAAGATCACAATCACAGTTACCAGAGATTTAGACGTATCTCTGCTAGTAATACAATTAAACCCACAATAACTGGACTATAAAGTTGAGCAGATTTGGAGTTTGTATTTATGCCTCTTCAGTGGTGTCCTGGGGAATGTTTAACAACCAGTTTTCAGGGGAGAAAAAGCCCTAGTTCATAATGCTTGCAGATTTTCATGGTGTAACTATTCCCTCCCAGGCCTATTGCAAGCTACCAACATAACACCTAGCTTGCAAAATTCCAGAGAATTTAACAATATGTATCTCGGATCCACTGGTACTAACTGGTTCCAGCTTGCCAATGGGCCTATTACATTAAAAAATGTCAATGATTAAAAGGAGTCATCTGTTATAATTTCTTTTAAATACTTGCATATTGAGGCCAAGATGCCCCTACAACTTTTGATTATCAAAATATAAAATGATTGGTTTATATATAACTCATATCAAATTTTAAATTGAGCCTACCTCTGGGTCATTTTGTTTTGTTTTGTGTAGCTTAAGCATTCTCCGTCCAGCCCTTCTACACACTCTGCCCCCTACCTTTGGTGTGTCTACCATCCATAGGTCTCTGCACTCAGCTGTCTCTCCACCCCAAGTACTGTCATCTGACCAGGGACTCTTCAGCTTCCATGTGGTTTTTCCAGCCAGCACCCTTTCCTTCATGGTTCCTTGCCCTACTAGGATACCTGGATGTCCTCCAGCTCTCAAAACGTGAACTCTAACCTCACATTCCAAGCCTGTCATTTCCCACCACTTCAGCTAATTCCTCTGTGCACACAACATTTACATCTTACTAACACCAGCAACTTCCCAATCTATCAGCCATGTCCCTTTCCTCGACCCTTTCCCTGTTCAACGTATACTCTAGCATCACCATTGTAACTATTCCCTTGCCAATACCCTTAATTCCTTCTACACTATAGCCAATATTCAATTGTACATTCACTGGTGAGGGAAATGTTGCCACCACAGACCCATGGTCTCCAAACCCTGCAAACATGTCCCACATGCTTTTCTGTGGGGCTGCAAACATGTACCACATGCTTTTCTGTGTCCAAGAGGGCCCTACTTTTTTTACTATGCCCCACCACTCTTCTCCAATCTCCTGCTTTAATTTCAACAAAAGACAATATGTCTGCATCACAGCAAAAAACCACAGAGAGCACTCTATTGTTAACACAGTATTTTCACATAGACTCGTTTAACCTACACAACAACTGAGAGAGGTAGGCAGGATATTATTATTCCCATTTTACAAGTCAGGAAACTGAGGCTCAGGGAACATTCATATTAACATCAGATTAGTTATTAACAGAATCTGAGTGGAAACAACAGGTCTCCCAATTCTGAGAATCCCAGGTCAAACAGTAAAGTAGATGATTTGTCCAAGGGCACCGATGAGTCCAGGATAAGTACTTATATCCCTGGGTACCTTCCAAAGTCTTTTTTTTTTTTAATTTATTTATGATAGTAACAGAGAGACAGAGAGAGAGAGAGAGAGGCAGAGACACAGGCAGAGGGAGAAGCAGGCTCCATGCACCGGGAGCCCGACGTGGGACTCGATCCCGGGTCTCCAGGATCGCACCCTGGGCCAAAGGCAGGCGCCAAACCGCTGCGCCACCCAGGGTTCCCCCTCCAAAGTCTTTATCCACCTCTAGAATGTGCTGCCTTCTCAACGGTTGCTTTATTGCTATAAAGCACCTGAAGCTCATTTACTATTTATTTAAAAATAAAAGCTAGGATTATCTTGAACACAGTTTTATTTTTCATTCCTTTGCAAATTGTTACCACCAATGATTGTTTCTTTGTGTTAGTGTTTTTCTGATATAGAGTTCTCAGAGCCTTGGCTGAAATAAGCCCATTTACTCTCAGCTCCTGTCATATGGTTCACAAGCTCTGGAAACACCAGTGATGAGATGGAAGGAGCCAGACCAGGGCTTTGATCTAGAAATGTCATCCCATGGAGCCCAAATGCTTGCCTGTTGGCCTCCAAAAGTGGATCATGGGTGGATCCATGCAGGCTTACAAGCTGATTTTCTGTAAACACATGAAGTGGCCAAAGCCCTTCCATTGGTATGGGGGCCATAGTGAGTCACTTGCAACAATTACAGACAGATAAGAATCTCAGCTCTTTCCTGGGCCTTCCAGTGAAGCATGAAAACCAAATGGAATTTGCTTTGTTGATAAAAAAGGACCACCCTGTCCCAGTTCTACCAATACCTTGCTTTGTTCATGCTGCACCTATATCATTGTACATCATTGTATATAGAGGCAGACATGCAAAAGAAGTGCTGACCCTCCCTTGCCACAGCCTGGTACAGCCTGCATGTCCACCCCTCACATGTTGCCTTTGCCTTAGAGATATGCTGCTTCCACCATATTAGACTGAACCCCACTCTCATTAGAATTGATACATATGAGGTATACCAGAAACACTGAACTAGGAGATGGATGACTTGGCTTCTAATGGTGGACATTGGGTAAGACACATGCCTTCCTGATCTTGATTCTTTCTCAGACAAGTGGTTAGCTGTGGCTGCAGCTAATTCAGCAACACCATAAAGACTGCTTATGCTGTCACAACAAAGAGAACTTCTGGGGAGCAACCCAGAGAGTTCTATAGGAAGAGAGGACAGAGGAGTCTCCTTTAAATAAGATTAATTTAGGCACTTATAGTAAGTATGTCACTGGACAATGTTTCCTAAAAGTGCTAGAGGAGATGAAGAGTGAGGAGCAGCAACATGTCAGGCCATGAGGAGTAAACCAAATGAAGGGAAAGCCCAGGCCTGTTCCATGGGTGAATCAGCAGACAGCACATACCTATAGAATTATTGATTCATGCACTTTGTAAGCTATTTTTATGGACAGATTTGGGGGAGCTTTACAGGATTTTGCTGGCCCTTAGGGAACTTGAAGGCAATGTAGGGCACTCTTGGTGGCTCTGAAGACTGTGAGGGATATCTCACAGTCCCTACCCTTGGCAGTCCATAGCAACCATGTCATTGTCCCCCCCACCCTTCATGGGAGAGTGGAGTGGTGGGAAGAACTCTTACAGGATCATTGCAAACATTAAATGAAATTGTCCACACAAAGCACAAGCATGTAACTTTCAATAAAGGGTAGCAGCTATTAATGTTCTGGGGATTACCTCAAAGGCAAAGGAAAGTAGAAACCTCCTAGTAGTTCCAAGTTGCACTCAAATTTGATATATTCAGACATGTGAAAAAAATGAGCCCTCTTCCACTCCTGTTTCTGAGCTTGAGCCCATAGCTAATGCTTTCAGACATGTCTCACCATAAGGTTGGCACCTCAGGACCTGTGGGGAATATAGCAGCGGTGCTGGGAGGCAGCTACCACACAGGCTAAAAGTATCAGATAAAGTCATTTAGACCTAGGTTAGAATCCTGGCTCTGCCACCTTAGACAACTTACTTCAATTCTCTGAACCTCACTTTCCTTATCTCTAAAATGTGAACACATTTGTTTAATAAATGTCTTTTGAGCAAATGGAAATAGCACTACTTTCCACATGGGTCTTTGTGGCAATTAAATGAGATAATTACTAAACCTACTATGACATAATAGATGTGATGACTGATTTTATGTGTCAACTAGATTGGGGCATGGAATGCCTAGTATCTGGTCAAACATTATTCTGGGTACACCTGTAAGGGTGTTTTTGAATTAGATTAACATTTGAATCTGTAGACTGAGTAAAGCAGATTACTCTCCCTAAGTGGATGGGCCCCCTCAATCAGTTGAAAAGCTTGAATAAAACAAAACAGCTGACCCTCCTGCCAGTAAGAGGAAATTTCCTCCTGCCAGACTGCCTTGGGCTGAGACATTGGTTTTTTCCTGCCTTCAGATTGTAATTGAAAATTGGCATTTCCTGGGTCTCTATCCTGCTGGCATTTGGACTAGAACTATATCACTGGCTTTCCTGGGTCTCTAGCATGCCAACTGAAGATCTTGGGACTTGTCAGCCTCTATGATTGTGTAAGCCAATTCCTTATAATAAATCATTGATATAGATATGGATATAGCTATAAATATGACTAGGTATCTATTCTATTTATTCTATTTCTCTGGAGAACCATAATACAGTAGGTGCTAAATACAAAAAAGTTGTTTTTATGATTGCTATTTCTTGACAAGAAATGTTGTCCATATGTAAAACTAACTGAAATTATGTTGTTTAAGAGATGGGGGGAAATGCCAATTAATGGCCTTGCTATTTGTGTGTGATTCAGAAGATGTATTTGATCTTCTAAAACAAGCACTTATTATAACATATTTGTATTTATGTATCAAGATATATCTATTATATATTATAATATACACAAAGCTCCTGGGATATTTTATCTTTTCTGGTACAGACCATGACTTTGAGAAAGAAAAGTGTTGGAAGCAGAGAGGTAGCTCAGTATGGTGTCAAAGGACACAATTTGGTTTTCTGGTGATGACCTTGACTACCAGATAGTAAACACTCTGAAAGGAATACCATTAAGCCTTTGAGGATCATCAGTGACCTGGCACGTAGGAAACTTGTCTTCTAATTAAGACTATCAACTAAAATCTAAGTTGACATGAAGGAAAGGATCAAATTAAAATTTATACTGTGAAAAGTAATAGAGTATAAGATGCCCAATAATTCTTAGTAAAAAATAGTATGGAGACTATCAGGAATGATATTTATAGGTACAGATGTCTATTCACCAAGGTTTATTGAATATCTAGGTGATCTGGGAACTTTAACAGGTTAAAAATACAGTTTCACAGTTTTAAAATAAAAGAGCAAAACATAAAAGTATATGTATAATAATCTCATTTGAAAAAGTGTATATATACATACATAGAGAGCATGTGCATAATACATACTTAGACATGTTTATATATGCATAGAGCATTTCTGGTGAGTATGTGAAATTTGTTTGAAGTTCCATTGAGGGAAAGGACTGGGGACTACGATAAGAGGAAGGATTGTTTTTCATAGCAAAAGTTTTATAGTGTTTAAATTTTTACTACATGCACATAAAACTGTTCGATTAAAACTCTATTTTCATTAAACTGTGCTTGGAGCAGGATCATCAGTGCTGAGAGGGGCCCACTTGCTTTGAGCAGCTGTGCACTATCAATATTTAACCCCCGACCTTAACAGCATTGCCTTCCTGTCCTACTACAATCAGTAGTAACCCTTCTAACCATCTTCTATACCATCTCCAGTGTTCTCTTTAAAAAATGTGGCCTCCTGTTTCCTACAAGATAAAGTCTGATCTACTTAGTGGAGTGTTAGTGGGAAATGATACTGTACCTAATACTACTAGTATCATTCCTGGGCCTTCCAGAAGTCCATTCCTTTCCTCTCTTTCCCACTGTCACTACCCTAAACCAAGCTCATTATCTTCTTGGTCTACCCTGCCAGCCTCCTGACAGTCTTTTCTCCGGTTTTTCTCCACTCCTATCTGTTCTCCATATACCATATTCTTTATAAAATGCAAATAGTATCCTAAAGCTCCCCTGCTTATAGCCCTTTAAAGCTGTCCACTGTGAGCACCTGGCTGACTCAGTCAGAAGAGCATGCAACTGTTAATATTGGGGTTGTGAGTTCAAGCCCCTTGTTGGATGTAGAGATTACTAAAAAATAAATAAACAAGCTTTATTTGAAAAAAAAAAAAAAAAACTTCCTACTGATTTTAAGCTAAAATCCCAACTTCTTAGTAGGGCCAGCCTCTACGTCTTTCTCCAGTGCCATCTCTCCCTAATTCTTTGCTCTTTGCTCACTAACTACAACCACCACTACACCTTGCTCTCTGCTCACTGCTACTACCTACCATATACTGTTCAGTTCCTTGAATACAACATTCTCTCTTTCCTCTGAGTCTTTTCACATCCTATTTCCTATCTTAAGAAACTCTTCTCTCTTCTCTCTGGTCTTCCAACCCTACCTGGCTAACTTTTTCACCATAAAGGGTTATAAAAATAAGATTGTCATAAGAAAATTATAAATAATTGAAGAAGAAAAAGTCACCCATTTGAGAAGGAATCCTGAGGAGTTCAGCTATCAGAAGGATGCTGAACAGAGCATGGGTGGTGCAGTTTGCTAAGCATCTAACTCTTGGTTTTGGCTTAGATTGTGAACTCAAGGTTGTAAGGTCAAGCCCTGCATCAGACTCTGTTCAGTGTAGAGTCTGCTTAAGACTCTCGCTCCCTCTTCCATTGTCCCTGTCTCAAATACCCCCCCCCCCAAAAAAAAAGAAAAGAAGAGAACTGTGTAAGACCATGATCTAAGAAGGGGCTGCACAGGCTGGAGAATGGAAAGAAGAGGGGTCCTTCTGGTGAATAAAGTGGAGAGGACTGAGTGAATGGGTGGCAGAGGGGTAGTGGCTAGAGGTAAAAGACCTTGAAAGCCAAAATAGAGTTTGATCTTCATTTTTTAAACAATGAGAAAACTTGAATGGTTTTTAAACTGGCAAGTGACAACCTCCAGTATTTATTTCAGAAAGATGTGAACAGAGTTCAGAGGAATGAAGTTAGGGAGAAGGGTGATCTTAGGCAAAGAGGATGAGAGCCTGCCCGAGGGCAGCAGTAGGCAGAACTGGCAAGAAGCAATGGATTTGAAAGAGATGTGGAGATAACCTCCTGGGCTTGATGACCAAGTGAAGGGGAGGAGAGACCCAGGAATTAGAGAGGACTCACAGAGCTAGCCAGAATAACTGGGAATATGGTGAGGTCATTGGCAGAGATGGGAATCACTAACAGAGAGCAGATTTGGAGGAAGATAATGAATTAAGTTCGGAACATGTCGACTTTTGGGTGTAAGGTCAGGAAGCCTATGTCCATGATTAAGATCAGACACAACTCAAGGTATAGCATGCGGGCCCATCACAAAAACCACCTATTAGCGTTGATTTCATCTTTTCTGGTGTGGCATGTTTCCACAACTCCTGTTTTCCATATCCCAACAAAGTCAGTGAATTGTTTGCCTTGCATGCAGAGACGGAGTTGTAAAAGCACAGGGAAGGTGGAGATAAGGTCTGTGAGTGGGAGAAGACATGTTGTGCCAGGGTTGAAATTTGCAGTAGAAAATTGTTTTTCTCTCCAACTTTGTGTCAATCACTACTCTATTTCTATTTAAATTCCAATTTTGCCATGATAAGCAGCTTGAACTCTTGGGACAACTTCACCTCAACTCTGCACTCAGCCCCTGAGACACTTTGAAGTCTACAATACAACATTTTTCACATAGTTATTCAGTTCCCTTTTTGCTTTTGAACTCTTCAGAGGTGTAGTATATCTTGTCTCCCTAACTAAAGTCTTAATTCTTAAAGAACTCAATTTATGCCCAACATTTAGTTTTTTTATTGTCACAGAGCCTCGTATATATTAAGCTTTCAAAAAACACAAAGTAGATTGAAACTGACACTGAATTCATGTGGGAGAGAAAGGAGAAAGGGCAGTAACCACCTGGAAGGACAGAGTACAGCAAGAGATAATATGTTGGTTAGAGGTGTGAGATAGTATCAGTTCTTAACATAGAAAGGAAACTATTCTGACATAAAAGGAATGATATCCCCCTCTCTTAATAATAATCACTTTGCGTTCTAAATATGTTTAAAAAGAGGAGAGGAATATTGGTATTCTAATTATCAAGTAAGTTGTCTTCTCAACTGACTAAAAAGTCTGTTTTTCAGGGACCACCTTTGGCTTATATGCAATATTGATAAAATACAGAACTTGTCCTTCACAGTTAATTATATTCAGTTGCACTAAACAGTGCAAGACTTAGGGTTAAGTCTTTCACCTCCTTTTAGTTCTTCCTTTTAGTTATAGGTGTGGCCATCGTGATGGCCATCGTGGTGTTGGAGCAACGTTAAATATAATTCCTTAGACAGAGGAATGAAGATGGGACAAGCCCAAGTATTGCTACTGGGGAGATTGTGCACTTGTCATGATGGAGGAAGATGTATGTGGGGGTGGTGGGGAGAAGAGATTTTGCTGCTAGCTGACAAGTACCAATAGGCCTCTAATCACAAAGATCTCCTAGCTGTCCTGCCAGCAGTGCCTGCCAGTCTACCATCAACATCACTATTTAATATGGAAACCCCCATTAGGATCACTGGAAGAATGAGACCTACAACTCAGAGCTTTCAACAGGGAGTGCAGGAAAGGAAGTGGTTCAAAAATGGATCTGAGACTACTCTTGGGAACAGCAGGAAGCATGACTCTGGAGGTTAGCAAAGATAAGAGGGAAAAGACACAGGAGTGATTACTTCACAGTCTTGCCAACGGCTCCATTCCTGCTCCTTTTAGAGCATACCTTTCCCCTTCTGAGATTCCCCTAAGCACCAGGTGAATAGCAGGAAAACTCCTTCTAGGCCATGGTGGCAGCAACGTCTGTTGGCTCTGTGTCACATTCCTTTCCAGACTTCACAGGCCTCAGGTTACAAAGGTCTCATTGCGCAGTTCTTAGGAGAATGAGCATGGAGGGTGGGCTGGGATAAAGGAAAGCCCTGTATGTGTCAGAGATTCAGGTGTGGCTAGATGCCAAGGCACCCCAGGTGGTGGCAGCAAGAAAAAGAATCAAATATCTTGATCTCTAGCAAGGTAGCTTTCTTTACTTTTATTTTTTTCTCCCAAGGCTGTTAAATAAGACTTATCAGGATGCTTCTTCTTGGGTAATTTGATGGAAAATATTTCAAAAGTTCACTGGGCATACCTGTGTTTTGGTTTACTGGGAGAGATTTGAGAATTCAAAACCCACAATGAAGAATCTGAAACTAAAGCTCTTTTTATCCTTCCATTGTTCATAATCAACTTTCTCCTGTAGTTTTATGCTGTCATATGCACAAAATTGCTCAATATATTATATAACCTTTGAAATTAATATGGAAGCTGAAAGATATTACCACATCCCTGTTTAAACCCTTTCTTTCAGATTTGGGGATTTTAGACAGATATCAATATATTTGCTATGAATTGAATTGGAAAAAGCTCTGAGTGTCTGTATCCAGGGAGTGCTTGGGCTCAAATTTACAGATTAATTAGAGATGCAAGACATATATAGCTCTACATAAAACAAACAAGTCTAAAGAAACTCCTAAGTTATCAAGCTAATTCCAAATAAATATTAATTCATGGGATAAGTTAGGAAAGGCTCACAAAGGATAGGTTAGTTACCACAGATGGTATAATAGCCACACTTGCCAGATGAAGTGTCCACTCATATATACATTTATGGAGTGAACATATGTGTATCACAGAGTATGCACACACATACACATAAACAAAGAGATCTACCTAACCTGGAAAAGACATGGCCACAGAAAGTTTACATATTTATTATAAAGCAAAAAGGCGGCATGCTTGGGTGGCTCAGTGTTTGAGCGCCTGCCTTTGTCTCAGGGCATGATCCCGGAGTCCCAGGATTGAGTCCCACATCGGGGTCCTTGCCTGGAGTCTGCTTCTCCCTCTGCCTATATTTTTGGCTCTCTCTCTCTCTCTGTGTCTCCAGTGAATAAATAAATAAAATCTTTAAAAAAAATAAAGCAAGAAGGCTGTTAATGGTATACATGCCTTTTTCCCCCCCAGTAAACTACTACTAATCAGGCCTCAAGGCAGGGTAACCTGTTGATTTCCCTGGATTTATTTTCATTGTTATCTCAGTTTGGTGGATGGGGTCTTGGGTGCCTTTTCTTGACCTTGACCAAAGCTTATTTTATTTGGAGTTGTAAAGGCTAGGAGAGGTGTGGTGATTAGTGTCACCTGGAGTACTTGAATTTACCAATAACTATATTAAGAGGGTAAAATGAGGTTTCCTCTCTTAAGATATTCTAAAATAACTCAAATATGAACCAATAAATTTGTTCATCATGAATTAGGGGCAGAGAGTATTGGAGAAGCCACTAGGCTGAAAATTAGAGGATTTAAGCTGTGGCCCCAAGCTAGCACTACTAGCTTAACCACCTAAGTCAAGACACAACTTCTCTGTGCTGGTTTCTTCTTCTAGAAATGAGGACACATTGAAATGTATGATCTCTTAGTTCCCCTCCACTCTAAAATTCTGTAGTATATGACTAACACAATGGTCAGAGAACATTACAGTCAATAAATATAAGTGTAGACAAGTTAGGGCACTCTATGTTTTTTGGATTTTTTTTTTAGGTTAAACCTAAACTTAGTTGTCACTGACTATGAGTGAATTATAAAAATTGGAAGCATGAAGTTTTCATTTTCAAGGACCTATGAGGTTGGATCATAATGTAATTGTAAAAACTATAGTGGCTTCTGTAGAGAGAAATTGGATATATACTGGAGTTAATGTGAAAATACATTTTGTTTTTATCTGGACCTCTGGATTTATTGATGTGCTTTGGATTATTAAAACTTTTATAATGTATACAGGATTGGCCTTGCTGCTAAGATATATTTATTCCTAATGTGTTGGAGACCAAAGAGTGTTAAAATTAAGTCCTGTGGTTAGAGATTAGGTCTCCTCTCCCCTTGTCTATTGCTGTCAGGGTTCCTTGTGGGTAACTAATCTACCCGTCAGAACACTAGACTGCTCCTTCCACTGAGGGAATGTGGCAATAAACTTAGCTCTCGCAGGCAAATCTCAGCGTGCCTGCTTGAACAGTCCTGTACTCCGCTCTGGGGTCGCAGTGTGCTAAGACACAGAGGGAGGCCAATGGAGATGAGTCAGGACCTGGCACCCACCCCATGCTCCTCCCTGCTGGTAAACAGAACAGCTATTTGCCCGTCACTCGAGCCTCTCAGGGCCCCAAGACTCCAGGAAGAAACAAATACTTTAGAAGCCAAAACCCCAAGGCAAGGTAAAGAAAACAGAAATGTCCGCATCCCCAGCGATGATTTCACTGGCGTGAGTTCTTTAGAGGGGGAGGAGCTGTAGACAGTTACAGCTGAACTGTTTTACCTACTTCTCAACCATAAGGCCCTTCTCTTTCACTGTTTATAGGGGATGATGGCCTTTTACCTGTTAAGCCCTGAAATCTCAAAAACCAGAGTTTAGAATTAATCTTGGTTGCTAGTCCATAATAAATTTATTTCTCCTCTTTTTATTACTTTTGTTTCTATTTTTATACTATCTTCTATTAAAATACTTCTTTCAGTTAACTTATTTTTTGTTTAGTTTATTTTTCTCTATTTTGGGGAGAAGCTATTAAAAGAATAAACATTACCAGGCAATAAATGTAAACTACTTTACAAATAATTTTACACTGACTTCTTGAGGTAACTGTTTCTTTTGCATTTTTGCAGTGGTTGAGGAGAGAACAGTGTGGGGCTAACAGTCTTGGAAATGTCCTCATCTGGCTTCATGACAATAAATAAGACTTGCTGTTGGGAGGCTACACCTCAGTTCTCTTTCTGGTGGAACTCCCTTGGCCTTTTTTCTCCTTATTTGGAACCTTGGAACTGTAAAGTATCTGGTGCATAGATTCAATGCTTATACGATTACTCTTAAGGCTGAAGATACACCCATCTTAAGGTCCTCTCCTGGTTTTTTTAGATACCAGAAATTTCTGTTCTAAGCTTAGGAATTGTTACATACCTGAACTGGAGGCATGGCTGGCTGATTCCTTCTAGCTCTGTCAGATAGCGTCCCACCTCTAATATATCAATAGCTAAACCTCCTGTTACCTCCTTCTCAGTAGCCAAGGCTGAGATTGGCTGGATATTGTGATGTCACAGAGTAGAATCCTTGCTCCTCCCAAAGACCCAGGTGAGATCCTCCGCTTCAACATTTTCTGTCTTGCCCTTGACAGGAGGTTGGGTAGCTTAATTCCTTTATTTCTTAACTGATCCATAGAATCATAGAATCTTACTGTGAGCAGAGACCTTGGAGGCCCATGACTAGATTATATTCTAACTCCTGTATTTAACAGATAAGGAAATTCAGATTCCAGGTAGTTAAGTGGCAGAGCTAAATCTAGAACCTGGGTGCCCTAAGTGTTAGCCCCCTGCCTTCTGAACACAATGTACTCATGCTGAGTTCTACTCTCTAGATTTTGTCAACATCACTGTTCTCTGATAAACAAGCTCACTGGATGATTTTTACCTGAATATACCATAACAAGAGACCATTCAGATAATGTGCATCATGGTAAGAGAATACAGTCTCAGGGAAGATCATTAGTTTTTTCTGACAATCTGTTGGTACCAGAAACAGCTAACTTTGGTCCTGGCCCAAACTCAGAAACTCTGAGCCACCAGATCAATCCTATACTAACAAGTAATGTAATTTCTAAGTAACTGATATTTTCAATGAGATTTGATATAAGGAAGAATGCTCAACCCAGGATTAGTGTTGGCTGCAATGCCATAGAAGGTTCTAGTGTTTGTTGAGAGAATGGGAAGGAATAATCAATAAAGAAATAGATTTTCACTGAAATTCTCCATACCCTTCACTTTTTCTAGATACTTTTTCTAGATATGGCATTAAAAAATTATCTGCATTTCATGAGATGACTTGTATCTATGAAGCCAGAGACTTGTACTTGCAAAATCTCTCAAGAGGGGAACATATATTACACTTTTATAACACCAACAACTAACATTTTACATCATGTTTAAGCATTTACAAGCCATTTTCACATATATCATTTCATTTAATCTTCACAGCTCAGTAAGATAAACAGTGTATTATTTTTAGTACGATTTTATGAGTGAGAAAATTATAACTTAGAGAGGTTGTGACTTGCACAAGATCACAAAGCTAATTAAGTGGAAAGGGTAATATCAGTTAAACCAGATCTTCCAACCAAGATTTTCCCCACCATAGGGCTTCCTCAGGGTGGGAGGAATTGTCATGTGGTCCTGGAACACACTTGAAGGCAATTGCATTAAGCAACCTTTTGATTAACAAAGAAGAAATTATTCCTCTGGGTCATAAATACTGTTTTACTAACCTCCTACATGTCTCAATAAAAACTTAGAGAAATGGTTAGTGAACACTAATTTCAAACTTTAAAATAATATAACCATTGCCCTTCCACCTGATAATTCCACATCTGTGAATTCTCCTAAGGGAATTATCATGAATATGAATAATATTTAACTACAAGATATCTGTCCTTTGGAGCATTGTTTATAATAGAAAACAAATTAAAAGCTCAATATTTGAAAAGTGGTAAAATGTATTATGTTTAACTCATGAAAATAATGTTGTAGGTAAAGTTTCCTAGAACCTTAATCATTTGTGTGCTATCTTTGGAATAGCACCATCTGTACTAGTATCTACTTAATATCTTTATTTTTTTTACTTTTTTAAAAATTAATATCTTTAAATTAACTCTTACACTTTACTGAAATAAGAGAATTTATTTTTTAAAAAAATTTTATTTATTCATGAGAGACACAGAAAGAGAGAAATAAAAGAATGTAAAGGTAATTTTTAAAATCATTACATTAGGAGAAATGTAGTACTGTGTCAGATAACCATAAAAACAGATATAACAAAGTCAGACCCTGGGCCAGTCCCACCCATCACTATACCTGCAGCAGTCATGACCCTGCCACAACTGGAGAGTGCAGGAAGCCTACACATAGGACACTCCTGGAACACCTGGTTCTAGTGACCAGGGGTACCATACTTCTGAGTCCCCACCGGACATCTCCTAATAAGTCCACTTCTTTTTACGGAGATGTAGCTGAATTATCTAATATATAGAAACAGAGTTAGGCAAAATGAGAGTGAGGAATATGTACCAAATGAAAGAACAAAACAAAACCTCAAGAAAAGAACTGAACAAAACAGAGACAAGCAATCTACCCAATAGAGCTCAAAGTAATTGTCATAAAGATGTTTACTTTATGACCTCAGGAGAAGATTGGATGAACACAGTGAGAACTTCAATAAAGAGACAGAATGTAAGAAAATACCAATTGGAGCTATGAGATACAATAACAGAAATAAACAATACACTAGAGGGAATAAAAAGCAGATGAAGTGATACAGAATAATGGATGTGCAACCTGGAAGACACAGTAGTAGAAATCACCCAAATTGAAAAGAAAATGAAGATAGTTAAAAGGATCTGTAGGACAATACCAAGCATACTAACATTCATATTTTAGGGGTCCCAGAGAGAAAAGAGGGGGCAGATGTCTTATTTTAAGAAATAATAGCTGAAAACTTCCCTAACTTGGCAAAGAAAACAGATATCCAAGTCCAGGAATCACAGAAAGTCCCAAGTAAGATGAACACCAAGATAACATTACAACTAAAATATCAAAAATTAAAGACAAATAGAGAATCTTAAAAGCATCAAGAGCAATTAGTTATGTATAGGGAATTTCTATAAGACCAACAGATGATTTTTCCGCAGAAACTTTGCAGGCCAGAAAGCAGTGATGTGATATATTCAAAGTGCCAAAAGGAAAAAAAAAAAAGCCTACAACCAAGAATATTGGGCAAGGTTATCATTCAAAATTGAAAGGGAGATAAAAAGTTTCTCAATAAGCACAAGCTAAAGGAGTTCATTACTGCTAAATAGGCTTTATTATAAGAAATATCAAAGGATAGGGTACCTGGGCAGCTCAGTTACTTAAGCATCCTACCCTTGCTTTTTGCTCAGGTCATGAGTTCAGGGGTGTGAGATGGAACCTGTTTAAGATTCTCTCTCTCTCTCTCTCTCTCTCTCCTTCCCACTGCACCTCCCCCCATTCACTTTCTCTCTCTAAAAAAATATTGATTAATTAAATAAAATAAATCAAAGGACTTCTTTAAGTGGAAAAGAACAGGCCATGACTAGAAACAAGAAAATATATGAAAGAAAAAAAAACTCACTGGAAAGTCAAACATATAGTAAAGGTAGTATATCAACTACTTATAAAGCTAGTATAAAGATTAAAAAACAAAAATAGTAAAAACAACTTTAGAATAGTGAGACACAAAATAAAAGATGTAACACATGACATCAAAAACATAAAACATGGTAGAAAAGTAATAAAAAAGTAGTGCTTTTATCATGTGTTCCAACTTAAGTGGCCACCAATTTAAAATAGACTATTAAATATATAAATTGCTATATATGAACCTCAAAATAACCACAACCAAAAGCCTATAATAGATACACAAAAAAATAAAGAGAAAGAAATCCAAACATAACACTAAAGAAAATCATCAATAAGGGAAGAGACAAGACAAGAAAAAAGAAACAGAAATGAACTACAGCTCTTTTGCTTAGGCCATTGGTGCTGGCAGGATGGGCAAGTCTTGTGGTCATCTTACTGCAGGAAGCTCTATAGCCACCAACAAGATCAGAAGTGGCATGATAAACAGTACAAGGAAACCCATTTGGGCACAGCCCTGAAGGCTAACCATTTTGGAAGCATTTCCCACGCAAAGGGAATTGTGCTGGAAAAAGTAGGGGTTGAAGCCAAACACAAATTCTCCCATCAAGAGGTATATCAGGTCCAGCTGATCAAGAATGGCAACAAAATTTACAGCCTTTGTAACCCACAATAGTTGTTTGAATTTTATTGAGGAAAATGACGAGATTCTGGTCACTGGATTTGGTCACAAAATCATGCTGTCAGTGATATTCCTGGCATTTACTTTAAGGTTGTCAAAGTAACCAATGTTTCTCTTTTGGCCTTATATAAAAGATCAAACAGAGAAAGACAAATACTATATGATTTCACTTATGTAAGAAATACAGAAAGCAAAACAAATGAACAAACAAAACAAAACAGAAACTCATAGATACAGAGAATTAGCTGATGGTTGACAGCAGCAAGAGGGGGATGGATCATTAAGACATACAGTCTTCCAGACAGGAATATATTGTACAGCATAGGGAATATAGCCAGTAATATTGTAACAACTTTGTATGGTATTAGAAGGTAACTAGACTTATTATGCTGACCATTTCATAATGTGTATAATTACCAAATCACTGTTGCACACCTGAAACTAATTCAATATTGTATATCAATTATTCTTTGATTTAAAAAAAAGAATACAAAGTAATACTATTAATGCATGGATTTTTGATGCTGATACCTAGCAAAAAACGTGACTGATTTAATCGAATCACAATTCATACCCTTTATTCCTGTAATAAACTTCACCTTTCTGTAGTAGAAATCTCTTTTTTCACTACAACAGGCTCAGTGAGGAAAAGAAATGAAGTGCATGTCTGATTCCAAATTGCAGTTATGTATATTTCCACATACCTGGCATACCTGGCATACTAAATGATTTTTAACTTCTAAAAATGACCCTTTGATGTACTTCAGAAAAGAGCATAGCTATCACATGGACAGTGAGTATACAAGAATCCACACTAGACTTCTGTGTGATTTTCGCTAATGGTTCTCAGGAACTGTGCTACAGCTTAGAAAGCATTTTTGAAATTTGTGAGTGTTTTTGGTTGTTGCAATCATTAGGGATTGGAGGCACTCCTGCCTTTGTTAGGCAGGGGCCAGAGATGTTAGCCTGCAATGCCAGGCATGTTCCCATGTGAATAAGAATTGACTGATAATTTCAAGTGACTTTATATATCTTACAGAATATCCAAGTCAATGAAAAAACTAGTGAGCCAGACCTAAATATTAGTTGTAGTTTATAATTACCTAAATCAATCTAACATGGAAATGCAAAATTTTTGCACAGTTTTAATATACACTGATTTTTCCTAAAATGCAACAGCTTTGTATATCAGGCAAGACCATACTTTATTTTGTTTACAACTTTACCAAACATTGTTCACAATTTTGGAAAAATCAGCCTACCAGATAGCCATGGTGCCTTGAAGTCACCCTTCATTTGTATCTGTCTACACTTGCAGCTTCATATTCTCAGCAAATCTCCCATTATATTCTCCACTGTAGTCAAGCTCAAGCATTTAACTACTAAAATGTATATGCTTTTATATGAATTATTTTCTTTAGTTTTTCCTTTTATCCAGTATAGGGCATTATATTGACTTTTATTAAATTATGTAAAGAGGCAGGCTATCTATGACTATCATTTCAGAATTTGACAGAGGAGATAAAACATTGTCATTTAAAAGAGAACACTAAGCCTGGTAGGGTTGAGCACCACTCAATTCCAAGAAGTCATCCGAGACATTAATGGGCATAACCGAGGATTGAGGATTGCACTTATAATTCACGCATTCGCATCAAGCTGATTATCATTGTGCTTCCTTCCTTGGCCTTCTTCCAAGCAGAAGTATCTACAAAATTACAGGCTCAATATTCTATATTTTTCAATTAATCACAAAATATGTAATCACTGAAAATGTTTAAAATGTATTCATACAACACCAAAAAATAATCTCACACATCAGCTTTGGCACATATTACACATCATGCTTTAGGAAATACAGGATTTTCCATTCTAATGGTATAGAAGAATGGCCACAGATATTAGTGAGCAAAAAAATCACAAAAAAGTAGGTACCATTTTTAATAAATATACATAGTGTGGAAAATTTGAAAGATCTACACCAAAATATCGACAGTGGTTACCTCAGAATGGGAGATGATATGTGATTCAATTCTCTTACTTGCCTACCTTTTCTAAATGTTTTAGAATAGCCATGCATTCTTAAATTATGAAAAAAAGCTATTTGAAATATATATGCTTAGGAGATAAAATTGGAGGGAGCTATGGGACATTTATATTCATATATATATGAATATAAATGTATATATTTATATTATATATATATCTGTAGTATTGCCTCTGTAGTGAAACCAGTATACAGCATACATCTTTTTGTTTCTTTTTATTTTTTTTTATCCAAAAATTCCTTCTACCACACAAAGTGGAAAGACTTAAAGCAGAGATTCATTAGAAGAATCATAAAGTGGACCAACAATTTCCCTACTTTCGTTAGGATTTTTAGTAATGTCCATGGAATAAATGAATAATTTCCAAAACTTAGTTTATTAAAAGTCACCTTTCTTAGAACAGAGTATTCTCATGGCAAGATATGTAAGGATTGAGCTCCCTTTTCTTGAAGTGATCTCCTTCCAGGTATCTCAGGGAAAAAAAAATAGATCCTCATTTGTCGGAGCATATACTTAATACTTCACATTCTGCAAATGTATGGACTACATCACTTCTTTTTTGTAAGCTACTGTAATGAAACACATGCCATACCTGTGGAAGCAGTGGGCAAAGCCTCAGAGATAGAGAGCCTATAAAGCTTTGAGGTCCCTTCAGACAGTGGGATGAAGGAAGCCTGCAAAGAAGGAATACCTCTGTAAGCAGGCATTTTTCAGACTAAATAAATTATATATGGAAGTCAGAGTTCAAAGGTTTTTGCTCAATTGTGGAGGGGAATTTTGTGAGGAAAAAAATACTCATTTTGTCAACAGTTAAATTCCACTTCAGGCCAGAATTTTTCAAATTGTGGGCCACAGATCACCTAAATCAGAACCACCTACTTTATTTTAAAAAAAATTAATGCAGATTCCCACATAACTCCCTGGATTTACTGCCATTGAATCTCAAGGGCTAGATTAGGAACTCATAGTTAAGCAAACCCTCCAGGGGATTCTACTGCTCAGAAATGTTTGAGAACAATTGCTGTAGGCCAGAGGTTCCCAAACCTCAGAGCAGAACATCAGAGTGTATAATGGATTTGTTAAAACACAGATTGCTTATTCCACTCTCAAGTTTATGGTTCTGGAGGCATAGGAGAGGCCCAAGACTATATTTTAACAAGTTCCCAGATGAGGAAACTAATGGTTGGGACTGTGCTTTGAGAACCCCTGTGCTTGGCCCAAGAAACTGGGGAGATTCTTTTAAGATTTTTTTTTTTATTCATGAGAGACAGCGAGAGAGAGAGAGAGAGAGAGAGAGAGCGAGAGAGAGGCAGAGACAAAGACAGAGGGAGAAGCAGGCTCCATGCAAGGAGCCTGATGTGGGACTCGATCCCCAGTCCCCAGGATCACATCCTGGGCTGAAGGCGGTGCTAAACCACTGAGCCACCCAGGCTGCCAGAAACTGGGGAGATTTTACAGGCATTTCCAGAGACCTAGGAAATTCAACTCAAGACTTGAGTATTTTTTTAAAGACTCAGAATTTGTCAAAGAAATTTGTTGTTACTTTGGTTTTTATTTTTTTAATTAGGATTTTTTTTCTACAAATAATTCTTATTTTTCCACTCAAATGCTTGCTATGTCCATCCATCCAGGATTCTCCAAGGCTAAAAATAAACAGCATTACTTTTCCTTCATTTTGTACCTTTTATATTTGAGAATATTGATGAATGAATACAATTGATGCTTGATTTTTCAGATGGCCTGCATTAATTTTGATTTCAGTGACCCACTGAACACCAGTGTTAGCATAACAACAGTTACCAGAGCTAAAGCTCTTGTAGGGGAGGGATATGAGCAGCCTATGTGCAATATTTTAATTAAGTCTTAGTGGATTCTCCTTTAAAGGATATTTAAAAAAAAAATTTTTTTTTTAAGATTTTATTTATTCATGAGAGACACAGAGAGAAAGAGACAGAGACACAGGCAGAGGGAGAAGCAGGCTCCATGCAGGAAGACCAACATGGGACTTGATCCCAGGTCTCCAGGATCACATCCTGGGCTGAAGGCAGCGTTAAACCGCTGAGCCACCCGGGCTGCTTTCCTTTAAAGGATATTATAAGAATTCAACATAATCCTGGAAAAGTCAATCTAAATCTATACCTTTTTCCAAGCCAAGCTCCTTATGCTAGGTAGAAATCTAAGCATGCCTGGAAAATCAGAAGATATATATTGCTAATGTTTGTTCCCAAAGACCCACCTCATGTACTCATAAAATCATAATATTTTTTCAAAACAGAGGTAGTACTGTACACCCCAACATAATTCATTTTTAAGCAGTGCTAATGACATTTGTAAAAGAAAATGTCAGCCAAACTGCAATAAAACATTTCCAGCCCAATAAAAGTAGTTTGAGTTGAGTATTTTAAAATTTTTGGCTTTGGAAGGTTAAAATAATAAGTGAATCACAGATCCAAAAAATACGATGCTAAAGTTATTACCAGATACAGTTTGTTCTGCATCACAACTAAAGTCTCAGAGGCTTCTCAGTTTAGATCCTGTAAAATGATCCCTATAAAACTACCTTTGCTGTGTGGCTCTTCTCTGAAGAACAGAAAATTTAGGGGGTCAATAACAAATATTTTAGGAAATAAAAAGATTATATTTCCAGCAGAGTTATTAAGACTATCATTTTTTGGAGTTAAATCTTGAATTCAAAATTTTTCCCAGTTTCCTCATCTATAAGGTAGAAATAATGATACATGCTTTACAGGAGTGACTTTATTCAGTATGTGGGCTTTGTGGAGAGCCTTGAAGGATGCACCATATTTATCTAGGGCAAGGTGGAGGAGCGGCATCTTTCTGCAATACTGGCACACAGACCCTGACTCTGTCGGTGCGGTGTAACTACCTAGAGACACATGGTCAGAGATGAAACTTTGTACATGTTAAAATTTACAATACTTATTTATGATTGCATCTAGTCAACTCATTTATTCAATAAATTCTTATTCCTATCTTTGATTTGAAACAGGCAATACTTGTTTAGGTGCTCTAATATAATAGTCAAAAAAGCAAGTAAAGGATATTTTGAATAAGTGTTATTGCAAAATAATTTCAAAAAAGAGCATACTTGTTATTAATGACAAGCAGTGTATTATGTACTTTTTGGCTTGTCATCCTGACTATGGAGTACATGTTGTAAAGGAAGAAAAGTGGGTAATTATATTTCACATGAACATCAAATTGAGTGTTCCTTCCTTGTAGTTTTGTAAAGTAGAATTGTGGCAAGATTGTCCCTAGTTAATGCCAGGAAAAATGGAAAATAGATGTCTTTTTTAAAATGTCTCTTATATAAACAAGTAAAACCTGTTAAAGTGGTTTGCAGTCACTGAACATAGGTCAATTCCCATTAAAACAAACTTCATAGGTAAGCCTGAATTATGTTGTTGTCTTGATATTTTGTTGCATCAAATATTGCTTAGCATGAAATTAAATATATAAAGTTTGTATCAGAGCAAAATAAGTATCAGTATTATCATTAATTAAGCCATTGTTGGCAAATAATTTTGCAATAAAGTTTTAATTCTACCTATGTTCATCTTAACAGGTGCAATCTTACGGCTCAAAAGATGAACAAGTGCTTTCCAAATTTTGTTCTGTAAGTATAGCAGTTAATTTTTGCTTTCAAGATATTAAACAGAGAAACACAATTGATATTGCATCATTATCTTAATTATCTTTATATATTTTGCATTTGTGTATTTTGCATTGAAATGATCTCAAAGGTCCTAATATTCATTAGCATTCTATATTTCAATCTCATTCCCAAGGAGTTTATATATTATAGGACCTTGTTTGGGACTATAGATATTATCTGAATTTTAATGGTATCACTAATTATTAAAGTTTGTTATAAAATGCTGGACTCTAGTCATTTGAGAAACTTCTAGTATCTCCTATGAATATGATGTTTGGAATACTCTACCCTGATTTTGGGGATAAAACTGATCATTATCTGGAAATGCCCTACAACTTTCTCTTCCACCTACTCCCTTACCTTTATTATATGCAAATCCAATCTAGAACCATTCCTCAGTTCCTTGGAAACCTTTGCTATATGTATTCATCAGCTTTTATTGTGTACCAAAAATTCTCAGTGATGTCCAGTAACAAAAGCTTACTTTACTCAGATTGGCTGGGCAACTAGAACAGCCCTGCTCTGAGCTGCAGGTCAGGTTCAGGTATATCCATGAGTCTTTCATTCTAGGATCAACATCATGTGGCCAACATCAATGGAGAGAGTAGGGTATTCTTCATATAATTGAGGAGGAGGAGACAGAAGTAATAATTTGCTGGCTAGTACCCCCATTCTGCATACCATACTGGAACAGAGACAGGATAGCAAAAATAGCCCATTGCAAAAGGGGAAGCAGTCACTGGTCTGTAGCAATTCTGAAATCTCACTAGGTAAATGTTGCCAAGTCCCTAACCTGAAGGTAGGAAATGTTCTTTGATTAGGCTCCAATTCTATTCCCTGGGAGTAGCTTTTCTTTTCATTGTTCTCATGACTCTTGGCTCCACCTTCTGAGAGGTAATTTTCCATTATCCTTCTTGGCCACATTTGAAAGAAAATATGTACCCCCTGGCATCTGAGCAGCTTCCTCGTCCTGCTACCTGCTTGCAGAATGTTGGGGACCCTAAAGTCTTTAATTTTTAATGGTTCACTTTTTTATTATTGAAGTATAGTTGACATACAGTGTTTATTAGTTTCAGGTGTGCAGCACACTGATGATTCAACAATTCTATACTTTATACAAAGCTCACCATGATAAGAGTAGTTACCATCTGTCACCATAAACATTATTACAATATTGACTATATTCCCTGTTCTATACTTTTCATCTCTGTAACTTATTTATTTTATAACTGGAGATTTGTGTCTCTTACTCTCATTCCTGTGTTTCACCATCCTCTAATCTCCCTACCCTCTGGCAACCACCAGTTTGTTCTCTATGCAACTGTGTCTTTTGTTCTTTGTATATTTTGTTTATTCATTTGCTTTGTGTTTTGGATTCTACTTGTAAGTGAAATCATATGGTATTTGTTTTTCTCTGTCTAGCTTATTCACTGAGCAAAAATACCCTCTAGGTCCATTCATGTTGTCACATATGGTAAGATCTTACTCATTTTTATGTTGGAGTAATACTCCTATGTCTGTGTGTGTGTGTGTGCATGTATCACGTATTTTTTATCCATTTATCTATTAGTGGACACTTAGATTGCTTCCATATCTTAACTATTGTAAATAATGCTGCAGTAAACAAAAGGATGCATATATTTTTTTCAAATTAGCATTATCATTTTCTTTGGGTAAATATCCAGTAGTGGAATTATTAGATTATATAGTACATCAATTTTTAATATTTTGAGGAACCCCCCTACTGTTCCACAGTGGCTACACCAGTTTACATTCTCAGCAGCAGTGCACAAGGGTTCTTTTTCCTCCAAATCTTCACCAACACTTATTATTTCTTGATTTTCTGATACTATTCTTATAGGAGTGAGGTAATATATCATCATAGTTTTCATTTGCATTTACCTGATGGTTATTGATGTTGAGCATCTTTTCATGTGTCTATTGGCCATTTATATGCCTTCTTTGGAAAAACGTCTATCCGGGTCCTCGGCCCATTTTTTAAATCCAACTGTTTGTGTTTTTTTGATGCAGAGTGGTATAAGTTTTTTTTTATATATTTTGCATATTAACTTCTTAACAGATATATTATTTGCAAATATCCTCTCCCATTCAGTAGGTTGCCTTTTCATTTTATTGATGGTTTCTCTCACTGTGCAAAAGTTCTTTTATTTACGTGTAGTCACAGTAGTTTATTTTTGTTTTTGTTGTCCTTGCATGAGGAGACATATTCAGAAAAATGTTGCTAAGGCTGATGTTCAAGAGATGACCGCCTATGTTTTCTTTTAGGATTTTTATGGTTTCAGGTCTCACATTTAGGCCTTTAATCCATTTGAATTTATTTTTGCATACGATGTAAGAAAGTGGTCCAGTTTTATTCTTTTGTGTGAATTGGATAGCATGTAGCTATCCAGTTTTCCCAACACCATTTATTGAAGAGACTTATTCTCATTGTATATTCTTGCCTCCTTTGTCATAGATTAATTGACCATATAAGAATGCTTTATTCCTGGGCTCTCTGTTCTGTTCATTGATCTATGTTTTGTCTTTGTGCCAATACCATACTGTTTTGAGTACAGCTTTGTAATATAGTTTGCCATTCAGGAGTATAATACATCCAGCTTTGTTCTTTCTCAAGATTACTTTGGCCATTTGGGGGTCTTTTGTGGTTCCATATGAATTTTAGGATTCTTTCTTCTAGTTTTTCTGAAAATATTGTTGATATTTTGATAGCAATTACATTAAATTTGTGGATTGCTTTAGATAGTATGGATATTTTAACAATATTAATTATTTAATCCATGAACATGGTCTCTTTCCATTTGTTTGCATCATCTTCAATTCTTTCATCAATATCTTAGTTTTCAGAGTAAAAGTCTTTCACTTCATTGATTAAATTTGTTCCTAGATATTTTCTTCTTTTTGATGCAATTGTAAATGGGATTGTTCCCTTAATTTCTCTTTCTGCCACTTTGCTATTTATATATAAAACTACAACAGATTTCTGTATATTAATTTCATATTCTGCAAATTTGCTGAGTTCATTTGTCATAGATTTGTGACAAATAGGTTCTAATAGGTTTTGGTGGAGTCTTTAGGGTTTTCTTTGTGTAATATCAAGGCATCTATCAATAGTGAGTGTTACATCTTCCTTACCAATCTGAATACCTTTTATTTCTTTTTCTTGTCCAATTGCTGCTGCTAAGACTTCCAGTACCACATTGAATAAAAGTGGCAAGAGTCAACATCCTTGTCTTATTCTTGATCTTAGAGGAAAAACTTTTAGTCTTCAGTTTTTTATATAAAATATTAATTGACGAACATTAGTTGACCATAGAGTTAAGGGCCCATTTCTGGGTTCTCTATTCTGTTCCATTGATCTATGTGTCTGTTTTTGTGCTAGTACCATACTGTCGTGATGATCACAGCTTTGTAGTACAACTTGAAATCCGGCATTGTGATGCCCCCAGCTCTGGTTTTCTTTTTCAATATTCCCTTGGCTATTCGGGGTCTTTTCTGATTCCACACAAATCTTAAGATGATTTGTTCCAACTTTCTGAAGAAAGTCCATGGTATTTTGATAGCGATTGCATTAAATGTGTAAATTTCCCTGGGTAGCATTGACATTTTCACAATATTAATTCTTCCAATCCATAAGCGTGGAATATTTTTTCCATCTCTTTATGTCTTCCTCAATTTCACAAGTGTTCTGTAGTTTTTAGGGTATAGATCCTTTCCCTCTTTGATTAGGTTTATTCCTAAGTATCTTATGCTTTTGGGTGCAATTTTAAAAATAATTTTAGATTTACACAAAAGTTGCTAAGATAGTACAGAGAGTTCCATGTACCCAACACCTAACTCTTACTATTATTAAAATCTTACATTAGTATGATATAGTTGTTACAATAATGAACCAATTTTGATATGTTATTATCCTAAGTCTTTTTCATGGCTCAAAGAGTCACAGTCTCTTTTAATCCAGGCAATAATAGTGCTTTGGGAGTTAAATTTCCCACAAAAAAACTATTTAAAAATTTTTTGTGTGTGATTAGTTCCATGAAACAACTGTATCTACAATTTTCAAGTCATGCCTCTTTTCTCTTTAAGCTTACTTACAGAGTTTGAGCTTATTAGGTTAGTGGAACCTAGTCCTTATCTCTTTTCTGTGAGCCATTTTGTCCAGATAAGAGAATTCACTGAGTGCCACCTTAATCCATTAACACATTTACCAAAGAGTATGACATTTATTTGATCTTTGTCTTGAGACTTGGTCTTAATTAACATTAATCAGAGTTTGTGGTTTTCAGCATTTTTGTTTTTCCTTTTCTATTTGAAGATGAGAAACAGTTTATTTTTCAAATTTGCAAGTCCTGGAATTTCTGGAGTCACTCTTCACTCTTCAATCCCTACTTATAAGCAGGTCAATTCTTTCAAGAAAGACCTTAATCAACGGCAGCAAACAACTCATGCTATTAACAATCTGTCTTGAAATCTCGTCACCCAAAACCACCCACTCATGAGGTATACTTTCTGTCTTAAAGTTATTGCAGGTTTTACCAAATATTTTCTACTACATAATCTTGCTACTTACTACAAGATCATCATCTTTCCAGTCTCCAACACTTTTTTGCTGCCTGCTGTTCAGTCCTGAGGGAAAGACAAATATTTTCAGTTATCACAGCAACACCATACTTTTAGGGACTAATTTCTTTGTCAGCTTTTGCTGTAAAAATGCTTGTAATTTTCTAAAAACCACATTTATATGACCTATAATAGAAAGATATTTTGCTCATGGGTCTGAGGTTGCCTGTATAGTGGTTCTGCTCCAGCTTGTAGGTGGTTCAGATATGCTTTTCTATACTCACTCTGGGATCCAGGCTAAAGGAGAGGGTTCTTTCTATGACAGAGGGCATGAGTACAGAAGGCCAAACTAAACCACAGGAGCATATTTTAAGCTTTTACTCACATTTTATTGGCCAAAGCAAGTCAGGCCTAGTGTCAATGGAGGGAGGAGAGGAAATAGCAATTATTTACAGGAAAGTAACACAATCTACCTCACCAGACAAAGGTTTGTCCCCTTTATTCATCATTCAGGTGGTCACTAAAATGTATGGGGAGCAGGAAGAGGAGGGGTGCAAATATGGTTAGGAAAAAAATGTTTAATATGCAGCCACTTAAAATTCAAATCCTCCTTAAATAGCTCCTTTCCCTAAAAGGCCAGCTAAGGCTGGGCTACATCAAAACAGCCCAGATAGTAATGTGACTCCAATTCTGTAGCTGGATGCTCCTCAGTATTCCCCAAAGGCTGCTGTTTTGCTCTTTACCAGTTGTATCCAACTCCAAATGAGTCTTCTCTTTCCAACCCTACTACCTCTGCTACACATGACAGAGCTAATCCTTTTGTTTTTTAAAAGAATTTACAATTTCCTGATGGGTCTCCAAGTTCTTTCCTGGCTTTAAGCAGAGAGAAAAACTAAAAGCAGAGTTGCTCATGCATGGTCCTGACCATCCCATCCCTTTCTTTAACGTCAAACCCAAGTATCCTAGCATAACAGATGTACCTTTATACCTGCTCCTCCTGAACAGTGGGCTCGAGCCACACTTGTAATCCCTCCACTTTTCTCAGTGTCTTCCTTTTTTCATCACCACTGACTCCAACTCATCTGGGCCATCATCACCTCTAGCCTGGCTTCCTCCCTTTGAGTCTGGCTATACTTCCAGCCTTCCTACCTCCAAACCACTTTCCATTCAAAGTAATTCAGAGTAGTCTTTCTGGGATGAAAATTTGATCTTGTGGCTCTCTTGTCTTAAAACTTTTAGTATTTTTACATTTTGCTTCTAGTAAATAAAAGGTGGCTTTCCATGTATGCCCCATTTTGTCCCAAAATATTCAGCCTACATAAATTATCAAGCTTATCTGACACACTCAGACTCTTACACTTTCAGGCTTTTGAATACAAGTCAAATGGCCCTGGCTATTCTGCTGAATGGGCCTAGTAGGCAGCAGAGTAGGCCTGAAAGCTGAAGTTCCCACAAGGTTGTCCCTACCTCAGCTCAGTGCCTCCCTATGCCACCCCTGACCTCCCCAAGGGAGAAATAACTCCAAACAGAAATGTAATCATACTGCTGGACACATGATGTCAGTTCCACAAATGGTGAAATTTAAGACCTACACCCACTTGATCCTGTCTCTGTGGTATCAGGCTGTGGAGAAGTTTATAGAGCAGGAAAAAAATTAACACTTCAGGAAATTTGAAATATTCTCTTTAGAGTTCCAGAAACTAAAAAAAAAAAAAAAAAAAAAAATTCTTGCCTAAGGTAAGAGTATATGACCTCATGAAGTATGGTCTTAAGATTCTCCGAAAGTGTTACTAAGAGGTGGAAGACTTTTTTCAGTATTCTTTCCATTTATTATACATGAAGAGGTGAGGGGACACCAGTATAGTCACAAAATTGTTAGTACTATCCGATATAATCAATAAGTCATGTTTACTCCTAAACAGATCCCTTTTCACAAAATTGCTTTCCTCTTTTGAAACTGTTTTAATCAAAGCTTTTTTGTTTTTAAGTAACAAACACACATCAAACTAAGTCAAGCACAACAGTGTGGTTATTGTAAAGATTCTAAGGTTTCTCATAAGATTGAAGGTCAAGATAGTGGGCCTTGTGAGTTACTGAAGTGAGAAATTGGCTACTACAGTAAAAATTGAAGCCAAATCTGAGCAGTATGTATTGGTGTTGATGTTTTCATAAAATTAATGCCACTAGCCCAGGAGACCAAATGCTGGACTTTTCAAATGCTAGCTGTATTCAGACTCTCTTTCTCCTTGGAACTTACCTTCCCACCACTTTCTATGCAGAGAACCACCATATAATTGTTCTCTACACAGGGTAGCCACTAATGGAACCAGACAAAGGCATATGATCCAAATGCAGATTATCCACTGCTGGCTAGAAGCTCATGAGGTAGGTCAGTGCAAAGGTCTCACCCCAATAGTATCAATGGTAGTTAGCCAAGTCAATTCGTTTAGATCCTTTGGATTGGGAAATACAGAAGGATTGAGCAGGGAGTTATATATGTAAGTGGAACCAATTTATGAAAGACACAGATGAGCTAAGAGACCATGTTGACTCAGACCTGGAGAGAGTTGTTGGCCTCTAGAAGTGTCTTTCCCAGTTATAGTTTATAGATGTCTGTATTAGTTTACTGAGGCTGCCATAACAAAGTATCAAAGGCTAAGTGGCTTAAACAACAAAAATTTGTTTTCTCACAATTCTGGAGCACAGAAGTCTGATCAAGGTATTGGAAGGATTGGTTTTTCCTTGGCTAATAGATGGCTGTCTTCCCCCTATGTCTTTATAGTATCTTCCCTCTCTGCATGTCTATGTCCTAATCTCCTCTTTTAATAAGGATACAAGTCTGATTGGACTAGGGCCCGTGCTGGTGATCTTATTTTAACTTAATTACCTCTTTAAAGAACCCATCTCCAAATCAGAATCACATTCGGAGGTATTGCGGGTTAGGACTTCTACATATGAGTTTGAGGGCCTCAGTGTGGTTCTTAACAGTGTCCTCTCCCTTTTATTTGTTTTGTGTGAGTCTATGAAATCAAAACAACCTGACAAACTGTATTAGGACTCTCTGTTGTAAGAGGCAGAAAATCCAATTCAAACAGCCTCTAGGAAAAGGGAATTTATTGGCTCAAGTAATTGAAGAGTTAGGAGTATCACCATATTTAGGCATATCTGGATAAGAACTATAATAATGTCATTTTATCTGTCTTAGTCCTAGCAGGAAATAGATGGCTCCATCAAATTGAATTTTAAAAAGAAGACTAATAACAAAGATGGGGACAGAGTTTAGGAAAATTATTAGGGATACTGATGTACCAAAGCAAGCAATAGTGAGACATTGTTACCATCTCTAGGGCTAAAGGAGCAAAGCAAGAGTAGTTACTGGAACCTGAAGACAGAGAGTTGTATGGAGATGGTTTCCTAACAGGAGCTATAGCCTCCAGTAGAGGGACAGCCAGCCTGAGGAAACCCCACAGAAAGGGCTTGGGAAATAATGTAATGTCTCTGATCTCTTCATAGCACTCCCACCTGGAAGCCAGAGGGGAAGAGAGATTGATAGAATCCATTTAGTCAGCCAGTAGAGAAGAGAAGAGAGAAGATCTCAGGGCAAGTGGAAAATGGCTAGCACCACCATTAAAATTTGGTCTTGCTCTCTATCTTCTGTGTTGGTGTCTTTCTAACAGAGTCTTAGCTTGTCACCCTTACAGCTTTCAATCTGTGGAAAGAGAGTTTTCTTGCCCAAGTATTTCTAATAAAACCCCAGAGTTTAGTCTCATAGGTCTAGCTTTTATCACCAAACTCATCTCCACTTCAATCTGCATTTATGCCCATCTCTAAATCAATCACTGTAGCCAAAGGATAACTAAGCAGGTAGTGATTACCTGAATATTCTTGGAGCTAGTGAGGTGGGGTCAATCCCATAGAAACACATCGTGTGAAATGGGAGAGAGTGACTCCCCAAAGGAAAATTCAGGTGTTCTTAACAGAAGAAGGGGAAATACACAGAGACTGACAGACAAAAACAACATATGTACACTACATAACCCAGACTACTCATAGTCAAGTCCTTGGCAAATATGTAATGATTTATTGCATTGATTGGATATAGTATGTTTTGAGAACTATTCATTGCACATAATTGGAGCTGAATAAATGTTTTCAAAATTTTTTTGGAATATAAATGTTAATAATCCATGGGCAGAATTATTTTGCAATTGACTAGGAAATGTTTCTGAATACAGAAGATATTTTTCCACTTCCAATCTTTATAGTGATCCCTATGGATATTGACTTATGATTATAAACTCCTTATTTCTAGAAATCTATATTTATACCTCAAACACTGTCCCTCTCAGAGTTCTGAATTATTTTGTAAACCTTGTTTATTTGCTTTCATTAGACCACAGTCTTGAGAATTTCTGGCTTGTTTACACATATCACCAAGTATTTTTTTTTAGACTCATTCAGCAAAAGATCATCATGAAAGAGGCAATAAACTGAAGTAAGATTAGTGAACAATTTAAGTTTAACTGTTAATAAGGTTTCTTTGTTCCTGCCCGTTAAAGATGACTATCAATATTGCTAAGAGACGTTTATTAAACTGATAAAAATGAATATTGTCTTAAAAAAGTCAAGCTGCCTTTATCTGATCTTAAAGGTAAGCTTATAAAATTAATCCTTCTAGTGTTTGCTTGTTATTCAAGCATAACTTTTCTTCTACACACAGCAATTTTTTTTTTTTTTTTTGTTCAGCTCCAGCAAGTTTTTGGCAGAAGTTCTGTCAATGGCTCTTTGTATAAGAAGCCCTGCCAGTAGGACTTAAGCAAAATGTTGCAAGGAGTGGGAGTGGGGAGTCAGATTGGGGTGACATTGAAAATCAAAGAATTTACAAAGTATAAGAATCACTGTTTTTAAAGGTTTAATCCCTTTGAAAGTTTCAGTTAAGGAAATTTTCTCTTTATGTCTCCCATATCCTGGTGAGCAATAATTTCATTGATTTACTCCATGAATATGGAGTAAATTTCATTGATTTACTCCATGAATACAGTAGACAAGAGAAGCACTTACCCTACCTTAATGGAACTTAATCTCCTATGAGGGATGCCCTAATGCATGGATGATGGGGGTTGTCATGGTGTTTGAAGGTATCCATGGTAAATGTGTGCAAGGTAGTACAACTGCTGCCCATTCATCCTTGCACAGAACATGCCAGGTAGAATAGGTGAGAAACCCTGTGCCAACAAGGGCAAGCAACAATGTAAAGAGCTGCCCAAATCTCACCCAGTAAGAGTGGACACACATAAGAGTAGAATTTAACTTCTTTCTCATCTCTTACACAGACATCCCATCTATCTGAATCCCTGCATCTACTAGTAAGCCTTTCTGATTCCAACTCTAGTAGTGCTTAGACTTAAATATATGCCCCCTCAGAGTAGTATCTGATTTTTAGATGCCTTGCTATGTTTCTTGAGAGCAGAAACCAGATTTAATGCTTTTTTATTATTCCTCATAGCTTATAGTCTGGGTTAGAGCAGGAGCTCTATAAATACTGGCTAAAAGAATAAGAATGCTTTGCTCAGGTTAATATTAAACTCCGTTTGTATTCTTGGGCCATAAACCACCCAGTAATTAGAAGGTTATTCATGTAGGAGCAGCCTTGAATGTAACTGTAATGAAACAGATCTTGGCTGATAACTGGATGAAATAGACCAGGCCTAATGCAAATCTAATAAATTAGGTCAAAACTAACCCAGAAAACATCAAATCTGGAAGAGTTTGTACCAAAATTATTTGGTGTATGGCTCCTTATTTTACAGAAAGGAAACCAAGGCCCTTAGAGGTTGTGGCCTGCTCAAAGTCATATTGAATTAGGGATAAAACCCAGACCAGTAACTATATAGTTCTTGACCAAGTTTTTGGTTAGAGTCAGTTTGGAAGTCAACTAGATGAAGAATCAACCTGTGTTTGCCAAGTCATCATAACAGAAACTACCATTTTTCAAATCCTTTTTAGTGTTTCTGGCACCATGTCAGGCACTTCCCATACAGTCATACATGACTTCATTTAATTTGCATAACCCACCAGAGGGAGGTGCCATATCACCCAAGATTCTTCTTGAGAACTAGAGTCAGTAGGTGGCACATATTAAGAGATTCTTTGCAATTGGTTTATGTTATTGTGGGGGCTGAGGAGATAAGTCCAAAATCTGTAAAGAAGAGTAGTCTGGGATTTGAGACAGAGTGAACCTGATGCCCACAGGTAGAATTTCTTCTTCAAGGAAGCCCCAGCACTACTTTCAAGTTCTTTCAACTGATTGAATCAGGCCCACAAAGATTATCCAGGAAAATCTCCCTCACTTAAAGTCAACTGATTATGGGCTTTAAACAGCACCTACAAAACACCTTTAGAGCAACACCTAGAATAGTGATCAAATACTTGGAAATTGTAACCTAGATAAGTTTACACAAAAAGTGATCATCATAAGTACTATTTTGTTTAACTAGTTCCCCAAGTCACAGGGGTGGTTAGTGGCAGAGCCAAGTCCTCGGGCCCTTTATGCCTGTCTCCATGACTCATGTCTAAGGCCTGCAGTGTGCAATCTCTAAAGGCAAACTTGAGCAAGTTCTCATACTACTCTGAGCCCCAGATTCTTAACTGTGTGAAATAAAGAAAATCACATTTATGGCACAGGGTTGATTTGTGAATTAAATGAGAAAAAGTGAAGTGCTAGCACATATAAGGATCCAACACATGTTAGTTTCCTTTCCTTCCACTTTGTTCTATCTCACATTCACATATACACACACGCGCTACTTTCCCAGTTCATACCAAAATTAATGCCACAAGATGGGCTCTGTCTTAGGTGCAGGTTTCTTTCTAAAATATTACACAAACATTGCTATTTCAAGAAGCATAGCTATGACCTCCATAAATCCTTGGGTATTCCTTCTGATTCATTCCATCTCTCTTGCCTGCTTGGGCTTCTATCTGCTGGAAAAGTGGATTTGCTTTCTTAACTGGATAAAAAAGGACAAGTTAGTTGATTCTGGCTTTTGCTCTTTTGCAGTTGCTTCTGACTTATCTGAATTCAGATCTCTTTTCAACATATTCTGCCTTTGTGCAATAATTGAAAAAAATGATGTCATGTGTGTGGATACTTTGTGAGCATGTTCCCCAAAGTCATTGTTCTACTACTTCTTTGTATATTAGAGGTTGTCTGCAAGGACAAGAGAATTAGATCTGTTGGAATTCTTTTGTCTCCTTTGACCTGGATAGGGCAAAAAGGGAATTGATTACTCCTGTTGTGACCTCAGGATAACAGCAGTCACAACTTGAGGTCCAATAACTGAGTGGCACCACCTGATATTTTGCAGTTTATGTGCCCAAAGTTAAAACCAACAATTTTAGAAGACCTTCATGGCCTTAACTAAATGCCAGACTAGACTTGACTAGCTTCACTAGATGAAAACATTTCTTCCTGCTAGAAAGTCACAACTGCCTGTTTTTCTATGCTACTAGCCTATACTTCTTTAGTGGGGAAGCAGGTTTTATAGAATGTCTCACCTGCCTCAAACTGCCATCCCTAAATTCATCTAATGATAGCATCTCTGCACCTCATGCAGCTGCAGCTGGGGAAAATATCCTTTGAGTCTCAAATATACTAGGTGTCTCCAACATGTGGTCTCAAAAATATGAACTCTTTGTGCCATATATCTTGTCCCCCTCTTTGTTTCTACACTATCACCATTCCAAACCTCTCCCCGTGTCTCCCTTCCCAACTCCTCCTTCCTTATGCCTTACTCTCAGTAGATGACCTTGCCAACTCCCTTGTAGAGAACTCAGGCTAGCAGACAGAAACTCCTACAACTTCCTGATTGATGATCTCCTGCTTTCCTACTAAAACTTTCCTTCCCTCTACTCTCAGAGGAAAGCATATTCCTTCTTCTCTTATTCTAGGTGAATCCTTCGATCTAACCCTGTCCCCTCCATCCCCATCTCTGTAATTTCCTTTCTGAACTTCTAGACTCTTTTCCACAAGATCCTGCCCAATAGCCTTTAAGAAATTCAAGTCTTACCTACCAGGATGAAAAGGAGGGAAAGGTAAGGGAGAAAGGATGGGGATAAACTCCTCTAGTTATTATGCTGTCCCCTATCCTCAGACAGGCTTCTCAGAACAGTTGTCTTCATGTCTTCAGTTTTTCATTTTTCATTACGAACACACTGTAATTTGCCTTTTGCCTCTGCTATTTCAATGAAGATGCTTTTGCTAAGGTTATCAGTGACCTCTCAATTTCCAAATCCAATGAATACTTTCCATTCTGTATCAAATTTGATGATTATGGGACATTTAACACTGTGTCCTTGAAAAAAAAAAAGCATCATAATTTCTGAGACACCACACACTGATTCTCTTCCACCTCCTGAAAGATTCTCATCAGAATCCTTCACTGACTTTCTCCAGCAATCTGCTCCCTAAGCTTCTGTCCTGACTCTTGTTTTCTTCTCATTCTATATCTTCTTCCAACAAGATCCAGGCCTTAGTAAAAACTTTAACAATTTCTTTCTTCTTGTACCAGAGGTCACTACAACTTAATCAAGTTGCTACAGCAGTTGCCAATGCCCAGGAAATTTCTCTAGGAAACACTTTTTCACCTATGACTTAGAATCTTCTTTTCTTTTTGATTTCCATCCCATTCCCTGGAACAAGAATCCTTACTCTCTGCTAGGTTTCTTTGCATGCATGACTTATTTAGATGATCACCCTGAGTTTTGGGTCTACTGTAACAAGAACAAAATTATTAATGCATGAATCCTTCCATCCTTTTCCCTCCTCCTGGCCTCTAAAAGGATCCTGACTTTGCATGTTTCATTTGTTCTCTTCCCTCATACTCCAGAGATGACTCTTTCTGCCTTATCAGACTCATCTTTGGGGATTTTTGTGATATATAATAAGGAGAAAGTAGGGGGCATGTAAGAATAGGAAATGTGGGGGCCAGGAGTAGGGGAGAGCTTTTAGGACATGTAGAAGAGTTGAAGGAGCAGTTTGTAATGAAAGGGAAGCAAATGAAAATGAGGGATTTTAATTCTTTAATTGATTTGATCTTTGATTCATTCAAAATGTTTTTTAAAATGCAAGCAAATAAAATAACATAATTTTGAAAGTACTTTTTAAAATTTTTTAAATATTTATTTATTCATGAGAGACACAGAGAGAGAGGCAGAGACATAGGCAGAGGGAGAAGTGGCTTCTCAAAGGGAGCCGATGTGCAACTCAATCCTGGGACCCCAGGACCACAACCTGAGCTGGAGGCAGACGCTCAGCCGCTGAGCCACCCAGGTGTCCCTTGACAGTATTTTTTTATTTATGGCAAGTTTTCCTTGATGGCAGGTCTGCTATAAGGATAGACCAAAGGGTTTCCCAAGCATACCACTCTTCCACACAAAGACTCTGAACCAAACTGTGGATTTCCCCTTGGATACCACCCCATAACCCAGACTTCCTCATTTGCCTTGAGGCCAGCCAATATGGAGGAAAAATCCAAATGCTCATCTGGTCTTATATATGAGGCTTTGGGTTCTGAACCTGAATCTCCAGGTCAGCTCCCTCTCTTGGGCTCTAGACCCTGAACTGCTTACAAGACATTTCATTTGGATGTTTCACAGAACCCTCACACAATCAACTTGTCCCAAAATTGCCCCTTTATCTCTGTCATCCCTTCTTCTCAATTCCCCTTCTCTTTGTCCCTTCATAAGAGACAGGAACCTTGACTGAGTCTCTTACTACAGAAACCTGGGTGTTACCCTTCTCTTTGCTAAGCCTTCTTATTCAGATGGTCACTAGTCCTCTTCTACCTCTTAAATATATTAATTAACAAGCTGAGCTACTCAATGCTTCCTGGACTCTTGAAGTTTCTAAATTCTTCGTGCCACTGGCCACTCTGTTGTTTTTGCACTGAAAGTCTTTTCATTCCTTATCTCTGATCATCTGTTAAACATTAGCTGATGCTTAAACTTCCTCTCTTCTTTAAAACCTTCCTCAATTGTCCTAAGGGGACCCAATCACTTTCACCTTTGTACTACCTTGAATTTACCAGTATTAAGTCAGATGTCACAATGTATTGTAATTATTTTATTTATTCAACTATCTCTGCTCCTAGACAATGACATTCATGAGGGAAACATATTCTATTGTTGAATCTCTAACACCCAGCATGGTATCTTGTTTATAGTAATTGCTCAAAAATCAAACACTTATCAATTACATGAATGAATGAACAAATTTGTAAAGTAGTTAGGAATCCAAATTAAAAATGAGAAAGGTAGACTTCATGAAGTAATTTGCCCAGTGTTATACAGCTACTAAATGAGAGAGCAGAGTTAGAACATGGTCTGTTATTACAAAGTCCATGCCTTTTTTCTTTTCTTTCATTTTTTTTTAATAGCAACTGCATCACTCCCTAGCTGGTCAAAGCTCCTCTTACACTTTAGAAGTTTATACATACACTTTCTTTTTTTTTTTTAAATAATAAATGTATTCTTTATTGGTGTTCAATTTGCCAACATACAGAATAACACCCAGTGCTCATCCCGTCAAGTGCCCCCCTCAGTGCCCATCACCCATTCACCCCCACCCCCGCCCACCTCCCCTTCCACCACCCCTAGTTCGTTTCCCAGAGTTAGGAGTCTTCATGTTCTGTCTCCCTTTCTGATATTTCCCACTCATTTTTTCTCCCTTCCCCCTCATTCCCTTTCACTAGTTTTTATATTCCCCAAATGAATGAGACCATACAATGTTTGTCCTTCTCCAATTGACTTATTTCACTCAGCATAATACCTTCAGTTCCATCCATGTCGAAGCAAATGGTGGGTATTTGTCATTTCTAATGGCTGAGTAATATTCCATTGTATACATAAACCACATCTTCTTTATCCATTCATCTTTCGTTGGACACCGAGGCTCCTTCCACAGTTTGGCTATTGTGGACATTGCTGCTATAAACATCGGGGTGCAGGTGTCCCGGCGTTTCATTGCATTTGTATCTTTGGGGTAAATCCCCAGCAGTGCAATTGCTGGGTTGTAGGGCAGGTCTATTTTTAACTCTTTGAGGAACCTCCACACAGTTTTCCAGAGTGGCTGCACCATTTCACATTCCCACCAACAGTGTAAGAGGGTTCCCTTTTCTCTGCATCCTCTCCAACATTTGTGGTTTCCTGCCTTGTTAATTTTCCCCATTCTCACTGGTATGAGGTGGTATCTCATTGTGGTTTTGATTTGTATTTCCCTGATGGCAAGTGATGCAGGGCATTTTCTCATGTGCGTGTTGGCCATGTCTATATACATACACTTTCTTTACTGTTCCTGTTAGTGATAATGTTGTCTCTCTTTATGGTGACATTTTTAGGGCATTTTCATGGAGATGTCTTAGGGATACAAAGAGAATCTCAACCATTCTGTTTTCATTGCATATTTTGATGCCCATCTTTGAAGTTTTCCAGAAAATTCAAGATGTTACTGCCCTTTCTTCTACATTTATTTTGTAAACCCAAGTCATGATATTGTTGGAAAGTAGGTCAGAGTTGGAATCCTCTAGCTCTACCCATTGTCATTTATGGAAAGCTAGTCATCAATGCCAAGGGCACCCTGACACAAAGATAGGTGTAAGAGTTTTTTTTTTTTTTTTTTTTTTTTAAATTAAGGAGAGGGTTTTGTGTTCAATAAATCTTCACTATTACTCAGCAAGGATCTCTCTCTGGATTTCTCAGAAGCCAAGCAGACCAACCACCAATGTCCAATGAATATTTTTCTTGGATTCATTTCTGAATCTGTATCCTACCTGTCTTCTTTAATCGCTGCCTATGGCGATGTGGCATGTAATGTCTGGACATATTATCTCAGGAAAGAAAACAGAAACAGTTGGCAGTCTACACACTTCTTTAAAAAAAAAAAAAAGGTGGAGAGTATGTGAATCAAATCAATGGTCATTTGGAGTTTTTAGTTGTTATTGTTATCTGCTCATTTAAAATATCTCTTTTATTTCATCTGACGAGAAAGTTAGGGAATATATGGTTGTTTTTAGTCATTTAAAAAATTATCACTTTCTTAAGTAGTTCAGGGCACCTAAATTCTCTATAAGCAGAGCACAAGGAGAAATGTGGCAAGAACTATGGATCAGAGTTATTACTGAATTTTAAAATATGTAGGCCCCCTTTTCTCCAAGGAACTTAAGGCTCCTCACTAAACTTTTGTGGCCAACTAGGTATTAACATTATTAACAGTAAAGAAGTGTTAACTCCTTTAACACTAAAGAAGACAGGTGAAAGTGTACACTTTTTTCCACAGTATTTTATTGATTTGGCAGTCAGCAACTCACTTGCAGATGGAGTATGTAGGGGAATGTGATTAAGATTCTTATTAACCTAGCAACATTTACTAGGTGTTTTCTAAGCATCAGGAACTGTACTATGTACACATCATATGTACTATGTACTAGGGACACAGAGATTAGATAAACACATATGGTCTGTACTATCAAGGCATTTACAGAAGAATGGGTAGCCATGACAGTTACCCACTGACAGTCTGATGAGGGCCACCATTGCTACGAACTCTGAGACCACAGCAACACATGGAGGGACAGCTTATTGCAGGATAGGGATGAAGGAAGAGTGCCCAGAGGTATACTCAGACTGGGTCTTGACAAATAAGAGACAGACCAAGAAGCACATTAAAAGCAAAGGAAGCAGCTCTTTAATAAGCAAAGGAGAGAAACAAGCCTCCACTAGGAATTTGTACGAATTTCAGAATAGCTTATGTAGAAATTTGGAAGCTGGAAGCAGTAGTTCTGTGAAGGGCACAGTAAGGCGCAGGGAACAGATCAGGTAAGACAAAGGAATGAACAAGGAAAGCAGAGAGGGATTCCATGAAACAACTTTCAAAGCTCCCTATTCAGCTATAGTGGAATCAAGTGCTTCTGATGGGACACAGATAGGCCCCCTCTCAGAAATAGTCCTGACAGAGTCATGCCCCAGAGTTCACAGCGCCTGGAGGTCAGGAAATAAGCCCTCTCACTCTCTACTCCAGGAAGCATTTACCCAGGAACTTCTCATTCCCAAATGGGAATGGACTTACTAAGAAGCCAAACATTTCAGGTCTTTATTCCCAGTATGTCAAGGTCAGCTGCCATCATCAGTTCAACAGCAATGTTGCCCCAAGCTGAGCAACAGCCTGCATGGCATTGCTGTATGATTGTGTACCCAACTGAGCAGGGACCACACACACAGTCTCTCCCAGCCTGTTACTTCTGATAATTGCTTAGTAAATCCTCACATACATATTGACTCTTCTGAACTATTACTTAATTATTTAGATAATTGATTGGTGCTCAATAAATATTTACAAATAATAATTACAATTGGGCTCTATGGTGAAGGAAAAACAAATGGAAAGGAGATGGAGCAGGAGAAAAAGTGAGGGTGCAACTGCTATTCAACATAGTACTAGAAGTCCTAGCCTCAGCAATCAGGCAACAAAAAGAAATAAAAGGCATTCAAATTGGCAAAGAAGAAGTCAAACTCTCCCTCTTCGCCGATGACATGATACTCTATGTAGAAAACCCAAAAGACTCCACCCCAAGATTGCTAGAACTCATACAGCAATTTGGCAGTGTGGCAGGATACAAAATCAATGCCCAGAAGTCAGTGGTATTTCTATACACTAACAATGAGATTGAAGAAAGAGAAATTAAGGAGTCAATCCCATTTACAATTGCACCCAAAAGTATAAAATACCTAGGAATAAACCTAACCAAAGAGATAAAGGAGCTATACCCTAAAAACTATAGAACACTTCTGAAAGAAATTGAGGAAGACACAGAGAGATGGAAAAATATTCCATGCTCATGGATTGGAAGAATTAATATTGTGAAAATGTCAATGTTACCCAGGGCAATTTATACGTTTAATGCAATCTCTATCAAAATACCATGGACTTTCTTCAGAGAGTTAGAACAAATTATTTTAAGATTTGTATGGAATCAGAAAAGACCCCGAATAGCCAACGGAATTTTAAAAAAGAAAACCATAGCTGGGGGCATCACAATACCAGATTTCAGGTTGTACTACAAAGCTGTGGTCATCAAGACAGTGTGGTACTGGCACAAAAACAGACACATAGATCAATGGAACAGAATAGAGAACCCAGAAGTGGACCCTCAACTTTATGGTCAACTAATATTCGACAAAGGAGGAAAGCTTATCCACTGGAAGAAAGACAGTCTCTTCAATAAATGGTGATGGGAAAATTGGACATCCACATGCAGAAGAATGAAACTAGACCACTCTCTTGCATCATACACAAAGATAAACTCAAAATGGATGAAAGATCTAAATGTGAGACAAGATTCCATCAAAATCCTAGAGGAGAACACAGGCAATACCCTTTTTGAACTCGGCCACAGTAACTTCTTGCAAGATACATCCATGAAGGCAAGAGAAACAAAAGCAAAATGAACTATTGGGACTTCATCAAGATAAGAAGCTTCTGCACAGCAAAGGATACAGTCAACAAAACTAAAAGCTAACCTACAGAATGGGAGAAGATATTTGCAAATGACGTATCAGATAAAGGGCTAGTTTCCAAGATCTATAAAGAATGTATTAAACTCAACAGCAAAGAAACAAACAATCCAATCATGAAATGGGCAAAAGACATAAACAGAAATCTCACAGAGGAAGCCATAGACATGGCCAACAAGCACATAAGAAAATGCTCCGCATCACTTGCCATCAGGGATATACAAATCAAAACCACAATGAGATACCACCTCACACCAGTGAGAATGGGGAAAATTAACAAGACAGGAAACAACAAATGTTGGAGAGGATGCAGAAAAAAGGGAACCCTCTTACACTGTTGGTGGGAATGTGAACTGGTGCAGCTACTCTGGAAGACTGTGTGGAGGTTCCTCAAAGAGTTAAAAATAGATCTGCCCTACAACCCAGCAATTGCACTGCTGGGGATTTACCCCAAAGATACAAATGCAATGAAACGCCGGGACACCTGCACTCCGGTGTTTATAGCAGCAATGTCCACAATAGCCAAACTGTGGAAGGAGCCTTGGTGTCCATCGAAAGATGAATGGATAAATAAGATGTGGTTTATGTATACAATAGAATATTACTCAGCCATTAGAAACGACAAATACCCACCATTTGCTTCGACATGGATGGAACTAGAGGGTATTATGCTGAGTGAAATAAGTCAATTGGAGAAGGACAAACATTGTATGGTCTCATTCATTTGGGGAATATAAAAAATAGTGAAAGGGAATATAAGGGAAGGGAGAAAAAAATGAGTGGGAAATATCAGAAAGGGAGACAGAACATGAAAGACTCCTAACTCTGAAAATGAACTAGGGGTGGTGGAAGGGGAGGTGGGCTGGGGGTGGGGGTGACTGGGTGGCAGGCACTTAGGTGGGCACTTGACGGGATGAGCACTGGGTATTATTCTGTACATTGACAAATTGAAAACCAATAAAAAATAAATTTATTAAAATAAAAAATAAAAGAAAAGAAAAAAGAAAAAAGTGAGGGTGCAGAAAGAATATGGAAGAGATATCCATTAATATTAATTTACTGAATGCTCACTAAAATAAATTACAAGTCTCCAGTTTAGCACATGTGTGTATTATCTCATTTAATATTTACAGTGACCTCTGATACACATTATTATTATCTCTACCTAACAGGTGAGGAGAGTGAGGCTCAGGAAGTTGAGTAACTTTCCTAAGGCCAGGGAAGTGTTTTTCTGATTCCAGTCCAGGCTTCTTTATTAAATCTAGCTTCTGGAAGAAAGGGAGAGGCCTCAAGTCTTCCCTATAGAAATTTTACTAACAGTTTATACTTGAAAAAGACCAGCAGCTGATTCTGCCTCATGTTTCAATAACTAAAGAATAAAGTTTTAATCTTGCTTGGGAGGCTTAAAAGGAAATTTATGAACCTGACCACTGTTCGGCCACCCACACGATATTCTCTGGACATTCAGGATCACCACTGAAAGCTCCCCACCTGCCCCTCTGCAACATGATTGTCTTGATTTTTGTTTATAATCCTTCTATATCCATTTAGATCATTAACTTCCAAGGAATGACAAGTGTATGTGTACTTTTCTGGGTGCTCTGACTTAGCAGATAAGCCAGAGGTTAAGATCTGGTGTCTAATACAAGGTATCATGACAAATGCCTATGTTTGACTTATTCTTTCCCATGCCATAGGCTTGGGACTTACCCTTAGATGTGACAAAAAATAATTTCAGTATAATTACCCACAAATGGGTAGTGGGTGGCTTTAAAATCATTAGTTCATGTGGGATCCTTGGGTGGCTCAGTGGCTTGGTGCCTGCCTTTGGCCTAGGGCGCGATCCTGGAGTCCCGGGACCAGGTCCTGCGTCGGGCTCCCGACATGGAGCCTGCTTCTCCCTCCTCCTGTGTCTCTGCCTCTCTCTCTCTCTCTCTCTGTCTATCATAAATAAAGAAATCTTTTAAAAAATAAAAAATAAAAGCATTAGTTCATAAATGCACTCAGCTATCAGATTGTCAAAAACCCCACTAGAAAATACATTTAAAGATTAAACATGAGTGTTTTTTAAAGGTCTGCTTTTACTATTCCTAACATGGGTCTGTACCATTTATACTTTTATGACTTATTATATGTAATCTAGGAGGCAGATGTTCTGTGTTATTTAGCCTGAAGATAAAATATTGTTGAGTAAGAAGTAACATATTTTAGAATAGGTTAATGAGGTTCAAAAGGGTAAATAAAAATGAGGAAAATGTACCCCAATTCACAATGTTTATAAATATAAGCATAGTCTGTAGTTTAATGCAATAGAATTAAATATAACAGGCTGTTTTCTTTCACGATGTATATGTTCCAACAATATAGTTATTCAGTTGAACTGCAGTACTGAATAAGAATGTAGCTTTGAGCATCAGATGAAAAAGTGCATATTTAAGTTCCTACCTTGAATTACTCATTCAATGAAATAGTTACTGAGCACCTACCAGGCACCAGTTCAATGAGTGAGGATACAGTAGTGAAGAAAAGGTATTCCCTCATGAAACTTATAAATTCTAGTGGGAGGAGACAGAAATGAACCCATAAACATATGATGTTTCACATGAGAGAAAATGAAGCAAAGCAAAAGATCTAGAGAGTGGTGGAGAGTTGTTATTTTAGTTGGGGAGTCAGGCAAAGGCCCCCTGCTCTCGTGACATTTGAGCAGAGACTGGGAGGAAGTGAGTACAAGCCATTCAAGGAACCAAGAAAAAAAACATTCCAGGATACATGAGCCATGCAGTAACTAAAGGAAGAACATTTCTGGCAGAGGGAATACACATACAAAGGCCATAAAGTAGGATGCTACTTGGTGTGTTTCAGGGGCATTGAGGAGGCCAGGGTAAAATATTTACTAGGATCTAAATCTCAACTAACTATAAACATACAAATTTTTTCATTTTGAAAAAGTTTTCCAGTACACTCCTGACTAAACAAAACATCTTTTTGTTTCAACCTTATTAAAAATCTAAGTTTCCTACTTGGGGTAAATAATACATTACCAACTTATTTTAATTTTTCATTCTTTCTTTTGTGTCTATTCTATGCCAAGCATAGGTAAGCACTAGTAGTTGCTGAGTAAGAGCAGTGAACATTACAGATGTGTTCTAGCTTTGACCACATGTAGAGTTGAAGAATTTGCATTCTTTGAAAGCTTAATTTTCATGATTCAATATGGAAAGGCTTAGGAGCCAGGATTGGGAATTCAACAAGGATGAGGAATGGGGGAGTGCTGAGAAGTCAACGATAGAGAGGATCAAGGAAGGTCTGTGGGCAGATAAGTTCCAGATTCTAAGTGGAGAAAGAGGAAGAATCAGATGAGGAAACCTAGTGGTCAAAAAGTCTAGTGACCTACCAGGTAAAGGGTTTTGGTACCAAGAGTAGGAGTCCTAGCCAAGTACCTCAGTTAGCTACAAGAGATCTACATGAAAGACAGAAGGGGCCCACAATAAGAAAGGAACTGAAACAGCCTGTTTGCTAATAGGACTCAAGATTTGGCATGAGGAGTTTTCAAGCATTTTTGTCAGGCCCAAAGAACAAGATCTTAATTTTCCTGTTGTGCTTAGACCAAAAGTTGAAAACAAGGTTTTGACTCTTTTTCATCACAATTTGAGTTGATGCATGTTTGCTAAGTTGAATTGCCTAGTTCTGACTCATTATCTGCAGTAGACCCATCGACATTCTAGCATTGGTGTCCTCAAGGGTCTCTTGGCTCACCATTGTTAGTCGTCTATACTCTTTCCCAACTGTCTCTCCTCTCCCGTGCCCCTAACTAACAAGGACTCTCACTGTAAAAAGTGTCAGAGCACAAAATAATGGCGTTTTCAAAAAATCTCTGATAACAATTAGACTTTTTTACATGTCTGTTTTCCTAGAAAAAAAAAAAAAGCCAGAAAATTTAGCCTTTAACTCATATATATAATCAAGACTTTTTGCTGTTATTGTTTGTTCTTTGGGATTTTTTTGGGTAACTTTTGCCCCATTTATATATATTTTAAAGATTTTATTTATTTATTCATGAGAGACACACAGAGAGAGGCAGAGACACAGGTAGGCTCCCCGTGGCAAGCCTAATGTGGGACTCTGGAATCACGACCTGAGCCAAAGGCAGACACTTAACCACTGAGCCACTCAGGTGCGCCCATTTACATTTTTAAGACAGGCACACATACTTTCTTCCTTATGTACACATACACCTTACATCTATTACATAAACAATATATCATGTAAATCTACAGATGATTATATCTTATACACATTCATAACCATCCTCATTTATGAAATGAAAACAGAGTTCAAAATACAAATTGAAGTAGAATTGTGAATGCTGGGCCCTGGGCTTTATATAGCAAGAAATAAAAGAAGTCTGGTATCTGGCATTCATAAAATTAGTTTAGGTGTTTGGGTTCTACTGGATGTTTCTTGGTTGCCTTGGCAACCCAGTACACAGATAAACTCTGAGAAGATGAAAACTCTGGAAGGAAGTTGAGATACTCACACTGACTTAACAAAACTATGCTGTTATAAGGATGATTGCATTTACCTTGTTCTACCTCCTTCAAAAAAATCTTTTAAGAATATTCTAATTTGGGAGGCTCAGAAGTTTTTCTTACTGATAACTTTTTTCTAAGTTAAAGGACAACCCTATTTAATATAGAAAATTTGGTGAACACATCTATTTCCTCTACCTCTTAATTGAATCCTCTCAATCTCAAGCCAAATGTCTGCAAGCAGAGCGATCACCTTTAACTTAACTCAAGCTTCAGACAGTATCAGCTCTGTAGCAACAGGTACAGGCAGACCAGAATAGGCCTTACAAAGAAGGTATTCTGAGTTATGTCCTAGATATGTCGATTCTGGCACAACATCTTGACTGTATTAGTTAGTTCCCTTCTACCCAGATTAGTTATCTATCTGTACCAATTTAATCCAGAGGTTTTTTAATTTAGGGATCTGACAAAGGGTCTTGTTGGAATGACAGCCCCTTTTAGAAAAAGAATTACACATAGGTTTACTGAACAAGTAACTTGAATATAAAAATACAGGTGATTTTGAATATTCTAGTTCTTTCTCACTCAGAAATTGTTGATAAAAATTCATCAGTTTGGTTGTGGGAATTGTCTCCACTGTTGCATAGTCTGGATTCTCCTCTCCCAGGTTTTGGGATATATTTCTGAATATTTCATCCAGCTGCCATGAAATGTCCACTTCTTGTTTTGAGGACCATTACTACTAATCTCAAAATGTTTTCAGGCTTCACTCATACTGAGTACAGACTATATAGAGGATTATTTGCCTTTCTCTGAAACACTCTGTAAATTGTCCTCTAGGAAACACCATTGCACTTCCTATGCCAAATATATCCTGAGGAGCAGAACCAGAGATGGTATTATTCTTAATGTCCAATATCTTGTGGGCTGTGTTATCTATGTTTCCGGTCTGCTGTCTCTGCCTCAAACTCAACAACTAAACTTAAACTAATCTTCTTCCTAAGACCAGATCCCTTCTTAATTCCCTACTTCTATTACATATCTTCCAAATTACCCAGGCTTAAAACTGCAGAGTCATCATTGATGATGTTCCCTCTTCTTGGTCCTCTATTAGTCAATAATTCCTGACTATCATAAAGATCCATACTTTTTGATTTCTTCCATAGCCATCCTTTTTATTCCATACTCTTGCCACTGTTCCCATTCATGTCTACTTCATGGAGGGACCACTGCAATGGTCTCCTAGCCTCCTCCTTCAATGCATTCAGTGCCCTGGCCAGATTATTGGTGCTTAAAGCATATCACTTTTCTATTCAAATTTCTAGTGAATCTCCATTGCTAAGAGAAAAAATTCCAAACTCCTTCATTTGGCAGTTGGGTCCTGGTGCGAATCTGTCTTCTCTAATCTCATCTCTTAATTCTTACCTACAGTCACATCCAGTGAGATGTCATCTACTTGCCCTTCCTCCAACATACCTTGTGCATTCCACCCCCAAGCCATGTCTTCCACCTGGTTGGCTAATCCAGTTGTCGTTCCCAACTTCCTTTTTTTGTCTTGTCATCTTCTACTATAGAGGCTGGAATCATTAAATATCCTCTTTCCCAACCTCCCTTACAATATGGGTCATTTATGTGTCACAATTGAACACTTTGAATGTCATCACAACTGTTGTACTACTGTTCTGTTTTCTCTAGAGAAATTATAGTTTGCGTAGAAATGTAGATTTAATAAAATGTCATAATGGGGTTTTAGAGCCAGAAGAGGAGTAGTGTTACAGTTTCTAGTTTACTCAGCTAAATTAAATAGTTTTCACGTAAGAAACATAGTACCTATTCTTGAGACATTGTTAAATTTTTCTTTGATTGTTGAAAATGTTTGCTTTTTTCTTTCCTTCCTCCCTTTGTCCTTCCTCCCTTCCTTTTCCTTCCTTCCTTCCTTCCTTCCTTCCTTCCTTCCTTCCTTCCTTCCTTCCTTCCTTCCTTCCTTTCTCCTTCTTTAGTTTGATGGAGAAAAGAAGAGGGAGATGGGATTATTTATTTGATGTCCTAGGAGAAACAAAAAGTTTAGGCCCTCCCCTTTACTTCCTTTGATAATTTTTTTTTAAATGGCAACTTTAATAACTAGATGCTACACTTTGTTTAATTGGTTACTATGTCCTGGCACAAATGTGCTATTAACTAATAGTCAAAAAACTGAAGACTTCTTATTTACTTGAATTTCAGCAGATCTCTTCACAGAGCTATTAAATGGTTTTGTCTTTCAGAGTCTGCCTAGGGGATTACCAAGTCAAATTGTTGAATCCCCAAACTGTTGAACTTTAGTTCACAAAGTAGTAACTATAGAAACCGAAAGGGTCATTTGGAAGGGCTATGTACAGTTAAAGAGACCTGTGGTTAACACCAAAAGAGAAAGAAGGAAAGCCCATTGACCTTCAATCCACTCAATGAACAGTTTTACTTCTCTTTCTTAACAGTAAAGTATAAACAAATTTTGGAGTAAAATGTCTGAATACAAGAGTTACAATATAGCAACAGTTGCAAAGGTCACATCAAGCTCTCCATTTGGATAAGCAAATGGTATTTGATTCCTTTGTCTATTTGACCAATTTGGCTTAATGAACAATACTTTTCCTAAAAACTCTTGTAAAAATATTCCCTAAAGGATTCCAACCCTGGCATTTATGAGGCACAACAACTTCTAAAAGGAAATATACTTGCTTTAAAAGACTCATCACATGTTTAACTATGGTAGAATTAGGAGCTCAGTGTTTTAGATAGTACATGCTTTTAAAAGCCAACCTCTATCTCCCACTCCCAGTTAGGAAATGAATAAGTCATGGGAATAAAGGGTACTGCATAGAGAATGTAGTCAATGATATTATAATAGTGTCGTACGGTGACAGATGGTAACTGCTCTTGTGAGCATAGCATAATGTGTAGAGAAGTTGAATCACTATGCTGTAGACCTGAAACTAATGTAACATTGTGTGTCAACTATATTCAAATTTAAAAAAGAATTGTTAAGGCAAACTCTAATCTTAAATATATCCCAATGTGTATAAGAAGAGTGACCATATTTATAACCAACAAATGAAAAAGGGAGGACAGAAGGGAGGAATGGGAAGAAGGAGAAAGCAACTGGGGACATGTAAAGTGGGAGGGAAGAGTGCAAAACAGAACTCAAATCCTTATTCCTTCCCACTTCTCCTGTGGTTCTTTCAACAATTCAAAAATACATAGGCCAGGCACAAGTATATGGGGAGTGGGGGTTGTCCCATTCTTTTTAGGGTCTCGCCATCTGGTGAGGAAAGCTGACATAGATAAAGAAGTCCAGGGATACCTGGGTGGCTCAGCGGTTAAGTGGCTGTCTTCAGCCCAGGGCATGATCCGGAAGTCCCTGGATTGTGTCCCACATTGGGCTCCCTGCGTGGAGCCTGCTTCTCTCTCTGCCTGTGTCTCTGCCTCTATCTATCTATCATCTATCTATCTATCTATCTATCTATCTATCTATCTATCTCAAATAAATAAATAAATAAATAAATAAATAAATAAATAATCTTTTTAAAAAAGAAGTCTAATGGAGAGCTGACCTTCATAAATATTATTTTAAATATTTTCTGATGATAACAAAAGAATAAGGAACAGAAAGCTTCCTTCCTGAAGGTAGGAGCATTGTTTGATGGCAATGGTGAGATTTGAGCAGGATCTTGAATGATGAGCAAGATTGTGGAAGATGGAGATACATGAAAAGCAGTCAGCCAGACATGGCTGTGTGGGTCATTCCTGGAGAACAGCACATACACTGTCACACTGGACCACAAGTTGCATGAGAGTGATGATGACACAATGAGAAAGCCAGGCTCAAGTCAGACACCAGCCTGAAAATTTCATCCTTTTTGTCCTCCTGAAAGGTAGTAAGGTATTTGCCATAGCAGCAAGAAGGAGAATCACTTGAGCAAAGGTTACAGCTTCTGTTTAAAGCCTGATCATGCCTTTTCTCCTCAGATCTCAGCTGGAGCCCCTGTTGTGGTATATAGGATAGACCCACCCCGCCACCTGCTCAATTTCCCCATTGAGGTAGCGGCTCACTGCCACTTCCATGTTCTTTCTACAGTGGATACCTAGTCTCTTTTTCTGCCCAGGACCCCCTTTTTTTCTGGGGTTGACAACTTCTCTTTTTAGAGTTCCTCCTCCTACCTCTCCAAGCACATGGATCAGCCAGTCCCAGAACCCCAAAGTGTATTGTTAAAGCTCAGCAGATGTGAGACAAGCCAGTCCTGAGATTTTTCACATTGGACATAGGCAAAGGGAGTTAAGCTTTCTTTAGTGTTAAAGGTATAAAAGGTAGAAGATGATGAGGAATGAAACTGACTTAAGAGAATGAAACGAAAATAGAGAAAAAAGAAGTAGAGCTGAGAACCCAAAGTGACAACATGTCTCAGTGACATTTTCCTGGGGTTCAAATGCACTGAGACTTCCAATAAATCTTCTTTTGTCTCAGATTAGAATGAGGTTCTGTCAGTTGCAATCCAAAGGATCTCAACTAAAGGATATCTGCATTTGGCAGGCCTTCTATTAATTACCTCACTCTGCTCTGTGGGCCCAAAGACTGAATGTGTGGTTTGCACCCATGAGCTCCTTTACCCTCCTGTTGGTAGTCACTAACAAGAGATTTGAAGCTTGAGTTTGCCTGCAAGCTTCTCCTGAACGCACAGCTTCCATAAGGAGCTGTGTTCACACAGCAATCTCCCAGTTTTGGTAACTGCTTCCTTCTCCTGTAGCTTCCCACTGAAATGTAGAAAGGTTTCCCTGTTCTGACTAGCATAAAGTAGGCCATATCCTTTGGTTTTCTCTCTATAGACCTTTTGCAAATAGTCCTTTTACTAAAATCACCCTAATCACTCAGCTAGAGAGAGTCCTTTTTCTCAGAATTCTGACTATTACAAGTTCCCAGGTGATTGGTGAGGGTTGTGAATCTTTCCCAGATCAAGACTCTTGGGATATAAATCATAAACTAACTGCCAAGCATCCTGGGTTATTCAGCTTTGAAACAAGAATTCTCAGTCTTCCATTTTAGCCCAAGAGGCCAATCTTAGCCCAGGGTCAGTGAATTCAAGGCCATTCCTCATTCTCATATCCTAGTATGAGTTTCTTAATGAGAGTGCGTGCATTAATCACAGCTCTGTCCACAGGGTCTGGCACAACGTCAGAGCCATTCCAACACAGCCCAGTTTTTAGCAGTCAGTATCAGCCTACTGTGTGCCTCACCAGTACTAACCCCCAGACAGAACCAATCTGCAGTCCTGCACTTTATCCTGATATCTGCCATGCCCTGGACACATTCTCACAGCATAGAAACAGCCAGGAATCCCAAGACCACACCTGGGACCCATTTCCAATTGAGAATCCTTATGCCAGAGCTAATATAGGTACCATTTCCCTACAAGGGAATCTTGATTTCCTGCAAGTAATTTTTGGAGGCAGACCCCTGGATCTGACCTTTAATCATGGCTTGAGTGCCTTGGTCATTTATTCCATCTTAAACAATCTTACCAAGACATGATTACGTGGCTGAGACATTGAGACCTTCAGTGAAGATTCCTAATGTGTAGCCAGTCACAAAATTTCATATTCAGCAACCCCAAACTTCTACATTTGAAGTTTGAAAAAAAATAGATTTTTTTCTTTATCTCCATTCTTTCTCAGAAGTATCTAATACTTGATGCTAAATGACACTTATCCAAACACTGGCATACCTCTACAGATTCGTTAATCTCCCAGGGCATTCATAATAAAATGTCATAGATTCAGTAGCTGAAAACAACAGAAATTTGTTATCTCACGGTTCTGGAGGCTAGAAGTTGAAATTAAGGTACTGACAGCGCCATGCTCCTTCCAACAGCCTCTAAGGGTGGATCTTTCCTTGCCTCTTCCTAGCTCCCAGTAAGGCATTTTGTGTGTGGCAACAGAATTCAAAACTCTGCCCCTATCTTTATGCAGCAATCTTCCTGTGTGTGTCCCTACCTCTTCACATGGCATTCTCTATTATAAGGACATCAATTGTATTGAATTAGGGGCCCTCCCTCTTCTACCCTATTTGTAACCAATTACATCAATAAGGACTACTTTCAAATCAAGGCACATTGTGCAGTACTGGAAGTCAGAACTACAACCAGATCTTTTTGGGAGGACACAATACAACCCTTGATGATAGTTCTACCTGAGATTAGTCACAATGTCCTAGAATATTAGTCAAAAGCCTAAATTTTTCTCTCTAATTCCAGAAGGCAACGTTGGAAGGCAAGCAAGGCTTATGTTAGTATAGAGTTAATCTTGAATCTGTTCTGATTTTTTTTAAAGAAAATAAGATAAGTATTAATTCACAATTGACGGGCACAATGTTTTGTAACTTTAGAAAAATGTACTACCCAGAGACTTGGTGAGGTGTTGGTTTTTTTTAAGATTTTATTATGTATTTATTTACTTGAGATAGAGCATGCATGTGTGCATGCATGAGGAGGGTGCACAGATGGAAAGGGAGAGAGAGAAGCAGACTCCCCTCTAAGCAGGAAGTCCCATGCAGGGCTCATCTCAGAACCCTGAGATCATGACCTGAGCTGAAGGCAGACCTTCAACTGACTGAGCTACCCAGGACCCCCCCTCAACCCCTCAGACTAAGGACTAACTTCTCCACTAACAGAAGTTGACTATTATTAATAATAATACTCATTATTTATTTTTTATTAAAAAAAACTCCCTTGTACAAAATTAAACTCAATATAGCATCCTCTTTACTTCACAGGTGATTTGCAAAGTCATTCTCAAATATTTGCCCCAAATGTTGAATTATGTCAGAGGGAATTCTTCTATGTCTCTAATAAACAGAATAAGAAAAGCTATTCTATTTTACTTCCCCTAGGTTGGAACTTTCAGTGTTTCATTACTAGGTTTTATGAGAATAACAACCAAGACAAAAACACAATCTGAGAGCAAGTGCATGTTTTTTAGAGGACAAAATGATGAAATTCTCTATTTATCCATTCGTTATTTATTAGGAACTTTATATCATAGGAAATCACATTTTAAGGGTTGGTAGGGTTTTCTTTCAAATCTTCAGAAAAGCAGGAGCTTCAAAAAAACCTAGATTTGCTTTTTGCTTCCATGAGTCATTCTTTAAGGCGGACAAATCTTAGATCTGTCTTGAAGAACCATTTTCCCCGTAAGAATGGGTGCCACATGACTGGCATACACACAGCCTGGCATGAGGACTGCCTTCTACATTGTAGCCAGTGGCCAGCTAATTTCTCCTAGAGTACAAAAAGAAAGAAACCATCTCCTTCAATCATTATAGCAAAATTTTTCATGATGTGCTTTAATCCATACCTGGAAGGTGTGAATTAAACTAGAAGATATTAAGTGTATCCAAGAGCTTTCAATTTGTGCCAACCTGATTCTCTGTTCGATCTTTCTCAATGGATAAATTCTTACCAGTAGAACATTGTACTGCTCTGCACTTTCCTTTGATATGATCTCTAGTGGCCATGAGGGTAACCACTGCTGGCTTGTTTGCACTTGTCTCAGGGGCTAGGTAGAGGAAATTGGACACAATAATTAATTCAGATTCAATGCCCAGAGGTGCGTCAAGAAAGCTGAACTTGAAGCTCAGATTGCAAAAACGTAATTCAAAGAGAACATGATATTCCTTCTCCCCTGGCGTTTTGCTGATAGAATTATAAAGCTAAATGGAAGCTTACCCCCTACTGTATTACATTCATTTTGAATATCCTCCATTCTAAGAACAGCAAAACTACAAGTAGAATGATATCACCAGTGTACTTCCTTGATTTAAAATATGATCAGCATAGATCCAATTTGAAGTTTTTAAATGATCTTTGAAAAACAAAAAATGGATCCTTCTACCGATTGCTCCTACACTAATAACACTCTGTATGGTGGGACTGCTGATTTTTTTTTTATTCCAAGAGCAATTTTACAATGGAAAAACACTATGACCTTAACATTATGAAAAGTTGAAAAACACAGACAGACTTTATGTTGAGTATAAACAAAAATATCTAACTACCAGGTTTATTTCCTGGCCAGTAAGCATTTGATATGTTTATGAAGCCTTGTAAAGTATTACAGCAGCCTATGACTATATGGAAAGTCTCCCTGGGCAGGTTAGTACATGACTTCAGTCTTATTAGGGTTGTCATCAGCTCCTTGTAGGATTCTGGCTTTTTACCATAGTCTGTGATCCAGTTTTGCTTTCCAGCGTGCAGCCACCAGCATGGGTATGATTGTTTGACAGACTTATGGTGATGCTTATTGAATAGTTATATAGGAAAATTTCTCATTTGACTACAAGTACCAGAACATAGAATATAGTCTATCGTCTCCTCTTTCCTTCTTTCTATTTTTTTAAAATTTTTTTACTTTTTTAAAGTAATTTCTACACCAAACATGGGGCTCAAATTTATAACCCTGAGATCAAGAGTCATGTGCTTTACCAGCTGAGCCAGCCAGGTGTCCTCTCCTCCTTCCTTCTTTTGTTTTATTTTAATTATAAAGGCAATATATGTTCTTTTTTAATTTAGGAAAATAGAAAACAAATTTTTATAGAATCTCTTATCATCTCATCACTGCTGATATCCTGGTGCATAATCTCACCATTTATTTGCATGCATTGTGACAAAGTTGAATAATTATACACAGTATACAACTTTGTGTTCTACATTTTTATTTTTTTTATTTTTATTTTTTTTATTTACTTATGATAGTCACACAGAAAGAGACAGAGAGAGGCAGAGACACAGGCAGAGAGAGAAGCAGGCTCCATGCACCGGGAGCCCGACGTGGGATTCGATCCCGGGTCTCCAGGATCGCGCCCCGGGTCAAAGGCAGGCGCCAAACCGCTGCGCCACCCAGGGATCCCATTTGTTCTACATTTTTAAAAAAAACATTGTCTCATCGTGTGCCTGGGTGGCTCAGTCAGTTAAGTGTCCGACTCTTGATTTCAGCTCCAGTCATGATCTCAGAGTTCTGAAATTGATCCTGCGTCAGGCTTGGGCTGGCATGGAGTCTGCTTAAGATTCTTTCTCCCTCTCCCTCTACCTACCCCCGCCCCCGCCACTCTCACAAGAGCTCGCTCTCTCTCTCAAAGAAGAAGAAGAAGAAGAAGAAGAAGAAGAAGAAGAAGAAGAAGAAGAAGAAGAAGAAAACCACAACATTGTCTCATTGCTTTTGTACATTTTTAGTTATTTTAATGACTGAATACCATGGTATAAAGTGGTGACACCATAGCTTACTTCACCATTAGCTAGTTTGCTCCCCAGTCCAACACAGACACTTTCTTCTGCTATTAAAACAACTTTGAAATGATCATCACTGGGCAAAAAGAATAGTGAATTCCAAAAATGTCATGGGCCAAAAAGTATTTATATTTATAGCTCCTGGGTCAGCATGCCAAATTACTTCCCAAAAGGATTCTATTATTTTATACAGACACTAGTTATGTGCAGAGTACCCAGTTAGTTTGCCATGCCCTTCATTGCCATTGGAGTTTACGGTATTTTTAATGACTTCTCTAATTTAATAGATGTTTATGATAGTTCCCAGTTATGATTTTCATTTCTTTGACTACTAGCAAAGTTATTTTTCCCACAATTTGACTACTAGCAAAGTTAGTTTTCTCCATAACTTGGTTCATTATTTATATTTCTTCTCATATAAACTGTCTCTTTGTACTCTTTCCCACATATCTATCAATGTCTTTGTGTTTCTCTTATGGATTTGTGAGAGCTCTTACTATTTAATACTTTGGTCTCCTATTTGCTGTAAATATTTGTTTTGCTTTTAAACTCATACATACGGAACTTTAAAATTTCACTGTAACAAAATCTGTGTATTTTTCCCTTGTTGACTTCTGTTTCTTCTAAACTTAGGAAACTCTTCTCCACATACCAAATGGACCAATTTGATTCCATTTTCTTCTAGATTTTCTGTTTAAAGTGTTTAACTCTTTATCTTGAATTAGTGTTCCTATAGCTGTATAGATCTAAACTGTTTTCTCAATTGCTAGCCAGTGATCTCATTCAATTGAATATTTATAATATCATATAGTATAGATGTAATTCTGAGGTTCAATATATTATGTTTTACTGAGCTATTTAAGACTTATAGCTGAAATGATTGCAGCTTTATAATATATAGGTATAACCCTTATATCTCTACAGGTAACAATTTTTTCATTAGAATGCTTCTTGGATTTTACTACATAAATTTCATTGAACATATTTATTTTTCAGTACAGTATTTTCCACAACTGCTTATAGAAAATTTTTATATTTTTCTCAAAACTCAAATTTTTAACAAAAAGCATCGATAGGATGTCTTGAGTTAATAAAGAATAATAAAAATACTTAATAGACCTCGAGTCAAATAAAATTAGTGGAATATCATAATCATATTGATATCATAATGTATAGACCATTTTAAGGCACACTAAGTGATAGTAAAAGGGATTATATCTGGGATGTTATATACAAAGCAAACATTTGTTAATAACTATATTAGTTATTTAGTGATCAGAAACTGATGTACTAACATGATCTTTCTTATACAGGATAGGCATTTTAGGCGTTTTATTGTTTGGCTCACTGCAAGCAGATTAATTGGGTATTTGGGGGGATTTTTTGTTTGTTTGTTTTAACATTTTATTTTTAAGTAATCTCTAAACCCAATGTGGGCTCAAACTTATAACCCAGGATTAAGAGTTGCATGCTTTACTCACTGACCCAGCCAGGCACTCCAGTTGGGTGTTTTAAGCTGATATGCCAACCTATAATTTTTCTCATTTAAAATAATGGAAAATAGTCTCCTCTGTCCAACACTTTTAGGGCAGTAAGTCTGATTATCAAGAGCAAATTATTTACTTAAATGGGAGGTACCTGTTCTTTGTATCTTATAGGACCAGAACTGCCCTACCATTAATATTCTTTTCTTTAATATTTCTTTTCAAACTTTTTTTTAACTGAACCACTGAGAGTAAGTTTCCTACATGATACTCCCAAATCTCTAAATACTTTAATACGTAATTCTTATAAACAAAGACATTTCCTATATAATCACAACACAACCATCAAAATTGGTGAATTAACTTTGATGCCTACCATTTAATCCTTAGATTCTACCCAAATTTTACCCACTTTCTCGAAAAATGTTCTTTATAGTAAAAAGATCCATTCCAGAACTGCGTTGTATGTTGTTGTCCTGTCCTTAGTCTTCTTCAAGCTAGAATAGTTCCTCAAAGTTTCCTTGTCTTTCGTGACCTTGAAAGTTTTGAAGAATGTCCCTTAATTTGGTTTGCCTGATGTTTCTTATAGATTCAGGTTTGGGGGTGGGGGGCAGGAATGTCATAGCATTACTGTTTTCATTATACTGTACCACAGATAAATACTCAAAGTTAGTTTATTGGTTTTATCTTCAAATTTGTAAAGCAACAGGAATTTTAAAAATTACTTAAAACTGGACAGAACAACTAATACTTCTTCTCTTTGTTCTTGGTTAGCAGTAAACCAAATAGAAAGCTGTTGTGCCAATTAGCTATTGCTATTTAACTAATTAACTTCAAAACTTAGGACTTAAAACAACAAAACATTCTTTGAGTTGGCAATTGAAGCTGGGTCCAACTAGGAGGGTTCTTCTGGTCTGGGCTGGGCTCAGCTGATCTCAACTGAGCTTGCTCATAAGTTTATGGTCAGCCAGGGACTCAGCTGCAAGGTCATCTGGGATGACTCATTCCTTCAATCTCCAGCATTTGGAAGAAAAAGAGCAGAAGCCCAGGGTCAGAACTTAAATATCACTCTTATTGCATCTATTGGCCAGAAATTACAAGGTCAGATAAATTCAAATTTTGTAGAAGTGATAATTTTTATGAATGATAAGGGAAAATGCTTTTGATTAAATAGTGAATTCAAAATAGAGGTTGTGGGGGGAAAAAAAACAAAGTAGAAGTTGTTCTGGTTAGCTATGGCTATGTAATAAATAACTCCAAACTTAGTGGCTTAAAACAACCGTTTATTTTGCTCATGATTTTTACACATCATGAATTCAGGAAGGGTTTGTTTCTGATCCATGAGGCATCAGCTGGAGTAGTTAGGACTGGAAAATCTACTTCTAGATGATTTTTCCATTGGGATGTGGCACATTGGTTGTTTAGTTTTCTCTCCAGACATGATGTCTCATCCTCTAGGGTCTCTCTACTTGATTGGGCTTCTCGCAGCATGCTTCTCAAGTGGTAGCTGCCTATCTCCTTAAACCTGGATACAGAAACTGGTGCAATTTCACTTTGGCCACATTTACTTGTTCAAAACAGTCACAGATTTTAACCAGATTCAAGAAGAATGCGGACTCCTCCTTTATTCGTGTGAAGAGTGTCAAGGAATTAGTGGCCATTTTAATCTGCTATAGTCTGCCCTAGGATTACAAACTATTTATATTCTTCCCCGTGTAAAATGTGCTAATCCCCTTCCACAGTCCCCAAAAGTCCCGCCCCATTATGTCATAGGGTTGGGCTTAAGGTTGCAGATCTCAGAGCCAGGTACAGACCAACCTTGGATTTGGTTCTTCAAGTATATGTCCTCTTAACCTAAAGTCCTGTGAGTAAAGACTTGAGTTACCTATCCCCAACACACTCACTCACACTCAAACACACACACACACACACACACACATTCACATACACCAACATGCAATGCTGGAACAGGCAAGTATAGACATACACTTTCAAAACAAGAGAAAACAGGAGGCACAGAGCAGTCACTGTTTCATAACACTGTTGATGTCTAAAGAGGTATTGTTGACAGTTCCTTCATTAAGCCTTGGTCCTGCACACTGGTGTGAATCTCTGTGGCTCTTGGTTGTACCCTGTAAGTAATTTCTCATTTTCTGTAAGAAATACTCTGCATTTTCTACGGAGTAAGTTTCTCAGCCTGAATATATTAGTTTAAGGATCCAAAGTCATCCTTTTAATTTGATCTTGTCTCTAACCCTTTCATTTCAAACATAATTCCTTTAAAAACGTCATGGGATTCCTGTGAATAAAACTATTATCCATTCTGTTAAATAAAAATAATTCCCACAGATCTTTTTGAGATAGGCTCTTCTCTGCTTTTGGCCCTCTGCAAATTTGCTTTAGGATGGGACAATATCCTTAAAATTATTAGAAACTCCATTGTTTAACGGAAGGGCTATAAAGGCACACTCTTAACATCTAGCTATGATGATTATGAGGCATCAACTTAAATTTTTCTGAGATATTATCAAAGAGACTTACACTTGCAGTTTGACTTCATCTTTGCCCTGAGTCTTTACCACACTGGTTTTGATCTTTTCCTGAAGCTATTTTGTGCTTTAAAAATGTTTCCTTAGCTCTAAAACAGATGAGAAATAGTTCTATTTTTTTTTTTGAAGCCAGCAAGTCTTGGCTCCTATATATTTCTTATAAATTCTGCAAAAAAATTTAGTAACTTCATTAGCTTATTTCTCCCTATGCATATTTTATCTTATGCAGATACAGGAAACAGTTGCCACTTTTAACCACCTACTTATTGAGATCCACTGGCTCATTATGTTCATTTTACATTTCCAAAATACTTCAGGTGATAGTTTTGCTAAACATCCTACAACTATACATTATGAGCTGCCCTTCTGCTAAACCCAGTAATAACCTCTTGTCCTTCCAGTCTCCATTAACACTCTTGTTGAGATCTTTTTAGTCTCTGCCCATTATTCAGTGTCAAAATCCATGCCACATATTGCAGGTTTTTGTAATGGCAACACCCCTTTTCTAGGTACCTACGTATCTGTTCCTAGTGCTTCTTAACAAACCACCACAAAATTTAGTATCCCAGAGAACTATTTCACTTGCTCAAATTTTGGATGTTTAGGATTCAGGCACATTCAGGATGACCTCAGCTTGGGGAACTTTTGTCTGATCCATTTGTTGATCAGCTGGGGCCATTGGAGCTGGCTATCTACTTCAAAGATGGCTTTTATGTCTCACTCATCTGTCTAGAATCTCAATGTTCCTTTGTCTCTCTTGCTCCACATGGTGTCTCCCCCTCCAGGGCCTTTTTATATGGTTTTGGCTTCTCACAACATGATGTTCTTAGGGTAGTTATACTTCTTCATATAGACTGGTTTCCACAAATGAGTGTTTCAAGTGACAAGAAGTAGAAGATGTTAGTCTCCGAGGCCTGGATCCCAAACTAGCAGAGTATCATTTCCACTATATTTTATGCATCACAATAGTCAGGGAGTCAACTTAATTTTAATTGGAGGAGACATAGAGTCCACCTTTAATTCACCATAAAGGTGAATCTGTTGTTCTCCATACTTTAACAGACCAGGAGATTTGAAATCAGAAGACCAGCCAATATGATTGATACCCAAATCTAGTGTCCTTTACTGATGTGTTTATTATCTTGGTTTCATTTTCCTTCTCTGATTCTCAGTCTCCTCATCTGTAAATACAATAGGACGTAAGTATTCCATAATTTAATATTCATGGCTACATTTATATTAGAATCATCCTGAAGGTTCATGACATGAAATAATTTGTCATTTGGCTGAAATCTTCAATTAAATCATGTTTATTATGAGGCTGCTAATTCTGGTCAACTTACAAACATCTACATACAACTCAGGAGAGCTTTGGGTTCTCTTTGATGTCACATAAGCAGTAATTTTTGTGGTTTATTTTAAAACTTTGTTCCTTAGGGGAACAAGATAAGGATGTCTACTCTCACCATTGCTATTTAACATAGGACTGGAGGTCTTAGCCTCAGCAATCAGAAAACAAAATAAATAAAAGACATCCGAATGGGCAAGGAAGAAGCCAAACTTTCACTATTTGCAGATGACACGATACTCTATGTAGAAAACCCAAAGACTCCACCAAAAAACTTTCTAGAACTGATACCTGAATTCAGCAAAGTTTCAGGATATAAAATCAATGTGTAGAAATCTGTTGCATTTCTACACCAATAATAAAGCCATAAAAAAAGAAACCAAGGAATTTATCCAATTTGCAATTGTACCAAAAACAATAAGATACCTGGGAATAAACCTAACTAAAGAGGGAAAAGATCTGTACTCTGAAAAACATAGAACACTTATGAAAGTAATTGAAGAGGACACAAAGAAATGGAAAATCATTCCACACTCATCGATTTGAAGATCAAACATCATTAAAATGTATATAGTGTCTAAAGCAATCTACCCATTTAATGCACTCCCTATCAAAATACCTCTATATCTTTCACAGAGCTAAAGTAAACAATCCTTAAACTTGTATGGAACCACAAAAAGATCCCAAATAGCCAAAGCAATCCTGAAAAAACAAAACTGGAAGCATCACGATTCTGGATTTCAAACTATATATTACAAAGCTGTAGTCATCAAGAAAATATGGTACTGGGACAAAAACAGACACATAGATCAATGGAACAGAACAGAGAACCCAGAAATGGACCCACAACTATATGGTCACTCACCTTCAACAAAGCAGGAAAGAATATCCAATGGAAAAAGACGGTCTCTTCAACAACTGTATTAGGGAAACTTGACAGCAACATTCAGAAGAATGAAACTGGACCACTTTCTTACACCATACACAAAAATAAATTCAAAATGACTGAAAGACCTAAATGTGAAACAGGAAACCATCAAAATCCTAGAGGAGAACACAGGCAGAAACCTCTTTGACCTTAGCTGTAGTGACTTCTTACTAGATACATCACCACAGGCAAGAGAAATAAAAGCCAAAATGAACTATTGAGACTTCATCACGATAAAAAGCTTCTGCATGTGAAAGAAACAATCAACAAGATTAAAAGGCAACCTACAGAATAGAATAACCTACAGATATTTTTAAATGCCATATCTGATAAAGGATTAGTATCCAAAAATCTATAAAGAACTTACTAAACTCAACAACCCAAAAACAAATAATAATCCAGTTAAAAAGTGGGCAGAAGATATAAATAGATAGTTTTCCAAAGAAGACATCCAGATGGCTAACAGACACATGAAAATATGCTCAACATCACTCATCATCAAAGAAAGACACATCAAAACCATGATGAGATACTACCTCCCACCTGTCAGAATGGCTAAAATTAACAACACAGAAAACAATAAGTGTTGGTGAGGATGCAAAGAAAGGGGAACCCTCTTGCACTGTTGGTGGGATTGCAAATTGGGGCAGCCACTCTGGAGAACAGTATAGGGGTTCCTCAAAAAGTTAAAAATAGAAGTACCCTATGAGCTAGCAATCTAGGTATTTACCCAAAATATACAAAAATACAGATTTGAAGGGATACATGCACCCAATGTTTATAGCATTATCAACAATAGCCAAGCTATGGAGAGAACCCAAATATCAATCAGCTGAAGAATGGATAAAGAAGATATATATATATATATATATATATATATATATATATATACACAATGAAATGTTACTTAGCCATCAAAAAGCCCCTGAAATCTTGCCATTTGCAATGACATGGTTGGAGCTAGAGTGTATTATGCTAAGTGAAATAAGTCAGTCAGAGAAAGACAAATACCATATGATCTCACTCATATATGGAATTTAAGAAAGAAAGAGATGAACATATGGGAAGGGAGAAGAAAAAAAAAGGAGAGAGGAAATAAGCCATAACAGACTCTTAACGATAGGGAACAAACTTAACGATAGACAACGATAGAGGATTGACAGAGGATGGGTTACATGGGTGATGATTATTAAGGAGGGCACTTATATTGATTAGCACTGGGTGTTGTATGCAAATGATTAATCACTGAATTCTACTCCAGAAACCAGTATTGCACAGTATGTTAACTAAAATTTAAATTAAAAAAACAAACAACTTTTTTCCTTGGGAGGAACAATTTTTTAAAGTTATATTGGTGATAGAAAAGAAACCAAAGACAAATAAAGATTCAGCTCTTAAAAGTTTTGAGTAAATAAATTAGAAAGATGTTTAATAGAGTCTCAGGTGCTGACAAGAACAAATATGCCATCAAATTCAATATATCATCTGTTTAATTTAAAACACACAATGAAGTGTCTATATTTTCAGCTTTGGAATCCCCAAAGATCTCCACCTTTATCTATTGTGAATGACTAGGGTCTGCTAAAATGATATACCTAAAATTAAAAATGAGATAATGTATGAGTTGCTAAAATGTATATAAAAGTAATCAATTGACTTAAAACATTATTGTTTCACTAGAATGTGGGTTCTGGAAGATAAGAATCATACATAGTATTTATGTCACTAGTACATAGAATACTGCCTGACACATAAGTACAGAATTTTCTTATTGAAAATGACAAAAATCCAATACAAATAACCATAAGGAAAAATGGGAATTTCTTGCCTTCCTGTATTCAAGAAAGTGTGATAAAACTGTGGGGAGAGTAGCTGGATCAAATGAATAGCTAGAAGTACATCTCAGATCTATAAGGAACTACATCTTTCATTTATTTTCTCTTTGAAAGATGATTACATTCATATTCCAAGTCTTGCATCTTACAACTTCTGATCTTTCTTTTACCATGTCAATCTTGGATTTTATTTCTCAATCTTAGGTCAGGTGACAATCTTTGTAGCAATAAAATATGAGTTGAAGTTGAGGAGTCCTATAATCAGTCCCACTGGGCTCTTGCTTCCACTCACAAACCAATCCACCATGGCCAGGGGGTAATGTAAGAGCATAGTAGGGTTCCAAGATAGTCACAAGGAATAAACCATGTAAGTTATAAGATGAGAAGATTTGGAAGTGTTTTCTTGAGCAGACAATCCTATAAATTTCTAATAATCTCAGTATTTGATAAAAAGTTGCTTAACAAGTATCTGGTACTTCATATCATAATCCAAAAATATACTCTAAATTGTCATAGCTGTGTCAAGGACCATTAATACCTTAGCCATGGTTGCACAATCAGACAAGACATTATCACAATTGCCACGTAACTAGCTCCCTCCACTACAGGAACTATTGCCTGGGCTTCTAATCTGTCTCACAGCTCTATCGCTAAGGCTGGGAAGTCAGCAAGCTACCATAAAAGGTGAGGCATTTGGATTCTTCTCTGATATGCTGGCAAGGAAAAGCTGACTCACTTACACCATCAGAATTTGGGTGGCCTATTAAGTAAAAAATAAATTCTGGAAATTTTAACTCATTATTGGTATAGAAATACCACTGCCATGTAGGTGAGGACTGTAAACTATAGTTAGATTGCACTATTCTAGCAAGAAACTACTCAACTGCCACTTATTCAAAAAACACTTAAACCTCTGCTAACCCTGCTTTCTGGAAAGGATTCTCTCATCTATTCTTCTCTGTGATCATTGGCTCTGTCTTCCAGAAACATATGTTTAAGAAATGTTTATTCAAGAAACATTTATTGAGCATCTCCCAAGCCCCCAAGAACAAACTACACATAAATCATTTTAATACAAAGTGATAAGCTTTAAAAAGTGATAAGCTTAATAATAGATATTCAAGGTTTTGGGGTGTGTCAAATAGGAACATTTAATCATCCATGCAGTCAACACAGAGTTCCCTGAGATGGCACTTGAAGTAAGTTTTAAATAGTAGGAGTTAACTAGGCAAAAAGGAGGAAGGAGTGGATTATAGGAAAGTATGAATACAGTGAAGCATCATAGTATGAGGAAGAAACTCAAAATACTTTGGTGTTCCTGAAGCATAAATCATAAGAAAGTGACAAGAAAAGGGGCTCAAAAGAAAACAGGAGTTGTATCATGAAGGCCTGGGATACCAGGGTAAGGTAGCTTAAGTTTTATCTTAGAGGGAATGGAGCTACTGAGCTATTTAGTAGCAAGTTCTGATCAGTCTGGGTGACGTATGGATATGTTATGTCCTAATGATGACCTACACCATGTTTGATTTGTTTTACTATAACACATGGTGTCATGGCCCTGGTGAGAGCAGTACCTGTAAAGGGTTATGCTCTGGGAAATAGGTCAATAACCGGTGTACCTAAATGTTATTCCAAATTTTACTCTTTAAATAATTCCATAGAGAATCTAATTGGTTACCCATAACTTCTTAGTCCCTTTGTTCTCAATATCTCTACCATCCCTCTGCTGCCTGATATTTTTCTTTATGCCTTGATATCATCTTTCCACTAAAATTTGAGAAAGTATGGTAGACACATAGTCATTTAGGTTCTGAAATCTTACTGGATAAATGTAAAGACCTCCTACTCAGGGACAAAGAACATATTTCGATTCTGTGTTCCATCATCCTCCTTGACTACATCTGAAGTAAGCATTGAAGAATATGCTTTCCTTGGGGACTAGCCTCCTGTCCATCAAAAAGTGGGGACCTACAGGTCTTTATAAGTCTTGAAAGTCATAGACTTTTAAAATTCTTGTTCATGGTTTTCTAGTAGTAAAATTTAAACTTAGCAGATGTAGAGATAGAGAAAGAGAGACGTGTATCTTTTACCCAATCAAAAGATTTTATTTAATCCATTCAGAAGTTTCCATTTTGTGCCTTGGTATGTTAGTTACAGTAAGGCTGAGTGTGAATCTTCCCTGTCTCTGAAATGCATTTCCTAATTTTATCTTCTATGTTTGGTGTTGATAAGCAATTAATAAGCCTCTGCCATAAAAGTCTCCAAAGTTAGGACAATCTTGATTTCCTTTTATTTCTACTTTCAAATCAAACAATTCTCTTTGGAGCTAATTTTTTTTCTTGTAATACCTTAATAAATATAATCAACAGCAACTAACACATGCTAACATTTTGTCATCCAACCTCTTTCCTAAAACTGTAAATGCATTGCATACAACCTTCTAAGTTTTAGAAAAGTGAGAGATTTACTAAATGTTTTGCAACTACATAAAATGAATTAACTATCTTTCTAAAGGATAATAATTTCCTTGCTATCTGTTGCTTGATCCCTGAGCTGATATCACATATGTCAGTATATTGTTACATCAGTACTATACACCTTTTACTGATTTTTACATCAGTCAGGATAGTGTAAGTTATACTGTAACACACAACGCTCAAGCCTCAGGCACTGAAAACAACAAAGGCTTCCTTCTCACTCTTGCCTGCATATCCATTGTGCATCAGTGAGACCTATGCCCTGTCATCCTCCCTAGAAAGGTTAACAGGTGAACAGAAGCCTCATCTTTGTGATTCCATGATGGCCAAAGCCTGTGCTGTCTAAAATGGTAATCACTGGCCATATCTGTCTATTGAGTCATTGAACTGTAGCTAGTCCAAATTGAGGTGTCAGTGTAAAATACATATCAAATTAAAAGACTTACTATTAAAAAAAGGAATGTAAAATATTTTAAGAGTAATTTTTGATGTCGATTACCTGTAGAAAGAATAATTTTGATATATTTAGTTAAATAAAATTATCACTAAAATTAATTTTACCTTTTTCTTTTTACTTTTTTAATGTGACTACCAAAAAGTTTAAATTTACATATATGGCTTGTATTATATTTCTGTCTGCTGGCCTTGTCAGAAAAAAGGAAACATGCTAAAGCGCACACTGGTTCTTAAAAATTCTACCTAAGAGTAACACATATAACTTCTGCTTATATTTCTCTGTCCAAAACAAGTCACATGGTGATACCTGACCTTTTTAGGAAAGAGGAAGTATAACTGAACCAATATGCACTCAGGAGACTCAGAATGATTTAGTCTACGACAGTACTGACACCCACGACTTCTTTCCTTAAACAATTTCACTGATGCCATCTATGTAGCAGACTTAATATTAAATGTCAATGAAGGTTGGAACCCCATAAGTTTATCATTCCCAACCCTTGACTTACTCTTCACACCCCCTGACTGAATGCAGGTTTCCCAAGAAACTCTGAGGAGCTAATGTTAAACAGATTTTCCTAGGACAGGAAGAAGGAACACTTTTAAGAATCAACTGCAACCCTGCTTTGGAACAGTGACACACATTAATGCTGATTGCCAGGGAAAAGATGCAGGAGTCAGACTCTTTTGGTGGGGAGCAATCAGAGATGGAGTAGTTATTGGTAAGCCAAATGTCATGAAATATATAAATAAGGATGTACAACCACAGCATCCAGGTATTTAAGGCAATCATGAAACAAAAAGCAGTTTGCGTGTGTGCATTACATCTCAGCAGAGGAACTGTGGGGGTGGTGGCTGAGCATAAAGACAGGCAGGAAGCTGGGCTGGGAGAGCAAAGAACATGCAGAAGTTGTGGATCTGGGTTTCACAGCAGGCCTGCAACCTGACAGGGAGCCAGGGGCCCAGATGCACATACAAATAAGCATCAGGGCAATATTGTGAATCAGACTGCCAGTCTGAACAAGCACAACAATGATCAGTAAGGAAAAATAGTGGGGTAAGAACCAGTTGGGAAGGTAAGAAACAAGGCCTTAAGCACTAGAGAGAAAGGCCAGGAAAGTGACCTGACACTGCACCGGAAGGAAAAGGGTAGGGCAAAATGAACAAAAGGAGAGGTGCAAAACTCTAAAAGGAAACCTCAATGTTGTGGGTAATCTACAGCCACAATGAGGACACTACTGTTTGCTTTTTTCTGGTACAGGAATTAGTTCCTGGCTTAGTCAGTAGGCTATTGGTGAGAGAAGGTAAGAAGGTGAATTTGATAGAAGTAGGCAGCATTCACAGAGAGATCAGAGAATAACTTGACCATTTCACATTAAAAGAGTAGATCGTTACACAATGAAGTCTTTGAAGCTCCAACACCACCCAGAAATATATGTGATGTCTACAGGTGCATGTTGGCTTCATGACCCATTTTTAATGGAGCATATGCTCATCCAGAAATGGTTGTGGTTGGCCCAGAGCCAAATTATCTTGTTTCAGCCTTTCATGTGATCTGTGCTGCACACTGATAAACTGACTACCAAGGCAAAGCAGAGCAGTCTAGAAGCATGATTCACCCCAAGGCTAACAGCAGTATAGCAAATTATCCCCCAAGACTTGGCTAGCAGGGTAATCTTGAAAGCTCACACTACAGTTTTGTCAGTTAAGTTGCTTAGCTGGGTGGTGACAGTAGTGTTGTTTGGGGTTTCTTCCTTCCTTCCTTTTTTCTTAACATGAAGATCATTTATTTACCTAGGTAGTGGGGGTAGGAAACTCATCTGAAAGTGGAAGATAGAGGTATAGGGACAGGCTTAAGGACTGGGCTTTCTGAAAGGACAGCCGGAGTTGACTCATTGTACAGAGGCCATTAGGCTTCTTAGTGAGAAGGGTACTTACTGCATTTTGCTTAAGAAGCCTAAAGAAGGAGGGATCAGGACTACTGGAGAACACTTGAGCAGAGGGCTCTCTGCCCTCCTATTTCCCTACTGTACATTCCTCTGGGGACTTCATTGCTCCCATGATTTTAAACACCCTCTGTATGCTAACAACCTCAAAATCCCTGCCTCCATATCAGACCTGCTGCTCTCAGGTGCCTCGATTTTCATCTTGTACCATTCTCCCTCTTGCTCATTACCCATCAACTGCCCTGGTTTTCTTTCCATTTCTTTAACATATTGGTCTCCAGGGAATTTTACATATGCTGTTCTTTCTGGTTGTAACACTCTCCCTTCAACTGCTTGCATGATCACTGCTCTCTCTCTCTCTCTCTCTCTTTTTCTCTCTCTTTCCCTCTCCCAGTCATACTTCATGTCACCTCCTCAGAAAGACCTCTCCTGAATGGTCACCCTCTCCTATTATTCTGTCTTGGCCTCTTGCTCATTACATTCAAAGTACTTTTCACAATTTGCAATAATGTCTTAATTCAATGTTTTTGTTTGTTTGAACTGCTACCACCTAGTCTGTGCCATACATATAGAAGGTACTCAATATGTTTTACTGTTATTGTTTGTTCCATCTGTCTCACACCTGAATTCCACCACCATAGTTGCCTAAAAGACACCTGGTTGTCCAGAGTATGTTTGTCCAGTAGACAGACTGCTGTAAGGGTCACAAAGCAAATATCTAGAAATTGTGGTGGACTGAAGGAGTTAACATGTCAGACAAAATTGCCCCATTACATGTGAGAATATTTTTCAGTCTGTGGTTCAAGACCTCACTGATCAGCAATTCACTCATCATGTAAGCAGGAGAGATCCCCTGCATGTGCTTTAGACCTTGCTCAATGCACATCTGGCCACTGCATGAGGACACCCCTCTGAGAACACAGCAGGCTATACATAAATTCTAGAGGTCTATAGGAAGCATGGCAAAGTAGGCAAAGATTTCCCAAGGTGTCCTTTGTTGCTGGTTGGGGACACACTGATACAACCTGAGCCTGAGTCAGAGTAAATATCTCCCCTTCACAGTAATTAGGCTTCATGACTGTCTAGGTCTCACACATCAGGTTGGAACAGAATTGATAAGACCTACCTTCTTAGAGGGGCATCTTGAAGGAATTGGATCCAAAGCATCAAAGGAAGCTAAAGAAATATTACCTAGGGCAGTGTGAGAGTGTGTGCAGAGTGAAGTAAAACTGTATTAAGAAGAGAGGCCCATTCAAAAAAGAGTTAGGAGAGACTAGACTATGCGTTAAGTAACAATGATAAGCAAGAACCAACTTTGGAAGGCACGGGTGGTCAAGTGGGGGAAGTTGCCCTCCACACCCTAGGACAGTAGACCTGCTTTTGGGTACCTCCAATCTGGTAAGGTGCCAGAAATTCTATCTGCTCTGTTCTACTTAAGAACTGTGTGCCTGAATGGCCATAAAATTCCCCTGCAGTTTTAAGAATTTGAGAATTGCATCAGATTGCTGGCAAGGCACTCAGACAGAAACATAGGTCAGGAGGGAAAGGGGAGAGGCAAGATGTGACAAGACAGAGTGTACTGTGGAATGGCTACTTGAGTACCAGGTGTGGAGTGTCTGCCCTCAGGGCCAGTAACTCAATCCATGTCTTTACCAAATGACTCATTTAAGTTCATCCCACAATACTGTGGTGGAAAGGAAGAGGTCACTAGATTCTAGGGAGCTCTGCTATAATGTCATGTTGGGTACCCTAGGTGTTTAATGCACAGAAGCATGGCATTTATAAAGAAAGAGAACTATATTTATTTGTACATCTCAATTGCAGGAACAGAAGGCAAAAAATGCAATTTATTCCCTGAAAAAAACATAAGGTTTAAGGGTAGAAAACTTCAGGCATGAAGGAATTCAACAGCTGAAACCTCCTCATCCAAAGCCAGCCTCTTTCTCTTTCCCTTGAGTCTGGCTTCATTTTCAAACTGACTCCATGTCCAGGCTTACTTCTTTTCTCTTCTGAAGAGGAAAAAACGAGTTTTTATTTCTCAGTAGGTCCAACAAAGTTCTCAAGACCAGCTCTGTTTGGACTAATTTAATCATATGACTGTTTCCAAACTAATCATTATGACTAAGGGTGTGGAATACACTGGTTGGCCAAGATCTGGACAGTATAAAAAGGAAGTTTAATTTCACCTGAATCACGTGAATAAGGGGTAGGAGAAGAGTAACTTCCCAGAGAAAAATTAAAATAGTGTTAACTAGAGTAAGAAGGAGAAACAAAGTCTAGAAAAAGAAATACAAGGTAAAAAGGGGACTGGGATACAAATGGGTGGGAGCACATGGAGCCAAAATAGACAATCAGGAGAATCAATGATACTGAGTTAAGTGAAATTGAAATGTGAATTGAATGTAAGGGACAGGAGAGGACAACATGCACAGGGGTTGGTAACTGGGATTGTTAAGGGCATGGATCTGTGAGTAAGGCTTTGCCCAGGTTCACTAGACAACAGAGCCTCAGGCAACACTTATTTGCTACTGCTTTACTGGGAGAAGCAATCCCCGGGCAGCAAAAGTGAAGGAGAAAGGATGTGACGCTAAGAGAAAACACAAGAGGTGTCACTCCTTTTTGAAGAGACATAGAAAGCCTCTTCTCTAAAGAAGACATCTCCTTTATACTGTACTAGAACACCATACCTCAGAACAGTCCGTTGTAGGGAACAGATGGAGAAGAAATGTATCTGCCATTAAAGTGTGCCCCCACAGAGTTAACTCCCCCAAACTTCTGTGATGTTGCCTGGCCCATTCAGTGTGTGAAGCCAGATTTATCTAACCTGTGGCATGGAGTTTCATACACGTGTATATGAGGAGGTAGTGGGAGGCAGCACAGATTCTGGACATTGGCCTCAGGCAGTAGAACAGCATAGACTGAGTAGAACTCAGGCAGGCAGTTGACAGCAGCAGAAACAGCGAAAGAGAAGCAAGTGGCAGAGGGCCCAGGAGCTGTGCGAGGCCAAGAGAATGTGAGGTGGAACATAAAATGTATTCAGTACAGGGTTCATATTTTCAATCAGGATTTTTTTTTTTTAACAACTACTAGCTCTGTGCTTGGCACATCCTCAATAAATGTAGATAAATTAGGAACTGAATAAGTGCAAGACATTATATTAGGTGCTTGGGATACAATAGGAAGGAAAGCATAGATTTCAGGCAGATAAATTCATTTAAAAGGTTAGGGATCAATTCGTTCTTTTTGGAGGAAGTTTAGCTGGGCTGAGGGCAGGCTGGAGTTTTTGAAGATGTAGTCCTCAATTGGTTTCCAACCTATAATCACCGAAGCCATTTCCACATAATAGAATTTGGAGGAATTGCCTGAAGATCTCTGATATATATATATATATATATATATATGTATATATATATATATTTTAATTTTCTGTTATGATTTTGACATCTTAACAAAACCTTTCTAGTGGGGGAGAGATTGCTCCTCCCAGACCTAGCCAATTCTTAGAAATAGCAAAGGGCCCAGCCAGGAGCATGTCCTTCATATACAAACAAACCAATCTAGAGTCAGATCTCATCTATCTAGCCTGGCACCTCAGGAGACTATTCCTTTGCCTTGCTCATCCCAGCACCAGGTATCAGGAAACTAAGAACCATCCTGGTAGCCCAAAGCCCATGAAAAATGTTCAAAGTAGCCAATCCCAAAATGTTTACCCTGGTCTGCCTTACTTTTCCTGGGGAAACCTCTACAAAGATCCTAGCCTAAACATTCTCCTTGCTCTCTCTCCTGCCTCTGCACCACACCGTGGTGCTCTTGTGGTCTGACTGCCTCCTGTCTCTAGGGCCTTTGAGTATAATAAACTTCATTTTTTTCCTGAGTGTCTCCTCTTGTCGCTGCACCTGACGGACCATCTCAGAAAAGAATGCAAAACAAACACCAACTTATGTGTAAGGCATTATATAATGAATACATATGTTGTATTTATGCATGTTATCACATATATATCCATGTGGATATATACACATAAAATTTATATTGATCTGATATTGCACATAGCATATCACTCATCATTTTTTGAGATGTAATTATTAAAATGTTTAACTACAACCATTCCTGTAAGAAATTATGACTAACAATCTTGTAACATTTACATGGTCCAAATCCCATTCTGCCAATGTTACCTCACTTAATATTCACAGCAGTTTTATGAGATAGTGCATAGACCACCAAGAGATCTTCTTAGGCTCAATCAAATGTTCAGACTGAGTGCCATGAGCCACCAGCCTATCAGAAGGATATAGGAGATGAACCAAAGCTTGCCAGGAGGACAGCTTCAGAGATTCATTCCTCTTCATGACAATTCTTGAAGTAGACCAACAGCTCCAGGGCAGGAAAAAGACCCACGTGGGGTTAAGTTCAGGATCCACCTGGCTTAGAAGTTTCATTCTTCAATTTTCAGAAAATTGAACGGAAGTACAGAGTACCCTTATACCACCTCAACCCTCAGTATATATACACACACAGAGTCTCTTATTATTAAAGTCTTGTATTTGTGTGGTATATCTATTACACCTGATAACCAATGTTGATACATGATTATTAACTAAAGTCCATAATTAGTATTATGGCTCACTCTTGGTTTTGTAGATTCTGTGGATTTTGACAAAGGCCTAAAGTCACGTATCCACCATCATGGTATCATACAGAATAATTTCACTGTCCTAAAAACCCCATGTAGTCTATCTAGTCATCCTCTCTCTCTCTTCCAGACCCCTCACAACCACTAATCTTTTTACTGTCTTCAAAGTTTTGCCTTTTCTAGAATGTCATATAGTTGCAACCATACAATATGTAGCCTTTCAGTCCAGCTTCTTTCATTTAGCAATATGTCCTTAATATCCCTCCATGTCCTTTCCCAGTTTGTTAGTTCATTCCTTTTTATTTCTGAATGATACTCCATAGTATGGCTGTGCTACAGTTTATTTATCCATTCACCTATTGAAGGACATCTTGGTTGCTTCCAGGTTTCAGCAATTCTGAATAAAGCTGCTATAAACATTCATTCATAGATTTTTATGTAGACATAAGTTTTCAATTCATCTAGGTAAATACCAAACAGCACAATTGCTGGGTCATATATTATTATCTCCTGTAGGATTTTAACATTGTAGCCTAGTTTTAGGGGTCACCATACTCAAAGCTGGGTGTCTCCACCAGGTATTCATAGTTCATAGTTCATAGTTCTCTTCTAATTCCTTCAAGGACAAATGTACTACTCAGGGCTCATTTTTACCATAAACAACAATGTCTAGTAACATAGCATTTCTACTTTTTCTAGGCTACTAGGAGAACAGAGCTGGATAGTCAACAAATGGTTAAGTCTCACAGAGGAAAAATAGGCTTGTTAGACCCTTTGCTCAGAGATAGGTACTTTTATTTCCTCCATTTTTCAAATGAAGAAACAGAGGAAGAAGGATCAAATAACTTTCTCAATATCACAAAGCTAGTAAAATGTTGAGCCAAGGATCAGATCCAGGCATGTGGCTCCAGAATCTATCCTCATAAATACTACATAATATTGCCTCAAGCATTGTTTGCTTTTCTTATAAATGGAGGTAATGTTTAAGTCATGGGTTATTATTTCTGAGATATTAGATTATAAGCTTGTGACCACCAAACTTGCTATAAAGCTGATTTTATCTAAGGGCCTATTTCTGGGCTTTGGGGGAAATTTTTTCAAAGCCTCTAATTTCCAAGGGGTGGGGAAGTCCCCAGGATTTCTGGGGACTCTCACCAACTTAAGACCTCCAGCTCTTCTCTGACTCAGGCCCCAACACCAGATCTTACTGTCTCAATTTTATTTACCACAAAAACCATGATGCAGAACTTGGCCATTTTATTGGTTTTCAAAAGAAATCCAATCACCTCAAGCTTTTTGTGATTTTGTAAAATTTCCTGAATGTGCATGAGATCACTAAGAGTCACCTTGCTTTGTTCATGGTATTCCACCCAACATGGCATTTGCTTGAGTCTATTATCCTCCTTTTCCTCTCTCTCCTTTTTCTCTCTCCCCCACCTCAAGTGCAAATATATTTCTCTTTTTGTCTCTCTTCCTCCTCAGAAGACTTTGGAACATCTAAACCTATACTCTACAGGGAAGTAGTTACTCTTTACAGGTTTTTCAAGGCTTTATTCATAAGAAAAGTGAGTCTCCCTCGAGGGGAACCTGTGTACATTTGTTATATGATATTTTTTCCATCTCATTATATTGTGATACAATTACCTGACCAGCAGCCTGTTCAAATAGGCCTTCAGTGACTATATTTGATAACAGTAATCTAATGACTAAAACATCACCAGAAATGTATCAGTAAAGATCTTTTAGCCTATTACATTCTTTTTTTTTTCTACTTCTAACTTTCCATTCAGTATAGCCAACCAAATAGTAGAGACAGCAATAGCAATTTCTTATTTCTCCTTTAGCTGGGATTGTACTTTTCTCATAAACCTCAAGCTGTATAACTCAGGAACCACTATATCCAGTTACTCTACTCTGTGTCATCAAATGTCCATAAGTTTTAACTTAAAAAGGGCTTTATTTACAATGACTGTCTTTGTTAATGATTAGCCAAAGTTGTGGTTGACAAATTAACAACAAATGGAAACATTTCATCTCTCACTCTTGAACTAGTATTTCATATTTGCCATGTGATGTTAACTTAGGTCAGAGCTATCAATTGAGATATTGTATTCACTAGGTTTTAGTTCAGTTCAACTCTACAAATCTTTTGAATGCTTGCTATTTGCAAGGCACCATGCCAAATGATGGGAGAGATACAAAGATGAGTATGGCACTGGAAGGAAGCCTAGTAGGACAGATAAGACATGAACCTAGTAACTGCAACATAAGGTAGAACATAAGTGCCAAAAGAAAAAGTTACAAAATACTGTGCTGTGAGATTTAAGAGAAAATATCTATCACATCCAGTTGGAAAGCCTGGAAGTTGGTATTAGAGCAGAAGTTTGAGAGTTCAGGATGATGGGAGGGTATTCAAGATGAAGGCCCACAGAAACAAGGGTGGGGAAGTGAGAAAGTCAGGGGTAGAATTAGAGATCAGCAAAGTGCTCTTGTTTGGGATGAGCACAGGATATTGAGAGAGGACTTTGGGTGAAAAGGCTGGAAAAGTAAGATATTTGAAGACGCTGAAAATCTGCCTTAAAATAGTAAAAATAGTTGAGGATGGAAAACTTCCAGTCTTGAAGTTATAAGCAGTTTCACCTTTGGGATAGACACTGGAATTTACCTTTGAGGCCAAACTGCTAAACCAGGTTTTGTAAACATCACTTCAATGGGCCTTTTAATTGTGTAGGTGCAAGGGCAAGTAAGTACTCACTGTTTTTCTTAAAGAAGGCCAAAATGCGATGAAGTAACCCAAATGCAAATGCTTTGAACGGTCTATTTAGTAATGTAAATTGGGTGTATCTTAAGCTCAATTATGCTCCTGCAGAGTTATAATTTTTTCCTCAATCTAGATTTAGAATTTCTTATGTCTGAAAATTGCTGGTTGGTCTTGGGAAATGTGGTGATTGATTCTTGCCCAAGCATTTGTTTACAGGAGATCAGGAATGAAAACCTGGCTGTAGTAGGGGTGTGAAGAGCCATTCTTCTCTTCACTGCATCCTGGAGGAAAGGCTATAAAGGAATTGTATTTGGCTTGTGGTAATGCTTCCAGGCTGCATTCTTGGTGGCCCACCTGTGGTATAATATAAAACTAGACAGTCTAACTTTAGTAAATGTGGTCTGGGAGGGTTGGACCTGCTGAGCCATGGAGCCTGATTAATACTTAAAAGTGAGGTTCCCAGGTAAGGGAATGGATGTCCTTAGTACCTCTCATCCTAGTAAGTCAATCCTCCTATCCTAAATCAGGAAATGAGGACATTGAGGACAATGGTTTACTCTCTCCAGGCCTGGGTACCCTGCTGGTTCTAAACTCCCTACATGGGAGCATTTGTGATAGAGTGAACTGACCCTTCTGTATGGAGGTGGGAACCACTTTATTCAAAAACTCTGAGGTCATGTTTTAGCCTGTGGGCTCTGAGAGTAGCAACTTTTAGTAGTAGTTTGACATCATTCTCTGTGTTGTTTGTGTTACCCTCAAACATTGAATGAAGTTCTGTTAAAAAGCTACAGCCTGGCCTCAGGCGTGCTGTGAGGAATTAAGAAACAACCATTCAGAGTTTAGAGTAAGCTGCCATGGGGCTGCAGTGCATTTTTCTTAGAGGCCTGAGCAGATCTGAGTGGTGGCCACCAACAGAGAGCTGGGCCTTCTCTTGATGTGTGCAGAAGCAGAAGTGGCAGCCACGTGGAGGGCAGTTAAATCAGCCAGACAAACAGAACTGGAAGGACCGGCTCCAGATCACACATGAGGCAGTGCCCTGGGGAACTCTGAAAAATAACCTGGGGAAAAATGAGAGAAACCCAACTGAAGGACATTTCACAAAACAACCAGCCTATACTCAATGTGAATTTCATAAAAGGCACAGAGAGGCTGAGAAACCATTCTAGAGTAAAGGAGACAAGAGACATGACAATCAAAGAAATATATAATTCTGGATTGACTCCTGGATCAAGAAATAAATGCTATAGAGGACATTTAATTATTGGCAAATTGGTGAAATTTGAAATGGGATGTATATTGGATAATAATAATATATCACTATGAGATTTCCTGAATTTGATTAGTGAATGGTGCTTATGTAAGAGAATGTTCTTGTCTTTATGAGGTATTTAGGGATTTAGGAGATATGATCAGGTATTTAGAAGTAAAAGGTCATGATACCTGCAACTTATTCTCAAGTGAATGAACCAAAAAACTAATAGGAGTAACGTGTGTGTGCGCGCACATATGTATATGTGTATGTATATAGAAAGAGAGAGAAAAAAAAGCAAATGTGGCACTGAAGAGCAATAATTTCATGCGTGAGGATTTAATGCAAAATAATTTCTTATCAAAAGTGTGACTTTATTTAGATGTATCAAATAGTATATTTTAGTAAGGCCTAGACATACAGGTGACTTCATCTGGTAATCATATCATGATAAGGCTTGAGATATACACAACATCACATGTTTATAACACAGTGCTACAATCATGAGAACTTTAATAAACATGCATACCACATAATAATGTATCTCTTTTCCTTTTGGTAATTTAGAGATAGAGCTTTCTAATTGCTTCATTTTATGTTATGATGCAGAACAGGTATGCTGATTGACACGCCTGGTTCACTTGGGTCCTGTGAAAACATACGAACTGAACTCATTTTCGCATCTTTAACATCTAATAAAGTCCTAACAATGATGCTTAATGAATGAATTAACTAAATGAATTGAAAAGCTGTATAAGTAGTACTTAAAGGAGGCAATCAACTTTATGAGATACACAGCATGGGCAAAAAGGACAAATTTTCCTATGAGGTCACCACCACACTTACTTACAAGTCAGATTAAAAGGAGTAAACAAACACAGCATTAGTAGCTTTTCGCAAGGCACCCAGTGAATCTCTCATACTATTCCATGAGGAGTTTGGGAAAACTAGACTAGGCCAGGTGGTGGTATAGCTAGGTGGATTTGCATGTGTTTGTTGACTCTTACCAAAGAATGATATAAACCTGAAGAGAAATGTATAGGGCCATTGTTCTGCCCTTCCAGTTCAAAATTTTATGAACAAATTTAAAAAGATCTTTGATGGTAGTTTGACAAAATATGACTTGTCATTAGAAGAGGTAAGTAATATGTTTCATGATGGTTCAGGACCCAAAAGGAACTTACTCCACAGACCAGAAAAACAAGTCTAGGATCCTTAAATTTTTTGCCTATGTGTAATCTTCAAAATAGTCAGGTTTATGTATACAATGGAATATTACTCAGCCATTAGAAATGACAAATACCCACCATTTGCTTCGACATGGATGGAACTGGAGGGTATTATGCTGAGTGAAATAAGTCAATCGGAGAAGGACAAACATTATATGGTCTCATTCATTTGGGGAATATAAATAATAGTGAAAGGGAATAGAGGGGAAGGGAGAAGAAATGGGTAGGAAATATCAGAAAGGGAGACAGAACATGGAAGACTCCTAACTCTGGGAAACGAACTAGGGGTGGTGGAAGGGGAGGAGAGCGGGGGGTGGGGTTGACTGGGTGGTGGGCACTGAGGGGGGCACTTGACGGGATGAGCACTGGGTGTTGTTCTGTATGTTGGCAAATTGAACACCAATAAAAAATAAATTTAATTTATTATTAAATAAAAAAATAAAAAATAAATAAAATAAATAATAAATAAAATAATAAATAAAATAAATAAAATAAATAAAAAAATAAATAAAAAAGAGAAGACGTTTACAAGTTATGAATATTTGCATTGACTTAAAGCTTTTTTATTGCCCAACAAACATTTTTTAGCCGATTTTTGTTTTAATTAACCTTAGAAACATCATTAAACTTCTCATATTTTGAAATTATAAAAAAAAATTGTCATGATTGTTATAGACTACTACATGGTCTGATTCAGAGAAAAAACAATAAAGCTTACGTACTCTAGTGCAGACTAAAAAACAAGGAAAATGTTAAACTACCCATCTAACAATATATTACAGATGTATTGCTTCTACAGAAAGACGTTGTGCTATAAATCCTACAGTATGTCACTATGCTATACTAAATATGCATTTGGTACAATAAGAATTTAACTCAATTTCTTGATGTCTTAGTCTTATCATTTTGGTAAGTAGCTGAAACTACCTTTTGGTGACAAAATATAAGCTTCATCTCTGAATTTTTTAAAAAGCTTTTAATTTATATCCATATTTTTGCTTTAAAAATTAAAATTATTTTCCCTAAAACAGTTGATTACTCAAACTTTCCCTTAGGGTTTAATTAAAATCGACATGGATGTTTGAATAGCAACAATACTATTAACAATGCAACAATACCTTAAACAAAAATTTACTTGGCTTCTGCTCTTAAGGAGACTTAATAGGTTATGTTGAGTTGAAAACATATGTTGTCTCACTGAAGAATATAGTATGTTCTTTAATGGGGCAAATACCAGCTAAAATCTTTCTACTCTTAAAATAACAACAGTTAGAGATAAGAAAAAGCCAAGTGAATCTATACAATAATCCATGCATAAGCAATCTAAGGCAACATACTTCTGGAATACATAAGTACACTCTTACATTGGGTTTAACCTTGCAAAAGAAAAGTAACTGCTGAGGCAGCATCCCAGTGCTTCTTGGTTCAAAGCCAGTAGCAATCAGCTTTTATGTGTTCACGTGAAACCTGCACTGGGTGGAATAGCATCACCCCCAAATGTGTCTTTCCCAGAATCTCAGAATGTGACCTTATCTGGAAAAAGCATCTTAACAGATGCAATTAGCTAAGATGAAGTCATACTGGAGTAGGACTGGCTCTAAGTTCAATCTAACTGATGTTCTTATAAAAAATGGAGCAGAGAGGGACACCTGGGTGGCTCAATCCGTTAGGCATCCAACTCTTGGGTTCTGCTTTGGTAGTGATCTCAGGGTTGTGAGATGAAGCCCCAGGTCAGGCTCTGCACTAAGCACAGAATCTGCTTGAGATTCTCTCTTCTTTTCCCTCCTCTGCCCTCTCTCTCTAAAAGAAATAAAATCTTAAAAAAAAAAAAAAAAAGGAAAGAGACACAGACATGCATACAGAGGTATAATGATATGAAGATGTGATGGTGGAGGCAGAGATTGGGGCAATGCATCTACAAGCCAAAGAATGCCAAGGATTGCCAGCAATATCAGAAGGTAGGTGTGGAGGGATTCTTCCCTACAGCCCTGGAGAGAGCCTGGCCCTGCTCCCACCTTAATCTCAGACTTCTAGCCTCCAAAACTGTGAGATAATAAATGTCTATTGTGTTAAACCATCCATTTTGTGATACTCTATTATGACAGCCCTAGGAAACTAATGCAAAACCTGAGGTACCTAAGGAGAATGAATTTATCTTAGGGATTTGTGAAAAATGCAAATTTGAGGCTTCAAGATTTTCATAGGGTTTTGATGAGTCTTCACAGAACAATAGATAGGGCCTCCCAACTTGCCTTTCTTTGGCTTGACTTGCCACACTACAGTCTGTTCTCTCCTTGGCAGCCAGGGTGATCTTTCTAAAGCCTAAATCTCATCCCTTATTCCTTTGCATAAAGCAATTCAGTTGTTTTCCTCATTGCCCTCAGGATAAATCCCTAGCTTCTCAGTGTGGGGTCCTCCAGATCTGTCTGCAACTTACCTCACTGGGTGCCAACCCTCCAGCCATCCATGTTCCCAGGTACTCCAGCTGTTTCTCCTATCTACTCTTTGTGTTTTTTTTATCCTTCTGCCTGGAGCACTCTTCGTCTTCCTTTTTCCCTGGTGCATCCCAATACCCTTTCCCCTGGCTAATGCTCCTCATGCTGGGCTTGGATGTCTCTTCCTAGGAGGCTTTCCATCCTACTCCAAAATGATATATCTGTGCATTCAAAGCTTTGCCCAACATTGCACATCCCTCTAAGTGTTGCACTTGCTCATTTATTTGTGTAGCAAGTAGGAATTTTACTTTTCACTACTAAGGTGAAAAAAATATCACATTCCATTATTTCTAAAATTAAAATTAAATGTGCTTCTTAGTCTCATTCTCTTGAATTATAAGAATTTAGTCTATGGGTTTCCTCCCTCCCCCAGAGTCCCAGGAAATCACCCAAGAATTCTGAATTCTTGCAATATCAGAAAATTGGTTCTCTTGCTGCATGATGTGGCAGTTGCATGCTGACCTGTTGGGTACTGATGGTCTGGTGAATTCAGGGACCACCCCCACTGCAGCAACTCCCTCCAGCAGCTGCTAGAGGACACAGAACCTTCATAGCCACGTAAAGCTTCAGCATGAATTGGCCAGTTGGATTGACTCCCCACCTTATATGCCCGACTCCATCATATACAGCAACCCATCCAACTCTTTACTTTTACTTACATCTAGGGAAATCTCTGCTCTTTCCTCCTCCCTGTATGCATATACAGATAAGCATTCCTGTCCTTTCCACTTAAGTCTCTATTCTTTGTCTTGAGTCAAACCATAATATCCCTCCTCAGTCCACTAGCAAGACAAAAAGTGCATGCTGACCTGTGAGGTACTGATTCTCTGGTGAACTCAAGAGCCCCCCTTAATACTATGTGGCACAGAATGGATACAAGGTGATCCGACTTCGTAAGTACAATGTAGAGCTCTCCATCCAGGTGGAAATGGAAAAAGATCTTGATTCTCATTACTCCACATTCCCCAAAGCTGCAAAACAAGAGCAATACAAAAAATTAGATACCAGTTAATTTTCTGAAAACACTCAACCTATTATATACAGTTTTTCTTCCCCACTAAGAGTAAAAGTTTCTTGAGAATAAAAATGCCATGTTCACCATGAAGTACTTGCTCTGTTGTAGGTGTTTTAACCATTACAGGTAGATAGCAAACTATCTTTAGAAAATGGGCAAACTTGCTAATAATTAAATAGCATAGAATAGGGGTAAACAGCACAGAATTAGACCAATCTGGATTTGAACACATGTCCTGCTGTTTATAAGCTTGTGACTTTGATGTATCCATAGTATTTGACAACCAGAATAAATCATTTTTAACATTCCTCTATAAAACAGTTATTATCAGTAATATTCATGTAATAATCAGTAAATAGTCATTATTTTCTCAATTCTTTAGTTTTAAAACAACAATTTTACAAAGAAAATATCAAAGCTAAAGCCATTCAAATTAATCCAAATATTTAATAAATGAACTAAAATTTGCACTTACTAAACAAAAAGATGATACTGCACAGTTGGCATCTGTTTTATTAATTAAAATCTTAAAGAAAAGCAAAAATTCCAAATTATTCCTGTAGAATGACAGCATCAGTAACTCAAGTTCTGTTCTTTGTCTTTACAACCATATACTATCATTGTTCACTTTAAATTTAGTATTTAAGCACAGGAATATGTAATAGTACAAGTAAGTGTTCAAGATATGGATTGCAGTCAAAGCAAACTCAATTTCAAACCATCAAAAACTTATTCTCTAAACAAATTAATTTCTGGGAAGAATCCAATGTTTATTAAAGGAACAGTAATTTATAAAATGCTCTAATTTTGAGACATACACTGTGTTATTAAAATCTAGTAATGCCCACAATAGTTGCTTAAAACTTGAGCCAAAAAATGTTTATTCAGGAAGGAATATTTTATTATTGCCATTATTTAGCATTTTTGGTACACAGTGATTTAAACACACACAGTACGCACACATCTATATTCATAGGAGCATATTCTCAATTGCAAAAAGTTGAAGCAACCCAAGTGTCCACTGATGGATGAATGGATAAACAAAATGTGGTATATCCATACAATGAAATATTACTCAGTCTTTTAAAAAAGGAAGGAAATTCTGACATGTGCTACAACATGGGTAAACCTTAAAGGTGTTGTGTTAAGTGAGATAAGCTGGTCACAAAAGGACAAACTCACTCATCTTTTTTTTTTTTTTTTTTCCAAACTCACTTATCTGAGGAGCTTCAAGTAATTGAATCTGTTGAGACAGAAAGTAACATGGTGTTTGCACCATGTTTAATGGGTTCAAATTTTCGATTTTGCAAGATGAAGAGTTCCTGGGATGGATGGTAATGATGGTTGCACATCATTATGAAGGTGTTTAATGCCACTGAGCATTTATTTATTTATTTATTTAGATTTTATTTATTTATTCATGAGAAACACAGAGAGACACACAGAGAGAGAGAGAGAGGCAGAGACACAGGCAGAGGGAGAAGCAGGCTCCATACAGGGAGCCCGACGTGGGACTCGATCCTGGGTCTCCAGGATCGGGCTCTGGGCTGAAGGCAGCTCTAAAGCGCTGAGCCACCCAGGCTGCCCCACTGAACATTTAAAAATGGATAAGATAGTAAATTTATGTCATGTATGTTTTTTAACCACAAATTTTTTAAATGCTTAAAAAAAAGCAAACCAGGTAGTCTTACTTTTAACTAGTTTTTTTTTTTTAAGATTTTATTTATTTTATTGAGAGAGAGAGAGAGACAGAGCACGAGTTGAAGGAGGAGCAGAGGGCGAGGGAGAGAGAGAATCTCAGGCAGACTCCATGCTGAGCACAAAGCCTAACAAAAGGCTCAATCTCACACCCCTGAGATTATGACCTGAGCTGAAATCAAGTCAGATTCCCAACTGGCTGAGCCACCCAGGCACCCTTAGCTAGTTTTATTATTATATTTAAATTATCTGCAGACAAGGTACCTCCTTACTACCTGAACTCAGAGCTGACCACATCTACCCCCATCCCTTGATCTTCTGGACTTTGGGCAAGTTACTTAACTTGAAGCCTTATTTGCAAGATGGAGATGAGTTGTTGAAAGATTTAAATAACTATCCTTGGCACATAGTAAATACTTAGAAGCATTACTGTTGTATTAATATTTAAATGATATTTGGGTGCCATGACATCAATTAAGCCAGGAAAGTGATAGAAATAATATTGGCAGAACCAGAAATTGGCAGCATAATATGAGGATTTTTTTTTAGGAGAGAAATATGATAGTTTGTAACAAACTGTAGTGTGCAATTTTGACCTACCGTTTCACTCCAGTGAATAAATGTTCCTATGAGGGCCCAGGCCCACCTCACTGCTCCTAGTGACCGCCCAATCCCAAGCAAGCATCCTGCCTCTCTTTGCAATTAATAGGAGTCAGCCTAGCAAGTTCAAGGTGCTCCTTTTAGCTCAATAGCTTCTGAAGGGTAAACTGAAGCACTGGCCCAGTAACTTATAGCTCTTCTAGCAAAGGTTGGGAAATTGGAAGTTAACAATGAGTAATAATAATGTTTAGCTATCATTAGGGCTTCCTATCTTGTAAAGTTAAGTTATAATGATAATTTAAAAAATATTTTTCTGGGTGGAATTTATACATTCTCAGAGGCAACTTCTGCTTCTGCAGTATGAAGGAAGTTGTACTTGTTCCTTCAGAAACAGGATATCATTGACCACATCTGACATGACTGCACAGAGAGGAAACTTGATACCTTTGGTAAGTGTATGAGACTAGATGCTGCTACAAGAGTTACAAAAAAAAATTATTAGGATAGAATAAAAAAGCCACTAAAATGTACACAGCACACACCACACAAACTAATTACTATAGTGTTTTTAGTTTTAAAATTAAGGACAAAAAGGGCACCCAGGTGGCTCTGTTGGTTAAGCATCTGCCTTCAGCTCAGGTCATGATCCCAGGGTCCTAGGATCAGGTCTCCTAACAGTCTTCTTGCTCAGCAGGGAGTCTGCTTCTCCCTCTACCCTTTCCTCTGCTCATGCTTGTGCTCTTTCTCTCTGAAATGAATAAATAGCATCTTTTAAAAAATAGATAAAGTAAACTAAAATAAAGGCCTAGAAACTAAATATTCTTTGGATTTTGTTGTTTTTATGAATTATGAAAAACATTTGTTCCTCATCCAACATAATAGGCAAGCAATTTCAAACATAAGTTTTGTTATAAATGACAACTACTGATGGAATTTCTGAGATCCCAAAGCAGTAATGCCACCAGAATTTTTTCTAAAGATTATATTAAAAAAATACTAAGCCTTATTTTTCAAAAGGGAGTACAGACAAGAGTTATAAAGAAATTGCTTCAGAGTCTTATTTGACACACTATAAACAAGTATACACAGTGAATCTAGGCCTGAAGTTTTGAATTGAAGGACATTTAAAAAGTTTCCATTTGAATGACAAGATGAGTTTTCAGCCCACCACCACCACCACCATCACCATACTTCTTTTTTCCTGAATGTTGGTGTAGGTGTAGGAGGGGATGTTTTAAAGTATAACTCAAGTTTGGAGAATACACAGAAATCACAATAACCTTAGTCAAGCATAGGTTTCTTACTAATAGGAGAAGGAAAAGGAAGGAAGGATGAAAAGAAAAGAGATAGAAAACAGAAATTAATTAATTAACTACAGGCATACTTCATTTTATTGAGCTTCACTTTATTACACTTCCCAAATGTTGCATTTTTTACAAATTGAAGGTCTGTGGCAACTCTGCATGGAGCAAGTCTATCAGCGCCATTTCTTCCAACAGCATTTGCTCACATTATGTTTCTGGGTCACATTTTGGTGATTCTCATAATATTTCAAGTTTTTTCATTATTATATATAGTTATCTGTGATCAGTGATCTTTGATATTGCTACTGTAACTGTTTTGAGGTACCACTACTGTCCCCATATATGATGGTGAGATTAACTGATAAATGTTATGTGTGTTCTGAACCACCGAGAGGCAGTTCCCCTATCTCTTTCCCTCTCCTAAGGCCTCCCTATTCCCTGAGACACAAAAAATATTGAAATTAACCTATTAATAATCCCACAAGGGTCTCTAAGTGTTTAAATGAAAGAAAAAGCCCATTGATGCAGCAAACTTCACTACTGTGATTTTAAGAAATTGCCACAGCTGTTCTATGCTTCAGTAACCACCACACAGATCAGTCACCAGCCATTGAGGCAATACTCTCCACCAGCAAAAAGAGTATGACTGGCTAAAAGCTCAGATGATGGTTAGCTTCTTAGCAATTAGGTATTTTTAATTCAGGTATGTACATAGTTTTTTTTTTTTTTTTTAAGGTTTTACTTATTTATTCATGAGAGACACAGAGAGAAAGAGGCAGAGACACAGGCAGAGGGGAGAAGCAGGCTCCACACAGGGAGCCTAATGTGGGACACAATCCCAGGACTCCAGGATCACTCCCTGGCCAAAGGCAGGCGCCAAACTGCTGAGCCACCCAGGGATCCCCTGTACATTGTTTTTTCAGACATAATGCTGTTGCACACTAAATAGACTACAGTAAAGTATAAACATAACTTTTATATGCACTGAGAAACCAAAAGAATTCATTTGACTCATTTTATTGTGATATTTGCCTCATTGTGGTTGTCTGGAGCCAAACCTGGGCAGTATCTCCAAGATGTGCTTATACCTCAAATGTCTTTTAAATCCTTATTATTCAAATTGTGGTCCAAGAACTGCAGCATTCGTATCCCCTGGGACTTGATAAAAATGCAAACTTTCAACTCCATCCACACCCAGATCTATGGAATCAGCATCTGTATTTTCATAAGATCCTCCAAGTGGTTTGTGGTGTATTAAAATATAAGCAGCTGTGTTCAGAACCACACCAAGGCCAGATGATGGCAGGGCCTTAGCCACACTTTCCTCTGCACTTGGATCTAGTGCCCAACTAAAGAAAGCAGAGACAGCCCTGGCTAAATAAATGCCAGAATCAATAGTCAGGGAGGTTAACAGAGCTTAGAGAGGGCAGGCAGGTAACTGAGGATAGGCAATATTCTGGTCACATGGAAGGCACACCGGAAGGCACATGCCACGGGACTGAGGACTGCGTCCAGGGATGTGCCTAGAAACCAGTCCCAAATTCCTTCTGCTCTGAAGACTCTGTGATTAGAAATCACCTCTAAAAGCCAAACTATTAAGTTATTATGTTTGCCTGGCTATGAGGGAAGCCATGTTGTTGTGAATTCTGTCCCTCACATGAAAGGGCTTTGGAAATGAGATTACTCTTAAAAGCATCAGGTAAAATTATTAAAATAAAGACAGTTGACAAAGGAAGTTTTGCTAAGTAACAGAAATTTTAGAATGGAGTGCATCAGAGGGCCCTTGACTAATTGTGAAGCAGATTGTCACAGAAGAATAGATAACTCGTTATCAAAGACAGGGCCATTGATGTCTATTGCAATAGACACATCTACCAATAAACCTCAAATTCATGATATCCCATTGGCGAATGCCTTCTCCGGCAACCTTGTAGAAGGGGATGCCAAAAAGAACAAACTAGTAAGCCCTGCATTCCTCCTGATAAAATAGGACATTGTTCTGCTGATGATTAATTTAGGCACATAGAAATAGAAATACTTTATAGTGGACAGTTAATCAAATGATACTTCAGCAGATGAATTCCCAATCCAGCAATTTTGACATAACCAAGATAAACTGAGGTTCTGTTAGAAAAGGAAGAATGCTGACACAATTTAGAATCATTTATTTTACAAATAAATATAAAACTCTCCCTTTTCTGGAGAGTCTTGTAGACTCTCACCATGAGAACACAGGCCCAAATCCATCTGTTAGAAATCCTGTGAGCAGTACAAGTTTGGCTCCATTGTCAGAGTAACCAAACCTGCTGAATGGGACACATTTTGTTTGCCTTCATCCAAGCCTAGATTTCTCATTATAGTTAGAAAAAAAATTATTTTAAGTAGAATACTATGCAAAGGATAGAATGGCAGCATCTTAGAGAAAGATTCCTTCCAATAACCAGAGTGCACCACGAGTTCTTGGAACCTGCTGCCTCCCTTCATATTTGGCATTAACCAGCTTATTGTCCTTGTCTAGACAAGTGCTATGGGCTGTGTAAACAGTGCATTGCTACATAAAGCCTCTATTCATCCAGCATGAAAATGTATCAGTGTGTAGCCCTTTAAGGTCCAAGAGGGGCCTTTGTGCAGAGAAAAAACTACTTCTAGTTAGTTTAGTTTTAAACTAATATTTACTGATTAACATCACAAGACTTAAAACCTAATTTCCTTACATTTTATGTGCATTTTACAAGAAGTCACGCTATCCTATTTATAATTCTAATAAAATATGAATCTTTTACTTATTCTTTTACTAATATTTGATTAGCTCAAGCGAAAGAGGCTAATTTTTTTATGATAATCATTCCCATTTACAAATGCAGTTGATCCCCCAAGCTATATAGTTACTTCCTTAAATTCATTCCTTAACTACATTTGCAAATTTCATGTATTTACTGTTCTCTTTTAGGACTTCAAATGTTTGGCAGGGTAAACTCAACAATTCTTATAAGTAAAACAATTCTATAAATTAATAAATTTAACATACACACATAAATAGTGAAGCTCAAAGTTATCCTAAAAATTTTAGAACTATTCATAAAATTAGCCAAATTCTATCCCTATCAATTTAAAATTATAAGTTTGAAATCAGTAATGTGGGTAAAACTGAAAGCATGTGGGTAATCAGTTTTAAGCATCACACTTTAAATAGCAAATATAGGAGATTTTACAATGACATTACACAATAGTATTTTTTGTGGGTTGGTTAATTTTATTATATCTGTATTTAATTATAAAACTCCATATGGTTGGAAGGACACTTAGCTAGACAAAAGTGGAGTTGTAATGTCCCAGACAAGTTGAAGTGATTGCACTGGACCTGAGACCCTGAGACAGTTGCTTACCAACCAGAGATCCCAGAGAGGGACACAGCCCTGAAGATACGTACTTGCAAAGAGAAATGTGACAAGAGAGAATTCTAGTATTTGTTCCCTTGGTTTGTGTTATCTTTATTTTTTTTCAGCTTTTATTATTTTTTTTTTTTCATGATTATGGCTTGATTTTGGTAGATGGAATTCTACAAAACATGCTTCATCCTCTGCTTGTTAACCCTGGCTGAATTAAACTAACCCTTTCATTGCATGATTAGATCTGCATTCTTTTTAGATCTTTCTCAGACAACAGCTCTCCAGGGTTCCTGATGTCATCTCTTGGATCATAAATTCTTCTCAATCCCCTGCCTGGCTCTGTGACTACAAATCTAAAAGTCATATCAATGGTAAAATGTTACAATAGTCATTTGTATACTCTAAATAAGATCTCTGAATACCTGCAGGCAGATGATTAGAGAAGCTAAGAGAATTCACCAGCACCATTTATTAGCTATATGATGTTGGGCTATGGGATAAAATGAATTAATAGTCCCAAAGCCATTGTCTTCCCCTCTTGTCCTTTTTGACTATAGAAGCTCCAGAGCTAAGATATTTATTTAAAACTCCTTTGAGGATGACGTGGACCCAGTTCTGGCCAATAAGAAGGAAGTAGAATTTACAAGGAAGATATTCTGGGGAAAGGTTTTTTAAAGGGGTAAACTTGGCTTATATCCCCTTCATCCCACCTTCTACTTTTCTATCCTCCAAGAAACAATGTCTAGAGGTCCAGAAGGATTCTGCAATTCTGAAGCCAAATGTTGCACACTAAGGATGGAAGAAAACCAAAATGCAAGGAGTACCTGACCTCTTGATTTCTGTTAACATGCAAAATAATAATAATAATAATAACAACAACAACTACAACAACAATAATACTAAATGTTTCAGCCCATGGTAATCGGATTTTCTGTTACTGGTCTCTATTCCCATTCTTAATTGAAACTGGCAAGTTACTTATTCTATCTATGCCCTAGTTTTTCACATATGAAATAAAAAAATTAGTATCTATCTCAAAAGAATACAAGGGAAAGGGTCTGGCACATTCCAAGTGCATAGAGTTGCTTATCATTCTTATTATCATCATCACCATCATGATCACAGGCAAGAGATGAAAAAGACAAATGTGGAAGTGTGCGAAATATAATATAATATCCTAACTGCCCAAAGTAGACCAAATTTGAGTCTCTGTTATTTGATTCATACAAATATACCAGTGACCCATAATTAAAACATATTGATACTTACTAGTATAATGTACTGGTACAAACTTTTCAAAACACTGCTGTTCCTCCAATATTACTATAGCTAGCCTCCTGGCATATCAGTGAAAATATGCTTATGCTAAAACTACTAAGATATTATATTTTACTTTAATTTTTTAATTAAATTAACAGTACATATTCATTAAAATTTGGAAAATAACTAAAAGATCAGTTGTTAAGACTTTGCTTTTTTTTTTTAAGATTTATTTATTTATTCACGAGAGACACAGAGAGAAAAAGGCAGAGACACAGGCAGAGGGAGAAGCAGGCTCCATGCAGGGAGCCTGACGTGGGACTGGATCCTGGGTCTCCAGGATCAGGCCCTGGGCTGAAGGCAGCGCTAAACCGCTGAGCCACCGGGGCAGCCTGCTTATTTTCTTTTAATATATAAGATATATGTATTCAAAACCCCTGTACATATATAATATACAAAATTTATGCCATACTGAAAGTATTTTTAACTTGTAATTTTATCAGCTGTTATATCATGACCATTTTCTTATGTAATTAAATATTCTTCAAAAATATGATGACTGTTGGGAATCCCACTTCTGGAATGGAGGAAGAATTTGCTCCATGAAGCCAGGCCTCAGCAAAACAACTCTGTCTTGTGAAAATTATAAAACACAACACAGCCATTTTAAGTCTTCAGAAATTGCCCTAAATGCATACAGCAAACACTTATTCAAGAAAATCTAAATCTCCATAAGAACAGCAAGTCTGTGGCACTTGACCCAAGTGCCCATTCCCTTCCTCCACACCCCACCTTCCAGTAAGATGTTCCAATCCATGTTCAGTGTGGCTAAGGGCTGCCCCTACCCTCAGCAACTAGTCAAGGAACTGGATATCTCTCTGAGAGATGAAGCCCCATCAGAAGTTTTCAACCTCCCAGATCCAAGTTGCAGAAGCTAAATTCCTGGTGAGTGTGGCTAAGAGGGCTCCCTTTGTCCCTCCAGCCTCCACACCTATGTGGAAGAAGCTATACTCTCGGGACAGCAAGCCAAGAATACTATGATTCCAAGTGACCTGACTGGAGAATAGTCTCCCCTCCCCACCATGCTCTACTCATAAGTTAGGAGTGTCACTCTGATAAAAGTGGCTTAGAGATTTTGCCTAGGTGGCAGGCAGTCCATAAGAAAAGAAAGCTCTGAAGTATTGCCCAAAGGAACTAACTGTATTTGAAACAAAGAGCCTATGGGTGCTCTTGAAAATAATAGAAAATTTGGTGGGAAGTGATTAAGAGAAAGCTAGTTGCTCCATGAGAAGCTAAATATTAGCCAGCTAGTTTGCCATAGAAAATAATAATTATGAATTCCCTGGTTTCAGAGAAACCTTCAAAAACTGGCCTCAAAAACTACCTCTGCAAAGGATCTTGGATGTAGTTGAGTCAGACTATGGAGCAATTTATGCCCTAGGACATTGCTGAAAACAATAAACCAGTCAGCCAGCAATTAATGGAGCCTAACAGCTACATGCGGTACCAACAGAGGCAGAGGGTGCAATAAAGAGATCAAGAGAAGAGACAGTTAAAGAATGACCTGCTAAATTCATTATCATCCCAGGGATTATGTACATGCTCTGAGGGACAACATCACAGGCTTTACAGTGTAGACTTGATTAGTATAGTCCAGCCAAGTTATTTAAACAAACAGGCAAACAAAAACAAGCCCCTGGGATGAGGGACGACAGTATCCCAAGTTGGTATAATTTACTACCTAAAATTCAACAACAAAAAATAATATGTGCAAGAAAAAGAAAGAAAGATGGAAAAGAAAGAAAGAAGAAAGAAAGAGAAAGGAAGAAAGAGAAGAAAGAAGAAAGAAAAGAAAGAAAGAAAGAAAGAAGAAAGAAAGAAAGAAAGAAAAAGAAAGAAGAAAGAAAGAAAGAAAGAAAGAAAGAAGAAAGAAAGAAAGAAAGAAAGAAAGAAAGAAAGAAAGAAAGAAAGAAAGAAAGAAAAGAAAGTATATCTTGTATATGTGGGGGAAAAACAGGCACAGAAACTGTCTATGAGTGTTACCCAGATGTCAGATTTCACAGATGAAGACTTCAAAGCATTTATTATGAATATGTTGAAAGAAATATAAGAAGCCCTCTTAAAGAAGTAAGGGAGGTAGAATGACAATGTTTCATCGAAGAGAGTATTAAAGAGAGAAGTTGTAAAAAAGAACCAAATCAAAATTCTGGAGTTGAAAAAAAACAATAATTGGAGTGAAAAATTGATTAGAATTAGCAGAGGTGAAGATAGTTCAATAGAGATCATACAATCCAAAGAGCAGAACAAAGAAAATGAAGCAAAATGAACAGAGCCTCAGAGAAATGTGGGACACAATTAAACATACCAACATATGTGTAATGGGCATATCAAGAGAGGAGAGCAAGGAGAAAAAAAATACTCAAAGAAATAATGACTGGATACTTCCCCAAATTGATGAAAACATGAATCTACAAGAAGCTAAAACAACTTCAAGTACAATAAACACAGAGATCCACATTTAGAAATACCATAGCAAAAATGCTGAAAGACAAAAAGAAAAAGGAAATTTTGTAAGCAGCAAAAGAAAAAAAGTCATCATGTAAAAGGGAACCCCAATAAGATAAACGGCTAGCTTCTCAGCAGAAACAACAGAGGCCAGAAGGAAATGAGATGACATAGTCAAAGTGCTGAAAGAAAAAAGATTAACTAAGAATATTATATCCAGCAAAACTATTTTTCAAAATGGAAAGCAAAATAAAGATATTCACAGATAAAAAAAAAAACTGAGAGAATTTGCTGTTAGAAGACCTGCCTAACAAGAAATACTAAAAGAAGTTTTTCAAGATTAAAGCAAGTGACCCCAGATAGTAATTCAAATCCACATGAAAAACAAAGAGTTACAGTAAAGGCAATATGATTATAAAATGCACTATACATGCATATTTCTTTTCTTTCTCTTCACTGATTTTTAAAGTAATTGTTTAAACAACATAAATATATATATATACACATATACATATATACACACACAATTACTATAAACATATATGTTGTTTTTACAATATATATGTATACTATATATATGTATATATAGTATACATATACATATACATATACATATATATATATATGTTTCTGAACTCATAACATATAGATATGTAATATATTTGGGGCACCTGGGTGGGTCAGTTGGTTAAACATCTGCCTTTGGCTCAGGTCATAATCCCAGGGTCCCAGGAACAGAGCCCCTCATTGGGCTCTCTGCTCAGTAGGAAGTCTGCTTCTCCCTCTACCCCTACCCCCCACTGCCACTCCTGTTCTCTTGCACATGCACTCACTCTCTCTCTCAAATAAATAAATTAAAAATCTTAAAAAAAAAGAAACATAATATATTTGACAGTAACAGAACAAAGAAAGTAGGTGGGTGCAAAGCTGTTTTGGAATAAGAAGTGATACTGGATGGTAATTCAAATCCCCAGGAACAAATGAAGGGAATCAAAAGTAGCAAATAAGAAAGTTGACATAGCAAACTCTACAAATATATACCTGTTCTTTTACTTTTCACCTTCTTTTTTTAAGACTTTATTTTTTTTGAGCAGTTTTATGTTCACAACAAAATTAAGAAGGAGGTACAGGGATTTTCCACATACTCCACCATATATGTGCATAGCCTCCCCCATTATCAGGATCACTAACCAGAGTGGTACATTTTTTACCAAGGATAAACCCTATACATTTACTTAGTGTTCACTGTTGGTGTTTATATTTTATGGGTTTAGACAAATGTATGATGAAATATATCCATCCTTGAGGTGTGTGGGTGGCTCAGTCATTAAGTGTCTGCCTGCAGCTCAGATCCTGGGGTCCTGGGAGGGAACCCCACACTGACTGAGCAGGGAGTCTGCTTCTCCCTCTCCCTCTGCCCCTCTTTCCACTTATGCTCTCTCTGTCTCTGAAATAAATAAATAAATGTAATCTTTTAAAAAAATAAATATATCCATTGTTATTGTATCATATATCATTTTTATTGCCCTAAAAATCCTCTATGCTCTGCCTATTCATCTCTCCATTCTCTCCATCCCCAGGAACCACTGATGTTTTTACTGTCTCTGTAGTTCTGCATTTTCCAGAATATCCTATAGTTGTAATCATAGAGTATGTAGACTTTTCAGATTGGCTTCTTTCACTTAATAATATGCATCTAAGATTTGTTCATGTCTTTTCTTGGCTTTGTAACACATTAGTTTTTAGCACTGAATAATATTTGTCTGGCCACATTTTATTTATCCATTTACTGACTGAAGGACCTATTTGTTGCTTCCAAGTTTTAGCAATTATGTGTAAAGCTGGAATAAACATCCATGTGCAGGTTCTTGTGTGAATATGTTTTCAACTCCTTTAGGTAAATACCAAGGAGCACAATTGCTGAATCATATACTAAATATATGTTTAGTTATATAAAAAACCACCAAATCGTCTTCCAAAGTGGCTGTACCATTTTACATTCTCACTGGCAATTTATGAGAGTTCTTGTTGCTCCATATCCTCACCAGCATTTGATGTTATAGGTGTTCTAAATTTTGGCCATCTAATATTTGTGTAATGGTATCTCATTGTTGTTTTAATTTGTATTTCCCTGATAACACAAAATATGGAGCATCTTTTTATATTCTTATTTGCTACCTATATATCTTCTTTGCTGAGGCATCTACTAAAGTCTTTAGTCCATTTTTAATTGTGTTTTTTTTTCTTATTGGTGAATTTTAAGAGTTATTTGTATATTTTGGCTAGTAATCCTTTATCATATGTGACTTTGCAAATATTTTTTTCCCAATCTGCGGCTTGTTTTCTCATTATCTTAACATTGTCCTTCCCAGAGAAAAAAAAATTAAATTTAAGCTGGTTCTTTGAAAAGATCTACAAAATTAATAAACCTTTAGCAAGATAGGCCATAATAAAGTAAAAAGACTCAAATTATTAGAAGCAGTAATGAAAGAGGGGACATTACTACTGACCACAGAGAAATAAAAAGGATTATAAAAAAATTACTGTGGACAATTGTCCATCCAATGAGATGAAATGGAAAAATTCCTAGAAAAAAAACCAAACTAACAAAACTAACTCAAGAAGAAAGACTATTTTAAGAGTTCTTTAACAAGTAAAGACATTGAATTAGCAATCAAAACTACCCAGAAAGAAGAACCTAGGCTCTGGCTTCACTGCTGAATGTTTAGAGAATTAATACAAATTTTTAATAAACTCTTCCCTAAAATAAAAGAGGAGAACACATTTCCCTAACCATTTCATGTGACCAGTATTACCCTGATACCAAAACCAAAGATATCACAAGGAAAGAAATATTACAGGCCAGCATCTCTTATGAATAGGAATGCAAAGATCCTTAACATAATAATACTAACAAACTGAACCCAGCAATATATAAAAAGAACCATATACCTTGACCAAATAGGATTTATCCCAGTGATGCAAAATTGTTTCAACAGCTTAAAATCAACTCATATAATACATTAATAGGAAAAAAAACTAAAAGCACATCTTTATCTCAATAGGCACAGGAATAAAAGTATTTGGCAGTTTTCATGATAAAAACACTCAATAAAATACAAATAAAGGAGAACTTCCTAAATCTGATAAAGGGACATCTATGAAAAATCCACAGCTAACATAATGCTTAATTATGAAAGACTATATGCTTTTCCCCCTATAATTAGGAATAGGACAAGAATGTCCTGCTCTCACCACATTTGTTCAACATTTTACTAGAGATTCTACTCAAAGCATTTAGGGAAGAAAAACAAATCAAAGATATCCATATGGGAAAGGAAGAAATAAAACTTTATTCATAGATGACATAATATTGTATGGTGATGCTAAGGAAGCTGCTAAAAAACACTGGGAACTAATAAATGACTCCAACAAGGTTGCAGGATACACGATTAGTATATCAAAAAATTAATTTTGTTTCTATGAACAATCCAAAATGAAATTAAGAAAACAATTCCATTTATAATAGCTTCAAGAAGAATAAAGTACTTACAAATAAACTTAACAAAAGAAATATAAAATTCTGAAAACTATAAAACATCATTAAAAGAAATTAAAGACTAAAAATTTGGAAAAGTATTCCACATTTATGGATCAGAAGACTTAATTCTTTTTTGCTGGTAATACTCTCTGAGATGATCTAGAGAGCCAATAGATTCCCAGCTAATTTTTCCATAGAAATTGACAAGCTGATTATAAAATTAACATGAAAATGCAAAGGACAGATTAGCCAAAATAGTCTTGAGAAACAAAATAAGATCATTCACGCCTTTCATTTAAAAACGTATTACAAAAAAAAAATAGTATTACAAAACAATAATCAAAACAATATGGTGGTAGTGACATAAAGACATATATGTAGATCATTGGAATAGAATTGAGAGTTCAGAAATAAACCCATACATCTATGACCAACTGATTTTTTACAAGGATGCCAAGACCATCCAATAGGAAAGAACAGTCTTTTCAATAAATAGAACTAGGAAAACTGGATAGCCACATGTGAAAGAATGAAGTTGGACCCTTACTGCACATCATATGCAAAAATTAACATAAAATGGATCAAAGACCTAAATGTAAGAGCTAAAGCTATAAAACTTTTAGAACAAAGAGCTAAATATTTATGACCTCAGATTTAGCACCAAAAGCACTAGCAACAAAACAGGTTGCACATCACCAAATTAAAGACTTTTGTACTTCAAAGAATACTATCAAGAAAGTGAAAAGACAACCCATAGAATGGGAGGAAATATTTTTTTTTCTTTTCTTTTTTATTTTATTTATTTATGATAGTCACACAGAGAGAGAGAGAGAGAGAGAGAGAGAGAGAGAGTCAGAGACACAGGCAGAGGGAGAAGCAGGCTCCATGCACCGGGAGCCCGACGTGGGATTCGATCCCGAGTCTCCAGGATCGCGCCCTGGGCCAAAGGCAGGCGCCAAACCGCTGCGCCACCCAGGGATCCCGGGAGGAAATATTTATAAATTATATATCTCACAAGGTATTTATACCCAGAATATATAAAGAATTCCTGGGGATCCCTGGGTGGTGCAGCGGTTTGGCGCCTGCCTTTGGCCCAGGGCGCGATCCTGGAGACTCGGGATCGAGTCCCACGTCGGGCTCCCGGTGCATGGAGCCTGCTTCTCCCTCTGCCTATGTCTCTGACTCTCTCTCTCTCTCTCTCTCTGTATGACTATCATAAAAAAAAAAAAAAAAAAGAATTCTTACAACTCAATAATAGAAGACAACTCAATTTTTTAAAAAAGCAAAGAATCTGAGTAGATATTTCTTCAAAGAAGATATACAAATGGCCAATTAGCACATGAAAAGATGCTGTATAACCTAGCCATCAGGAAAGTGTAAATCAAAATTACCATGAGATGCCATTTCATACTCACTAGGATTGCTATAATAAAAAAAGATAATAGCAAGTATTGGTGAAGATGTAGAGAAATTGGAACCCTCACACCTTGCTGGTAGGAAAAATGGTGCAGCTGTTATGGAGAACAGTCTGGCAATTCCTCAAATGTTTAACATATACTTTATGGCCCAGCAATTCCACTCCAAGGTGTGTACCAAAAAGAACCGAAAACATATGCCTACAAAAATTTTGTATGTGACTGTTCATATTCATAGCAGAATTATTCATTATGGCCAAAAAGTGGAAATAATCAAAATGCCTAATCAGCTGATAAATGGATGCATAAAAAGTGATATACCCATGTGATGGAAAATTATTCAGCCATAAAAAGGAATGAAGTACAGATACTTGCTTACAACTTGGATAAACATTGAAAACTTTATGCCCAGTGAAAGAGATTAGACATAAAAGCCCAATTATTGTATGATTTCATTAATGTTCAGAATAGGCATATCTATAGAAATGGGAAATAGATTACTTGCTGCCTATGGCTGGATTTGAGTAGACAGAGTGGATTGGGGAGGGACTGCTAAAGGTACAGTTTTCTTTGTAGGGTGATAAAAATATTCTAAAATTGATTATGATAATGGTTACAAAACTTGGTAAATATACCAAGAGCATTGCATTTAACACTTTAAATGAGTGACTTTTATGGTATGTAAACTCTATCTCAATAAAGCTCCTATAAAGATGCCTGCATGGCTCAGCAGTTGAGCATCTGCCTTTGGCTCAGGGCGTGATCCCAGTCCGGGGATTGAGTCCTGTATTAGGCTCCCTGTGAGGAGCCTGCTTCTCCCTCTGCCTATGTCTTTGCCTCTCTCTCTGTATTTCTCATGAATAAATAAATCTTTAAAAAAAATAACCTGCTATAAAAACATAATAGCTGAAATAACTTACAATGCCTATAAAATAATCTCTTATATGGATATGATAATCTGTTATAAGTTTAACCATTACTCTCTTTTGAACAGTTGTTATTTTTAGGCTTAAATATGATAAATAATGTTATAATAAGTATCCTTATACATAAATTGCATCATCTCTAATGATTTCCTCAGTATAAGTATTTCCATACATAAAACTCTGGAAAATATTTTATAATATTAACAATTCTTATTTCTGAATCAGAGAATTTTAGGTGATTTTTATTTTTTTCTACTTTTCTCCATTTTCTATACTGTATTACTTTTATAATTAGAAAATTAATATGATAGCCTTTATATTTTTACATCTTAATGAACTTGGAAATAATTAACTAGTTTAATACAATGTATATCCAGAAATAAGTAAAACTAATATTTATATGTTCTATTATTAATATGAATTTTAAAAATCTACCTTCCTCCAGAGGCCATTTCTATGAAATGTATAAAAATTGCAAATAAAAAAGGAACCTATGATGACTAAGTTCCTGCTATGACACTAGCAATGTGCAAAGTTTTGTAAGACATATGAATATCTGATAAAAGGGTCCATATCTAGAAGGACTCATTTATTTCAGTAATTTATAACTGGGATGTGGAAAAAAGAATAAGAAACAAAGATGTATATAAAGCCATTTCAAATGACACATGGTTTAGATTATATATTGCCTGAATTCTTGGCCTGTACCACACACCTCTTTGTATCTCCCCTCTCTTTGTATACCATTTAGGAAGTGCTTAATTATAGTTGTTTATTTTTTTTCAAGTGCCCAATAGCATATAGTTTCAAAATCTTCTACTAATGTAAGACTATATTGCACTTTCATGAGAAAGAGACTTTAACATTACAATTCATTATAATCATAACAGGCTTATATAAAATGTATCCATATCTATTAACTATTTAATTATCCCATTTACATGTTAGTATCTGGTAACAAAATGAGAAATTGTCCCACATTCTAAGGAATACCTTATTAGCATATAAATACTCCTGTAAATGTTTCTCTAGATTTCTACTTGGACTTCTGATCCTTCCAGAAGCAATCAGCAGAGGTATGTATGGTGAGGGACCCATTTGCAGAAAGATCAATTGCCCAAAGGCAATTTCCCTGCAGTTGCGTAGGAGGGGCCACATCAACTCAAAGTAGGGGATATTTGGAGCAGCAATAAAGTTAGAGAAATGGTTTAGGTCAACCCAGCTGCTCTGGAGGCAGCTCTCAGTCCTAAGACGTAAGAGATATTCCAGAAAAGAGAAACATTGAGAACTTTTCATTTGATGGATGGGAGTTATTGATCATGAGGACTTAAGAGATAAACTGCTAATTTTGAAAAAGAAAAGCAAAGCTGGAGGTATCACACAATTTAAGACTTCAACTTATATTAAAAAGGCATAGTAATCAAAATAGTGTGGTACCTGTACGAAAAATAGATGCAGATCAATGGAATAGAATAGAAAACCCAGAAATAAACCCACAATTATATAGTCAACTAATCTTTGACAAAGCAGGAAAGAATGTCCAATGGGAAAAAGACAGTTTCTTCAACAAATGGTGTTGAGAAAACTAGACAGGAACATCTAAAAGAATGAAACTGAACCACTTTCTTACACCATACACAAAAAATAAACTCTAAGTGAATTGAAGACCTAAATATGACACCTGAAACCACAAAAATCTAAAAGAGAGCACAGGAAGTAATGTCTTTGACACTGACCTTAGCAATATTTTTCTAGATATGTCTTCTGAAGCAAGAGAAGTAAAAGCAAAAATAAATTGGGACTACATCAAATAAAAAGCTTTTGCACAGCAAAGAAAACAATAAACAAAACTAAAAGGCAAGCACTGAATGGGAGGAGATATTTGCAAATGACATTTCTTATAAAGGGTTAATATCCAAAATATATAAAGAACTTCTATAATTCAAAACACCAAAATGAAGTTATCCAATTAAAAAATGGGCAGAAAACAAGAACAGATATTTCTCCAAAGAAGACATAAAAATGGCCGACAGACACTTGAAAAGATGTTCAACATCACTCATCATTAGGGAGATGCAAAACAAAACTCAGTGAGTTATCACTTCACACCTGTCAGAATGGCTAAAATCAAAAACACAAGAAACAAGTATTGGTGAGGATGTGGAGAAAAAGAAACTCTCATGCACTGTTGGTGGGAATGCAAACTGGTACAACCACTCTGGAAAACAGTTTGGAAGTTCCTCAAAACATTAAAAATAAAACTACCCTGCAATCCAGTAATCACACTACTGGGTATTTACCCAAAAAATACAAAATCACTAATTCAAAGGCATACATGCACCCCTATGTTTATAACGGCATTATTTACAATAGCCAAATTCTGGAAGCAGCCCAAGTGTCCACTGATAAATGAATGGATAAAGAAGATGTGATGTGTGTGTGTGTGTTGTGTGTGATGGAATATTACTTGGCCACAAAAAAGAATGAAATCTGGCCATTTGCAACGACATGAATGGAGCTAGAGAGTATCATGCTAAGTAAAATAAGTTAATCAGAGAAAGACAAATACCATATGATTTTATTCAGATGTGGAATTTAAGAAACAAAAAAATGAGCAAAATGGAAAGAGATAGAGAAAAAGAGAAACCAAGGAACAGACTCCTAACTCAGAGAATAAATGAAGGTTACTATAGGGGAGGTAAATGGGTGAAATAGGTGATGGGGATTAAGGAGTACACTTGTCATGATGCGTGCTAGGTGATGTATGGAATTGTTGAATCACTATGTTGTACAAAACTACTATAACACAGTGTGTAAACTATACTGGAATTAAATTTTTTTAAAAAGAGAGATAAACTGTTAATTTGACCTTGCTTAGGGTCTATAGCTTGGTGGGCTGTATATATACAATAAATTCTAAACCCCTCGGCCTGTCATACAAGACCCCTTAAATGGACTCCCGAAACTTTCTCTCTGGTCTAATTACCCAGTACTTATCAACTTTGATAGTGACATTTCTCATAGAAGCACAGTCTAGCATGGTCATAAAGAACACACTAGGGCTATACTCCCCGTGTCTCAATCCCTGCTCCATCACTCCTTAGCTAAGGGACCTTAGGCAAGTTTCTTAGGCAAGTGCTAACTTTCTCTATGCCTCAGTGTTCCTCTATTTGTAATGGAACAGGATAATAATCACTGTAACTTTCTCATAGGATTAATGTGAGAATTAGATGAGTTTATTAGTTAATCACCAAGAATAGTCAGCTATTATTATTCTCCATAATTCTTTCGCAACTCCACCATTTTTTTAGTTGTATTTGCTCTGTCTAGAATTCTCTCCACCTTGCTCCTTCCCTTCTATTTCCCTTCTTTGACAGCTAAAGGCAATCAGCTTTTAAATTTCTTTTTTTTTAGCTTTTAAAGTTCAACCAAAGATTCACCTCTTTTTTTTTTTAAGATTTTATTTATTTATTTTATTTATTTATTTGAGAGAGAGAGGCAGACATAGGCAGAGGGAGAAGCAGACTCCATGCAGGGAGCCTGACGCGGGACTCAATCCCAGGTCTCCAGGATCAGGCCCTGGGCTGAAGGCAGGGCTAAACCGCTGAGCCACCGGGGCTGCCCTCCCCTCTCTTAAACCCTTCTCCACTCTACCAAAGTATTCATTTCTCCTCTGGACCTCCAAAACACTTATTCATTACTTTTGCCCTCTTTGCATAAAAAAAAAAGAATAACTATAGTACAGCTGTGATAGAGGAATAAGGGCTCAAAAGAGAGAGGCTCAAAGAGCTTCTATCAGCATATTTCAAAAGAGCGCACATTATGCTTAAATTGTGAACTTGAAGCAACTAAAGATGGAGAGAATAAGAGTTTTCTGCAATTTGGCAGAAAAGTCCTGATTGCTTCCTTCTTAAAGACATTTCCAATGCCTTTTTCTCACATGGAGAACAAGAAACAGAAACTTAAATTTCATTTTTAAATCTAGGAAACATCTGTAACCCCAAACCACATTATACGAGGAGGGAAATCAGATGGAGAAATGATAAATGACTTAGCAGAACATAGGGAGGTCAAATAGAAGTGCCTGCAGAGGTGACACTGGCCAGAAACAAGCCAATTGGACTTGCAGGATCCCAGTGTGGCTCAGAAAGTGGAGACAACAACACCTGAAAAGCCATGAGTAGTAGTAGTAATAATAAGATTGTCTGTAAAAAGAAAGAGTGAGTCTTCACATCTTCATCCCCAACTCTGTCAGCCTGGTGACCATCCTTCTGGAAAAATTTGAACAGAGAGTATACTAATATGGAATGGTGAGGTGAAGTACAAGAGTGCAAACAGAATTTTAAGCAAAAGTCTGGGTATTAAAGCTCAAGTGTCTTGCCAGCCCCCATCCTTTGCCCATTCTACCTATGAGCACCTAGGTATGTACCTTCCAGTAATGGACTGGAAAATTCTTCCCTGGAGAAACTGACCACATACACTGGAGAAACATCTTTTAGCTATGATATATGGAGTCCACAAGGAAAGAGCAGGCTGGCCAATTCCAGGGTTTCTTAACTTAAGCACTATTGATATCTTGGACCAGAGAACGCTTTTGTTAGGGGCAGTGGTAAGGGATGTTATGCTTGTCCATTTTAGGATATTTAGGAGCATCCTTGGCTTCTACTGGCTAGATATCAATAGTATCCTTTACCTAATCAAAAATGTCTTCAGACATAGCCAAATGTCTGTCGATGGTAGAGGATGGGGGTAAGAAATCACCTCTTGGAGAGAACCACTGACCTACAATGAAGCTTATCAATTTGCAAGCCCCTCCCTACACAGTTTCTAATCTGCTTTCTAGTGTATTGTCAGCCCTTTGAGTGAGCATAGCCTCTGACACAAAAGACAGACCAAGCAAAAATTAAACTGTAATTAGTATCTTCAGAGAGATAAGAGATGCTTCCTATTAAAATAAGAACAATATGTTACATAATAGGAAGAGAAAACAAAGAACTCTTAAAATTGAAAATATCAAAAAAAGAAAATATTATCAAAATTTTTAGATTTTAATATAAGGGTTAGACAGCAAAGTGGAACAAATCTTACCAAAAGTAAAATAAGAAGATGAAGATTGAACATAAAACACGAGAATATTAGAGTGCCAGCCCTAGAACATAGACATCAACTGTGTTCCAGGAGGAAAAAAGAAAACTACAAGTTATCAAATAATTTAAGAAAATTGTTGGAGGGGTTGGGGATACAGACAAAATAGGTGAAGGGGATTAATAGGTATAAATATCTTTATAAAATAAATAAGTCATGGGCATGTAACAAACAGCATATGAAATGTAGTCGATAATATTGTAATAACTGTATGATGACAGAGCGTAACTAGATCTATAATGGAGATTATTTCATGATGTATAAAAATACTAAATCACTGTGATGTACACCTGAAACTAATAGGATATTGTATGTCAATTATACTTCAATAAAAGAGAAAAAAAAGATAATTTTCCAAAACTTAGGACAAAAATTTCCAGATATTAGTGGCTTAAGTGCCTACTAAAAGAGATCTTAAGAAAAGTCCCATATCAACTTCATTATATTGAACTCTAGGGAAAAAAGATCCTAAAGCCTTCCAAATAGGGGGGAAAACAGATACATACAAAACATTGGGAATCACAATGACATCAAACTTTTCCATAGCAAGATTAGAAACAAAAAGACAATGGATCAATGCATTCAAAAATCTTTTGGTAAATGATTTATATCGATAAATTTTATACCCTGTCAAATTATCAACTAAAATGTTTATGATAGGTATGGAACAGTAAAATGTAGTCAAAGATTCTTAGAAAACTAAGAAAATTAAAGGCAGTCAATTATCATCTGCAGAAAAAATAGGAAAGGAAAAGTAACCTTAGTACTTTCTTTCTTGTTGTTCAACACTGAATAATATTTCCGTAATCAAAGCAGAAAACCATTGAATATAGAATAAGTACCAAAAAATGAAATAAACTAAAAAACCCCTGTTATACAATATTAAGAGGTTGGAGGGAGGAGAGAAAAAGGGTATGAGAGAGAAAAATTCTCATATACCATAACAGAAAATAACAGAGGACCTCCATTTCTAGTAATATAGTGATTATATGCTGAAAACAATTGAAAGTGCTGGATAAGTGGTAAAACATCATCTTCTTAAAAGCATTATTGAGCTGATAAGGAAGAAAAGAATTCTCAGGCCAAGTCTTCATTGGAGGCTGGAACTCAGATTAAGTGGAGCAGCTGACTTTTGTTGAATTTGGCAAACTTGTTCTTTTAAGGTCTTTGGAGGGAAAAGAAACAAAGCCCAGGTCCTAGTCAAGGTGAGTCTAATTGATGTTCTTCTTCTATAAGCCTAAGACTTCAAAAGGTTACACACTCTCAAGTAAGGATAAACTATAAATAAACCTTCACACTTTTCTCCCGAGGCACTCTGAGAATCATCTGTCTCAAGTTTTCAACACAAGCAGAATGGGTATATATCTCAGATCCCAGCAGGAAACAGCACAACTCAACTGACTAATCAAGGAGAACTAATAATTGGCCTATTTATAAAGGTGTAGGCAGGGTTTAGGGAAACTAATAAAAGATGGGGAAGAATCCTGGTGCTAGCAATTGCAGGGAGCTGTTACCACCTTAAGGTGGGAAGGATAGGATTGCAGATCCCAGAAAAGGCAGCTATTTGAAAAGGGTTGTGGGAGGACACAGCCAGTCTACAGCCACTCCACAGAGAGCGAGCCAGTGATCCCATTTTCACTCTCCTCTGCTGATGAGGTACCTCTTCATCCAGTTCTGAGACTTTTACTGTGAGCAGTTTTTAAGGCAAGCTCTGACTTCCGGTGAAGTAGGATTCTTTATGCACTGCTCTGAGCCCACATCAGACCCTTTCTCATGGAAAGCAATAAAGCTCACAGAGAAAGCTCTCATAGGAGTCTGCTATCTCCCAGGGCCAGAATCAGATTTGGTACACACTTTAACATCAAATCTTATGATTCCTTTTGGGAAGTTCTATCTGAGACATGCTTCTAACATGTAGCTCTTTTGTAGAGAAGAGATCATTGATATCTTGAAATTAAAAATTGGTCAGCTCTGGGTTTCAGATTTGTCCTTTTACCTAGAATATCTTTGATTACTTGCTGCCAGGATGATATCTCTTACATGGTCATTAGTTGTAATCATAACTTTATAATATATATAGTATGTAATATAATATAAATATATGTTTCCCACCAAGAGAAAAGGAAGATCATTTCCTCCATGCTTTACCTGTATTTTGCCTGTGTCAACTCACTTCCTTTACCTGATGTCTTAGTTTGGGCTGCTATAAACAAGATGTTATGGACTGGGTGGCTTAAACAACAGATATGTATTTCTCACAGATTTTGGAGACTCTCTTCTTGGTTTGCAAATGACTATCTCCTTACTGTGTCCTCACATGGAGGACAACAGAAAGGAAGCAAGCTCTCTCAAGTCTCTTCCTGTAAGGACACCAATCCTGTCACCAGGGCTTCATTCATGTGACCTAATAACCTTCGAAAGGCCCTATTTCCAAATGCCATTATATTGGAGATTAAGGTTTCAGCATATGAATTTTGGAGGGACACATTCAGTCCTTAGTTCCTGACCTCTCTACAATCTGTCCAGCTGAGTGGCTTACTAAACTTAAGGAGTCCCTATAACAAATGCTCCACTAACAATCAAACAGATGAGGCAATTTGAAATACACATATATAAAAATGAAGTTCCATCTCTACTGTATACCCATGAATTCCAAATCAATTAAATGAACAGGTTAAATAACTTCATAATCCTGAGATAGAAGAGGTATTTTGATTAAGGAAAAAAATCATGTTTTTTATTATGTACCACCTAAATTTTATCCACTAGGCATTGTTGCAAAGTATCTATGGTTATGACACTTTAAGAGACTCCAATATATTTTAGACATGGAAAGAAAACTAATACTGTCTTCAAAATTTTAAAACATCTAATAAAATGTTTACAAAATATAATATGTTAACTGCTCAACAGTAACTCAACTCCATGTTCATATATAATTATATACATAGGTATAATACAATATATGTCATGCTGACAAAAATAATTTATACCTAAAAAAATTGGAAAACTATAAAAATTATTTTCACTTTTTAAAGCTTATAAGAAAGTATACTTCATGTGGGAGATGGGAAAGTATAAGGAGGCTGGATGTAGGGAAGAAGATGTGTCTTGGTTTGGCTTTGGACAACTCCAATTGCTCCCAAATGCCAATGGTGTCTGTTGCCTAGAGTCAGCTTGATTTGGCTATTACCGGTTTTTCCCTCTGAAGACATTACACATGAGTGCTATTAATATGAGCAATACAGAACATTTTAAAATATGAAAATGTTTTCAGTCTCTGGACTTACATTCTTCTTCCTAGATTTGTACTTTCCTTCCCCCCTCAAAGTAAACCTTCTAGAAATTGAATGATACTATGCAGTTTTATGCATAATGCATGCTCAGTGAAAGACAGTAAAGACCAAATAAGATCAGCTTAATTTTCTCTATTCTGAAGCTATTTCCCCCTAATAATCTTTTAGGGAAGCAGTATCTGATTTTGTAAGATTCTTTTGCCAATTATCTTAATGATTCTACATACAGCAATTTATCAGGATCTGTAACTGACAGTACCAATTATTCATAATTGTAACTTTTTATAGCCACATTTACATTTACGTCACCTCTATTTTGCAGTGAGAAAAAAAAGAGGACAAATTAAAAAGAACTAGTTTCTCTTTTGATTCTCCCCTGTAAGTACAAGAACAGCAGATAAAAGATATTTTTAAATCCTGAAAGAACTAGTTATATATCTTTTACACTTAGTTAGACTCTATATAACTAAGCAATTATTTGAGTGTTTGGGGCATAGTATATCAAAATGAAGATCCTTAATTCCATGCTTCTATTAGGGCATTTTCACATTGAATTGCAATTACTTTTTCTACAATAATTTCTAATTGTAAATTCTTTAAGAAATTCTTATCTGTCTCTGTGTCTAGAGATAGCATGTTTTTAGCTCCTAGAAGATGCTTAATATATATTTTTTGAATCAATTGTACAATTGCATTAAATTTATATAGAAGTGATTAAAATATATAATTTATCCTCAAACTGTCACTTATAATGCATTTCAAGGCTACTAGAATCCATCTCCAGTAATTTTCTTTGTGTACTAAATCAGTTTTCTTTTTTTTTTTTTTTTTCTAAATCAGTTTTCTATTTCTTTTTTTTTTTTTTTTTTTTTTTTTTTTTTTTTTTTTATAAAACCTGGCAACATATAGCAGGTTTTTTTTTTTTAAATTTTTTTTTTTTTTTTTTTTTATGATAGTCACAGAGAGAGAGAGAGAGGCAGAGACATAGGCAGAGGGAGAAGCAGGCTCCATGCACCGGGAGCCTGATGTGGGATTCGATCCCGGGTCTCCAGGATCGCGCCCTGGGCCAAAGGCAGGCGCCAAACCACTGCGCCACCCAGGGATCCCCCAGTTTTCTATTTCTATTGCATTATCTCCATCAGTATAGTGAGACATTCTGATATCCTCTTATCTTAAAAAAATATCTTAAACTCTCTTCAGCCATTCTCTCTCTTCAGCTACTACCCAAATCTCTGTTCCTCTTTACAGAGAATCCCTCGAACTGTTTTTCTATGTTATCATCTCCAACCACAGTAAAGGAGTGTGCAGGGGTGAATGTCTTGGCTGGTTAATCAAGTCCTAGAAAGAGCAAAAATGGAAAATTAGAGACAAGGAGGTCAGGGAAAGATACATGTAGATAGATTTCTGGGAGTAGGCAAAGAGAGGTAGAGCTTTGTGTTTGCTTTAATAGCCACCATAAAATAACCACTGCAGAAGAAATACCCAAAAACCAGGGAAACTTGAGTAACTCTTCTTAGCTGGAGCAGTACTTCCACAATGCACCCACATACAGAGCGGTGTGGTGGCAAGGTTGGAAGTTATGCATGGAGACCTGTTCTCTCTCACCCCAGCTTCCACTGCTGAATATATAACTGGGAAGCAACAGAAACCAAAGCTGTGTTCTCAGGATAGTACTCCCAGGGAAGGCCAGCTAGCCTCTTGGATAAATTGATTCTTTTGGATCTTTTCAATCCTGGAGGAGCAGTAATTAGTCTTTAACACTTTGGATAAGGATGTGACTTCCTTGCCTACAGTACTTTTTTTCCTCTTTGCTAACTTTTTTATTTGAAGATAATTTACACACAATATTACATTAGTTTCAGGTGTACAAAGTAGTGATTTGACAAGCTTATACATTATGCTCTGCTCACCATAAGCATAGCTACCATCTGTCCTCATACATCACTATTACAGTATCATTGACTGTATTTCTTATGCTGTGCCTTCTATTCCCATGACTTATTTATCCTTAACAGGAAGCCTTGTACCCTCCACTTCCCTTTATTTATTTTGCCCATTCCTGGGCCTCCTTCCTTCTGGCAACCATCAGTTTGTTCTCTATTTATTGGTCTCATTCTGCTTTTTATTTGTTCATTTGTTTTTTTTAGATTCCACTTATGAGTGGAATCATACGATATTTGTCTTTCTCTGACTGACTTATTTCACTTAGCATAATACCCTCTAGGTCCATCCATGTTGTCTCAATGGCAAAATCTCATAATTTTTTATGGCTGCATAATATCCCATTGTATATGTATACCACGTTTTTCTTATCCATTTGTCTATTGATGGACATTTATGTTGCTTCCATATCATAGCTATTGTAAATAATGCTGTAATAAATGTTAGGGTACATATATTTTTTTGTAAATAATGCTGTAATAAATGTTAGGGTACATATTTATTTTTTCCATATCATAGCTATTGTAAATAATGCTGTAATAAATGTTAGGGTACATATATTTTTTTGAATTAGTGTTTTTATTTTCTTTGGTAAAACACCCAAATATTGACTCATGTGGTATTTCTATTTTTAAGTTCTTGAGGAAACTCCATACTGTTTTCCACAGTGCCTCTACCAATTTACATTCCCACTAGTGGTGCACAAGAGTGCCTTTTTCTCCACATTCTCAATACTTGTTATTTCTTGTTAGTTTGATTTTAGCCATTCTGAGGTGGTCTTGATATACATTTCCCTGGTTAGTGATGTTGAGCATCTTGTCAAGTGTCTGTGGGCCACCTATGTTTTCTTTGGAAAAATGTCTATTCAGGTCCTCTGCCTATTTTTAATTGATTAATTTTTCTGAAAAATTTTATTTATTCATTCATGAGAACACAGAGAGAGAGGCAGAGACATAGGCAGAGGGAGAAGCAGGCTCCCATGGGGAGCCCAATGCAGGACTCCATCCCAGGACCCTGGAATCATGCTCCAAGCCAAATGCAGACGCTCAACCACTGAGCCACCCAGGCGTCCCTAATTTTTTTTTTCTGGTGCACAATGGTGGTTTTATTAAAAGCATGGGGACAGGACCCATGGGCAGAAAGAGCTGCTTTTCACAGAAAAGGGTGTGTGACCATGGGCATATGGCCATGAGACATGCTAATTCTCTGTATACCACATTTCCTAGAGCATCAGCCTGATAGATCTTTAGAAAGATTCAGTTAGGGTGACAGCTTGGAGACATCATCCCACAGGGTTGCTGCAGAGTCCTTCCAGATGTGACATACACATTCAACAAATACATGATATACAGTGCCTACTCGTCACAAGTGTACTATACAGGTCTAGAAACCAAGCAATGGACTCCTCTCAGCACCGCTTTTATGAGCCCACTTATAGATTTTATGTTTCCCATCCCTGCAACTCTGGATTAGATGTCCTGATTCCCAAATAGGAGGGAATGCTTTCACCAGACACATAATAATGTTTTATTGAATCCAGAACTACAACTAATGCCTGGTCACTTTGGACTCCTAATGTCAATAGGCAAAGAAAGCAGTTATTCTATTGGTTGCAATAGAATTTGTATACAAGGTTGCTGCTACTTTGTGAGTCAGAAAAGATCTTGTAACTTGAAAGACTCATCGGAACATCCCTTAGTGATTGCATTCCCAGTGAATAATAATAAAGAAATGCAGTAACTATGGCCTGATGCAGTAGGTGATTCGACCAGGCAGAGAATCCAGAGAGGCTGAAATAATGGTTAGCGTAAGAAAATATTAAATGGATTGTGGAGGATTAGGATGAAGAATATAAATTATGTCTTAGGAACAGGTGTAGGAACAGGAACTATGGCTTGTTTCACCAACTGTCCCATTGTAAATTTGTTTTTTAAGAGATTATGTGCAACCCCATCTTAACATGTTGCTTGTCAGTAGAGCATATCTCAGTGGTGCAAAGTTTAGACTGCAACAGTCTATTCCATTTATAGGCCTGTGGAGATGCAATGAAACGCCGGGACACCTGCACCCCGATGTCTATAGCAGCAATGTCCACAATAGCCAAACTGTGGAAGGAGCCTCGGTGTCCATCGAAAGATGAATGGATAAAGAAGATGTGGTTTATGTATACAATGGAATATTATTCAGCCATTAGAAACGACAAATACCCACCATTTGCTTCAACGTGGATGGAACTGGAGGGTATTATGCTGAGTGAAGTAAGTCAATCAGAGAAGGACAAACATTATATGTTCTCATTCATTTGGGGAATATAAAAAATAGTGAAAGGGAATATAAGGGAAGGGAGAAGAAATGTGTGGGAAATATCAGAAAGGGAGACAGAACATAAAGACTCCTAACTCTGGGAAATGAACTAGGGGTGATGGAAAGGGAAGTGGGTGGGGGTGGGGATGACTGGGTGACGGGCACTGAGGGGGGCACTTGACAGGATGAGCACTGGGTGTTATTCTGTATGTTGGCAAATTGAACACCAATAAAAAAATAAATTTATTATTTAAAAAAAAGCACATGGAAAGGTGCTCAATGTCATTAGTCATAAGGGAAATGCAAATCAAAACCATAATGAGCTCTCAGTTCACACCCTATAATGAAAAGAATGACTATAATAAAAAAAAAGACATAATAATTCCTTGTACACTGCTGATAGAAATGTAAAGAGTATAGCCACTTTGGAAAACAGTCTGGAAGTTCCCCAAAATACAAAACATAAACCTAGCAATCCCACTTACAGGTATATACCCAAGAGAATTGAAAACCAATGTTGATCCAAAACGAGTACACAAAAGTTCATAGCAACATTATCCATAATAGCCAAAAAGTGAAAGTGACCCAAATGTCCATCAATTAATAAATGGATTTTTAAAAATCTGACATATCTATACAATGGAATATTATTCAGCAATAAAAAGAAATCAAATACCAATACTTGGTAAAAGATGAATGAATTCAGAAAACTAGTGCTCAGTAAAAAATGCCAGTCACAAAGAACCATATATTGGATGATTTCAAGCATGTGAAATGTCCAGATAGGCAAATCCATAGAGATAGAAAGTAGACTAGTGGTTGCCCAGGATGGGAGGAAAATTGGGAGTGCCTTCTAGTAGGTACAGGTTTCTGATGGGGAGAAAATCAAAATGTTCTAAAATTGATTGTGATGATGATTGCACAACTCTTTGAATATACTAAAAGCCATTGGATTGTGTACTTTAAATGGATGAATGGTATGGCGTGTGAATTATATCTCAATAAAGCTGCTATTAAAAATAATAGGATAAATTAAAGATTAGGGAAATTGGAAAATCTCTGTACTAGCTTCCCAATTCTTCTATAAATCTTAAACTATTTTAGAATAAAATATTTATTTAAAAAATAATATCACCAGTACAAATTATTGCTTAAAGTGATGACAGTCCAGTTTGGAGAGATCTGCAGTAAACTGATGAAGGATTATTGGTTTCAGTGTGTCAGTCACAGTTCAAGCAGAGAGTCAGTACCACTAGATTATGTGTGTGTGTGTGTATATATATATTATATATATATATATAATATATATATATGAATTGGTTATAGCAGTGTGAGATCATCTAATTATGAGGCTTAATACATCTCTGTAAAGCTATTATTTCAGCTGATGCTAATGCTTGAAATCTACAGGGCAGGCAAATGGGAAGGGAAAATTGATATAAGTTTGGGGAAAGCAAATACAAGCTAGAGTTTACAAATATGATCTGGAGCTACTGTGAATGTACTGAAATTCGTATCAGTTCGTTTCTGACCTTGATAGTATATGAGTTTCCTATAGAAGCCAGTGGAAAGCTGAACTAGCACACATGCCTTGCACACAATCAATCTTCAATAAACATCTGTTGAATAGGGATCCCTGGGTGGTGCAGCGGTTTAGCGCCTGCCTTTGGCCCAGGGCGCGATCTTGGAGACCTGGGATCGAATCCCACGTCGGGCTCCCGGTGCATGGAGCCTGCTTCTCCCTCTGCCTGTGTCTCTGCCTGAAAAAGTTTAAAAAAAAAAAAAACATTTGTTGAATAAATTGATGGATTTCAATGTCTGTCAAGATATTTTTAAACTATAAAATTTTATATAAATGATATTGCTGTTTTCATTATTAATACTCTGATTACTTGAAGTCTATCTTGTATTTTAACAATATTGATGATAAATAATTCCATTTTCGTTTTCTCAGTAGCTTTTGAAATAGTTTACTCCCTCCTTTCTTCCCCCCAACACCTTTGTTTCCTGGTAATCAGAGAATTGATGAGATTCTGGCCTACCCCTCAGTTGTTCCAGCATCATTTGTTGCAAAGGGTGTTATTCCCCCATTGAAATATCTTGGCACCCTTTTTGAAAATTAATTAACAATAAATGTCAGAGTTTATTCCTGGACTCACAATCTATTCCATTGTTATCCTATGCCTCATGTTTCCTAAATTGTTTTGATGATGAAAGCAGAAATTATAACAGCAGCCAATGTGGTGCTCAATGTACTGCAGCATGTAAAACAAATGTATTTAAAAAGTGGAGAGGGTAAAAAGACCTAAATAGAAGTTTTCTATACTTTGCTGGAAGTGAGGAAACATTGATAACAGATTATGATAAATTATATGTATATTGTAATACATAGAGGAATACATAGCTTTTTTATAAGAAAGCTACATAAAGTGATATACTGAAAAAGACAATAAATCAAGAAGGAATCCTAAGAATGTTCAAGTAACTCATAGGAGGGTAAAAATAGAAACACTGGAATGAGAAACAGGAAACAAATAGAAAACAGGTAATAAAATGGTAGGCTTAAACACTAGGTAACATATCAATAATTACTTTAAATGTTAATAATCTAATTATATCACTTAAGAGACGGGATTGGCAGAATGGATTTTAAAACATCCAACAATATGCTATTTATAAGAAATTCATCTTAAATACAATTGTAAAAGTAAATTTAAACTTAAAAGATAGGAAAAGTATATCACACAAACATTAATTTTTTAAAAAACAAACTGCAGTAATGGCTATATTAATACCAGATAAAGTAGACTTCAGAAAAAAATTACTAAAGACAAAAAGACATGATTTTATAATGATGAGAAGATTAGTCTACTGGGAAAACATAATGATTATAAATGTAATGGCTCACTCATATAAAAAAGAGAGAGAGAGAGAGAGAGAGAAGCAAACCAGGAACAGACTCTTAACTATAGAGAACAAACTGTTGAAGGGGGTGTGGGTGGGGGGATGGATTAAATGGATGATGGGTTAAGGAGGGCACTAGTAGTGATTAGCATTGGGTGTTGTAAAAACTTGAAGGAAAAAAAATAAATGTAATGGCACCAAACAACAGAGCACCAAAAGACACAGAACAAAGCTATCCCAGTTGTCCAGTCTTCACCCCAGGTGGAAGATTTGCTGGTAGGCTAGAACAGCTTATGTAGATACAGTAGGTTTGAGACATAGGCTTACAGGTCTCATTATTGCTGTTCTGTAATACCCAGAAAATAAGAAAAATATCACACTCAAAAGAGAGCTCAAAAGACAGAGCCAAAGGCACATGTTTAGAGTAGTGATCACAGAAAGGAAGGACTTATAGGAGAATGGAGTCAAGGCTGCAGAGGGCTGGAAATACAGAGCACAGGGCTGAAGGTTGAAACACGTGAGCATGAAAACCAAGGCAGAATGAGAGATTTCTTGCTACAGTTTAACAAGTGGTATGTCCAGATAACTTATTTCATGAAATCAATGAATCCTTTATTTCTTTTTTTAAAGTTTTTATTTTCATTCCAGTTGGTTAACATACAATATAATGTTAGATTCAGGTATACAATATAGCAATTCAACATTCCTGTACAACACCCAGTGCTCATCACAGCGCGTGCCCTCCTAATGCCTTTCACCCATTAAACCACACCTCCACACGCACCTCCCCACTGGTAACCAGCAGTGCGTTTTCTACAGTTAAGAGTCTGTTTCTTGGTTTGCCTCTCTGTTACTTTTTTTTCCATTTGCTTATTTGGTTTCTGAATTCAACATATGAATGAAGCTACATGCTATTTGTCTTTCTCTGACTGATTTATTTCACTTAGCATAATACTCTCTAGCTCCATCTGCATTGTTGCAAATGGCAAGATTTCATTCTTTCTTATGGCTAATATTCATTCAGTTTAGGACCAGAATAATTTTAAGTATTCAGGTTAGGGATAGCATGATGGATGTGCCCATTATCCTGCAATTCAGAGACCTCTCCAGAGAGATAACTTTAGGGTTAGGGTTAGGGTTAGAGTTAGGGATTAGTGGTTAGTAGTTAGGGGTTAAGATTAGGATTAAAGTTATGATTAGGGTTAGGGAGAGGATATGTGCCTGGTATCCTGTAGTTCCATGAATCCTCTTAAAAGGCCTAGGACACTATTAGAATTTACAGATTAATGCAATCTTTTTCCTCAAATAAAAAAATATCACTAATATTGACTGAGCACTTACTATTTGTCAGGCAATAATAACATATATGCATTCTATCATAATTTTCACAATAGTTCTATTGTAGTTTTCTGATTGCTGCTGTAACAAGTTACCATTTGTTGTTTAAAACAACAAAACAAGTTACATAGTGTTTTGTAGGTCAGAAGTCTGACATAGGTCTCACTGGGGTAAAATTAAGGTAATGGCCGGGCTGTGTTCCTTCCCATACACTCTTGGTAGGATCTGTTTCCTTGCTTTTTCTAGCTTCTAGAGACTACCTACATTCCTTGGCTTGTGGACCCTTTCATCCATCTTCAAAGCTAACAAATGCAATCTAAGTCCCTCTCACATGCATCGCTCTTAACACTTCTACCTCATTCTGTCATTTTAAAGGACTCTTGTGATTACATTAGGTATACCCAGAGAATCCAGAATAATCTTCCTGTCTTAAAGTCAGTTTATTAGTTCTATCTGCAACCTTAATCCCCTTTTACCATTAAGGTTACACATTTATAGGTTCCAAGCACTAAAATGTGGACATCTTCAAGGGTATGAAGTGGGCTCTATAATCCACAATTTAACATCTGAAGTAGTAGGTCCTAACTGGGGGGGGTGAGGAGGGAGTGATTCACTCCAGTGAAATGAGCAAAATATATTAGATAGAGATGACAAACATCCTACAATGCACAGGATATTTTCCCACAACAAATAATGGTCAAAATATCAATAGTGCCACTATTGAGAAGCCAAAGTCTAAGGAAATGGAGATTGGGAGAAGTTAAGTATCTTCACGACAATCATAGCTATTAAGTTTCAGAGTCATAATCTGAACCCAGGTCCACCTGCCTTTTGGATCCTGAACATATTTCAGCTTTGCCACACTGCAGCAGTGTACCATGAATTGTTGATGACAAGCAAAGCTGAATGTCCTCCTCCATGGATGTATTCATACACAACAAAATGAGGACTTTTTTAAGCCTCATTACTCTGAACATGCACATGTCTAGCTCCAAGACACTTGGAGATTTGAACAAAGCAGTCTTGTTCAGTAGTTAAAGTAGGTATAGTTGTTTCATGAAGCTTTCATTGAACATAGTTCACTCAGGCATTAAGTATAATAAACAAATATGTAGAGTAGTATGCTACCAGTAGTAAAGGAATTAGGCCTGGGAGATGAGATATGAGGTCAATCTTTTGTTTCTTTACCCCTCTCCCTAGTTTCTGTTGGTCCACTTATCAGCATGCTAACTACTGACAATATTCAAAAATATGTGTTGTCTATGAGGATAGTTAAATACCAGAGTGTGTGCACTGTGAGTGCAATCACAGCATGAACACTGGAAAGTCCTATTCTGGCATATTTATATAGATGATGAACCATGTATGACAGCAACACATTATATTTATCATACATGTGAAAAAAGTGCTTTAGCATAATATATTATGCTTTAGCATATAAAACAAAAAGTAGCTTGCCCAGTCACAGATGTTTTAATGATAATGTAGTTTACTGTTTTCAACAATCACATCATTAACACCCTGTTGCATCTGAACATTACCATTGCATAAACCATGACATCATTAAATACACACTGAAAATAATTATAGCAACATTATTATTTTCTATAGCCACATGTTCCCTGAAGCACCAAGAATTATTTGAACATAATTATGATCTCAACTGTACAAATATCAGCATGAATTTAAAAGACTTTAATTAGAGAACACCTTTAGCTTCCATTGGGTAAACAGTTATATTCCGACATCAAGAACAGTAATTCATGTAATTACATATTTGTGTGCAAGGTTTACTTAGTCTAAATTATTTAACAGTTTGAATAAATTCTACTGCCTTGTAGAGTTTCAAATTCAGGCTATCATAGTGCCACCAATACAAAAATACAAAAAAAAAACACAAAAAAACAAAAAACCCAGCATCAGCTAAATAAGACATGACATGTTAGTGAAGAAAGTTAAAGATCTTTTAGAAGTGGTCATTGATGGGGGTACCTGGGTGGCTCTATCAGTTAAGCTCCTGACTCTTGATTTAGGCTCCGGTCATGATCTCAGAGTCATGAGATCAAGCCCTGAGTCAGGCTCTGTCCATGGAGCCTGCTTAAGATTCTCTCTCTCCCTCTTCCCCAGCTCCTCCCCTGCTTGCTGTCTCTCTTAAAAAAGAAAAAGGTCATTGATGACTTAACGCTCCATATAAATCAATCACTATGCTGCCTCTGCTGAGTTTTTCTGATTAGAAAACTAATCCCTTCTCCAGGAAGTCCAAGAAGCTAGTAATTCTCTTAACATGACCTAGCGCCTGAAAACAGCACTAAGACCGATTCTCAGGTCTCCCAATTCTGAGCTCTCTGAGATGGGAGAGATCACATAATAATTCCTGTTCTACCCCTAGGGGCTTACATAGTGTTAGGTAGAATAAGGTGTCTGCTGAATTGATTCTTCATCTAATACTCTGTTTACTTATCAAGCCCTTACAAACATCCTGTTTTATAATCAGAGCTGAGATTCCATTAAATTCCCAGTCTATCTGCCCCTCCTTCACAACCCCTGGATTAGTCCATGATCCAAGAAGTAAAGGGAATCCTCCTAGACCCTACTGCAGAGTCATAGTCAGTGTCATTCTGATTGCTAGATGTGCTTGCAATAGCTGCTGTTAAAGACTGTATCACCCTGGTTTATAACTAACAAACTTCAAACTTGACTTTGAGTAAATTATCTAACCTCTCCTCTTACCTTAAAATGAGGGTAAAAATAATAATGGTTCTATTCATGGGGTTGTGAAGATTATATGAGATCATTTGCATAAGGTTCCCAGAACAGTGCTTGGTATAAAATAAGCTCTTAATAGAAGTTAGCTATTATTATTATTTTGCTAGAATGTAAGTTCCTGAGGGCAGAGACTGAGTCTGTTTGATACCCAGAATAGAAGAGAAATCACTTTAAAAGAGCCAAGGAGTAGAGAATAACAGGTTTTGAAGAGTTAAAGTTGGACACTAATAAATCAAAATTTATCTTAATGTCTTGGCAACTATGGCACAAGTTGGAAGCATCTTGCATAAATGGTCTATGTTTTCTGACCAAAAAAAAAAAAAAAAAAGCAAAACAAAACAACCAAACACATTTGTCTGCAAACACATACTTTCTCCTGGGAACAAGTAGTACCAGAAAAATTGCCAAAATTCTTCTGGTTTAAGTGTAAATCTCTTAGGATTGACTCATCATCTTATGGGCAAGAGGTCAGGTGAAGAATTTAGATCCTTACTGTCTAGTTAGATTTCCTGTCACAGTCGAATGAAAATCTGCTTGTCTTTGCCTGGTTAACTTTTGCCCTTATGCATGTCATATAAAACCACAAGGTGGGCTAAAGTTAGGATCAGCTACTAAAATAAAAGAAAATAGGGGATCCCTGGGTGGCGCAGTGGTTTGGCGCCTGCCTTTGGCCCAGGGCGCGATCCTAGAGACCCGGGATCAAATCCCACGTCAGGCTCCCGGTGCATGGAGCCTGCTTCTCCCTCTGCCTGTGTCTCTGCCTCTCTCTCTCTCTCTCTCTCTCTGTGACTATCATAAATAAATAAAGAAAAAAAAAAGAAAAGAAAATATATTACAATTAATCTAACACAAATTCATTATTTATCATCAACATCATTAAAATATAAGATAAATTTCAAGCATCACAGTATGTATAATGATAATAGCAATAACATATAAAACTTTACAATTTATAAAACTATATTCACAGATATTATTGAAGTCCATCGGGTTATTCAACAAACACTTATTGGACATTGCTTATGTGCAAGGTATGTGTGCTGGGAGACAGTAGTATAAAATATGGTTCTTGCCTTCTTGGAATTCAGTTTAGTGGTGCAAGCTAAGAAGAAATAATTAACCAAATTAACAAATTACACTACGATAAGTGCCATGATGGGGAAGTACAGTACATGATGGGGATTGTGAGGCTATCCAACAGGGGAGCCTGACCTGGACTAGGGAGTTAGGGAAAGCTTCTCTGAGAAGCTGAAATTTAGACTGGGACCTGAAGAAAAAATGAATAAATGTGAGCCAAGCAAAAAGGAAGTGAGCATTAGAAGACAAGGCAGTAGGCTATGCAAAGGACTTGAGTTGGGCAGGGACACAGCCTATTCTAGGAAATGATAAGAGAATGCCACGGTGGCTGGGCACCCAGAGCCAAGAGCCAAGTCATAAAGATGAGAGACAATCGATCGGCAGGGAGACCAGGGGTCACATCATGCTGAGAGCCTTGTACACTCTTCTAAAGATTTGTTCATAAATAAGACCTCGTAAATTAACACATATTCGTGAAGAAAACAGGGCAAAACCAGCCATAATGACAGGTGGGTTCCACATGGTTTCATTTAGTCATGTTAGAGAAAGTTGAATGTCCCAAATATCAACCCAGCTGGTTCCAAACTACTATAGCCCACAGCTGTAAAAGAGTTCCCTGAGCTTTCTAAGCATCAAAATGATTTTAGGGACTAGACTGTCAGAGTATTAGTTAATAGTCGAGCCTTTTCACCTTCATTCTGATTCTGACCTACTGCTTTATGACTGTGTACAAATCCTTAGGTCTTCTGAGCTTCAGCTTTTTTGTTTACAGAATGGGGATAATTTTAACTAACCTGGCTATTGTGAGGATTAACAAAGAAAGCACTTTACAACAATAAAATAGATCTCAATGTTAATAGCTATACAATACTAAATCATGAAATCCTTAGTTTTATCCTTTATTCTGGAAGGTTTTAGAATGCCTTCTTTCATATGCTCAAAAGGTATCTTGGTATAATAGAAAAAGCTTTGGAGGTGGAAAAACCTGAAGTCAAATGCCAGTCCTGGCACTTTCCAGCTGGGTAACAATGGTGCCACTGGAGCCTCAGTTTTTTTCATCTGTTTGGGAGCAAAAAATTCTACCTTTATCATTATTTTAAGTACTATGTTAGAACATGGGGGAGACTCACACTTAAAATGTCTGTCACATAGCAGATCTAAAATAAATATTTGTTCCCTACTCCTAGCTCTCTTTCTCTGAGCAGAAAGAGATTTCTGTGTTGCATTTAAGAAAGTAGTGTAGATCAGTGCTTGACAGACTTCAAATATGCATAGAAAACATGGCAAAGATTTATTAAAATGCAGAGTTGAATTCAGTAGGTCTGGGATGATACCCAAGATTAAGCACATCTAACAAGCTCCCAGGTGACGCTGTCACAACTAATCCATAGAGCACAACTTTAAGTAGCAAGGGTCTAGATGATCTGGCTAGTTTACTAATGTCATCAACCTGCTATTTATATCAGAATGAGAGTCAGCTAGTATTGGGATACATCTTAGTAGGTGTCTGTGCTTCCTGGAAGGACACAAAATCTAGATTTCATATTGTTTGATTTCATTTGCATTTCTTGACCCAATAAAAAGGAATATTCTTACCATAGAAAAATCTAGTAAGAAACATTCTTAATGTAGAGCGTTACCATTCATTTGAGGATCTCTTAGGAATGCAAGAAAAGTTAAACTTTGAGTTCCAAGAAGCCAAGAACCATACACACCTTACACATAATCAATGTCCAATAAGTATCTGTTGGATAAATCAATGGATTTCAACAATGTCTGTGAAAATATTTTTATAAGGTTTTATTATAAGGTTTTATATAAATGGTATTGCTATTATCATTACTCATATTATATTACTTAAATTTTACCTTGTATTTTAATGATGTTGGTGATAATTCCATTCCCATTTTCTCAGTCTCTTTATCCTCCCCAGAACTTTTTCTTCCTTGTGTTCAGAGTACTGAAGAGATTCTGGCATAATCCCTCCCTCTCTGCTTCCTTGATTCCTCCTGTCTATGGTAAGTGGTGAGTCCCCAAGGATCAGTTCTAAACCAGATCCTCCCTCAGTAATCTTGTCTAGCTTTGTGGCATCAGCTGTCATGCTATGAAGACCCAAGTTATAACTAGGACCCCTCCTCAGCTCTCGTCTTCTAGCTTCAATTCCCTGTGGACATTTCATTTTGGATGTCTGGCAATTAGTGATATCCATAATTGAAATCATTAACCTAATCCTGAAGTGCCTCCACCTCCAGACTTTCTGTTTATGTTACATATCAGCAGTCTCACCATACTGAAATTTGACATCACCCTCATACTTATCTAATCCCTTGTCCTCATCTCTGTGCTCCCACACCTGATCAGCCACAAACTGCTATTGATTCTTTCACTTCAGTACCTCTGAAATCTCTTCTACCTTTTTCATCCCTTCCCACATTCTAGTCTAGGCCCTTTACTGGGACTATTGCAGTAGTCTTCTACATAGACTTATCTCCAATGTCTGTCTCCCTGTAGCTTTCCTTGTGCACCATTACTTTATTTTTGTTGATCTATTTAGAAACCCTTAATTCCTCCCTTTTACCTCTAAAACACAATCAAACTCCTTATTCTGGCATGCTGAGTCTTCCACAATCTGATCCCAATTTACTTTTCCAGAGCTATTTTCTAAGTCTCCCTTTAAGTTATAACTTACTTGAGTCAAATACATAACCTTTCAGATAACTGACTCAAAATCTTGTCCCAGTTCCAAGAAGTGAGAGTTCCACAAGAATAAAATATTATAAGCTAATTTGAATCAAAGGCACAACTCTGGTCCAGTTGTCCATCATCTGGTCATGGTATGTTCAGGTTTGCCTTCTCCGAGTATGAATAGGGGAATTTTCTACAGAGAAAGTATAAGCAAGCAAAAAATTATTTCTGGTACTAAGAAAATGCTAAGGCAGTGCCAGCACCAGGAAAGAGGTAGGGGAGAGGCTGTTAGCAACCTCCAGCTGACACACTCTAATTAACCTCCATATTTCTTTAATGTACATGAACATAAATGGTCACTTGAAGTTTCCTTCATATTATGCAAATATAACCTCTGGTCTCCTTCCCCTTCTAAACAGGCTACAGCCTTATGAATCCCCTGCTTTCTGGGATATCCTGGAGTAGCTTCTGAAGGTCTCTACAGAGATGGCATGTTTATTGAATATTTGCTACGACTAAAATGACAACTGATTTAAGTTCTTTCTTTATTTGCATATTTGTTTTTGAGGATACCAAATGTAGTAATTGTACTAAAATATTAAAAACTGAAATTTGAAATCCCATACATACAGGATTAATCCAAAATTTTGTTTCCTTGGATCTCTCATTATTAGGATGAATAATAAACCCTACTGTGTATATAAAGTTATGGTTATGACAACTGTTTACTCACTATTTTTTCTCTTTACCAAGATATTTTGGATTCCATATTGTGCTAACTAAAAGTTGACATTCATGTCATAGAATAAATAGTAAACTTTAGCATAAATATGTAAAACTATTTTAAGAGAATGGGAGAAATATAGTAGATCAAATAAATGGGTTAAGAACTTGTTATTGAAATAAATATATCAATAGAAATAAGAAAAGAATGTGGAAATGTTTTCACATTGTATAAGACAAAGAAATTCTATAATCTAAAGAGACCTTGAAGAGCAACTAAGTTAAGCATCCTTATTTTTATTTTTTAAAGCATTATTGATATATATTTTACATACAATAAAATTCATCCAGGGATGCCTGGATGGCTCAGCAGTTGAGCATCTGACTTTGGCTCAGGGTGTGATCCTGGAGTCCCTGATGGAATCCCACATTGGGCTCCCTGCATGGAGTCTACTTTTCCCTCTGCCTACGTCTCTGCCTCTCTCTCTCTCTCTCTCTCTCTCTCTGCCTCTCATGGATAAATAAATAAAATCTTTAAAAAAATAAAAATAATATTTTCCATTCATTTTCTCTCCTTTCCCCTTTATTCCCTTTCACTATTTTTTATATTCCCCAAGTGAATGAGACCATATAATGTTTGTCCTTCTCCGATTGACTTACTTCACTCAGCATAATACCCTCCAGTTCCATCCACGTCGAAGCAAATGGTGGATATTTGTCATTTCTAATGGCTGAGTAATATTCAATTGTATACATAGACCACATCTTCTTTATCCATTCATCTTTCGATGGACACCGAGGCTCCTTCCACAGTTTAGCTATTGTGGACATTGCTGCTATAAATATCAGGGTGCAGGTGTCCCGGCGTTTCATTGCATCTGTATCTTTGGGGTAAATCCCCAGCAGTGCAATTGCTGGGTCATAGGGCAGATCTATTTTTAACTCTTTGAAGAACCTCCACACAGTTTTCCAGAGTGGCTGCACCAGTTCACATTCCCATCAAAAGTGCAAGAGGGTTCCCCTTTCTCCACATCCTCTCCAACATTTGTTGTTTCCTGCTTTGTTAATTTTCCCCATTCTCACTGGTGTGAAGTGGTATCTCATTGTGGTTTTGATTTGTATTTCCCTGATGGCAAGTGATGCGGAACATTTTCTCACGTGCTTGTTGGCCATGTCTATGTCCTCCTCTGTGAGATTTCTGTTCATGTCTTTTGCACATTTCATGATTGGATTGTTTGTTTCTTTGCTGTTGAGTTTAAGAAGTTCTTTATAGACCTTAGATACTAGCCCTTTATCTGATAGGTCATTTGCAAATATCTTCTCCCATTCTATAGGTTGTCTTTTAGTTTTGTTGACTGTTTCTTTTGCTGTGCAGAAGCTTCTTATCTTGACGAAGTCACAATAATTCATTTTTGCTTTTGTTTCTTTTGCCTTCATGGATGTATCTTGCAAGAAGTTACTGAGAGGGAGACAGAACATGAGAGACTCCTAACTCTGGGAAACGAACAAGGGGTGATGGAAAGGGAAGTGGGCGGGGGGTGGGGATGACTGGGTGACGGGCACTGAGGGGGGCACTTGATGGGATGAGCACTGGGTGTTATGCTATATGTTGGCAAATTGAACTCCAATAAAAAAATAAAAAATTAAAAAATTAAAAATTAAAAAATAAAAATCAATAAAAATCACCCATTTAAAGTTTACAGTTCAGGGGTACCTAGGGGTGGGGGGTACAGTTGGTTATGCATCTGACCCTTGATCTAAGCTCAGGTCTTGATCTCAGGGTTATGAGTTCAAGCCCTACGTTGGGCTCCATGACAGGACTGGAGGCCACATAAAATAAATAAATGATAGATAGATGGATAGATAGATAGATAGATAGATGATAGATAAATAGATAAAAATTAAGTTTATAGTTCGGTGAGTTTTTGTATACTTACAGTTGTGCACCCAACCAGAATCTATATTATAAAATACTTTAAATATTTTGAAATCTATATTATAAAATATTATAAAAATTATAAAATATTTTCAGACTAACAGAAGTCTGATAACCTAGCCCTTGGTAACCATTAATCTACCTTCTGTCTCTAATGATTTCCCTACTCTGGACATTTCATATATGCAGACTCACACACTGAGTGGTCTTTTATGACTTCCTTTCTTTCACTTAGTATAATGTTTTCAAGTTTCACCCATATTGTAACATGTATCAGTACCTAATTCCTTTATATGGCTAATACTCCATTGTGTGATACACTATATTCCGTTTATCCATTCATCAGCTGATGGACATTTGGGTTGTTTCCACTTCTTGGTATAACTAATAATGCTATCAAGAACATTTGTTTTTAGGTGGAGAAAGTTTTCATTCCTCTTGCATATATACCTAGTTGTAGAATTGCTGGGTCATATAGTGACTCTGTGTTTAATATTTTGAGGAACTACACCAAGGAGCTACACCATTTTACACTCCCATCAACAGTATGCTAGGGTTCTAATTTCTCCATATCTTTATCAACACTTGTCATTATCTTTTTTAATTTTAACCACCCTCGTGGGTGTAAAGTAATATCTCATTGTGGTTTTGAATCATTCTTAACTTTGGCAAGTTAAGGCTGAAGGCTTTGAGACCCATGCTCTGTTTTGTAGCTAGTCATGGGCAAAATATGATCCACAAAACTATGTTGTCCTAGAGAAAGATATGGGACAATACCTCATACTCCTGGTTACTAAAAGGTAGGACTAAGGAAAGAAGGGAGGGAGAGACTATTAACATTTTTCTTTGTATTCATTCATTGTAAAAATGAGCATCGTATGTATATGTATTGATTAATAATTAGAACAATAATATCAAAAAGCAAAATGAGAAAATATATCTCTTCTGATTTCCAGTTCTTTTGTTAATTCTTTAGAGGTTCACATTAAAATCTTTTTTGTGCATAAAGATCACATATATACATATATATTGGTATGTATAATATTGATACTACCAATACATGTATAATGTTATACATATATAAAAACTTACTTAAAATTATAGCAAGGTCAAATTTGGCTAAATAGAATCTGAGTGTTCTATGGGAAATGTTATACATGGCTAATGATTTGCTGGAATGTTTGAATAAAAGTGTTGGGTATCAGTGTTTTCAGATTATGGGATATTTAGCTGGAAGAAATTTGTTTCTTTGTGATTAAAATCCAATAGAGATATGGTAGGTCATATTCTCCTTGCATTTCTTGAACTCAGTTTAATAAACAGAAAAGGCAAAAAAAATAAAATAAAATAAAATAAACAGAAAAGGCTTATGACTTGATAAGCTCAAGTGAGCACCAGGTTATGACATTTGACAAACTTACTACCATGCTTCTAGGGATTGATTATTTGGATCTAGTGTGACACTTAATCTGCAGAAAATTCATACTGGGTTAGCAGTTCACAAACCTCCACTGCATCATTCCTTCAATCAAAGAAAACAAAAGATTTAAGTAATTTCAAATACTTAATAGCAATAAAACCAACATGTGATTAGTAATGTCCTTCAAGTAAATGAAATTTATGAAATTTTTAAAAAATAAAGTCCAATGCATCTCCCAAATAACCTCTGAAAAGTCTTTTGATAAAATTCTTATATACCCATGTTATATTAGGATATGCAGAAAACATGACAGATACAATCTGGTTTTCATAATTTGATTTTCTAAGTACTGTGTGTGTTTTGTCAAAACTGGTAGTTTTTTTTAGCAGAGCTCAAGTAAAAGAGAGAAAGAAGGATAGAAGCAGACAGAGCAGAATCCTAGTGGTCTCTCAATCCAGTTAATTATTACATATCAACTATATACTGGCTATAAAATTTCTTTATTTTATTTTATCTTTTAATTTAACTTTTAGGTAGTTAACATACAGTCCAATATTGACTTCTGGAGTAGGATTCAGTGATTCATCACTTACATGCAACACCAAATGCGTATCATTACAAGTGCCCTCCTTAATACCCATCACCCATCTAGGCCATCCTCCACCCACCTCCTTTCCAACAACCCTCAGATTGTTTCTCTTTATCCTTTTTTTTCCCCTCATATGTTTATCTCTTTCTTTCTGAAATTCCACATATGAGTGAGATCGTACAGTATTTGTCTTTCTCTGACTGACTTATTTCATTCACTTGACGTAATATACTTTAGCTCCATCCACATCATTGCAGATGGCAAGATTTCATTCTTTTTGATGGCTGAGTAATATTCCAGTGTGTGTGTGTGTGTGTGTGTGTGTGTGTATGTGTGTGTGTGCCACTTCTTCTTTATCCATTTATCAGTTGATGGACATTTGGGCTCTCTCCATAGTTTGATTATTGTTGATAATGCTGCTATAAACATCAGGTGCGTGTATCCCTTCAAATCTGTATTTTTGTATGTTTTGAGTAAATACCTAGTAGTGCAATAGCTAGCTTATAGGGTATTTCTATTGTTAACTTTCCGAGGAACCCCTATACTGTTCTCCAGATTGGCTGCCCCAGTTTGCATTCCCACCAACAGTGCAAGAGGGTTCCCCTTTCTTTGCATCCTCACCAACACCTGTTGTTTCTTATGTTGTTAATTTTAGCCATTCTGACAGGTGGAAGGTGGTGTCTCATCATGGTTTTGATGCATATTTCTCTGATGATGAGTGAGGTCGAGCATCTTTTCATGTGCCTGTTAGCCATCTGGATGTCTTCTTTGGAAAAGTGTCTATTCATATCTTCTGCCCATTTTTTTTAACTGGATTATTTGTTTTTATTTGTTTTGCGGGTTCTTGAGTTTGGTAAGTTCTTTTTTTTAAGATGTATTTATATATTTGTTCATGATAGACACGCGGGGGGTGCGGGCAGAGACACAGGCAGAGGGAGATGCAGGCTCCATGCCAGGAGCCCGACGCGGAACTCGATCCCGAGACTCCAGAATTGCGCCCTAGGCCAAAGGCAGGCACCAAACCGCTGAGCCACCCAGGGATCCCCTGGTAAGTTCTTTATAGATTTTGGATATTAACCCTTTATCAGATATGTCATTTGAAAACATCTTCTCTCGTTCCATAGGTTGAGTTTTAGTTTTGTTGACTGTTTCCTTTGCTATGCAGAAGCTTTGAATCTTGATGAAGTCCCAATAGGTCATTTTTGCTTTTGCTTCTCTTGCCTCTGGTGATGTGACCAATAAAAAGTTGCTATAGCTAAGGCTATAGAGGTTTCTGCCTGTGTTCTCCTCTAGGATTTTGATGGAATCTTGTCTCACATTTAGATCTTTCATCCATTTTATCTTTGTGTATGGTGCAAGAGAGTGGTCTAGTTTCATTCTTCTGCTCCTGTGAGGAGCCTGCTTATCCCCTGTCTGTGCCTCTGCCTCTCTCTGTGTGTCTCTCATGAATAAATAAATAAAATCTTTTTTAAAAATTAAAAAAATGGAATTACCATAGGAACTGGTAGTTCCACTATGGAGTATTTACCCAAAGAAAATGAAAACACTAATTCAAAAAGACATACACACTCCTATGTTTATTACATCATTATTTACAATAGCCAGGATATGGAAACGACCAAAGTGTCATTGATTGATGAATGGATAAAGAAGATGTATATATACATACATATATGCATGATGGAATATTATTCAGCCGTAAAAAAGAATGAGGTCTGACCACTTGCAAAAACATGGACAGACCTAGAGGGCATAATGTTAAGTAAAATAGACTGAGAAAGAATAAATACCGTATGATTTCACTTATATGTGGAACTTTTAAAAAGCCAAAAAATTAACAAAAAAATAAATAAAAATAAAGAAGAAATAAAGAAACAAGAAACCCCACTCTTTTACAAGGAACAAACTGGTGATTACCAGAGAGGAGATGAGCAGGGGGTATGCATGAAATAGATGGAGATTAAGAGGTACAAATTTCCAGATATGAGCTAAATAAGTTATGGAGATGAAAAGTACAACATAAAGAATATAGTCGATAATATTATAATAACATTGTTTCATGAAAGATAGTGACTACATTTTTTGTGTTAAGCACTGAGTAACATATAGATTTGCACCTTTATGTGATGATGCTGGGTAGGTCAACATAGTGGGAGATAGAAACATTCCCAGAAGTTTTTCCTTTACCAGGACACCTAGCAGTAACTTAAACACAGAAATGACTGCAAACCACATAAATATATCATATGAAACCTAAACTAAATCTATCACCAATTGAACTTCCCCTTACCAGTATTCTATAAAACCCACAGCCACTCCAACATGCCTAACACAAAGGCAAGTGCTGCAGAGGTAAAGTCAAAAGGGCAAGAGAGCACCGTTGACTGAGGGTGGCTAAAATGTCTTTATTTTGCCAAACATATGAAATGTGAATACATTGCTAAGACCTTTCCCAAGGCCTTTGAAAGACCTGCACAGAAAAAGAGGGGCCTGAAGCATCAGTATCCCTGGCTTCCATCATTCTGCTCCTGATATCATCTTGTGCCACTACTGAGTGCTCATTGTGTGAGCCACGCTTGAAGAAGCATTTACACCTCCATGTAGTATAATTTAAAAGGACATGGGACGTCTGGTGGCTCAGCAGTTGAGCATCTGCTTTTGGCCCAGGGTGTGATCCAGGATCAAGGTCCAGGATCAAGTCCCACATCGGGGTCCCTGCATGGAGCCTGTTTCTCTCTCTGCCTGTGTCTCTGCCTGTCTCTCTGTGTCTCTCATGAGTGAATAAATAAATCTTTAAAATAAATAAATAAATAATATAAAATAAAAGGATTTACTTTACTTCTCCAAAGGAAAAATACTTTCATATTGGTACCACATTCCTCTGAGTCTTTAGGAATCTTCAATAGAGTTGTCTAGAGACAAAGAAGGAAAATTATCTACTTTCAAAAACAAGGAACAAATACCATGGAAATAAAACCCAGGCTGAATCAGCAAAATAATGTCCTGAGTGCCAGCTCAACGAACCCACCTTGAACTCTTGCCCAGGGCTGTTATCACAGGTGTGTGGCAGGCAGGGCAGCAGGAAGAAAAGAGGTCCCAATAGGGGAAACAGAAAGCATCAAAGACAAACCATGCTATCTTGACAGTTTATGTCTGGGACATATCTTACTGCATGCCCTAAAATAAACCTATATGTAGAATCTGAGGCTAGCTCAGCAGGTTGGATTTATACAACCAGAAATAAAATAGGCAATATTTTAAAAGTGGTTTAGCTCCCTACATAAAAACCTCTTCTCCCAGATTAGATCAAGACTTATTTGTACCTGAGGGCAGGAGAGATTAGATAATTTAAGGTATTCATCACTAATCTATGATAGAAAATGAGAGACCAATGGAAATGTTTTCTCAGAGAAAGATGAATGACAAATTTGTAGATTTGAGAAGTATTCTTTTGATGGTCTGTATAAATCATAAAGGTTATTTAAACTTCCAGTATTTAAGATGTTATAATTTTCCCTCTCAAGAAAAAAAAAGCACTGAGACCATTTTAAATGTGCCTCAGAATAAAAAAAAGAAGAAGAAAAATCACCAAAATATTATTCCCTAATGTATTTTTCCATAGGTCTTCTTACATAATTTTCCATTGCTTTTTTAAAAGATTTTATTTATTTATTTTAAATGTATTGGTTTATTTTATTTTATTTAAATTCAATTTGCCAACATATATTATAACATCTAGTGCTCATCACATCACGTGCCCTTCTTAATGCCCATCACCCAGTTACCCCATTCTGCTCACATCCCCTTCTGCAACCTTTTGTTTGTTTCCGGAGTTAGGAGTCTCTTATGGTTTGTCTTCCTCTCTAATTTTTCATCCCATTCAGTTTCCCCCCTTCCCTTATGATCCCTTTCACTATTTCTTATATTCCACATATAAGTGAAACCATATGATAATTGTCTTTCTCCAATTGACTTATTTCACTCAGCATTGTACCCTCCAGTTCCTTCCGTGTCAATGTAAATGGTGGGTATTCATCCTTTCTGACAGTTGAGTAATAGTCCATTGTGTGTATATATATATATATATATATATATATATATATATATATATCTCACATCTTTATCCATTCATCTGTCAAAGGACATCTTAGCTTTGGCTACTGTGGATATTGCTGCTATGAACATTGTGATTTTATTTGTTTATTTATTTATTTATTTATTTATTTATTTATTTATTTGAGAGAGAAAGCCGAGCAAGAGAGAGCACAAGTGTGGGGGGAATGACAGGGGGAGAGGGAGAAGCAGACTCTCCGCTAAACAGGGAGCCTGATGGGAGGCTCCATCCAGGATCCTGGGATCATGACTTGAACTGAAGGCAGATGCTTAACCTACTGAGCCACCCAGGCAACCCAAAATTTTCCATTTCTATTTGAATAGGAATATAGCAGAATTTGGCAAGCATGCCTAAGTAATATATAAAATCTAAATTCATAATGAGCAATTAAGCTGGGAAAACCAACACTTCTTTAGCAGCAGTCTCTCTAGATAACAATTAGGATGATCCAGTAAATTGAAAAATCATGGAAATTCAACTGTACCTAATACTTTTTATTTCTAGGAGATTCAGCCTCCTGGCAAGTTAAAGCTTTTCTTTCATTTTTATTTCTCCTTTGTAAATGAGATGCTCCAGACAATTTTCTCAGATTCACTGACCCACTGTGTCACTTATTCCATGGCAACACTTTGCCTGTCATAAATAAGCTAAGCAATCCTTCGTTGCCTTTTTTTACAAAAATTATTGCATGGAATTATTGAATCACTGTATTGTATACCTGAAACTAATATAACACTGTATGTTAACTATGCTGTAATTTAAAAAATTTTTAATGAAAGAAAAATATTTTTATAGCAAAAACTAGTACATAGTTCCTTAAAATGTCAGATATTATATCTATTTAATTTCCCACAAAATTGAATGAAATGTTCAGAGTGGGATACTTTAAGACATAAGCATAACATGAAATTAAGGTCAAAGAACATGCTAGAGATTTTAGTAATCAGTACCAAGATTATGTAATAACAAAACTCCCCTTTCTATACCTTCACACTTGTTTATGAACACAGGCTTAGTAGAAGTCACCTATGGAGGTAAACAGCAACAAGGACTTTTGAAAAAAGAACATTCATACAATGTTATTTATTTCAAAGAAGAGGATCTGAAATTGCAACTACATAAAAATATATTTACCTATCAACAGGACTGGAAAGTAACATGAAAAATGAAAATAAGGGGAGTGTTTCAGGGGTGAGTGAGTAATTTTTTTTTTCAAAAAAAGTTTTTAATCTCTTTCCCTCAGCATCTCTATAACAATGGTTTGAAAATGGGTATGTCATCCAGTTCGGAAAGAGAGTGATACAGTCTGACTTTGCTGACAGAATTGTGCCGTAACTGTGACCTCTCAGCCTGTTGCATCTAGAGCCAGTAAGATAGTAGCTATGCTCTCAAGGGAAAAATTAAATCTGTGAACTTATTTCAATGCCTCACTATAAGGGAAGCAGTAACAAAAATAATTTTGTAAGTCTAACACTTCTCAAGACAGAGGGCTATAGAATAAGCAGATTAGTCCTCTCCCCCAACCTGCCCCTGAAGGTTTTCCTTTCACTTTTTAGCTCTGAAAAAGAGAGATCAAGTCTATCCCCAGTGATGGCTATCTATGACAGAGACCATGTGGGCCTTAATTCCAAGCTCTAGGATGCCATGTACATACTCCAGGGTCTTGCAAGGCTTTGGCAAAATAATAAATGATCGATTTCATTCTTTAAAGATTGGAAAAAAGAGAACAACACTGAAGAAGTAAGAATGGTATTGTCCCACCTTAATGAAGTGTCTGACTCTGAATTTAAGGAATGACAGTGTTATTTCATCAAATTGTATTATTGGGATGCCTGGGTAGCTCAGTGGTTGGGTGTCTGCCTTCATTCGGCTCAGGGGGTGATTTTGGAGACCCCGGATCGAGTCCCTCATTGGGTTCCCTGTATGGAGCCTGCTTCTCCCTCTGCCTGTGTCTCTACCTCTCTCTGTGTGTATCTCTCATGAATAAATAAATAAAATCTTTCTTAAAAATTGTATTATCAGGAGTTAAGACTCAGGACAGCAGAATGATATCTCAGTTTAAAACATACTTGCTAGATCTTTAGCATCACAAAAGATTCAAAATGGTTTGTAGGGTGCCTCACAAGTCTTACCTGTTTTTGGAACACTTATGATGATTTTACCACTCCTTAAGATGATATGCTTAGTGCAACACCACTTTTAAGTTTCCTTTCTTTCTTTTTTTTTTTTTTTTGTTCTTTCTGTCCTCCTGTCTTCCTTCCTGTCTATCTATCTACCATTTAGCTAGCTAGCTCTTTTCTAAAGGACCAGAAAACTGAGTCAATGCTAAGCTATGTTAGCAGTTAAAAGTCTATTACAGGGAGAAATTGTGATTAAAGCTGCCACTTGTCAGATCTGACTTTACCCTGTATTGACTCTTTTTTTATTTAGGTATAATTAACAGAAAATTATATCAGTTTCAGCTGTACAATATTATAACTCGATATTTGCATATATTGTGAAATGATCACCACAATAAATCTAGTTGACATCTGTCACTGTACATAGTTACAAAGTTTTGTGTGTGTGATGAGAACTTTTAAGATTTACTCTTTAGCAGCTTTCAGATATAGCAAGACAGTATTATAAAAAGCATAACTATGCTAGATAACATATACAACATGTAACTATAGTCACCATGCTATTGCTATAGTCATTATTGCATCCTCAGAACTTATTCATTTTATAACTGGAAATCTTAACTTTTTGATCACCTTCACTCATTTCTCATACTCCCAAACCCCTACCTCTGGAAACCACTATTCTGGTCTCTGTAGTTTTTGTTTGTTTTAGATTCCACTACAAGTAAGATCATAGCTTACTTTGTCTTTCTTGGTCTGACCTATTTCATTTAGCATCATGCCCTCAAAGACCATCCATATGGCCACAAATAGCAAGATTTCATTCTTTTTATGACTGAATTATATTTGTGTATATTGTACTACGTTTTCTTTATGCATTTACTTGTTGATGGATACCTAGGTTGTTTCTGTGTCTTGGCTATTGTGAAGAAGGCTGCAATGAACATGGTGGTGCCTATGTCCTTTCAAATTAGTGTTTTCTTTGGACAAGTGCCCAGAAATAGAATTGCTGGATCATATGGTGGTTTTATTTTTAATTTTTTGAGGGGCCTCCATCCTGTTTTCCACAGTGGTTGCATATATTGACTCTTGCAGAGACAAGTTCTCCCAAAGATCTTCTAAAGCAGGATGCTAGGCCAGAATATTTTTACAGAACCAAAAATAAAGGCAAATACATAAAAGAGTTTTGAGTTCCATATGAGAAAAATAGCACTTAAATTAAAAATGTGGATTTCTTCTATTTAGCAGCCTTTGACATTCGGTATTCCAATCTAAGCCATCTATTTTCTTTCTCTTTTATTTTAATAAGTAATAAAGTAAAAGCTAACTATTTCAAATATTTCTACCTATGATGTACCTTTAACCACACATTATTTATCATTATCCTATACCACTCTAATTTTTGAGTTAAGGAGATAAACTGGTAAGAAAAAGTATGAGAGGCTTTTGCTATTGATGAACTAAAAATGTGGGGGGAAAAAACCTGAGGAAGGGACTATAAGAAAAGGCCTTAGGAAAATAAAAAATAAAAAAAATAGAGAAGTCAGTGAGGATATAAATCATCTACAAGCCAAGGAAAAGGAAAGTTACTGAAGGAGAGAAATAAGACCATGGTGACAAAAGAGTTGAAGACTGATTAGGACCATGGGAAAGGTCCTTGACAAGAAGATGCTATGGCATGATCCTGAAAAATCAGTATCTATGCACATTAGTCAACAGATTCTTTTTCATAGAATTATCCTGTTTTAACTTGAAACATCCTAACTTTTGATGAGTGACAATGTGCTTTTTCTTGAGATAATAACTTCTTTGAGGCTGGTTAACTGAAAGAATAAGTCAATGGCTTTGTATTTTCCACTAAAATAATTAAATTTTTGGCATTGAATTCTACATCAAAAGCAATATGCTCAAATTATTCAAATATCATTTCCAATGCATAATCTTTTTTTTAAATGAAACTTCTGTCAAAAATATCTTAACTGGTCAAAATGTAAATGAAATCAGAAAGTAAAACACAAAATTAAAATGAAGTGTATTCTTGAAGTAGAGAACAGAAAGTATAACAGTTTCCCACCAAAACCAAAAAAAACCCTCTCTGAAAAAAAAAAAAAAAAAAAAAAAACGTTAGGTTGAAGGCCACCAAAGCATAGGTCTGGCAAATCAGCAATTGGAATGAACTTCCAAGGGTGGAAATTACTCTGGAGAATTTTGGTATGCTGTTTTTAGAAGGTTCCATTTTGAAAGACAGTGTCTAAAATATATCAATCTCCATTGTTTTACTGGAATTTAGAGTGAAAGACAGTCTGATGAAAACAAATGTAATGATCTGCCATGGTAATCTTAATGAGATTATCAGCAAGTACTTCAACTTGTTCCTTGAAGCAAAAGGGAAACCAGTTTAGTTTGTAATGCAGATCTTATAAATGTCTTTTGGACAGAATTGGACAGTGCAAGGTCAAAATATGATAGCCAGATATGTGTTTCTAAGCAGCCTAGCTTAGAAAGATGACCAGTATCGTTAGAGTCTTTTATGTCTAATTTATATAATGTTAAAGAAAATAGTCCTGTGTGGCCTGGGGCAATTCACTAAACCTCTTTGAGGCTGTTCTCTCATGTGTAAGATGTGAATAAAAATACTTAACTCATTGGGTGGTTGTGAGAAATAAATTAAATAATGTTTACAAAGCCCTTGACAAAAAACCCCACACAGAGAAATGACTCCAATAAATGGGTAACTCTATTATCTGTAACTGTAATCAGATTTGACCTATCCTGCCTCTCAGAGACTGTTCTCTGAGAATAGTTTTTGAGCAGATGACTACTCTAAATCAAGAAGGGAAGTCAAGAGAGCAGACCTAGGATATTACTGGGAAGGTGGAAGATCTGATATGAATAACATAGTAGAGGCAGCAATCCTTAGACAGGAGCAAGAAAAAGATGGAAAAGAAAAATCATGAGTCTTTTCAGAACCTGTAACCACTTTTTGCTAAGGAATGCCAGACATACTCTGGATTCTGATTCAAGATTTGAGGGAATTCTGAAGGCTGAGAGAGGACTTAGATCATTTTTCTAATTTTATTTTACAGATGAGGACACTGAGGGCTGGACACATGAGAAATTTTTAAACTACATGATTGGTTAGTGAAAACACGGGGACTTCAAACTGCCAACTTCTACTCCAGTGTTTTTTTCCACAGCTTAAAACCTTCTGTCACATAAAAGAGAGCAAGACCAGAAGAGATCCAGAAATGACCAAAGGAATATTTGCTATTTAGGAAGGGACAAGGAAGAAAAGCAAAGAGTTGAATAGATCAGAAGACTTCATGTAGACCTTGGTTCATTTCTTGGGGTTTTTGTTCATATGTTAATGGAAAGGAAAGAACAAAACAAAAGTATTTCCAAAGAGGGCTCACACTAATAAGAGATTTACAGGAGAAGATGTACACTTGGTGTATATGATGGGCCTGCAGGGATAACATTTTAATAATCTCAGCACAAATGATGTGCATACATTTATGTAAATTTCAGAAAAATTCAATACACAAAACAATTTAGGTAATTATCAGAAACACTCCCAAAAATACTAAATAAGGAATTTGGTGTAATTTAAAAATCACAAATATAAGCAATTTTATAAGAAAAGAGCTAAAAAAAGTCTTAGATTCTCTTATTTCCAATTAATTTCCACTATTTGTCAACTTACAAAATATATTTGTTGTGGTTACGTGTTTATACACTATTTAATATTACTTAGCACTTTTTATACCCTGTTACACTAAAATCCACTGGACTATCTTGAACTCTGAATAGATCATTTTACCATTGCATGCATGCTTTTATAAATCATGCATTAGTCATTTAGAAAATATTGGTTCATTTTGTATGCAGATTTTCCAAATGTTGGCACATTACATTACATAATATAAGAAAGTAATCTAGTAATAGAACCTCTGATATCATTAGAAAAATCTGTGAGGATTAGCTTATGGTAGTGGATGAATTGTAATATGCACTTGAAAGTTTGAAATTATCATCGACAAGTATTGTCAGTTGTTTTGCTTAAGGTGATGGGCTCATTTACTGTATTTAAAGAAAATGTCTGTCAAATACCCAAGTCACATTGTCTATCAGCCATACTTTCAAGTAAAATGGTGTTTCATGAAGAAACTAGCTACTTTATTTAGTTCACAATATAAACAATGGCAGACAACCAGCATACTTCATCATGTAGCACAGAATGTAGTACTTTATGCACATTTCCACTTCATCACACAGATTGGAAGAAGATGTGATCTCAGAGGTTGAGATATCATAAAAATAATTTTTACTTCGATGATATGCATAAGCTAAAATTGGCAGTTTTTTAAAGTGAGTGCATAGCAGTGAAGAATCCAATAACTAGTAGCACAGTTTGCTCTGTGCTGAGGCACAAAAAGTTTCATTGACTATTTCTTTCACACCATCATCGCAATTGTCAACCCAGTGAAACAGGCAAATGTCATCTTTGTATTCATACCAAAATGGTTTTGTTTAGATCTCCCCCAGGAGGGTCTCCAGGACACCCTAGGGTCTGCAGACCACACTCTGCAGATCCCTGTGCTACACTGTATTAATGATGCCAGCATGGATCTGATTGCTATCATTTATATGTTTGACTCAGGCATCCTTCTAATTCCTTAAGATGTACTTCTAGTTTCTTATTAATCAATTCGTTCCATATATATTTTGTGTGTGCTCATTACTCAGTGAACCTGGGAAATGGCCGCTCCTCATAAATAGTATAGAATCTCCTAGAAAAGACAAAATTTTAAAGAGGACATCAGAAATTTGATAAATCTGAAAATTTTAAAGGTGTTGAGTAGTTTAAACCTAAAAACTTGAAAATGAAGTAGGTATAAAAAGGTCACTAGAAATACTTTCAACAAGGAAAAGTGGGAAATAAAATACAGTATGGCTGAAGATAAAGACTGTTTTTATTGCTAGCTAACTAGTGCATTAAATGGAAGTTTGATGTGAGAAAAAATTTTAAAGTAGAGTTCCTTAGACTCTGGAAATGAGAACAAATAATAAAGATTTATGGTTAAGAGGAACTTTAGGTATCTTTCAAGAACAAAATTTGAATGTTTTATTAGCTTTAAGTACTTTCATAATTGTATTAAGTCCTACATTGGAAAAAAGCTGTAAGAATGTAGCCAAAAACAAGTGAAAAAATGTGTGTTATACACTGTGGCTTTTTTTTTTTTTTTTTGCTTTAAAAAGGACATCATTCATTCTTTTATTTGACATACTTATCAAACTTTTACAGAAAACATCAGAAATTTTTAAAATCCAAAAAACTTAAAGTGACATGGATCTGTTTACCCAAGAAGCTTTAAATCAAGATTTATATAATAATTAGGAAGGAAGAGAAGTACAAGGTGCTTTTTCTAGGAACTGCAGTAAGTACAAAAATAAGCCAGACATTAATTCTACCTTCATGTCGAAAAGTTAGGACATGGCCACAGGACAAGTCTACTGAACATGGTAGAGGAAATTTGTTGCTTTATTTTGCTGCCTAGTATCTGTATCTTATAAATATAGGGACTCTCCCATTTTATGAGTCGTTGGGAGAGGCAGAATTTTGCCACCTTCTATGAAAGTCAAAGGGTCAAGTATCCAGTGTCCTCAAACCCTCTGGGCATAACCTAGGATTAGCCAAATGTATGTGCCCACATGGGACTTTGAATCCTGCGCAGGTGGTGCAAGGTAAGAAGAGATTGTATTGGCTCCTGGATCCATCAGCAGGGGGGTATGGTGACAATAAAGGTGGTGGTGCCAGCTGCTCCTGACTAGCCTACAGACTAGATTACCTTACCTGTTTTTCAGTCTCCCAACCATTCTGTGAGTCTCCACCACATCATTCAATCATTCATTCTTGTTTGCAGCCAAGAATTCTGAGTAATTCAGAAATTTATCTTTTGGGGAAAAGTTCATGGAGGGTAAAGCAATTGAGTTGTACCTTGAAGAGTAGTGTAGATATTGGCAACGTAGTACAAGAACATTCCTGGATAAGAGAATCGCATGAGCAAAGGCATTGGCTTGGGAAACTTATTCCATGTTCCAATATGTATTTACTGATTTTCTGCTTTAGGTAAGACACCCTTCTAGATACTACAGCCAACAGTAGTATGGAAAAGATAAGAGAGTAGTTGGATGTTGGAAGAAAGGGAAATGGGATGAGAAGAAAGGGTTGAAATGACAACTGTATTACAGAAATGAAATACTTTTTACACTGGGTCATATGGTATGTGGGATTTCAACTTGTGAAGGCTGGGGACAGGGAAAGAAGAAGTGGATATTCAATTCAGAGGGAACAGCATAGCACATACGTGGAAATGGAAAGGCAAGGCACTTGTGGGAATAGAAGTTTAAGATGCTGGAGTAAAAGCTTTGATGTTATGAGTAACTCCAAAGATTCTAGTGTTATGTGAGTTATGCAGAAGCCAGGGCTGTCCTCCTCACTGCCATTTCCGGTCACTTGTTTTCGAAAATGATTGGCATGCTCTTTCATTGATAACTTTTTTGTAAAGATTTATTTATTGGAGAGAGAGAGAGAGAGAGAACAGGGCAGAGGGAGAGGGAGAGGAAAAGAGAATCTCAGGCTAATTCCCAGCTGAACACAGAGCTGGACACAGGACTCGATCCCAGGACCCTGAGATCATGACCTGAGCCGAAATCAAGAGTTGGATGCTTAGCTTACGAAGCCTCCCTGGTGCCTCTCTTCATTGTTAACTTTTATTCATGCGTATGTAAACATTTTTATTTCTACTTCATTGCAAATTTCCATCATCACTGTATTTGTTATAAATCTAACAGTCTTTGTGATTTCACTTAAATATGATGCAGTAAGGGAGGGAAGGTCATCCGAGGATTATTTGGCAAGCAAACCTCTCCACAGATTAAGGAAAACATTTCTCCCAGTTATCTCTTTCATGTGACTAAATTTTGGCTAAAATAAAAGGAACTTGTTTCTTGTGGCTTTGTTCCAAAATTTTTTTAGACATTTGATTGCTTTTTTTGTTGGTTTGGGGGCTTTTTTTTTTTTTTTTTTTGGTAAAGCACTCCTTTAGTTTAAATGTTGTATTAATATTTGTGTTTGCTTTACAACAACTTATCTGTTTCCCTGTCTTTCCATCTGTGTACTATAGTGTTGCTTATTTGTAGGCTGTGTGGATTATCACAATTGCCAGCAGATATGCTGCAGTCATAGTATTTTGCCTGCTGTGCTTGGATAGATTGCTCAAACCAGGAAACACATACAAGAGCTTGAGTAGTCAAGGCATGTTGTTGCCAACAGTCTTTAGGCACTATTGACAACATTCATGTCACCTACAGTTGGCCCAATCTGAATTTAAAAATCAATATATGGGAAGTATTAAGGAAAATCATGATAAGTATACAAACTTCAACTCTGAGAATAACTGACTCAGTGAGAAGATTTGAAATGAAAAGAGAAAGCAAGTGTCACAGAATACCTGAAAAGTTTTTTCAAGGCTTTCTAGAAAAACAATAGAGGGGAAAAAATGTATAATAGAAACTCTAATGAGATATAACACAGGCTCTAGTATGTATAGTGAAGGGAGGCCATAGCCATGCTCTATCAAACCCCATTTCTTTTTTTTTTCTTAGATTTTATTTATTTATTTGTGAGACACACACACAGAGAGAGAGAGAGAGAGAGAGAGACAGATAGACAGACATAGGCAGAAAGAGAAGCAGGCTCTATGAGGAGCCAGATGCGGGACTTGATGCCGGCCCCAGGATCACAACCTGAGCCAAAGGCAAATGCTCAACCACTGAGCCTCCCAAGTGCCCCTCAAACCCTATTTCTGAGACTAGAATCACTCTGAGCATATAAGGGGTTGTGCCTTCAGAACAACAGTGGTGACTTGCCTCCATAAGGAATTGTTCTGGAGTTTAGAAACTGATTGGCTAAAGCAATAAACTCTCACAGCACATGCTTTGTTCCTTTCTATTGTGTTAAAATATGTCTAACATAAAATTTACTCCATTTTAACCATTTTTAAGTGTACCATTCAGTGGCATTAAGTATAATCATAGTGTTGTGCAACCACTACCACTATTCCTAAAACATTTTCATCATATCAGACAGGAACTCTGTACTCATTAAATAATACCTCCCCAATCCTCCCTTCCCCTTAGTCCCTAAGAGCCACTACACCATTTTCTTTCTCTATGAATTTTACTATGCAAGGTACCTCATATAAGTGGAATCATATAGCATTTGGCCTTTTATATCTGGTTTACTTCACTTGACACAGTGTCTTCCAGGTTCATCCACATTATAGTGTGTATCAGAATTTCATTCCTTTTTATTTATTTATGTTTTAAAGATCTTATTTATTTATTCATGAAAGACACAGAGAGAGGCAGAGGGAGAAGTGAGACTTGATCCAAAGACCCTAGGATCACGACCTGAGCCAAAGGCAGACACTCAACCACTGAGCCACCCAGGGGCCCCAGAATTTCATTCCTTTGTAAAGCAGAATAATATTGCATTGTGTATGCATGCTCCAGTTTGCATATTCACTCATCCATCAATGGCCATTTAGGTTGTTTCTACCTTTTGGCTGTTGTGAATAATGCTGCCACAAAGATTGGTGTACAAACACTTGTCTGAGTTCCTTGCTATTTTGCATATATACCTTGGAAACTGCTGGATTCTATAGTAATTCTATGTTTTATCTTTTGAGGAACCATCCAACCATTTTCCACAGTAACTGCACCATTTACATTTCCAAAGACAGTGCACGATGGCTCTAATGTCTCCAAATCCTCACCAACACTTGTTATTTTCCATTTGTTTCCATTTCCATTAGCCATCCTATAGGGTGTATAGTGCTATCTCACCCATAGTTCTGATTTGTATTACCTTAATCACTAATGATGTTGAGCATCTTTTGATGTGTTTATTGGCCACTTGTATATCTTATTTGGAGGAAAGTATATTTAAGTCTTTTGCCCATTTTTGAACTAAGCTCTTTGTCCTGGGAAATTTTTTTTCAAGCTTTGACTTTGAATATCTAATTGCTGCATCTTCAAAAATTAATAACCACTATTACTGTGTTCACTTATTACCAAATGAACAAATTTCACTTTAAATTTCATTAAATTTTGGATACTGACTCCTTCCACTCTAAGAATTGTGAAGTTTTATAATCCTTAGACAATTTTGAGATTCCTACATCTATAAGTAGAAGAATTATTTTATTTTTTATTTTTTGTTTTTTTTTAATTATTTTAGTTTAATTTAAAGAATTGAGTTAATACTATTAATAATGTATATATATGTATACATATAACTTATTTTGTTATACCTTGTCAATTTCTAATTATATTGTATAAGTTGTTTACCTAAAAAATTAATCCTGAGATCTTTCAAAAGTAATTTAACTTTTATCCCTTTACTTTAGAGTTATTTTAAGTTTTTGAGCTGTGAATAAGATATTAGATGGATATTAACTGGCTTATTCAGCAACTGCTTACTAGTTTCTAATTTAAAGTGGTCCAGAAGATGTAGAAAAATCTTGTGAACCTATGATTTTGAACCTGAAAAGGGAATGACATTTATAGGCTTAATTGGTTATCTGTAAACTTGTTCTGTATAAATTTGCTTGGTGCCACCTCCAAAAATGCTTAAAGGCACTACTATCTCTCTTTCAGGCTATTTAAAAGCCTTCAGCTGGTTTCTTTGCTTCCATTCTTCATCTAGAAAGCATTGCCAACAGAGAAACTGAGAGATCCTTAAAACATTTAAATCAGATATCATTTCTCTGATTAAACAAAAGAAACAACAAAACAAAACAAAACATTCCAGTGGTTTCCCCATCACACTTAGAATAAAATCCAAACCCTTAATGAGGCCCACAGGGGCCTACATTGATCTGGTCTCATCTCCTTTCCCTGTTTCTCAATTGATTCATTCTGTCTACATTGACCTTATTCATGCGCTGAGCATTTGTACTGGTTCCCTCTATCAAGAAAGTTCATTCCTACCCCTAATCCTTGCCTAGCTTACCTCTTACCTCATCCAGGTCTCTGCTCATATGCCATCTTCCCAAAAAGGCCTACCCAGACTTCTGTATCCCATTTTCTAATACATTTCCCTGTTTTGTTTTCCTTCATAGCACCTAACACTAGCTTATGTTGTATTATGTTACATTATGTTACCTTGCATTACCTTATGTTATGTATCTGTTTTTTGCTATTCTCCCCCAAAGAATTTTCACTTCATTAAGTCAGGGACCTTTCTTATGTTATTTCCAGTGGCTACAAGAGTGCTGAATAGGTAGTAGTCACTCAACAAATATTTAGTGAACAAACAAATGAATGAAAAGACTGGAGTTGAAGAATCTTTAAAGGTATTGTAATTTTGATAAAATCTCTGCACATTCATTTCTAGGACTGCTGTATAAATCCCATAAATGGAGTGGTTAATGGTAAATTTTATGTTATGCTGTGTAAAGTAGGTGGTTTAAAACAAGAAAGATGTACTCTCTCACTGTTCTGGAGTCCAGAAGTCTAATATCAAGGTGTCTGAGGGGTTGATTCCTTCTGAGTGCTCTGGGGGACAATCTGTTCTATGTCTCTTAGTTTCTGCTGACAGCCAACAATCCTTGGTGTTTCTTGGCTTGTTGATGCATGAATCCATTCTCTGCTTCCATCTTCACATGACATTTTCCCCATGTCTATGCCTTTACATGGCTGTCTTCTTATAAGAACACCAGTCATAATGATTAAGTGCTCATGCTAGTTCAGTATGACTTCTTAATTTAACTAGTTATATCTGTAATGAATCTATTTCCAAATAAGTTCACATTCTGAGGTGCTAGAGTTAAGATCTCAACATTATTTTTTTTTTTTTTCTGGTAGTAGGGGAGCAGACACAATTCAACCCATAACAACCTATAACCAACTGCTTTAAGATCTTAATATCTCATTCCTTGAACTATTTTAAAGAAGGTATTGGACCCCAAGACAAGGCACTGGAATCCAAAGTAAGTAGGGAATGTAAGTAATGCAGGTGCTTTCTTTAAGTGTTATTATTTCATGTAACAACGATAACAAGTTCAGAGATACTCATTAGTTGGAAAAAACTGTTTAGTAATCAATTTTTAGGTACATTATTAAAGGTTTTGCTTTTCTCAGTAATATTCATTCTGTTCAACATTCTACACTGTTACTATGTGAAATATAAAGGAAAGGGGCCCTTGTTCTTTGTAACTACTCTTCTTCAGGGATAGCAGGAAAGAACAGTATTTTTAAAAACAGAAAGTAAACCTCAAACAGGCATACACTTAAATATTTATAACCAGAGACCAAAATTTGTGTTTCACATTTGTCAGTCCTCCCACATCCCTTAATTGAACAGATGGGTTTTATACTGTGCCCTAAAAAAAAAACAGCTAACTTGATTAGTTTTTGTTGTTGTGTTTTTTCTCCAAGCCTCAAGTGTGGAAATGAATTTAGAAGAATTGACCCTCTGTGAAACATCTCCTCCTCCAATTCAGATACACAGAAATTGAGTAAAATGATTGTATTAGCTTCTTCGGGCTGCTGTAACAAATGACCATAAAGCTACTTTGGTTGGCTTAAAAGAACAGAAACTTATTCTTTCACAGCTTTGGAGGCTAGAAGCTCAAAATCAAGGTGTTAACAATGCCATGCTCCCTCTGAAGGCTCTGGGAGAGAATTTGTTTCATGCCTCTCTCCTAGATTCTGGTGGTAGCTGGCAGTCGTTGGTGTTTTGGGCTTATAGAATAGCAATTCAATCTTGGTCTCTGTCCTCACATGGCTTTCCTCCCTGTGTGTATGTGTGCCTCTCAATCTCCCTCTTAGAAAGACACCAGTTGTAGGGGAGAGGGCCCACTCTAATCTTCTATGACTTTATCTTAACTTGATCATATTTGCAAAGACCCTGTTTTCTTTTTTTTTTTTTTAAGATTTTATTTATTTATTCATAGACACAGAGAGACACAGGCAGAGACACAGGCAGAGGGAGAAGCAGGCTCCATGCAGGGAGCCCGATGTGGGACTCAATCCTGGGACCCCAGGATCACACCCCAGGCTGCAGGCGGCGCCAAACCGCCCCACTGGGGCTGCCAAGACCCTGTTTTCAAATAAGGTCATAGGTATGAGGCATTAGGACTTAACCTATCTTTTGAGTTCAATTCAATCCACTACAATGATTTTAATTTTTTAAATGAGAAACATAATACTTATACATAGTTTTTTGGAGCTCAGTAGCTCTACCATGTTATAATTAACCTAGCAGCCTCTTGTTGCATCTCAATACTCTACCAATTCCTGCTCTGTTGACACAAGAATGTTCACTGTTTTTAGCTGTTTCTTTTTTTTTAATATTTTATTTATTTATTCATGAGAGACAGAGAGAGAGAGAGAGAGAGAGACAGACACATAGGCAGAGAGAGATGCAGGCTCCATGCAGGGAGCCCGACGTGGGATTTGATCCTGGAACTCCAGGATCACACCCTGGGCTGAAGGCAGACACTCAACCACTGAGCCACCCAGGCATCCCTAGCTGTATCTTATAATATTTCACTCCATAGTATTAACTCACATCTCATTTTCTGCTCTTGTCTATTAATGTTTTACTGTGGAAGATGAAAATTTAACTTTCAAATACCACCCAAAGAAATACCCTTTTTGTCTCCTCCCTCTTCTCAATATAGTTAGTCACAGCACTTTATTTCTGTTAAATTAATATTCAGTGTTTACATTATTGTGACTATGTAACCACTATGTATAGAGGGACCATATAATGTACAGTGATTAAATTTATTTTACATTTTATTCTTAGTGTTAGTAATTGAATCTCTTCCCCCTCTTAGTATTCTGTGTAGTAATAATAAATTTATTCCCAAACTCTGCCAGAGTTTCTCATTCTATGTTCAGCCTCTTTAGGTCATCTGTTAGTTTCACTTCCATCACAGTGCCCCCATAATCCTGCTCCCACATGGCCTGGTTTCTTTCTAGGTATTCTCTGTGGCTGTGACCTGAGAACTATCATTCTGGGGCTTTGTTTCCCTCTCTCCTGTGTTGAAGCTCCTGTTGGCTGGATCCCACTATTCTCTTTCTGGGTTTCTTCCCTCTTCTTGCTAGAGCACATCCTGTAATAATCACTTCCTGAGAAAAGGTACAATAGGAGTGAAACACTTGAATTTCTCAATGTCTGAGAAATATCTCTATTTTACTATTATACTAAATTGTTAGTATGGCCAGCTATACAGATTCCTAGATGGGAAATCAAATTCCTTCATAATTCTGGAGGCTTTATATCATTGTCTCCTGGCTCCTAATTTATTACTGAATTGGCCTTTGCCATTCTGATCCATGGTCCTTTGTATATGAGCTGTTTTTATTTTTACTCCCTGGAAGATTTTAAGTTCTTATTTTTATCTCCATGACACTGAAATTTCACAATAAGTTTTAGTGTAGATCTTTTCTCTATTTATTATTCTATGTACAAACCTGACTGTTTTCATCTGGAAATATGTGCCCTTTAGTTCTGCTGAATTTTCTTGAACTATTTCTTCTCTACAATTTTCTCAATTCTTTCCTTCTGAAACTATCCTTATTTGAATGTTAGACCCCCTGGACTGGAACTCCAATGTTGGACTAGAAGTCCAATTTTAATATATTTTCTCACATTATGTGTACCTTTATTTTTTTAAGATTTTATTTATTTATTCATGAGAGATACAGAGAGAGGCAGAGACACAGGCAGAGGGAGAAGCAAACTCCCTGTGGGGAGCCCAATGCGGGACTCAATCCCAGGAACCCAGGATCATGCCCTGAGCTGAAGGCAGATGCTCAACCACTGAGCCACCCAGGCATGCTACATCATTATCTGTAACTTTAAGTTTTCATTTTACTATTGGGAGGCTATCTTCAACTTTATTTTCTAACCCATCCAATACGTATTTAATTTTTGATATCGCAGTTTTTAATTTTATAGAATCCTCTCATTTTTCTTTTCATATCATCCTGTTCATATATAATAAAACTTTTCATCTTTCTAAGGATATTACTGATGTTTTGAAGGGGAGGTTCTCTGTATTTTTCTGTTTCCCCTTGTTTGTTTGTTAGCTTTTGCATTTGATTGTATTGTCCCTCATACAATGGGATTTATTCAAATTTTGGTAATGCTCAATTGTTCTGTCATATTTAAGAGTGAGATATTGATAATGCTATTTTTAAACTCCATGTATGACTTACCTTGGAATTATATGTGGACCCATTTCTTTGGTTGGAGGACTCTAAGCTGATAGCACCTATAAAACTTTGCCTTGTATAGGTCAACTTTTCTAAAAGAGAAATCTTCTAACCTCTTGCCTCCGGGATAAAAACTTGGCTGTCAACAAGTAGACAGATTCTCATTTATCCTGCCACTTTTCTATGATACTCTAACCCCACCCTCACCTCTTTCAGGTTAGCCAAAGTCTGGAGCCTGTTTGGTTAAATCCATCCAATAGTTTGCTAAAGTAGAGGAGAGAAAGTTAGCTGTTGGGGTTTTAACTATTGTTTTAAAGAACTTCAACTCATCCTTCTCTTTTTCAACCCACTTGCATCCTTGCATCTGAAACAAATTTCTGAGATTGTCCTAGGGGCCTCAAATTTCTGAGATTGTTCTTGGACTTTGCAGCAGGAATTGTCCAGATGTAGTCCTTCCCATTTGTAAGCTTCGTTTTCAGCTTTCTGTTGTGCTAAGACATGTACAACTTGCCTATCTACATTAAGTTTCCAAAAGGTGGACTTCTCAGTTTCATTTCCTCTTTTTTCTCTTTGTCCTTTTGGGTTTATGCTTTATTTCCTCTTTCAGTGTCATTTAGTTGGGTTTGAGGAGGAAACATTTATGAATGCATGTATGTTATCTGTTGTGATTAGCCAGAAGTTCTCTGATTGATTATTCATCAGTGTATTTTTATGGAAGATACTTGTCAATTAATGTCAAGTTTCTAAATAGTCTAGAACGACCAGCCCTCAGGTGAATTTTCCCTTCGTTGCCCTCTTTTTTTATTAAACATTTATCATTATAAGCATTTTATTTTTACTCATAGTTTATATAATTAACAAATAATTTTATTATAAATAACATGTTTTTGTTTGAAAATTTGGCCAAGTTGATCAAGAAAACATTTTAAAAGAAAATGAAAAACCGCAACCCTACAACTTTGGACATTTTGGGGATATGCCTTAGGAACTATTTTGGGGGACTATAAGGAGCTTATTTTATGAACTTTATCAAGTAAAGAAATTGAATTAACAATTTATATCTTCCACAAGGAAAAGTTTGGGTCCAGAGAGTTTCACTGGTAAGTCCTATCAGACATTTATGGAAGAAATAATACCACTTGTATGCAAACTCCTTCAGAAAATAGAAGAGTAAGGATGATTTCCCAACTTATTTTATGAGACCAATATCACCCCAACATCAAAGCCAAATAAAGATGGGCAGCCTGGGTGGCTTAGCGGTTTAGTGCTGTCTTCAGCCCAGGGCCTGGTCCTGGAGACCCAGGATCAGGTCCCACATCAGGCTCCCTGCATGGAGCCTGCTCCTCCCTCTGCCTATGTCTCTGCATCTCTCTCTCTCTCTCTCTCTCTCTCTCTCATGAATAAATAAATAAAATCTTTTTAAAAAATAAAGAAAGAAAGTACCCCCCACAAAAGAAGCTATAAGTCAGAGGTAGCAAAGAAGATTTTATTTTCAACATTTTAACCTCCCAGAGGATTGGTTTCTGTTTTTGTCTACCTTGGATCTCAAGCAGGAAGAACAAGTAAATACTGCTCAGGAAAATTGTAGGGATACTGGCCCACAGAAACCTGGGGTAAGAGGTAACGGGTGGAGGCCCTGAGCAGAGACACTCAAAATAGCATGTACACAAGAAAATAAAAAAACATACACATACAAGCCCAGGCAACATTCATGCTCAAACAATACATAAGAAGACCTTAAGATTTCCCCTTGCACTGATCACAAAGCTTAGAACCAAGGCTCAGCTAATTAGTGAGAAAGTTCCCTAACATAGGACCAGTATACAAAGACTGGGAAAAGTGGATGTCTTTTCAAATGCCAATGTTAAACAACAACAGCAAAAAAAACTTACAAGACATACAAAGAAACAGGAAAACATGATACATTCAAAGGAAGAAAATAACGTGGCAAAAGCCATCCCTGAAGAAACATAGATCACATAAACATCACACTTGATAAAGACTTTAAAGCAACTATCTTAAATATGCTCAAAGAGCTAAAGGACAAGACTAATAAAGAACTAAAGGAAATCAGGAAAACAATATCTGAACAAAATGAAAATATCAACTGAGGTAGAAATTATAAAATGGAACCAAGTAGAAAGACTGAAGCTGAAAAGTACAATGAAATGGAGAAAAAGGGATCCCTGGGTGGCGCAGCGGTTTAGCGCCTGCCTTTGGCCCAGGGCGCGATCCTGGAGACCCGGGATCGAATCCCACGTCGGGCTCCCAGTGCATGGAGCCTGCTTCTCCCTCTGCCTATGTCTCTGCCTCTCTCTCTCTGTGTGACTATCATAAATAAATAAAAATTTAAAAAAAAGAAATGGAGAAAAAAATCACTAGAGGGGTTCAATAAGAAAGTTGAGTGGGCAAAAGAAAGTCAGAAAACTTAAAACAAGGGTACTTGAATTTATGGGACTCTATCAAGTGGACCAATACATGCACTACAGAAAGCCTGGAAGGAGAAGAGAGACAGAAAGAGATAGAGAAGTCACTAGAAGAAATACTTGTAGAAAAGTTTCCAAGTTTCCATGAATTTACAAATCCAAACTCAACAGACCCCCAAAGAATAAACCCAAAGAGACCTGCATTGAGACACATTTCAGTCAAACTGTTGAAAAACAAAGACAAACTGAAAATTTTGAAAGCAACAAAGAAAAGTGACACCTCACATATAAGAAATCCTCAATAATATTATCTGCCAACTCCTCAGAAGAAACTTTGAAGTCCAGAAAGCAATGGGATGGTATATATAAGGTACCAAAAGGAAAAAAACAACCTGTCAATCAAGAATCTTATATTTGGCAAAAATTGTCCTTCAAGAATGAAGGAGTAATTAAGACATTCCTAGTTAAATGAAAGCTGAGGGAGTTCAATCTATTAGACTTGGCCTACTAGAAATGCTAAAAGCAGCCCTTAAAATTGAAATGAAAGGATGCTAGACGAAACTCAAAGTCATATGAAGAGATAAAGATCTCTAGTAAAGGTTAACACATGAACAAATATAGAAAACAATATTATAACCTTTGTTTATAACTCCATCTTTTACTTTCTACAAGATTTAAAAGATAAATGCCTAAAAAATAATTTCTAATTTATGTTAATGGTTACAATATATGAAGATGTAATTTATGACATCAATAACACAAAGTGGAGAGAGAGCTGTAAAAGAGTAAAATTTCTGTATGTGATTGTCATTAGGTTGGTATCAATTTAAAAGAGACTTTACAATTTCAGGATGTAATGTAATGTACTGAGCAACAATATAGATGAACTGGACCTAACAGACATACAAAGCATACAGAATGCTCCAGCCAACAACAGCAGAATACACTAAGTGCACATTAACCATTCTCAAAGATAGACCAGATGATAGACTACTAACAAGTCTTAATCAATGTAAAAACATTGATATTATACAATAAATGAAACTAGAAATCAATAGCAGAAGGAAAACTGGAAAATTCACAAATATATGGAAATTAATCATTTTTAAATGATCAATGGTCAAAGGAGAAATCACAAAGGATATCTTGAGACAAATGAAAACAAAAACACAATGTACCAAAACTCAGGGAAGCAGCAAAAACAGTGCTGAGAGGAAAATTTTTAGATATAATGTATTTGAAAAAAGAGATCTGAAATCAATGATGTACCTTTATACCTTAAGAAACTAAAGAAAGAATAATAAACTGAACCTGAAACTTCTAGAAAGAAGGAAATAATAAAGACAAGAGCAGAGATAAGTAAAATAGAGAATAGAAAAACAACAGAGAAAATCAATTATACCAAATTTTGGTACTTTGAATACCAAATTAACAAATCATTAGCTAGAATGACTGAAAAAAGACATTACTAAAATCAGAAATGAAAATGAACACAATAATACAGATTCTACAAAAATAAAGAGGATTATAAAAGTATATTATAAACAATTGTACACCAACAAATGGGATAATATGGATGAAATGGAGAAATTTCTAGTGATAGAAAACTGACCAAGATTAAATCATGAAGAAATAGAAACTCTAAATAGACTTAAAACAAGTAAGGAGACTGAATCAGTAATCAAAACCTCCTGACAAAGGAAAGTCCTAGGGCAGTTGGCTTCACTAGTGACTTATACCAAATATTTAAAACAGAACTAACATTAATTTTTCTCAGACTTCCAAAAAAATTGAAAAGGAGGAAATATTTCCTAACTCATTCTATGAGGCCAGCATTACTCTGAGCCAGACAAAACAAATCCAGACAAAAACATTATGAGGACAGAAAACTTTTGAGCAATATTCCTTATGAATATAAGTGCAATACTTCTCAGTAAAATAATACCAAACTGAAATCACCAGGATATTAAGATTATACACCATAACTAAATAGGATTATTTCTGGAATGCAAGGATGGTTCAACATCTGAAAATCAATCAATGTAATATACCGTATTAGCAGAATGAAGGGAAAAAACCCGATCATCTCAATTGATTCAGAAAGAGGATTTGATAGAATTCCATATTCCTTCATGATAAATACACCTAACAAACTAGGAATAGAAGGCAACTAGCTGAATATAATAGAGGTTATATATGAAAAACCAAAAGCAAACATCATACTCAGTGATGAAAGACTAAATGCTTTTCCTTTAAGACCAGGAACAAAACAAGGTCATCCACTTTTGTCTGTTATATTTAACATGGTATAAGAAGTTCTAGCCAAAGTAATTAAGCAAGAAAAAGAAATAGAAGGCATCCAAATTGGAAAAGAAAACATAAAATTATCTGTTTGCAGGTGCCATGACCTTATGTCTAGAAAACACTAAAGATTTCACACACAGGAAAAAAAAAACCCTAATAGAATTAATACATGAATTCAGGAAAGTCGCAGGATACAAAATCAATTCATAAATATCAGTGGCTTTTCTATAACTATTGATGAACAATTAAAAAAGAGATTAAGAAGATAATTTTATTTATGATAACACAAAAAGAATAAAATACTTGGGAATTAACTTCACCAAGGGAATGAAAGATTTGTACATTAAAAGGTATAAAACATTGGGGCACCTGAGTGGCTCAGTTGTCTGAGTGTCCAACTCATGGTCTAATGTCAACTCTTGGTTTCTGCTCAGGGTGTGATTTTGCAGTTGTGGGATTGAATTCTGCATCAGGATCCACGCTTGATGCAGAGCCAGCTTCACATTCTGTCTCTCTCTCCCACTGCCTTTCCCACCATTCACATGTGCACGTTCTCTCTTAAATAAATAAATAAGATCTTTTAAATTTTTAAATTTTATTTAAATTCAATTAATTAACATACAATGTATTATTGATTTCAGAGGTAGAGGTCAGTGATTCATCAGTCTTATATAATACCCAATGCTCATTACATCACATGCCCTCCTTTTTTTTTTTAAAGACTTTATGTATTCATGAGACACAGAGAGAGAAAGAGAGAGAGAGAGGGAGGGAGGGAGGGAGAGAGAGAGGCAGAGACACAGGCAGAGAGAGGAGCAGGCTCCATGCAGGGAGCCTGATGTGGGACTCGATCTCGGGTCTCCAGGATCACGCCCTGGACCAAAGGCAGCACTAAACCACTGAACCACTGGGTTCACATGCCCTCCATCACCCAGTTATCCAAATCTCTTCAGCACCTTCCCCTCCAGCAACCCTTAGTTGGCTGGGTCAATTGAGGTCAACCCTCAATTGCTGGGTCATAGGGTAGCTCTATTTTTAATGTTCTGAGGAACCTCCATACTGTTGTCCAGAGTGACTATACCAGTTTGCATTCCCACCAACAGTATAAGAGGGTTCCCCTTTCTCTACATCCTTGCCAACATCTGTCATTTCCTGACTTGTTAATTTCAGCCATTCTGACTGATGCGAGGTGGTATCTCATTGTAATTTTGACTTGTATTTCCATGATGCTGAGTGATGTTGAGCATTTTTTCATGTGTCTTCTGGCCATTTATATGTCTTCTTGGGAGAAATATCTGTTCATGTCTTCTGCCCATTTCTCAAATGGATTATTTGTTCTTTGAGTGCTGAGTTTGGTAAGTTCTTAATAGATTTTGGAGACTAGCCTTTTAAGACATTTGCAAATATCTTCTCACATCCTGTCAGTTGTCTTTTAGTTTTCTTGATCTCTTCCTTTGCTGTGCAAAAGCTTTTTATCTTGATGAAGTCCCAATAGTCAACAATGAAATCACTTTTGCCTTTGTTTCTCTTGCCTTTGGAGACATGTCTAGTAAGAAGTGGCTGCAGCCGAAGTCACAAAGGTTGCTGCCTGTGCTCTCCTCTAGGATATTGATGGATTCCTGTCTCACATTTAGGACTTTCATCCATTTTGAGTCTATTTTTGTGTGTGAGGAAATGGTCCAGTTTCATTCTTCTTCATGAGGCTGTCCAATTTTCCCAATGCTATTTGTTGAAGAGACTTTTTTCCATTGGATATTCTTTTCTGCTTTGTCAAAGATTAGTTGACCATAGAGTTGAGGGTCCATTTCTGGGTTCTCTATTCTGTTCTATTGACCTATGTGTTGGTTTTTGTGCCAATACCATATTGTCTTGATGATTACAGCTTTGTAATAAAGCTTAGAGTTCAGAATTGTGATTCCATCAGCTTTGGTTTTCTTTTTCAACTTCCTTTGACTATTTGAGGTTTTTTTCTGGTTCCATACAAATTTTAGGATTACTTGTTACAGCTCTGTGAAATAAGTTGATAGTATTTTGATAAGTATTGCATTGAATATATAGACAGCTCTACGTAGCATAGATATTTTAACAATTTTTGTTCTTCCAACCCATGAGCATGGAATGCTTTTTTCCATTTCTTTGTGTCTTCCTCAATTTCTTTCATGAGTGTTCTATAGTTATCTGAATACATAATATAGTTATCTTTGGTTAGGTTTATTCCTAGGTATCTTATGGTTTTTAGTGCAATTGTAACTGGGATCAACTCCTAAATTTCTCTTTCTTCTGTCTCATTGTTAGTGTATAGAAATGCAACTGATTTCTGTGCATTGATTTTATATCTGGCCACTTTGCTGAATTCCTGTATGAGCTCTAGCAATTTTGGGCTGGAGTCTTTTGGGTTTTCCACATAGAGTATCAAGTCATCTGCAAAGAGAGAGTTTGACTTCTTTGCTGATTCAGATGTCTTTTATTTCTTTTTTTTTTTTCTTTTATTTCTTTTTGTTGTCTGATTGCTGAGGATAGGACTTCTAGTACAATGCTGAACACCAGTGGTGATAGTGGACATCCTTGCCATGTTCCTGACCTTAGGGGAAAGATTCTCAGTTTTTCCCCATTGAGAATGTTAATTGCTGCCAGCTTTTCATACATGGCTTTTATGATATTGAGGTATGCTCCTTCTATCCCAACACTGTGATGAGTTTTAATCAAGAAAAGGTGCTGTACTTTGTTCAATGTTTTTTCTGCATCGATTGAGAGGATCATTTAGTTCTGGTCCTTTCTTTTATCAATATAGTGTATCACATTGATTGATTTACAGATGTTGAACCACTCTTGCAGCCCAAGTTGGTCATGGTGAATAATCCTTTTAATGTACTGTTGGATCCTATTGGCTAGTATTTTGGTGAGAATTTTTACATCCATGTTTATCAGGGATATTAGTAATTCTCCTCTTTGGTGGGGTCTTTGGTTTCGCAATAAAGGTAATACTGGCCTCATAGAACGAGTTTGGGAGTTTTCCCTCCATTTCTATTAGAAAATGATAGCTTTAGAAGAATAGGTATTGGGGAACCTGGGTGGCTCAGTGGTTGAGCATCTGCCTTTGGCTCAGGTTGTGATCCTGAGGTCCTGGGATTGAGTTCCACATCAGATCTCGCATCAGGTCCCAGTCCCCCACAGGGAGCCTGCTTCTCCCTCCGCCTATGTCTCTGCCTCTCTCTGTGTGTCTTTCATGAATAAATAAATAAAACTTTAAAAAAATAAAACTCTTAAAAAGAAGAAGAAGAAGAGGAAGAAGGAGAAGGTGAAGAAGAGGTATTAGTTCTTCTCTAAGAGTTTGGTAGAATTCCCCTGGGAAGCCATCTGGCCCTGGACTCTTATTTATTGGGAGATTTTTTAAATTACTGCTTCAATTTCCTTGCTGGTTATGGGTCTGTTCAGGTTTTCTATTTTTTTGTTTCAGTTTTGGTAGCTTATATGTCTCTAGGAATGCATGCATTTCTTTCAGATTGCCTAATTTGTAGCATACAGTTGCTCTTAATATATTCTTATAATTTTTTGTATTTCTTTGGTGTTGATTGTGATCTCTCCTCTTTCATTCATAATTTTATTTATTTGGGTCCTTTTTCTTTTCTTTTTGCTAAGTCTGGCCAGGGGTTTGTCAACCTTTGTGTGTGTGTGTGTGTGTGTGTGTGTGTGTGTGTATTTTTTATTGGAGTTCGATTTGCCAAAGTATAGTATAACAACCTTATTACTTCTTTCAAAAAACTAGCTCTTAGTTTCATTGATCTGTTCTATTGTTCCTTTGGTTTCTATTTCATTGATTTCTTGTCTAATCTTTATTATTTTTCTTGTCCTTCTGGGTTTAGGCTTTATTTTCTTTCTATCTCCAGCTCATTTTGATGTAAGATTAGTTTGTGTATTTGAGATCTTTCTTATTTCTTGGGAAAGTCTTGTATTGCTATATACTTCTCTCTTAGGACTCTCTTTGCTGCATCTCAAAGGTTGCGAACACTTGTATTTTCATTTTCATTTGTTTCCATGTTTTAAAAAAAATTCTTCTTTAATTTCCTTGTTGACACATTCATTCTTTAGTAGGATGCTCTTTAACCTCCATGTATTTGAGGTCTTTCCAAATTTCCTCTTGTGATTGAGTTCCAGTTTCAAAGCATTGTCATCTGAAAATATGCAGGGAATGATCCCAATCTTCTGGTACTGGTTGAGACCTGATTTGTGACCTAGTATGTGATCTATTCTGGAGAATGTTCCATGTGCGCTCGAGAAGAATGTGTATTCTGTTGCTTTAGGATGGAATGTTCTGAATATATCTGTGAGGTCCATCTGGTCTAGTGTGTCATTCAAAGCCCTTGTTTCCCTGTTAATCTTCTGTTTAGATGATCTGTCCATTGCAGTGAGTGGAGTGTTAAAGTGCCCCTATTATTATTGTATTATTATTGATGTGTTTAATTTTGTTATTAATTGGCTTACATAATTGGCTGCTCCCATGTTAGGGCCATAGCTATTTACAATTGTTATATCTTCTTGTTGGATAGACTGTTTAATTATGATATAGTGTCCTTCCTCATCTCTTGTTATAGTCTTCGGTTTAAAATCTAATTTGTACGATATGAGAATTGCCACCACCCCAGCTTTCTCTTGATGTCTATTAGCATGATAAGTGGTTTTCCACTCCCTCACTTTCAATCTGGAGGTATCTTTGGGTTGAAAATGAATATCTTGCAGACAGCATATAGATGGGTCTTGCTTTTTTAATCCAATCTGATACCCTGTGTCTTTTGATTGGGGGCATTTAGCCCATTTACACTGAGAGTAACTATTGAAAGATATTAATTTAGTGCCATTGTATTATCTATCAAGTGACTGTTTCTGGATATTGTCTCTGTTCCTTTCTGGTCTATGTTACTTTTGGGTTCTCTCTTCATTTAAAGGATCCCTTTTAATCTTTCTTGTTGGGTTTGTTTGTTGATCACAAATTCTTTTAGCTTCTGTTTGTCCCAGAAGCTTTTTATCTCTTCTTCTATTTTGAATGACATCCTGGCTGGATAAAGTATTCTTGGCTCCATATTCTTCTCATTTAGCACCCTGAATATATCATGCCAGTCCTTTCTGGTCTGCTAGGTTTCAGTGGATAGCTCTGCTGCCACTCCAAAGTTTCTACCCTTGTAGATTATGGACTCTTTCCTGGGATGCCTCCAGGATTTTCTCTTTGTCTTTGATATCTATAAGTTTCACTATTATATGTTGGGGTGTTGATCTATTTTTATTGATTTTCAAGGGGGTTCATTGTGCCTCTTGGTCTTGGATGCCTATTTCCTTCCCCAGATTAGGGAAGTTTGCCACTATAATTTGCTCCAACATACCTTCTGCCCCTTTCTTTCCTCTTCTTCTGGTATCCCAGTTATTCTAATATTGTTTCGCTTAATGGTATTACTTATCTCTCGAATTCTCCCCTGGTGATACAGTTGTTTATATAATAGATAGGATCTTTAAAAAAAAAAGTATAAAAAACTGCTGAAATAAGCTAAAAGAAGACATAAATAAATGAAAAGACCTCATATTCATTATTGAAAGATTTGGTATTCTTAAGATTTTAATACTACCCAAAGCAATCTACAGATTTACTACAATCCTTATCAGAATCCCAGACATTTATTTCTTGCAGAAACAGGAAAATCTATCCTAAAATTCATATGGAATCCCAAGAGACCTGTATAGTCTAAACAGTCTTGAAAAAGAAGAACAAGGTTGAAGGATTCACACTTCCTGATTCCAAAATTTATACGAAGCTACAGTCATCAAAACAGCATGCTTTTTGCATAAAGATGTATAGACCAATGGAATAAAATAGATAACCCAGAAATATACCTCATTTATATGATTAAATGGTCTTGACAAGGGTGCCAAGACCATTCAGTGGGGGAAAGGGTAGTCTTTTCAACAAATGCTTGGAAAACCAGATATACACATGCAAAAGAGTGTAGTTGCACTCTTCCTTATGGCCTACATAAAAATTAACTCAAAATGGGTCAAAGGCCTACATGTAATTATAAAACTCTTAGAACAAAACATAGGGGGAAAACCTTTTTGACTTTGGATTTGGCAATGATTTCTTGAATGTAATACCAAAAGCACAGGTAGCAAAATTAAGAAAAGATAAATTAGATCTCTTCAAAATTCAATACTTTGGGGCATCAGATAATAAGAGAATGAAAGATCACCCAAAGAATGAAAAGAAATACTTAAAAATCACATCTGATAAGCAATTAGTATACAGAAATATAGAGAACTCCTAAGAGATCCCTGGGTGGCTCAGTGGTTTAGCAACTGCCTTTGGCCCAGGGCATGATTCTGGAGCCCTGGGATCGAGTCCCACATCAGATTCCCTGCATGGAGCCTGCTTCTCCCTCTGCCTGTGTCTCTGCCTCTCTCTCTTTCTGTGTCTCTCATGAATAAATAAGTAAAATCTTAAAAAAAAAAAAAAACTCCTAAAACTCAGGCACAAATAACTCAATTCAAAAATATGGAAAGGATTTGAATAGACTCTTCCCCAATGAAAATATTTAAAAAGTACTTGAAAAAATGATTAACATCACCAATAACTAGGGAAGCGCAAATCAAGACCACAATAAGATACCACTTTACATACATTAGGATGGCTATTATTGAAAAACAGAATACATGTGTTGGCCATGATTGAAGAAGTTGAAACCTTTGTGCATTCCTGATAGGAATGTAAAATGGTACAGTTGATGTGGAAAACAGTATGCCTGTTTCCCCCAAAATTAAATATAGAATTTCCATATGATCCAGCAGTTGCACTTCTGGATATATATCTAAAAGAATTGAAAGCAGGAACTCACACAAATATTTGTACACTCATGTTCATAGTAGCATTATTCACAGTACCCAAAAGGTAGAAACAACCCAAATGACAGATGGATAAGCTACATGTATATATATATATATATATATATATATATATATATATATATACATTACTATATATATATATACTATATATATAGTATATATATACACATTACTCAGCCTGTGTGTGTATATATACACACACACACACACATATATATATTACTCATCCTTAAAAAGGAATGAAATTCTGTTACATGCTACAATATGGCTAAACCTTAGTGACATTTATGCTAAGTGAAATAAAGCAGACATCATGGGACAAATAAAATAGTCACATTCATAGATATGGAAAAATGAAGTAGTGGTTACTGGAGGCTGGTGGAGGAGGAAGAAGTGAGGTATTGTTTAATAGGTGCAGAGTTTCATTCTGGGATGATGAAAATTTCTGGAGATGAGTAGTGGTAATGGTTGCACAATGTGAATGTAGTTAATGTCACTGACTTCTATACTTAAAAATGGATAAATTTGTAAATTTTATGTTATGTATGTTTTACCACAATTAAAAAATTTAAGGCTGGGTGGGGCTAAGGACAGGAGAAGTTTATGTGAGGAATCCATACTGCCTTATAAGCTTCTCTGTCTCTTGGGCCCTATGACCCAACAAGTATGATACTGAAATATCTGTGATAGGTTAGTGATTCCATATGAAGCTTTTAATAATGCTCTATAATTGGATATTATGCAGGCTTTTAGGATTTGGGAGCAAAGTTATGTCATCTTTTTTATAAAACTATTCCCTTTTTGAGAAATTATTTTACCACCAGGCCCTAGTAGAAAGAAACTGAATGCTTGACCATGAGCTATCAAATTTCCTTGTGACCTGAGCAGCCCATAATATACTAAATATTCTATACACCAAACCATAAAGTCAGTTGTGCCCAGCAGTACTCCATCATTAAGTAGAAGTGGTATACATGAGATTAGGTTTAAGCAAGTCTTTTAAGACTCAAGTAAATTGAGTAAATTTACTCAAGTAAAGTGGCCCAATTGTCCATCATTTCTACTTCTACTACATTGCCTCTTCCCTCTCAACTTTCATCTGAGGCATCATGGTGAGTCCCTGGGTCCTGTTGAATGACAGAAGAAAAATATTTGAGACTGACTTACAGGTAGTTCTGTATTCTGTGGTGCAGAAAGTAGATAGCTACAATACTAAGGCCGCTTTTTGGGGGTGGTCTTAAAAGTGAAGGGAAATACTACACTTGGGAGAACTTGGAGCAGTAACTTGGTTGTTCATTCTGTCTGAAAAGAGAGATGGCTAGGTATATGGGTCATACTGATTCATGGGCAGTGCCTGAATGGATGGATGGTCTGGAACCTGGAAGAAACATGATTGGAAAATTGATGACAAAGAGGTTGGGAGATGGGCATATGTGAATAGATTGAATGGGCAGAGGGTGAAGATATTTGTGTCTCACGTGATCCCCAAAAGCAATCTCATTAGAGGATAATCATAATAATCAGGTGGATGAATGATATATTTCATGTATGCCAGTCAGCCTTTTCCTCTATTTATCCCTGGCTCTGCCCAACAGACTCATGAACAAAGTGGCTATGATGCCATGATCCAAGTGAGAGGTGGGCTCAGTGACATGGATTTCCACTTAGCAAGGCCATCTGGCTACAGCTATAGCTAAGTGCCCAACTTGAGAACAGTGGAGTCCAAGACCAAATTTCCATTTCCTAGAGGTATCAGCCATCCACGAGGTATATTGAATTGGGCTACTTTCATTATGAAAGGGCAGAACTTTTTTCTCACTGAATAAATAGGTACTTCTTCTGGAAATGGATTTCCTTCCCTGCTTGCAATGCTTCTATCAAAACCATTATGTATGGACTCCTGAAATGTTTTGGTCACCATTGTGTTATGCTACACAGCAATATTTTTAACCAAGAAACTCATTTTACAACTAATAAAGGCAATGGGTTCATGCTCATGTAATTAGCTGGTCTTATTCTATTGCCCATTACCCTGAAGTAGTTGTTTGATAGGATGATTGGCCTTTTCTTTTTCTTGTGATAAAAATTTACTGTTTTAACCATTCATGAGTGTACAATTCAATGGCAGTAAGGACATTTAAAATGTTGTGAGCCATCATCACTATGTAGTTCCAAAACTTTTCTATCAACCCAAAAGGAAACCCCATACCCATTAAGCAATTACTCCCCATTCCTCCTTCTCCTCAGTCCCTGGCAACTACTAACTGGCTTTTTATCTCTATGGTTTGACTCTTCTAGATAATTTATGTAAAGGAAATCAGATGATATGTAGCCTTTTGCATCTGGCTTCTTCACTTAGCATGTTTTCGAAGTTCATCTCTGTTGCAGCGTTGAAATAGCCTTTGGAAGACTCTATAATCCCTCCATCTGGGTTGTGATACTTTGTGTAGCTAGGATAATGTTCTCCACGTTTTGGCATGTGTTCTAAATCTAAATATATATCCATGGTTCAGGAATCAAGGATTGGGAGTGGAAGTGGATCCTCTCACTTTTACCCCTAGTGAATCACATGCAAAATTTTGCTTCCAATTCCTGCAACTTTGGGTTCTGCTTGTCCAGAGGTCTTAGTTGCCAAAGAAGAATGTTTCCACCAGGGTACACAGCAAGAACTCAATCTGTAAATTGAGACTGCTACTTGGCTATTTGGGGATCCTTATGCTATTTAGTCAACATGCAAAGAAGGGGGTAACTCTACTGTCTGGAATGATTGATCCTAACTGTTAAGCTGATCTTTAGTTGCTACTACATGGGAATGTGCCTGGAATGCAGGAGATTCTTTGGGGGTGCTTTTTAGTATTCCCATATTCTGTAATATGAGTTAATGGAAAAACGTAACAACAACCCAGTATAAATAGAACCTCTAATCGTCTAGATATTTCAGGAATAAAAATTTAGGTTGCTCCATAAGTGAAGGAACCATTATCAGCTGAGATGCTTGGTGAAGGCAAAAGGAATATTTAAAAAGGTAATGGGAAGAAAAGAGTTATAAATAGTAATTATGATTATGTTGCCAGTTGCAGATACAAGAACTATAATAGTTGTGAACATTTCTCCTTCATTTTGATATGAGTATATTCGTGTATATATTAACCAATTATTTGCTTTCCCCCCTCTCTCATTCCCCCATGATGTGTTGATAGTGGGTAACTTTATATCTTAGCATTTAAGTTACAGGATATTAGAGGGATAATATGACTCATCAAGAAGAGGGATGAACATCATTCAAAGATTCTATACTCTTTGGGGTGGGGGGGGAGCTGTTTTGGGTTGTATGAGAGATATTGCATCATATGGACATAGCATGATTTTACTATGGTCTTTATTTGAAAATTAAATATGATTAAAAGAAGTGTGTATGGATTTAAAGTTGACAAGAGTTTGGACTGGGGTAGTTCATACTAGCAACTTACCTAAGTAGGAACTACATTTCCCAGAATTCTCTTCTTTTTAGGGTTTTGGTTGGCCACAAAAGAAATTTGCAAAAGATCTGAGAAGTGGAAGTGAGGTACCTAGCCATTACATTTGGCAGGCTGATTAAGGAACCCAGGCACTGCTGCAGTTTTGAATCTGACCTGCTGACTCACCTTACTGGCCAGGGCAGCAGGAGGACTGTAGCTCCTCTAGCTTCTCTGTGTCTTGGACAAGGTACATGCACAGCAAATCCTTCCATCTCTCTCTCTCTATATATATATATACTGGTTCTGTGTTTCTGGATAATCCTAATATGCTCCCCAGTAAAGAACACTGAGAACGGTTGACATTCTGGTCTTGAGATACTGCATGGTGTGGTGGAAATGCATGGTTTTGAAATCACAGAACTGAGTTCAGTGGCACAGATGACTTGTGGTCTTGGAAACTGATTCCTCATCTGTAGAATCGATATCAAATTTTATATATGTGGCTATCGTGTGGGGTTAAGTTAAACATTGTATGTAAAATACCTGTTATAGCTCACAGTGGGTGCATAGCAAACTTTAGCTCTCTGCTGAAGGGAGATGCATTGTTAGTGCCCTCTTATTAAATTATTTAATGGAATGGAGTCTCTTAGATGTTATTAAATATGATATAGTTATTTGAAGCATATTGGTTTGATGTGACACCAATAGCATCTTCTGGGTGCTTACAGGTACAGAAAATTCAAACATTATTTGGTTAGTTCTGCCACTTATCTGAGTAAAATCTAGGACAAGTTACCTTTCTCTAAATGCATTTTCAATTTAGATACTGTTATCTCATGGGATTTTTGTTAGAATAAGAGTGTTTAGCTTAGTCCCAATCATACGGCAGATGCTCAATATATCTACTAGATGCTGTGGGAGTAATTAGGGTTTCAAAGATGAGTTGGGTCAGTTGTTGCATTAGAGAGGTTACCACTAGGGAAGACAACATCCATGAAACCACAGTGGAAGTTACATTTCTTTTAATAGTAGAGAGCAAATAGACAAACAACTATGTAGAACATTTTAAATGATGTAAAAGAAACAGATGCCATGGAAAGATGATAAAACGTCTTACAGACTTTTGATTTATGGAATCATGAGCATTTCATACCTGATGTCATCAGTCATGGCTATGCAGAACTTTCAAAGATCTACCATCTTGCCAACGGCTAGTTATAACAGATAAGTGGAAGGGTGGGAGCCCTGAGAGCAGAACCAAATCAACAATTTTGCCAGCAGGAAAGAGCTTGTTCAGGCCGATGTCCCAGGGGCTGGAATGCATTTGAAACAATGGGTTGCAAGTGAAGAGCTTTGATAGTTTGGGGGAGAAATTTGACAAAATGAACCTGCAAATGACATATTCAGCTTACAAACCAGGTCAAGAGCTCTAAAAATCAAAGCCAACAAAGAAAAACACTTTTGGTAAAAGGTCATGCAGGCTCCTTTTTCCTTTGTCTTCTCAGTATCATCCTTTCTCATTTTTTCCAGTGCATACTCGCACTTCTTTCAGTCTCGGTGTTTCCCCTCCACCCCTGGACGCCCCCACCCCCCCCACTCCCGCCTTCTCGGTTCCCCTGTCCTCCCCTTGGCCCAGGACAGCCCTTGGGCCCGCACCTGCCCGGGGAGCCCCAGCCGGGCCCGCCAAGGGACTGGCGGTGACGTAGCGGGGAGGACTGTGCCCGCGCGGCCCGCTGACGTCACTGCCGCAGCGGACCCCAGCGAAGCCCAAGAATGGGAATTGAAGGAGGGAAGCACAGCGGTGACCCCGCGGTTACGGCTGGGCGCCGCGAGTGCGCCGCGTGCTTTGGGCCTCTGGGGTCAGGAGGCCCGAATCTCGCCTGTAGCGCAGGCCGATCCCCGCTCCACACCCTCGGCGCGCACGACAGCAAGAGTTTAGCTAGAAGGAGAATGTCCCCAAGCGGTGGGGCCTCGTGCGCACGCGCCCTGGGTGGAGGGCAGATAGGGGACAGCTGGGGGGGGGGGCTGCGCGCTGATACAGGGCGTGGGGGCGGTAGAGGACGGGTGGCGAGCGGCAGGAGAGGAAGGGACCCGGCTTAGAGGGCAGACCAGGAGGAAGGCAGCTGCCCCCTCCGCCGCTAGCCCGTCTCCCTGGGCGCTGCGGAGGCGCGAGGCCTGCGGCGCGGCGTCGTGACGTCACGGTGGCGGCGGCCGTGGTTGGCGCACGGTCCGCGGCTGCAAAGTGTGAATTACGCCCGGCTCGCGCCGGCGGCGGAGTGAAGTCAGGCTCCGGGGGAGGGGAGGGGCAGGACGGTGGCGGCGGCCCGAGCTGGTGGCTGGTCCCGAGCCCGCGCACCCCGGGTCTCGCCGCTGGCGCCCGCAGTCTTTCCTTGCACCGCTTCCTCCTGTCCTTGCTCCGCTCCTGCTCGGCTCTCCCCCGGCTCCTCCCGGCCGAGGAGCGCCGGGGCGGCAGGGCTCCCCCTCCGACTTTGCCTGTGCCGCCCCCGCTTGCACCCCGGAGCCCGCCGCGCGCCGGTCCCCGTAACTGTCGCCGCGGCCGCCGCAGCGTCTTCCCGCCGGCGGCCCGGGCGGAGTGTTGGGGCGGGGAAGGCGTGAGCGCGGCTTCCCGGCCCGGGGTCGGCGGCCGCCCGCCCTGCCCCCGCCTCGGCCCGGCGCCCCCGAGCCGCGGCCCCTTCCCAGCGCAGGGGCGGGCGGCCGCGGCCCGGCGGGCGCCGCGCGGGGGCAGGGCGGGCGTATTCAATGGAAGTATGTTACCAGCTGCCGGTGCTGCCCCTGGACAGGCCGGTCCCCCAGCACGTCCTCAGCCGCCGAGGAGCCATCAGCTTCAGCTCCAGCTCCGCGCTCTTCGGATGCCCCAATCCCCGGCAACTCTCACAGGTACGCGCCGCCGCCGCCACGGACCCGCGCTCGGGGGCTTCTCTCTTTTGTTTCCCTCTTCCCATCCGGGTTCACCTCCGCGACACCCCCAGTCGCGGCTGTTTACCTCAGACCCAGCATTGTTCATTGTTTGGGGGTTTCTAGGCTGGCCCCTGGATTCGAGAGCCTTTTCCTTTATTCTGGGGCTTTGCACCCTCAGTCCCTCGGCCTCCTCCGAATCCCGCCCAGCGCGGGGGCTTTGGGAGCCTTCAGACCTGCGGCAGGCCCGCCCCCTCGGTGCTCGGCGGGCGAAGCTTCGGGACGGACTGTTTTCCTCCCTCCGAGGTCGGGCCCCTCGCACCCTAATTGTGGCCTCGGGCACACCTGTCCCCCCGCCCCCGGGCACACACCTGTGCGGCGTTTGCGCCTCGCCTCCGCGTGGCGTGCGGATGGTCCTGCGGAGCCCCGGACGATAGGCCAGTTCCCCGGAGCCCTCGGCGGCTCCGGCTACTCCGCGGTGGACCTTTAAGTGCTTATCAAAGAAACAAGTATCCGGAGTGCTTCTCCCGAGCTTCGGTTTTCACAAAGTTGATAGCCGGGAATCAGTTCTTTTTTTTTTTTTTTTTAATTTGATACGGAGATTTCAGCAGAAGAATTACTAATGAACACTCACGGGAAGACTTTGTTTTGAATGGTCCAATACCAGCTGCTCCTGAGAATTTCGGTTTTTTTTTTTTTTTTTTTTCCTATGGTCATGCTGTTGGCCCAGCTCCTTAGTTCTGGGTGATTTCTGTTGCCAGCTTTAAAATAGGCAAACACAGTTTTGTTTACATTTGAACCAAGTCAAGTGCCCTCCGTATCTGCTGCCAGAATGTTATATGTTCATGATCAATTTTGAATTCAAATGCATTTGTTTTTCCTATTGGTTAGTATTAGTATCTTCTGTGAAGCATATTTCCTCTCTCCGGTTAAGTTGTAAATACCTTGAGCCACGTCTATATACATATCTTTTTAAACCGGTAGTGTAGATAGCACCTGGTAGAGATTTTGCTCGTGATAGGTGTGTCCAGTAAACATTTGTCATTTGCTTCTTTGCCTAAATGGTAGAAAGAGCAAGAGACCATCTGGATTTCCCTCTGAATTGTTTTTATTTAAAATCAGGCTTATTTCACGGGACAAGATAGTATGCTAATGAGGTTAGAGCCAACTTTTAAGGTTACCATATTAGTTTAAATAATACTCATTGTTATTTTGAAAGTTAGGTCCATGCTCTACCTTTATAGTACTCCTTAAATCATTTTCAGGTTCCAAAATTAATGTTGAAGAAAAATGTTAATGCATTGCTGGGAAAGGTTTTTAATGGTAGTAATTAAAGGTTCTTAACTGTAGTAACTTTTTTCACTTCCCAGTATTATTTCACTTTCTCAGATCACAGGCCCATAACTAATACCTGTTTCCAGTTCAGTCTAAATAGTAAGGATGATCTTTTTATTAAAAGGTCTTTTATAAAATTATAAAATACAAATAAAGTTACTTATGCTCCCTGAGGAGAAAATGAATTAAAAAGAAGATTCCAAGAGCATTAAAACAAGGCTGATAGGAGGGTTTTACCATTGTCTTAATTAATCCTCAGGGACCAATTTTAAGCCCTATTCCTTCTTGACTCATTTCCTAGCCTTAGGTTTAATGGGTAATGGAATTTTAAAAATATGATTGTGGCAGATAAAGCAAATATTGAACAGTCACACCATATTTTATTAACTCCTAAAGCTTGAAAAAAAAAAAAAAACTATACCACTAAGTGAAGTATATAGGAACTTATGAAAATCTGGACAGAAAGTTTCTTGAATTATAACATTTTTTTCTAATCCTTGTTGCCCAACATTAAAATGATGATAAACTTACCATGGGCTGTAATGGGTGTATTTATCATTACCAAGACTTGGACTGTCATTTAATACTAAACTGTATGTTACTAGTGATTTTACTAAAGCCAGATGGGAATGTGTAATAGAAGAAAATAATTGGGGAGTCTTACTCAGAGTATTATGCAATAAATGTTTGGTTAAATCAAAACTCTTGAATCTTCAGTTCTAAGTCTAAAGCTACAGAAATTTTTAAAAACTGAGGTGGTTTTGTAGTTTCATTTAATACTTAAAAAAACCGCAAACCTGTGTTTCTTTTTTTTTTTAGTCGCTAAGAAATTATTTTTCTGAATCTATTTTAGAGTATGTTCAAACTCGCAATCTTTCAGTTCTTCATTTTCACGATAATATTGGAGACTGTCTCATAATAGGTACTTAATACTGTTGGATGAGTGAATTAGTAATGAAATTATCTCTGAGCATCAGTTTTAAATCTGAAAACAATGTAAAGGCTTTTATCAAGTTATAGCAGTAACTCATTTATCCCGAACTTGGTTTGGAACTTGTAACTGCGCTTTAAAGAAATTCAGGAAATAAGCAGAAGCCTGAACAACTAAAATATAGATTTGATAATCCTTTCAAAGTGTGTGTATTAGGCAAAATTCTGACAAACGTGTTGCGAGCAGCAGCAAATTTGAAGGGATTGGAGGCTGCTAGAATCAAATTCTCATTGATACTTGCTAAAATTGACAGCAGACACACCAAAGCCTGGGATCAGAAGAAAAACTCTTTAAAGCCAGCAACTCTTAAAAAGGAACCCTGAGGACATACAGTTTAGGAGCTTGAGTGTTGTACAACACAGTAATTATTAGTCAACATATTTAATTGAATGTTTTTAAATATTGAAATATTCCCACTTAAAATCTCCATGCCAAACAATGTAAGTTTTGGTGTTTAAATAGATAAGGGTGAATTATCTGAAAAATTCATTTCTTTGGAACACCATTGTCTCAAGAATGCCAAGTAAATGAGGCATTAACTTTTTGTTTTAAACTAGGTCATGTACTACTTTCTCAAATGGTTAATATGAGTTCTTTGAATTATTTGAAAAATCAGGACAATAAAAGAAACTTGTTTTTGCCATTTTAGGATATCTGTTGATAGCCGAGATTAAAGATTTATCTTGCAGAATAAAGTTCTTATTTAGATAAAATATTGTGAGAGCAGAAATTATCTTGTTCACTGTTGTGTCCATAGTGCTTTGCATAGATAGGTGCTCAGTAAGTGTGGAAGTTGAGTTAGTCTGTTAATAGCACACCAGAGCACTGCACCTGCGATTATTTTAGTCAGATTTTCTATGGACTGGAGACAAATATTTTTTGGGTTAGAAATTTGTGATCTAATTTTTAAAATTTATCATTAATTGATGGTATGTATTACTATTGAACAAAATATTGGGATGTCTTTCTTGAAGACATTATCTTTTTAGAGCAGTTTTAAATTCACGGCAAAATTGAATTCCATATGCTTTCTGGCCTGGTACATGCATACCCTCTCTCATTAGCAGCATCCCCTACCAGAGTGGTACGTTTGTTACAATTGCTGAACCGACATGGCTGCATCATTACCACTCAGAGTCCATGGTTTACATTAGGGTTCATTCTTCGTGTCTTTTTTTTTTTTTTTCATACAGAAACTATTCCACAAATATTTACTAAATACCTTCTGGGAATGAGGCCTCTTGTGTTGAGTACTAAGAAAATGTAACGAATTAGTAATTGGGGGGAAAAAAATCACCTGTGAGCCTGCCAACCATCCAAGTTTTTCTTTGATGTATTAAATTCCTTATATATAAACATTTTTCACTTCTGGTCATAATTTATATGTCTCTTGTCTTTAGCAGTGTTCTTAGTATATGACAAATTGTCAAGATCCTGTATGTGCCAGAACAGTTCAAAGTCCCTTGGGCAAAAGTTGGTTCTTAAAGCTTACAGGAGTGTGGTGGGGAAAATGATCTATAATATGTGACATAATTTTTCTATTGGAGATATCAAGGCATAATGAGACTACAGGAAGGTATACCCAAATTTCCTGGATAAATCAGGGGAAGCTTCTCATAGTAGTTGAGGCTTAGGCCAAAGCCTGAAGATTATGTAGGTATTTCTTGAGGAAAATGGTAAAAATGGGAGTAATGTTACTTGCAGGGTTTTTGTAAAGATTAAAAACATCAATTATAATATCTGGCATGTGAGGGGGAGGAGGATAGAGGATAGATAGTCCAGAAAGCTATGTAGGTCAGCACTATCCAATAGAACTTTTTGTGATAATGGAAATTTTCTCTGCAGTATCTAGTATAATAGTCATTATCCATATATAGCTAGGTAAGCACTTGAAATGTAGCTAGTCTGACTGAAGAACTGGTTTGTAAATTCAGTTTTATTTATATAGCTGCATGACTAGTTGCTATTATATGACTAGAAGCTACTATACTGTCAGAGTACCATGTAGTTTTATGTATACTTAATGATCATGAGTAGTGATGTCATGTTGATCTATGAGTAACACATTCTCTGAATATTGAAAAGTTAGAATTCTTTCAGGTCTTGATGTTGTACACAAAACCTTAATACCTTCATGCATGTTTGATAAAGTCTGTAGAATGGTATCACTAGGTCAGTTCAAGAGGTAAGAATGGTTTTTGGGTTTTTAGAAAGCTCTGTCCTTTTATAGTACTAAGATAAATGTTACTTTTTCTCATCTCCAATCATATATTATTACATTGTAATACTATATAATTATTATAATAAACATTATTTTATAAATGTTGTGTAAACATTTCCAGATATGTTTTACTGTGTTAGTAGATGCATTGTGGTAGGCTAAGTTTGTTTCAACTTGGACTAAGCAAAAATATACACTTTCTCAAGTGTTTCTGTGCATTTGCATTTCCTCTTTTGTCAAATTTCATTTGCATATTTTGTGCTCATTTGTAAGGATTGTTACATATCTTTTTTTTTTTTTTTTTTTTGGATTGTTACATATCTAATGTCAGTTTGTAAATGTGCATTATTTCAAATTACTGTTACCATAGTAGTTGTCTCTTCACAAATCTACATTCGGAAGCCAGTACAGGGGATAGTGTGAATAGTCGGTGGGATGTCCTGGGAGTGGTTCAGTTGCTGAGACCACCTTCCTCCCTGTCCACTGCCCAAAGACTTGTTTTGTTGGGATCTTGGTTTCATTTTTCTGTTTTTAGAAATGTTTCATACTTTGATTTAACTTTAATAGTATCATGTTTTGGCTTTTACTTTTGAAGTAATACATATTTATACTACAATTCAAATATATATTCAAACATAATATTAATGTAAATTTGTAGTGTATTTAGAGTGGTGTTCTGATTGAGGAGTAGGATGTTCAAATTACTGGTTTATAAGTTGTCATCAGGAACACATTTAGTCTGTGCGACGTGATTGGAAGAGGTTTTAGACCTATGCTCAGATTTTGTGGCTATGCTTGGAGTTCCATCAGCTGTACATACTGCCTATTCAGGAATTCTTTTTTGAAAACAAATGTCCTACAAGCAGTAAAATATTAAGCCCTTTTCAGGAGTTACAAAGAGTAGGGAACTCACTTTGGGTGGAAAGGAGAGGTACCATCCATTCTCTTTGAGGCGATTTGATAAGAATTCTGCTAATACTTTAGTCTAAGTTTCAGCTATTCTTTCCTTCCTTCCTTTTTTCTCCCTTTTCTTTTCATGAAGGACCAGAGTAATTTTAGAGAATTAACTTTCTCGAGATGAGTATAGAGACAAGTTTGGGAAGAGAAGAGCTGAAGAAAGAGGAAGTCTACAAAGCTTAGCTTAATTCAGATTTTTGCCTGGGACTATTAATACCCATTTAGTTGGAATAAAGACACTAAAGAAGCTTACGTGATAAAGAACCCTCATTGCATGCAGATCTTAAAAAGTTTAATTTTCTGTTCCAAAAACTGTGTGTTTGTGTTTATGTAAAATCTAATTTTGTTAGAAATTCCTGGACTAAAGATCTTTAAGATGTGGGCATTCTTACACTTCCTTTGGCCACTTCAGAAAACTTCAACAATTAATTTTTAATCTTCTAATTTAAAAACAACTTAAAACTTCTTAATTCTACAGATTGCTATCTTACGATTAATTTGAATGGAGAGAAAATTGAGTGTTTATTCTCTCTCACATTTAACTAGCCTCTTCTTGTTAAATGTAACATAGACTTTGTTGATTTTTATATTGTTGTCAAATATGTCTTTCAAAGGTTAGTCACAAATAAATGATACATCCACGATTTGCATTCAGATTTAGTATATGAAGTAGTAGTATATGGGGAAAGGAACAAAAGCTACATTTGTAGATGAGCTTTTGAAGCTTGCAGAACTACATTTTGGCTGCTGGCAGGTTTCCTTCCTAATGGACCTGTGCCAGTGTTCTTGTGGTTGAAATCAGAAGTTTCTCCTGCTTGTAATTTTGAGTAGGAATTTTGGATTACTGCTCTATGCCTCCACCTGCTGGTAGGGAGGGCTCTTGGTTTTCTGAAGATGGTGGCAAGAGAGAAGAGGAGAGGAAGAAAGCAGGGCAGGAAGAATTGGGGGAAGAAGATGAGTTGTTAATTGTTTAACTAAGTTTGAGCAAAGCCTACTCTGTCATCCGCATTTTGGGTAGACCAAACTTGAGCTCAGGACCATGTAAAGCACTTGGTAAATGGTGCTTAATAAAGATGCAGTAGTCTTGTTTCAGTGATAATTCTGTTTCCATTTATTGAGTACCTCACATGACAGATACTGTAATTAATGTTTTTAATCTTTACAAAAAACTATGTAAGTATTATTACTCCCATTTTTACCATTTTTCCAAAGGAGTAAACTGACCTTAGAGAAATTACATTATTTGCTCAGGGCATCACGAGAACTTTGGGAAAGGCATGTCATGTTCAACACCCTCACTTTTAACCTAGCCTGCCTCAGTGAAGGTGAGTAGAATATATTTAGTCTTTTAGGTTTATGGATTGTAGGTTTTTGTTGACTCATAGATCTGGATAAGGAAGACACATTTGATGATTTGAGGTGATTATTTGAAGTGATAACTTACCTTCTGGTCTTTTCAAATCATATCTGGATTTTACTCTAGAGCCACTTTCTAGGGGGACATGACTAAGTTAAATCATACTTTGAAGATAGTTACCAAGATGATGAAGTAATTTGAAAGCACACTGTTTGATATGTGAGTGAAGAAATCGGAGACATTTAGCTTGGAGAAAGGAAACCTCAGGATTTGGGCCAAGAAGATGGGGATGGAGGTGGAGGAGTGGTTGGTGACAGATGATAGAGCATTGCTGTCTTCTAGTATGTGAAGGACTATCCTGGGAATGAGAAAAAAGAGAGGAGGATTAATTTAGATTTTGATTGGTTGTATATTCTTGATTGCCTCGTCTTGTTCCTACTTTGTGAGAGCAGTCACTAATATACAGGAGAAGGTACAAGCTTAAAGTTGTCACTTGTCCAAGGTAACACAACTAGATAGTAGAAAATGGATTAAACTCTGTGTCATTGTGACCTGACCCTAAAGACTATGCATTCTCTTCTACTTCCTTTTATGACATAGGAAAAAGATATTATTGCAGAGAGTAGAGTACGATGAATAGGTAGAAACAGTAGGGAAATTGGGTGATCTTGTGTTTAATCACACTAATAATTAAAGAAATGCAAACTAAAAGAATGATAAAATAAATATATAACATGAAGATTATACAGTGTTAGTAGATATAAATTGTAAATTTGCTGAAAAGTAATGTAGCAGTTGAATAAAAAATAATATTTTCTCTTACTTTACTTTTAGTACCAAGTATTCAACAGTTTGTCCCAGTTTTGTTTAAAACTAAGTCAAATCTATATACCATGCATACTCACAAAAAAGGAAGAATAAAGCCAGTGATATCTCCAAATGCTAATTGAAGCCATCTCTGGATGTTAAATTATAACTATTTTTTTAACTTTTTGTTTAGAATGTATGTAATTTTACCAGTGTTTTTCTTTCAACGTGAATCTTTTTTAAAATCACAGTAAATCTAGAAAAAAGTGAAACAAGTTGTATTTGGGCTCAGATCTCTGACAGAGATGTCCATAGAGAGAGCTGGCTACTTCATGAGATTATAAATTGAAACAGTAGCTTGAAAGATACTTGGATAAGGATATGGTCAAGAGGATTGGCTCTCTGGTTCCTTCCAACTTCATGATTCTATAATTTCTTTGGGTAACTCGATAATAAGCATTACAGGTATTTTTATATAGCTCTTCTGTAATAATAAAGTAGTTTCACTCTCCATGGGAGATGTTGAGAAGTAAATTTAAGTGTAATTATTGTTAGAAAGAAAAACAAAGCTGGAGGTATTACAATTCCAAATTTCAAGTTGTACTACAAAGCTTTAGTAATCAAAACAGTATGGTGCTGGCACAAATATAGACATAGATCAGTAGAACAGAAAAGAAATCCCAGAAATAAACTTTTGATTAGATGATCAATTAATCAATGACAAAGGAGGTGAGAATATAGGGAAAAGACAGTCTCTTCGATAAATTTTGCTGGGAACACTGTACAGCTACATGTAAAAGGAAGAAATTGGGCTACTTTTTAACACCATACACAAAAATAAAAATGGATTAAAGACCTAAATGTAAGACCTGAAACCATAAAAATCCTAGAAGAGAACATAGGCAGTAATCTTTTTAACATCAGTCATAGCAACATCTTTCTAGATATGTCTCCTTAAGGCAAGGGAAACAAAAGCAAAAATAAACTATTGGAATAACACATCAAAATAAAAAGCTTTTGCACAGTGAAGGAAACAATCAGTAAAACAAAAAGGCAACCTAACTGAATGGGAGAAGATATTTGCAAATGATATCTCTGATAAATGTTAATATCCAAAATATATAAAGAACTTCCACAACTCAGCACCAAAAAAAAAAAAAATCCAATTAAGAAATAGAGGACTTAAATAGACATTTTTCCAAAGAAGACCTATAGATGGCCAATAGACACATGGAAAGATGCTCAACATCACTAATCATCAGGGAAATGCAAATCAAAACCAGTGAGAGCTCACCATACACCTGCCAGAATGGCTAAAATAAAAATGACGAGAACTAATAGTGTTGATGAGGATGTGGAGAAAAACAATTCTTGTGCATTGTTGGTGGGCATGTAAATTTATGCAGCCACTGTAGAAAACAGTTGGAGGTCCCTCAAATTAAAAATAGAAATACCATATAATCCAATAATTCCATTACTTGGTATTTACCTGAAGAAGACAAAAACACTAATTTGAAAAGGTAATGTTTAAAAAAAAAAAAAAAGAAAAGAAAAGGTAATGTTTCTTGCAGCATTATTTACAATAACCAAGATATGGAAACCACCTAAGTATCCATTGATAGACAAATGGATAAGGGAAGATTTGGTACACACACACACACACTGGAATATTGCTCAGCCATAAAAATGGATGAGATCCTGCCATTTGAGACAACATGGATGGCCCTAGAGGGGATTATGCTAAGTGAAATAAGCCAGTCAGAGAAAGACAAATATCATATGATTTCACTCAGTGGAATCTTTTTTTAAAAAAAGAATAAACAAAAAGTAGAATCAGGCCTATAAATACAGAGAACAAACTGGTGGTTGCCAGAAGAGGGGAGTGAGGGGTTGGGCAAAATGGGTAAAAGGGAGTGGGAGATACAGGCTTCCAGTTATGGAATGAATAATTCACAGGAATAAAAGGCATAGCATAAGGAATGTAGTCACTGATATTTGAATAGGGATGTTTGGGGGCAGATGGTAGCTACACTTGTGATGAGCCCAGCATAATGTATGAACTTGTTAAATCACTATGTTGTACACCTGAAACTAACATTGTGTGTCAACTCTGGCAAAAAAAAAGTATAGTTCTTGTTTTGAAGAGCTATTTGATGACAGCCTATGAAGAGATCTTAAACAGTGGCTGTGGTGCAAGAACTAGAAAGTTAGGAGTTAGAGACTAGGAATTGATTTGATGTGGGAGGTAAGAAAAAATTCTCACTTTTTTAGTCTGGGAGACCAGATCATGAAGCTAGTAACAAAAATACAGGAAGAGGAGGTAGGTTTTGTGTGTGTGTGTGTGTGTGTGTGTGTGTGTGTGTGTGGTGGGGGGGAAGAGATAATAAATTTACTTTGAGTATGTTGAGTTCAAGTATCTGGGGAGCATCCAGGTGGGCATGTCCAGTAGGCAATATCTTAGGACGGTTAGGACAAATGATGCATTCTAACTTTCAGAGTTTTTTTGCTCATATATCCTTCAAAGAACTGGAAAAACAAACAAGCTATATACCTCTCACACATCAAGAATTTTTCATCGAGAGGTGCCTGGGTGGAGTATCTGACTTTTAATCTCAGCTCAGGTCTTGCTCAGGGTCATGGATTCAAGCCCCACATTGCACTCTATGCTGGGTGTGGAGCCTTCTTGAAAAAAAAAAAACAAAAACAAAAAAACTCTTCCCCTAAATTCAGTATTTGTAAATGAATAATTTTTGGTGTGTTACTTAAATCACAATTTAAAATACATCCAGGGAATTTTTAACAACTTGATTATTTTCCATAATTATTTTTAAAAAAATATGTGAACAATATTTTAAGTCAGAATTTTTACATTCCTCATTTTTTTCTTGAACTCCTTTCTGTTTTTCTGTCACTATACATTATCTCCATCTTTTATAATTAAAAGCATTTTATCAATCATATCATACTTTTCTACAATGAAAGTAAATTCATTCATGAATTTAGTGAATGGGAATAAAAAACATTTTGTATTAATTGTCACCCAGTTATTCTGAGTTCTGTGTAAAAAGAATTATAATTAAAAACATTTAAAATTTCCTATGTTGGGGGCACCTGGGTGGCTCAGTCGATTAAACATCTGACTGGCTCAAGTCATCGTAGGGTCCTGGAATTGAGTCCTTCATCCGGGGATTCCGCTTCCTCTCCCACTACCCCTCCCCCCATGCTATGTTTCTCTTTCTCTCAAATCTTGAAAAATTTTTTAAAATTAAAAATTAAATTTCCTTGGTTCATAAAGCTGTTTCAAATTTATTTTGGTCTCAGCAATACAGCTTTACTGACTATAACCAGTGCACAAACCAATGTGTGAGTTATAAAATTTAAAAAGTATTAAAACAGTAAAATTTTATTGGAAATGGATTCTTTTTTAAGTTATTTCATAAATATTTATTGTTTATCCATTAATACTATCAGAAAATATGGTGTTTTGCATTGCCTTTCTTCCTCTTTTACTTTAATAGTGAAAGTATTGAGAAATCATGAGTAGTAAGTACTTTATTTTAGCAGTACCAGCCATTCTTCAAAGTTGACAACAAAGTGATAAAATTATTTTTAATGGTTTGTCAGGTAGCAACTGGATTTGGCTTAACTTCTATATTCATGGAAGTAAGAATTGATGACCCCTTTACTTGGAAAAAAAAGTTGGGTACCCCTGTCTGTTAGAATCATTGACTTTCTCACTGTGGGTATTTTGAATTCTCCTTTTGGCTCCCTAGATGTTGTTAGACACTCTCTCCACAGTAAGTATCATGAAGGATTGTGTGTTGCAGGTTCCTTTGTAAGGTGGTAGAGGGGTAGAGATGAAAAGGGAGAGGAGGTAAATGAAAACTGATATATTGGGTTATCAGAATTTTTTTTTTTTTAGAAAGTTGTACATATGGGAGTTGAGAGCTGAAAAATCAATTTTCTTGAAACTCTCCATATTCTTGTACTTTTCAGGGTTATACATGCATGGCCCAGTTTGTAGACTACTGGCTTACTATATCCCATCTTGTTATTGTCTTGTTCCTATATTTAACCATTTTTCATAGGTATATAGAAATAATATTTCATACATCAACCTTTTTTTCCGGTATTTGATTGTTCCTAATCCTAGGTCATCATACTTAATCACTCGGGACTTCTTTGGAAATGGAATCAGGATATTAATGCTTGGAAGGAATCATATAAGTCATTTTAAAGATTTGATGATTAAGATTCTGAAAAGCTAAGTGATTTCTCCAAGATTCCACAGTTAGACAATGGAGAAATTAGAGTTTTGAGATTAATTCTTCCCAACTTTGTTGCTTTTCTCACTATATCCCCTACTGCCTTGTGAAAGGATTGACCTTTGAATTTCCTTAGGTAGCAGTCTTCCTTTACTGAACGTTATTTTTTGAGTAGCAAAGCATCTGTGAATAGTCCAGGGAGTTTTAAAAGAAGTTAGAGTAGAAACACACTCAATTTAAAACATATCTGAGTTACTTCTTAAAACATAAGAGATAAAACCATTATTGAAAGTATCATAGACCAGTTGGGAAGATATGATTTGATGAAATGAGATTTATGTGCAACAGAAATAACCTTTTACAAAGAAAGATGTAAAAAAAAAAAAGAAAGATGTATTTCACCTATACTTTAAAAATTAAGAATAAAGCTTTTTTTCACATTGAGGAATAAAATAATATTCCCTATATACAAATTGCTCATTCTATATAGCCTTTTATGTATGAAATGGTAGGAGGTGGAATTTTTCGATTTTTTTTTTTACTTCATTTTACTTTTTTCCTCTAATTCTTTATTGTGAACATTTTAAGAAAATTCTAGGAAAAACATTGAAGTTATTATAAAAAACAAACCTTTCTTAAAGACTTAATTTTTTTTTAAAACAGTTTCAGGTTCACAGTAAATTTAAGAGGAATGTACAGAGATTTTCCATATACCTCCAGCCCCAACACATGTATACTCTCCACCATTATCAACACTCTTCACCAGACAGGTACATGTATTAGAATTGATGAACCTACATTGATAAAGCATCATCATGCAAAGTCCATACTGTACATTAGGGTTCACTCTTGGTGGTGTACATTCTTTAAGTTTGGACAAATGTATAATATGTATCCATTATTAGTAGTATCATACAGAGTAATTTCATTGCCCTAAAATCCTCTGTACTCTACCTAATTATCCCTTCACCTCAACCCCTAGCAACTACCGATATTTTGTCTCTAGTTTTGCTTTCTTCATAATGTCATTTAGTTGGTTTCATACAGTCTTCAACCTTTTCAAATTGGCTTTTTTCACTTAATATGCATTTAAGGTTCTTCCTTGTTGTTTTGACCTGATAGCGCAGTTCTTTTTAGCACTGAGAAGTATTTTGTTGTCTAGATGTATCACCATTTATCTTGGTTGCTTCCAGGTTTTGGCACATGAGACTACTACAAACTACTACAAACCTCTATGAAGATTTTTGTGTGGACATAAGTTTTCAACTCCTTTGGGTAGATACCAAAGAAATGTGATTAGCAGGGCCATATGGATAAAGTATGTTTAGTTTTTGTAAGAAACCACCCAACTATCTTCCAAAGTAGCTGTACCATTCTGCATTTCTATCAGCAGTGAATGACAATACCTGTTACTCTACAACCTCACCAGCATTTGATGATGTCAGTGTTTTAGAGTACCCATTCTAATAGGTGTATAGTGGCATCTTGTTTTAATTCACATTTTGCTGATGACATATGTGGAGCATCTTTTTATGTTTATTTGCCATCTGTATATCTTTGATATGGTGTCTGTTATGGTCTTTGGCTCATTTTTAAATTGTTTGTATATTACTGAGTTTTAGGAGTTCTTTGTATATTTAGCATAACAGTCCTTTATCAGATGTGTCTTTGGCAAATATTTTTCCCATTCTGGGGCTTGTTTTCTCATTCTCTTGACATTGTTTTTTGTAGAGCAGAAGTTTTAAATTTTAATGAAGTCCAGCTTATCAATTTTTTTAAATGCACTGTGCCTTTGGTGTTGTAATCTAAAAAGTCATTGTCATACCCAAGGCCATCTACGTTTTTAAAATATTTTCTTCTAGGAATTTTATATTTTATATTTAGGTCTGTGATCCATTTTGTTAATTTTTATGAAGTGTGGGGTCTGTGTTCAGATTGATTTTTTTCATATGGGTGTCCAGTTGTTCCAGAATCATTGGTTGAAGATACTATCTTTGCCTCAGATTACCACTGTTCTGTTGTCAAAGATTAGTTTAGCCGTATTTCTGTGGGCCTGTTTCTTAGCTCTTTATTCTTCAATGATCTGTTTGTTCTTTCACAAATACCACACTATCTTAATATACTTAGTTACTGTTGCTTTATAGTAAGTCTGGAAGTCCAGTAGTGTTAGTCCTCCAATTTTGTTTTTCCTCTTCAATATTGTGTTGGCTATTCTGGATATTTTTGCCTTTCTCTGTAAACTTTAGTTTGTTGACATCCCACAATAAAACTTAGCGGAATTTAGATTGGCATTAAATTGAAACTAGATCAAGTTAGGAAGAACTGACATTTTGACAATATTAAATCTTCTTGTCCATGAAGATGCAGTTTCTCTCCATTTATTTAGTTCTTGATTTTATTCATCTGAGTATTGTCATTTTCTCATAAAGATCTTGTGTATATTTTGTTAAATCTATGCCTAAGTATTTCATTTTGGGGAGTGCTAATGTAAATAGTATTGTGTTTTAAATTTTAAATTTCACTTGTATGTGAAGTTGATTTTGTATATTAACCTTGAATCCTTTAATCTTGCTATCATCACTCATTAGTTCCAGGAGGGTTTTTTGTCCTGTTCTTATAGATTCTATGTAGACATCATGTCATCTATGAACAAAGACAGTTTTAGGTCTTTTTCAATCTATACCATGTTTCCTTTTTTTGTGTGTGTGTCTTATTACATTAGCTAGAATTTCCAGTGTGGCACTGAAAAGGAATGGTGAGAGGAAACCTCTTTGTCTCATTCCTGAAGGATTTTTTGGATAGGGCAACAGAAATAAGATCTGTAGGGGGAGGGGAGGAAGAGCAACAAAAAAGATCTATAGGAAAAAATAAATAAAAATAATTTTCTACTCATTAGAAAATTGGCAGAAGACTCAGCTCTACGGAGAAATACAAATGTAGGAAAACATGTTTAGCTTTGTTAGTAATAAAGGAAATGGAAAAAAAATGAAAAAAAGAAAAAGTATTTTTTGATGGGGGATATCTATTTTCATATTGGCAAAGTCTGACAAAAACCAGTGTTAGCAGAGGGTGACAAAATAGTTATTCTTTTATATGGATCTGGGAGCATCATTCGATTCAGTGTTGGAGGATAGTAGATTTTTACAAATCCAAATTTTCAGCATGAATACTACCTTTTCTGCGGTCATGGAATTTGTCTAAAGGGGCAGTTGCAAAAATTTGCTAAAACAAATGTGCATAAATTATTTTGGTAATAATTTGCAACACTGGACTGATGGATATTTAGATTATTTCAGTGCCCACCAGTCTGGTGGTTGGTTAGAATATGTTTTTTTTTTTTAATTTTTTAAATTTATTTATTGATGATAGTCACACACAGAGAGAGAAGGAGAGGCAGAGACACAGGCAGAGGGAGAAGCAGGCTCCATGCACCGGAAGCCCGACGTGGGATTCGATCCCGGGTCTCCAGGATCATGCCCTGGGCCAAAGGCAGGCGCTAAACCTCTGCGCCACCCAGGGATCCCTGTTGTTTTAATTCAGCATAAAACTCTATCCTGTAAAATGATGCCATGTATCTCTATTCATCTTGGAAAGATACACACAACAATTTGGGGAAAATACTAGCTGCAGAGTAGCATGTGTATTAGCTTGTTTATGTAATTTTTTATATAACATCTGATTTTTGTAAATAAGACATGAAGGATATTATATACATCAGTGTATGCATACATACAAGTCTGACAGGTTGGTCAGCAGAATGTTAACAGTGGCCATCTTTGGTACTGGGACTTATGGTAATTTTTAGTATCTTTGTACTTGTGATTTTTTTTAAAACAATAAAAATACATCACTTTTGTAATAAGGGAACTTAGTAAAGCTGTTTTTAAAAATCTTACCATTAAATGACACTTCTACTATGTAGAAACAATGGAGAAAGGTCTAGTTAGCTAGTTAATAAGTATAAGTTGGTGGGTCAGAAGTGGGTTGTTCACTGGCACATAGTAGGTATCCAAAGTGGTGTATTAAAATGGAAGTATAGTGCTTTGATGTACGGAGGAATATGCTGCATATTTATGGGAAAATGAAGTAAGTTTGGTGGCTGATAGTTTACAAAAACTATTTTGCCTATTTCAGAACTGATAAGGTAAGCTTTTTGCTATAATCTATTGAAATATTTTAGGGTCTCTGTATTAGCATACCATATTTATTTATAAAATGTAAAAAGTCATCAAGAAAATTTATGACCCAGAATCAGAACACTAATGTTAGAAGAGGCTATAGAAATCAGTTTCCTTAAAAAAAAAGAAAAAAAGAAATCAGTTTCCTTAGTATACAGATGAATAAACTGAAACCACAGCGGTTTTAAAGGACACACAGAGGTGATATAGAAATCTCATCTGTTGAGCATCCATTTTGGCTACTCAGTTTTTGCTTGAACGTTTTTGGAATAGAAGATCACCACTTTATAAGGCAATCCATTGTGGTATTGAATGGTGTAATGGGTTGAATAGTGTCCACCAAAAATTCATGTCTACTTGGAGCCTCAAAATGTGACCTTATTTGGAATAAGGATCTTTGCAGATATAATCAAGATGAGGTCATATAGGATTAGGACAGGCCCTAAATCCAATGACTGATGTCTTTCTAAGAGGAGAGGACACACAGAGATGCCAGCACACGTGGGGAAGGAGGCCATGTTGAAGATGGAGCAGAGATTGGAGCGATGCAGTTTACAAGCCAGGAACACAAAGGATTGTTGGGATACACCAGAAACTCCTAAGAGGCAAAGGAGGTTTCTTTCCAAAAGCCTTCTGGGGAAGCATGGCCCTGCCCAACACTTGATTTTGGACTTCAAGCCTGCAGAACTGAGAGAAAATAAATTTCTGTTGTTTGAAGCCACAAAGTTTGTGTTATTTCAGCAGCCCTAGGAAATGAACACATATTGATTATTTAAAATGTATTTGTTCATTCTCTCAATCAGCAGACATTTATTGAGCACATTTTATATGCCAGGTACTCTGATAGGTGTATCAAAGATAAATAGAACATGTTTTCCTGCCTTGGTTCTTGGAGCTTGATCTAGTAGGAAGGACAGCTATGTAAATATAGAATTGCAATACTCTTGATACGTGTCCTCATTACCATAGTACATGAAGTTTAGTAGTGGCACATTTGATCTGGGAGAACAAGGGCAGATTTTAGAAAGAGAAACCTTTGTGCTCTGTTTGCAAGAGCTGAAATCAGCCTCTGGGAATTCTGTGTGATTCTACCACTAATGCTATCAATCCTGCCTCGTTCGGGGCATGTTTGGCCTGCTGTGATAGCATCCTGTGGCTAGGATTTGCTTTCCACAGATCTGTCGGAGTAATTTTTTTTTTTTAAGATTTTATTTATTTATTCATGAGAGACACACAGAGAGAGAAAGAGGCAGAGACACAGGCAGAGGGAGAAGCAGGCTCCATGCAGGGAGCCTGACATGGGACTCGATCCCGGGTCTCCAGGATCACGCCCTGGGCTGAAGGCAGCGCTAAACCGCTGAGCCACCGGGGCTGCCCTGTCGGAGTAATTTTTAAAATTTAAATTCAATTAGCCAACGTATTAGTACACCGTTAGTTTCAGATGTAGTGTTAAATAATTTATCAGTCGCGTGTAACACCCCGCGCTCATCACATCATGTGCCCTCCTAATGCCCATCACCACTTGCCCCATCCCCCCCCCCACCTCCCCTCCAGCAACCCTCAGTTGGTTCCCAGAGTTAAGGATCTCTCATGGTTTCTCGAAGTCGTTTTTTAAATGCAGTCAGTTCATGCCACTCTGCTGAAACATCATCAGTGGGTTCTTACCACAGTGAAAATAAAATCCAAACTCCTCTTTTGCTATGGTCCCATGTAATCTCACACCTGCTAACTTTTCAGTTCCCTCTTTCACCATGGTCTTTTTGCTATGATCATGCCAGGTTTGTTTCCATCTTTGATTTTGTTCCCGTTCTTCTCTCGGTCTCCAGATCTCCTCATGGCTCCTTGTCCTGCGGATCACAGCCCACCCTGCAGAGGAGTCTTCCTGACCACCCTATTTCAAACAGCACCCTTCGCCACCTGTCCTCTTACCTTATTTTGTCTTATTTGTGGCACACCACTGACTCAATTCATTGGTCCGTCTCTGCCTTCCACCCCCCATCATACTCCCCACCCCTGCTACCACAGAATATGTGCTCAGGAAGCAGGGATCTTGTTTACCCTGTGCACTGCTGTGTACCTAGTGTGTAACATACAGGAAGTGTTCAATACAGAAGAATGAAGAAAAATTTACTCTTTTAGTCTCATGCTATCATGTCAGATCTTGTGTCACCATAACTGTCTCTGGGATGAATCCCAAATTGTATTCCTGTAATTTTATTTTATAGTCCCACCTACTCCCTCCCCTTAAAATTCCACCTTCATCCTCATACCCTTTCTGAGCTGCCCACTGTGGTATGAATCTGTCTTAATCTCTAAATTTATGTAATCTTATTTAAGAACTCTCTTGAGGTTTAGAAAACTTGCGCAAAGTAACACAACTGTAAATGATGTTTCTAGGATTTGAACGGAGATCTGTCTTTGACTAGAGCTCATCTCTAGTGTACTGGAGTAGGGGAGGGGTGCTGAATGCTTTTGATGAAGAGGAGGTAAAAATCAAAAATTAGAATAGGAGCTCTATTTGGAATAGAAATAGCAGACACTTATTTGTTTAAGAAGAACTGGGTGATATTTGTTAAAAGGAATTCTGAAAAGAAACTTGAAATTTTTGGATTAAAGTTAATATGTGCTTATAATTTAAAAAATGAAATATACAAAAAAAAAAGGAAAGTAAACACCACCTGTAACCCTATATCCAGAGATAAACACTTAACATTTTAGAGCACTTTCATTCAGTCATTTTCTATGCAGAAATAAAATATTGTGATATCATTTTCATATATGTCCATCTAAATTTTGAAATCATTTCCTAATATAATTACTAGATCACAGAATACTGTCAAATTTCTCCAGAAAGAGAATATCAGTTTATATTTCCATGAGTAGAATGTGAGTGCCTTTTCATACCTTGCTGATACTTTTTAGTTTCCATTTCTTGGATTTTTATTGATATTAAACTTGAAATAGATGTTTATTATTAATTTCCTGCTAGCTATTTTCTGTGACTTGTCTGTATCCATTACCTATTTTTCTAGAATTGAGAATGTGGAATTGGAGGCAAAAATTTTATGCTTGGAAAAGTATACTGAAAATGATTGACTTGAGATCTTCTGAATATACTACAGAAGCACACTCATTGTTAAAACAGCACACAATCTCTCCCTCAAGCAATATTTTAAATTTAGTAATACTACCTCAAATTTTATACTAGTCAGAAACATGGAATATGGGGCCCATTTTACATAGCTTTTCTAAAGTCTAAATTTTTAAAGATAATTTCTATCTTTAAGAGGTTTTTTGGTAGCCTAAAACATTAACATAAAAGAGAACAAACTGAAGATAAAAGCAAAACATATGTTACCTGACGTGTAGAACCCACATTTTCATTTTTCCTTTGTCCTACAGTGAAAATACTCTAAATTCATTTTCAGAGAAAAGCTTTCTGGAAGTGACTTCAAGATTGTTGTGGTTGGCCTCAGCTCATTTCCAGTTGAAGTGTAGTTTTAATAACTGTTGAGGCTTTCCACACTTAATTCCGCATCAGTAGTGTTTTTAAATTTCCTTGAGAGCAGGATTCATGTGGGCCATGCAAGAAAAGGCACTGAAGATAGAAAAATAAAATTTTAGAACTTTATATTTTTAGCCTTATTGTTTTAGATCCTAATTTTACTCATGTTGCATAGAGTACATAAAATAAAATGAATACAATTCATAAATAAATGCATTACAAGTTTGGAGACCACTACCTCAGAGCAGTTCTTTTATACACACACACACACACACACACACACACACACACACACACACACAAATACAGACACACACACCCCATATGTAACATTTCAAAGGGTTCTCAGAGTCCATTCATCATGATACCCATTTAATCATAACCTTCCTTATCTCCTGAATCCACTTAGCTGCAGTTTTTTGTCTACTGATTTGACTTTATTAACCAATTCTGACTTCAGTCCTAAGGCTGCGGCCCAGGATGAACTGTCAGAACAGCTGGCCTTGTACACTGATCTGTCCTGACTGCAGTTTGATTAGATTATGAGCTACTAAAGAGTGGACACTGTTTATTTAGCTGTGTTCAGCCCAGTGCTTCACACAAAGTAAGATACTCAGCAAATGTAAAAAGTACGTCAGATCCTTATAAGGTCCTGTGACTCAGTCCTAAGGGAGTCTAGCTTTCTGCTCTGCTCACACTCCTCCCATTTCCCTCCTCCCACAGTGCCGCCTCACACCCTGCTGTGCAAGCTAGTCACTTCTGTCTTAAATCCTCTAATGCCATCTCAGAGTGGTCACTTTTAACTCTTTGATGGCTGAAGGATTTCTGCAGAGCCTCTTGAAGTGGTTATTAGTATTCACATCCCTGCAGAAAGCTGGCAAATGACATGGTCAGAGTGAGAGGTTTCCAGCCTGGAAGGACTTTCTAAAAGGTCTGTGGATTTTTCCTGGGGCCTTGGTTGTGATAATAGGTTAGACCCCTGTTGTTGAGTAACCAGATGACTATAGGAAGCCCTTATCTTCAATACTGTGTAGGAAATAATCCTAGGTCAACATCTCCTTTTTGTTTTTAGGATACAACTATGGAATCTAGAGAGTACTAAACCAAAAGAAAATGGTTATAGAATTTTGCTTGTTAGAAACTGGGCTGGTTTGTTCAGGTATAATACCAGTGATATGCAGTAGAAATATAGCGTGGCCTCATGTAATTTAAATTTTTTCCTGGGGCCACATTTTAAACAATAAAATGAAACAGGTGAAATTAGTTTTAATATATTTTATTTAACCAATTATATCCAAAATATTAACACGTAATCAGTATTAAAAAGATGTTACTGATATACTTTTATATGTTTTTGGAGACCACATCTCAGTCTTGACAAGCACTATTTCAGGTACTCTGGAGCCACAAGTGGCTAGTGATTCATGTTTTGTGGTACACTTTGTTAGAGGGAGCCAGGACCACTTTTTTTTTAATAACTAGACAAATGTGTAGTTATATTTTGTAGAGTTCTGTACATTTCCCTTGCTTAAGCCTTAAATTTAATTATTAGGTTTGGAGATTCCAAAATACTGTATAAATTAGTTGCATTTTTAGAGAGATTGTATAGTTTCAAATATGAGAGGACAGCAAAGTTTTTAGCAGCTCTGTTTTTCTTTCTTTGGGCTGGGCTGTTTCAATTTCTTGGGTTTTTTTGGGGGGGTGGGTAGCTTTCATCTTAAAAGCTATGCTTTTCATAGTGGGGCCGGCTTTCATCCTTCTTCAAATATATTTTTCGGTTGACGGAAGCTGCTGGATGGGAGAATGCATAAAGCTTTTTGTTGGATCAGTTTCCAGTATATCCCCTTGCATTGAAACCTTATTTTCTTTTAAGCAATACAAATATAAAAGATGAAGCCAAAAGACTTTTGTCTTACGTAGAAAAAGTTTATTTAGTTATACAGTCAGTCTTATTTGGCTAAGGTTCCTAGCTCTAGGAGTAGATAATTTTTCATTTATTAAAGAACACAATGGCTGGATTGCATACCAAGCATCTTGGATTTGAACATTGGCCAGAGGATCCATGTTTTACATGAATATGAAACTGGATAGGATAAAGATTCCTTAAGTTTATTTCTATTTCACTAGAGAGAAAGATGTTTACATACATATTTTGAGATAGCTGGGATGAGTTAGTACGTTAAATTTTATTTCTTTTAAAATATGTATTTTTTTAAAAAGCATGGATTTGTAATGTCACTTGGTAGTATAATATTTTATTTTGTTGTGATATAATAGCCTAGATATAGGTGCAAGTTGGTGAAGTGATTCCATTCCATGAAGTAATACAGGGATCTGTTTGTCATGGTTGTCTGTGAGTTGCTACCAATCCAAACTGAGGCCTTCGGTTGGGAAGGGGAAAGACAGAAAGTTCAGGGCTGTTTACCATGGAGGAGATGAGGAGGAAGTTGTGGTATCTCTTCCATTTTGGTAGCATTGGTGAGAACTTAGTCACAGGGCTCCATCTAGCTGTAAGGGAGGCACTAAGGGAGAAATAATGTGTAGGAACATGCTATACACAGCTTGCACCATGATTTTGGGTTATTTCTTTAGGATGGTTTTCTATAACTGGGATTACTAGTCCAAACAGTATGAATATTTGAATGGAATTTTTATTTTACATAACTTTTCTGCAGCAACCATTTCAATACTTGGGAGGTTGACCAGAAGCCAATTGTCTAAAACATTCAAAAGTGTTACGCTGTTGAACTTCAAGTAAGAGAAATGGGAATCTGTGGCATTCTAGCTTGGGACTGCTCACTTTCTACCCTACTCTGGCCCACCTTGATTGGCATGGACGTTCTGCCAGCAAGAAGCAGGACAGAAAGACCTCAACTTGAAGGGGCTCAGTTCTTTGGAGGGGTGGGTCATGCCCGGTGACACTGTCTGTAATGAGAATTTTCTGAAGTGCAAGTTGGGGGGTGGGGTGGGGCACAAGGCAGTGCTCAAATATCAGGGGCTTACAGTACTAGTTGAGGCAAACTTTCTTGGTTGAGGCTGCATAGAAGCACAGGAAAGCCCTGGGAAGGCCCGAGGTTTTCTCCTACTTTTGACCCTCAAGTTGCATTCTTGCACCAAGGAGACTTGAAAGGGCCCTGTGGAAAGATAAACCTGGGGCAAACTTAAAATGAGCTCCCCTTCCTCCCACACACAAATCCATGGGCAGGGGTGGGAGCCTTAGTGGCTCAGGGGGTTTGAGATAAACTCTGTCTAATCACATATTGACCCCTAAGTGATACAAAGGGGTAACCCCTAGGAAGCCAGGCTTAAAAAATAAAATCAGTATATTTAAAACTGAGCAGAGCTATCAGGGACTGCATACCTCAGGAAAAAAGACTTTTTACATGTTTATTAGCCCAGGCAAGATACTAAACAAAATGAAAGAAGTAAACAAAACAGCAACAATACATATAAGTCAGAAAAAGAATCAGAATCCTGAGTTGCTACATAATATTATATAAAATCTCTAGGTTTAACAACAACCAAATTACAAGCCATGTAAGGAAGCAGTGAAGTATGACTCATGCACAAAAAAAAAAAAAAAAAAAAAAAAAAAAGACTGTAAAAAAGAATCCTCTCTGAATGTCCCCAAATGTTGGGACTTAATAAAGACTTAAACTATTATGAATATGCCACAAGAACTAAAGGAAACCATGTTTTAAATAAAGGAAATTATAACAATGTTAGTCAACAAATGGAGTTTCTGGATGGAGGGTATAGAGATAATAAAAACAATAACAACAAAAAAGAACTAGTTCATATGACATCATGGGAGAGTACTTCACCTCTGTAGTAGTCTTTCCCAAGACTTATAGCCTGAGTCTGATGATGAAAAAAACAAAACAAAACAGGCAAAAGTGAAACTCAGGATCATTCTATAGTAGCACCTGACCAGTGTTCTTAACATCTGTCAAGGTCATGAAAAACAAGGAAAAACTGAGAAATTATTACAAATCAGAGGAGACCAAGGAGACATGATGATTGAATGCAGTGTGGTATACTGCATTGGATCCTGGAACAAAAAAGGGAAAAATTAGTTGAAAAAATGGTGAAATCTGAATAAAGTCTGTCGTTAGGAACCAATGTTAATTTCTTACTTTTGACAAATTGTACCATGCTTATGTAAGATATTAACATTAGGGAAAGCTGGGTGAAGCTTATACAGGAACTCTCTGTACTGTCTTTGCAACTTCTCTGTAAATCTAAATTATTCCAAAGTAAAAAGTTAAAATATCACATGGAAATTCTAGATTGAAGAATATAATGCCTGAAATGAAAAATTCACTAGAGGGGTTCAACAGTCTTTTTGAAGTGCCAACAAAATCAGGGAATTTAAAGACAGACCAATAGATATGATTCAATCTGAAAGATAGAAAAATGAAGAAAAAGGAACAGAACGTTGAGATCTGTGGAAAACATCAAACATACAACATATCTATAATGGGAGCCCCGAGCTGGGTGATGGGGGAAGAGAAAGAAAGAAAGAGAAAGAGAAGGAGGGAGGTAGGTACAGAACACAGTCTTTTGGAAAAATTTCCAAATTTGATGAAAAACTTTACACATCCAGAAATTGATTGAACTTCAGTAGTTTAGGAGGATAAATACAAAGAGACCTGTGCCTAGAACAGCATAGTCAGTTTGTTAAAAGACAAATTTGTCCGATTTTCAAGACAAAAATCTTGAAAATCAAGAGAAAAATAACTCGCTACATACACATCAATGTGATTAAAAACTGCATTCTCATCAGAAGGCTATAATGGGATGACATAAGGAGGCATAATGATGACATAAGGATGACATCAGGAGGCTATAATGGGATGACATAATCCAAAGTGCTGGAAGAAAAAAACTGTCTATGAATAATTCTGTATTTAGTAAAACTATCCTTCAAAAATAAAGGTGAAATAAATACATTCATATGCAAAGATAGACAGTTTTTAGCAAGCAGACCTACCTTACAAGAAATACCGAAAGAAGGAAATGATGATGCGTTACCAGATGGTAACTCAAATCCATAGAAAGAAAGACACTGGAAATGTAAATATGTAGGTTAATATAAAAACTTTAATACTTTTTTCCTCATTAACAAAAATACTTGAATTGTACCTAAAAACAAATTTAGTATCTGCAACATTTCATTACCCCCACCTGCTTGTACAGTTCATTCATCCCTGCTGTGAACAGTTTGTTCACAGCTGTTTGCCTTTTGGTTTGTAGAATCTCAAAATTTTTGGCTTCAGAACTTCTTTCCATTCTCTTTCTATTCCATTCAGAGAGTTTCTACTTCAGTGGGCTTTATGTATTGATATTTTTTGTATTAGAAAATAAAAAATATTTTTAAATAAAAACAGTACCAGTTACATGTATAACATGTTTTTTAATGAAAAAAGTATTCAAAAGCAAGAAAGGTAGGAGAATGGCATTGATTTTACACTTTTCAAATCTCATTAGTGTCTGGTTTAATAGAAAACCACTGCGTTCTCATATAGGCTTCTGCATTGAACTTACTGAAATATGTTGATTTGGCAGAAGTATATAAAGAAAATCTGAAAAAAAAAATCCTGGCCCCACTCAGATGTAGTTGGAAGAGGGAGGTGTATAATAGTAGCCTTTAATTATAATTACAGGTATTTTTCTTTGATATGATGCCAGAACTCAAGAAATGGTAGAGGTTAGTTGCAATGTGGAATCTAAAACATACTGGTGAATTTTTTTATTTATTGCTCTATCAAGCAGTGTACTTTGTTACATCAAAACCCATCATTCCTACTGATCTGTAAAGGATAAGGGAATAAACAAAAGTTTTATGTCTGAAGTAATCTGGAAAAAAAACCTGATAGAATAATCAAGTGTTGTATAAGAATATCTTTTGGGAAAAAAAAAAAAAAAGAGTATCTTTTGAAATGGCTTTTATTAGTATTTGAGATTTCTAAATTTAATGCCTTCCGTATGTTAGGGCTTCATTTAAACTACTGGAAGTTGGAATCACAGATTATCTATTATGACTGTGTACTTAATTTGAAACCTACTTATATAGAGCGTCATCATCATCACTGTAAAAGCTGTACCTCTTGTGGTAAAGCTAAGTAATTTAGAAGGGTATAAAATGTAATTAAAGGAAAGTTCGCCTTACCAATCCCCAAGAGATAAGCAATGTTAATAGTTTCTTGAATGCTTTTCCTGAAAATATGTTCACATACAGGACTCTTGATACGAATACATGTGAAAATCTTTTTAAGCAAATGGAATCATATACGTATCCTGAAAATACATAAATCTTGGATATTTTTATATTAGTATGTCATTCTTTTTAAATCACTAGTTAACATATATGTTATTAGATTGGCTATTATGAGAAAAATTTTAGTAATGAAAGCACCACTTTTAAAGTTGTTCTCATTCAGTTTCTGATCCTTTGTTAATGTTTTTATTTGTCAAAAATAATAAAAATCACTTGCAAACTGAAATTGGATGCCTTGGAAAGTGTGCAGGTTTTTATGAAGTTCATAGATGTGATGTTAAAAAACTCAGAGCCACTGATAGACAATTGAAAAAGAAAATTTTCAAGGATGACATCTTAGATACTTTTAAGGGAGCCTGATTTGATTACAGTGACTTTTGATGTAAATGATTAAAGAGAAGGCTCTTAGGAAAAATGGATGAAGGCATTCAGTATTTCTGAAAACAAGATCTTTGTGATCATCTCCAAAGAGAAAACCATGAAAGGTATGGTATATTGTGTTATCATACAATTTTGTTGAAAAGATTACACTAAAAAAAGGGTCAATACTTGATTCTTTTTTATTCTAAGAAATTTGTGCATAGATGAAATTGTAACCTGTCAAATATAAGATAACTTAAAACTTATTTTTACATTTTTATTTTATTTTTCAAGTCAAATTCTTGAAAATCCTTTATTATTTTCAGTATTTACAATTACATTTTGGTCCTTACCTTAGATAATTCACTTAAGTGACCTTTGCTCAAAGTCATTCATGCTTAGAAACTTAGGAATTCATGAATTCCATTATATGGATGTACTATATGTAATTTAATCACGTCCCTGCCAGTCAAGGATATTTAGGCTGTTTGTGTGTGTGTGTCTTATGAACATAAGACAGGGATAGAGAATATCCTGTACACATATCTTTACATTCCCATGTGAATATGTCCATGGAATACATATCTAGAAGAAGGAGAACTTGGGTCTAAAGCTATGAGCATTTACAGTTTTCCCTAAAAGGATTACGTGAATTTATAATCTTACTACAAAACTCTGTATACACATTCACAGTGTACTCCTTATTGTCCACACCTTTTCTTGAATTAGCACAGTGAGATTTGTAGTGTAATTTTACTTCCTGAGATTTGGATAGTCAGAGTAGGGACAGTCCAGATTATAAGGGGTTCGTTTGAAAATGTATCCTAATCTGTTTAGCTCCTCAGTTGGATAGTGAGAGTGTGAATAACACAGGATACCCGTTGTCTCTTCACTGATGCTGAAGTGTTGTGAGTCTTTGTAATCCTTGCCAGTATGATAGGTTAAAATAAAAATGTCTCATTAGGTTTGTTTTGCTTCTCTTTAATTGTAAGTTAGAGTATGCATATTTTAATTTTAATGACATTTACATTTAAAAATGTATCTTGCAGTTACCTTCTTACTGTATTACAAGAGTGATATTCCAATATTAGGGAAATAAAGACTTATTATAGTATTACTAATATTTATCTGATCTCTCTAACCTTATGGTAAATTTTTATATAGCAGTTTTGTATCTATTTAATGAAATGTCTCATTTTTTCCCCTTATAAGGCTTCTGGTTCTATGTTATAGTTAGAATATTACCTTCTGTGCTTTAAGATAATAAATATATTCTTGTATTCTTCTACAGTCTTCTACACTGTTCTCTTGATAATTCTGTTTCCACAGTTTGTTCCTCATGTTTTGATCTTTGCTCCATGTGGAATTTATTGTAATGTAAGGAATAAGGCAGAGATCTAATGTTTTTTTTTTTTTTATCTCCACTCACTATCCAGTTTCTCTTAAATTATTTATCAAATAATGTATCTTTTCCCTGTTTATTTAAAGTGTCACCTCTACTGTATGTGAAATTCTTGTATCTTTTTGGTCTATTTCTGGACTCTGATTCTGTTTCATTGATCAGTCTATTCATGTGCTAGCATTAAAGTTTTAATTATTACAGCATAATAATATTTTTTAATATTTAATAGGACCATTCTCTCCACATTTCTTCCCTACCTAATCTTTCATACTTGTTTATTATTCTAGAAGAACTTGCTGATAGACTCACGTCTGCCTTCTCACTACCCATAAATGATCCTATTGGTATTTTTACTGGGATTGTTTCAATTTGTGGTTTAGGCAAATTTACATTATGAGAATTAATCCAGACAAAGTGGTTAGAGTGGTGCCTGGTGTAGAATAAACAGCCAGGAGACTAGCTGTTGTGCTGGATATTCTTTTTGCCTCTTCAAATATATTCTTCACTTTCTCCATCTCCAGGCTCTCTAGTCCTCTGGCTTCTTATTGGATTTGGCTAATAGGTCTTGTAGGAGATGGATGTGTGGGAGGAAAGAGGTTGTATTTCCCAGCCTCTTATCCTATAGAGTTGTGTTTGTCCTCCTAAGGCCACACCTTCTGCCAGGGTAGTTCTTCTCCCATACTGAGAGACCTTACTAGGGTCTAGTAGTGACAGTGATAACAGCTCCCTGCTATTGCTTGTCCTGTGAGTATGCCATTATTTTCCTGCTGGGAGGCTGATTGATGGACCTGCTTTCATCTTCTGCTTCTCCTCCTCCTCCTCCTCCTCCTCATTGCTGATATTGAATCTCCCTATTGCAATCTTCTTTGAGAGCCTTTAGTAGAGGTTAAAATTCTCTTTATAAAGCCCTTTATCATTTGTCATTATACCCAGGTTTTCTTCTATTCATTTGCAGTTATAAATAGAATCTTTTCTCTTGTTACATTTTCTAACTAATTGGATATAAGCAAGCTATCAGCTGTATACTGAATTTTCTTATTGTTTCTAATAATTTTTCAGTACCTTGTTTATTTCATAATCACCTGCAGACAGTGCATCACTTTGAAATAATGATAGTTTTCCCTTTTTTTTTCTTCATGAGGAGTATTTATTTGGGAATGGTTTTATTCAAATATTTTTGCACATCTGTTAAGATACTTAAAATTTTTCACCTTTGATCTACTAATTTAGTAAATTATCTTATTAGATACACTAATACTAACTTACCCTTATTTTCCTGGCCTAATTCTTACTTGGTTAAGCTATCATATTCTTTTTAGGATTCTACTTGCTGGTATTTTGGTTAGGATCTTTGTAACAATATTTTTTACTGAAAATGATCTATAGCTTTCTCTCCCCATCCAGTGTCATGTTGTGATAGCAGTACTTTGTTTACATCACCCCAGTATTTTCAGCGGCAAGTTAAAAACAGTAAAGAGAGAAGAGATTTTACACACACATGTAAATATCTTTAAAGCAGTGAGGAAGTTAACTTGTTACCAGGGAAACTGGCATCATATCTTGCTGATTATAAAGCTGTCTTTTGTATCAAACTGGTACAAAGTACAGTTGTTACAAGATGTGTATGTAATGCTGTGGTGACATAAAATACCATCTTTCACTTGATCTTTTATCTGCTTTTCCTCATCCTATGAAGAGAAATGGGTAGGACTTTGCCACATTTAGCAGATAAGAAGGTTTAGATTCAGACAGATTTCTGCTTGCCAGAGGTCATATGGCTAATAAAGTTTATCTCTAGACCTAGAAAACAAACCTTGTGACACATGGTCAATGCTCCTTTGTTTCATCATCTTTAGGAATAGAGTCAGTGAAATCAGATCACACGTATATTTCAGAATAGGAGAGACCTTGGCTCAGATTTTATTTTCAAGGAAATTATGTGTGAAGAATTTAGCACTTTTCTTATAATGCATATTATAATTCAATTTATGCCTACAACATCATCTTAAGGTAGTCAGAGAACAGGTTTATAGCGTAATACTATACATGTCAGAAATCACCCAATTTAAAAACTACATGAGAGGTTTATACAGGCTCTTCCCAGACACAAATGGAAGAAAAAAATAGCGTGTCTTCATATACTCATTCTTCCCTTTAAAAGAATGAATTGCATTTTTTCTTTATTACTAAGTTAATACATATTTATGAAGGAAAATTTAGGGAAAAAGGCAAAAATATCAGAATCCTCTGTAATTCTACCACCCAGAGATACCAGTGTGAACATCTTGGTGTGGAGCCCAACACTTCTACTACCTATCTAAATGTATTCTTTTTCTCTGCCTCTTACCATGCATAATGTTTTATAATCTGTGCATAATTCTTTTATAATCAGTTTTTAAATCTTATATAGTAATTTTTCATATTATGAAATATAGCAATATTTCAGATACTAGAGACTTTTTTCTGAATAAAGTCTTATTAGAAACCCAAATTAAGGTACGCCTAGGTAGCTCAGCGATTGAGTGGCTGCCTTAGGCCCAGGGCATGATTCTGGAGTCCTGGGATCGAGTCCCACATCAGGCTCCAAGCCCGGAGCCTGCTTCTCCCTCTGCCTGTGTGTCTCTGCCTCTCTCTCTCTCTGTCGCTCATGAATAAATAAATAAAATATTAAAAAAAGAAACCCAAATTAATGCAGTGTTTTATGCTAAAATTTTTATATTGTTAATTTAAACGCTAATATGGGAATGAAAAGGTTGATTTGTTGAAAAAAAAATTTAAGATAGGGTTGTATCCAGTGGTGTTCTGGAATGCTTATTACCCACAACTTGGATGAACCTAGAAAATATTATGCTAACTAAAATAAGCCAAACACAAAAGATCATGTAGTGTATGATTCCATTTATATTAAATACTCAGGAAATATATTTCCATAAGGACGAGGTTTCTTTGGATCTCTAAAGGAAAAATAGAACTGATTTGTGTTACTTGATGATTTCTACAATATACTTACTGTGGTTGATTTGAAGCTATCAGTGCTGCGTCACTGAATGAGTTGGTAAGAAGAGAGGTGCAGAATTGGCTCTTCTGAGCCAGTGTGAGCAGGCTCCAGCACACTAGTGGTTTAAAAGCTAGAATGTTTTTAGTTACAGGTAGCAAAAATCTTACTCCAGTGTCCTTAAACAAAAGATTTACCAAGAGGATTCAAGGTTGAATGGTTCCAGATTTGTTTAGTTCAACAGCTCAGCAGTATCATCACTGACCCATGTTCTTTCTTTCTGTCTTGCTATCTTCAGTATGTCAGAGTTGTCTTCACACCAGCTTTTACCATGGTTGCAAAGTGGCTTTAACAGTTCCACATATCCAGACATCACAACTTCCAGAGGAAGAAAGGGCTTGCCTCTTTCCTTTCATATTATTTTAAATGGGGGGAAAAAATCCCTTGGGACTCCTTTAGCAAACTTTCCATCACATCTGATTTTATCACATTGCTATTTTCAAACTAGTCTCTGACAAGCAAGATGGAACTATTATGATTGGTTTGGACCAGTCAGGATCCACTCTTCTGATCTGAGGCTGCCAGCTACATTCTCCTGAAGCATATGGCTGCCTAGACATCAGAACAAAATGTTGCTTCTTTTAGGATGGAGGTGGATGGATGTTGGTTGTATAGCCCACAGTGTCTACAGCACAGGCGTTGGGGATGACACTTCAAGTTGTATTATCAGCTTCAATATTTAATTTATGTTTCTATCTTGATTGTGTAGTTTTTCACTTATTCAGAAAAGTTGCAAATGTTACAGTATTCTTCCCACCTCATTCTGTGAGGCCAGTATTACTGATACTAAAACCCAACAAAAAAATTACAAGGCGATTACAGACCAATATCTGTTATGAATAAGGACACAAAAATCCTAAAAAAAATACTAACTGAATATAGCAACATATAAAAAGAATTATATGCCATGACCCAAGTGGGATTCATCTCAGGAATGCAAGGTTGGTTTAACATCCACAAATTATTGTAAATTATTGTAATATACCATGTCAATAGAATACTAAAAGTCAAATGATTATATAAATAGATGCAAAAAACACTTGACAAAATCCAACATCCTTTCATAACAAAACACTCAAAACCTAGGAATAGAAGTGAATCAAAAGGCATCTGTGAAAAACCCACAGTTAGCATCATACTTGATGATAAAAGACTGCTTGCTTTCCCTCATAAGCTCTGGAGCAAGACAAGGATATCCACTCCTGCTATTCTGTTTAACATTGAACTAAGGTTCTAACCAGATCAATTAGATAAGAAAAAGAAAAGGCTTCTAGGTTGGAAAGGAAGAAGTAAAACTGTTCATAGATGACATGATCTATGTAGAAAACACTAAGGAATCCCCTAAAGAATTATTAGAACTAATAAATGAGTTCAGCAATGTTGCAGGGTACAAGATCAGTATACAAAAATCAGCTATGTTTCTGTCCACTTGAGATGAGTAACCCAAAAGTGAACTTAGAACACTTCATTTACAATAGCATTAAAAAGAATAAGATGCTTAAAAATAAATTTAACAAAAGAAGCATCGAACTTATTCTCTGAAAACCACCAAAGATTATTTAAAAAGAAATTGAAGATCCACATAAGTGGAAAAATATCCCATATTCATAAATTAAAAGACCTAATATTGGTAAGGTGGCAATATTGATCTTCAGATTAAGCACAGTCTCTTTCAGAATCCCAACTGACTTCTCTGTAGAAGTTGACAAGCTCTTTTGAACATTTATATGAAATTGCAAGGGACTGAGAGTAGCAAAAAATCTTAAAGAACAAAGTAGGACTCATAATCTCTGGTTTCAAAACTTATTACAAAGCAACAGTGATCAAGACAGTGTGGTATTGGCACTTATAATCCTTAAGTAATTATCTGGGGAACCTAGGGATCAGTGGAATAAAGTTGAGTGTCAAAAAATAAACCCATGTGTCTATGGTCAGCTGGTTTTTGACAAGAGTGCCTAGACCAAAAAAAAAAAAAAAAAGGAGTGCCTAGACCATTCAATAGGGAAAGAACAGTCTTTTCAGTAATTGTGCTTAGAAAATAGAATAGCCACACAGAAAAGGATGAAGTTGATCGTATGACTTAAAATGAATCTAAGAACTAATTGTAAGAACTAAAGCCTATAAAACTCTTAAAACCTAGGGCAAATTTTTATGACCTTGGATTTGGTCAAAGAATTTTTAGATACGACACCAAAAGCATAAGCAACACAAAAAAAATAGATGCATTAGATTTCATCAAAATTAAAAACTTGTGCTTCAAAGGACACTATCAATAAAGTAAAAAGCCCACAAAATGGGAGAAAATAGTTGCAATCATATATCCAATAAGGGACTTACATCTAGACTGTACAAGGAACTTCTACAACTTAGTAGTAAAAAAGGCAACTCAGTTTAAAAAAAAAATGGGCCAAAGATCTGAATAGGCATTTCTCCAAAAAAGATATATAAATGAATGATAAGCACATGAAAAGATACTCCCACATCTTTTCCATCAGGGAAATGCAAATCAAAACCACAATGAAAGACAGCTAGAACAAAAAAGAATAAGTGCTGGCAAGGATGCGGAGAAATCAGAACCCTCATACACTGCTGTTTGGAATGTAAAATGGTGCAGCCACTTTGGAAAAGATTTTGGCAGTTCCTCAAAATGCTAAACATAGAGTTACCAAATGACACAGCAATTTCACTTCAAAGGGAAATGAAAACAGGTCCATGCAAAAACTTGTACTTGAGTATACAGCAGCATTTTTCAAATAGCCAAAAAGTAGAAACAACCTAAATGTCCACCACATGATGAATAAACAAAATGTGGTATATCCATACACTGGAATGTTACTCAACCATAAAAAGGAATACTGATGCGTGTTACAACTTAGACAAACCTAGAAAACTTTTTGCTAAGTGAAATAAACCAGACATGAAAGGTGACAGCATGTGATTCCATTTATATGAAATATTTAGAAAATGTATTTCCATAAGGACAGAAAACAGACTGGTGTTTGCCAGGGGCTTGGGGGAGGGGAGGATGGGGAATAACTGCTTATGAGTCTGAGGTTTCCTTTGGGATGATGAAATATTCTAAAATTAACAGTGTTGATGGTTACGTGTATCTGTAAGTAGACTAAAAACCATTGTTATTGTGTGTTTACATGGATGAGTTGTATGGTTTGTGCACTGTATCTCAAGCTGTTTAAAAAATATTATCAGTATTTAAAGCTTTCCTTATGGTTTCAGAATACTTATAAATTAGAGATCCAGAAGTTTGAAGGAAAAAGTCAGAAATTTTTGTTTCACTGTGGAGACAGTAATAATTATCTAAAGTTCTATCTTATTTGTCATGAGCATAAAAGTTAGCAAAGTATGCCAAAGTTGCAATAAGTATTTAAAATTGTACAGTCCTAATGGTGCTTATATGTTAATCCGTTAGTATAAAACTGCTTTGTTTTAGTGAAATATGTGAACAGATGCATGTGAGCTTTGCCTTGCATTTATTTGAGGAGTTCAGTTGCTTTAGCATAGCACAAGTTTACATGAGGAATCTTGCACAGGCCTAAATTAAAAAAGGTCCATTCAGAGCCCAAATTTTGCTCATCAATAACACACATATAAAACATTCAGGTACATGCACAGAGATGCCAACAGATGGCCTACTTTAAGATTTGTATAAAAAAGTATAGGTGTATTTATAATTTATATATACTTTATATATTTAATAGTTAAAATTTTAAATGTTTGAATATATGCATTTTTTGAGAAATAATTCCCATACTTTTAAAATTCACTCTTTTAAATTGTACAGTGGTTTTATATTCACAAAGTTGTGTGATATTTCACTACTGTTATCTAAATTCAGAGCACTTTCATCATCTAAAAACTACATATTAGTCATTCATCACTTTCCCCTTCCCTGTCCCCTGACGACTAGTCATCTATTTCTGTCTCTATGTACCTACATATTGAATATGTGCATTATTATAAATTTTAAATAGCTAAAAGTATCCAAGAATTATAGGCAGTTTCAAAAAGTTTGAGCATGTATATTTTACAACATTCACTTTAAACGATTTAGATATTCCATATTTCTATTTTTATAGTCAACTAATTAATCCCTTTATTGTCAAATATTTAGAAAGTTTACAGTTTTTCACTATGAACAATGCTGTGATGAAAATCTTTGTTTTTTTTATTTTATTTTATTTTATTTTATTTTTAATTTTTATTTATTTATGATAGTCACAGAGAGAGAGAGAGGCAGAGACACAGGCAGAGGGAGAAGCAGGCTCCATGCACCGGGAGCCCGATGTGGGATTCGATCCTGGGTCTCCAGGATCGCGCCCTGGGCCAAAGGCAGGCGCCAAACCGCTGCTCCACCCAGGGATCCCGTGTGATGAAAATCTTTGTAGTTAAATCTTTATCCTTATTCATGATCATTTCGTTAAGATTAATTCCTAAAAGTGGTATAGCTAGTTAAAATACTAGGTTTAGTTTTAATTCTTGATACATGTTGTCAAATTACTTCCCAGGAAGCTTATATCAATTTACACTCAAACAGTAATGTAAGAAAGACTCAAAAAGTTGTTAGGTGTAATAATACAATAAATAATTAATGTTTTAATATGGAGAGTGATATTATTTAATTATTTATTATTTAATTGGGAGAAAGAGTGATATCTTTCTCCCAATTAAATGTTTACATGACTAATTTTGAAAATTTTCTGCTTGAAACTTTCGAAACTTTTCGGTGAGCAAGTCATCATTTAAAAATTAGCTGTACTTGAATCATTACCTCAAATTAGCAAAATTCCTGTGGTACTGATCTATATTCCAGGTTCTAAACAAGAGACTCTTTAAATATGTTTTATTCATGTGTTATAAACTGCCTGTTATAAATATCTAACTAGTTCTTAACTGTCTATAGAATGAATTAAAACTTTCAGTTGTACCAAATTACCCATTTTAGGGTTTTTTTTTTTTTTAACTTTTCCATTAAATCTTAAAATAAGTCATTGTAATAGCTAAAAATAACTGGACTTTATTTTTGTCTTTACAAATATGTGTTGGAGGTGTTAATAATGACAAGACTTTCCTAATAGGAAGAAAAATCAGTCTAGATTGAGGCAATGAGTTGGCTACAAGTATGGTGGTAGTAATGTCTCGGCTATGTTTAGGAAATTTTGCGTAATTGATTGGAATTAGGATACGTATAGGGGAAAATGAAATAAAAAGGTTACATTTGTGCCGTAAAAACAAACATTAAGTGGTTTTCTATATCTTCTTGTTAATAAAACATAAGATAAGGAAATATGTATGTTGAAGCACTATGTATACAATTTGATGAGAGGGTAAATTATTTCATGCTCTTTGGTGTGTCCCCTTTTTAACTTTGATCATACAGGTTTTTCTTAGATCAGCTAACTACCACCCCCCCCCCCCCCCCCCGTCTTACCAGCTTTTTAAAAGAAAGATGATGGTGTACTGAATGAGGTATATCTCTTCCAGAAGTGTGCATCAGGGGTGAGGATATTGGGGAGGGGGAGGGTTGTGCATACACACACACTTTGCCTCATCATCCTGTGGTCAGTGATTCTCATATGAGAATGGCAAATCCCAAGAGAATCTGGGAATTTGGCAAGGGATTCATGAATCCATATGTATTTGAAATAGTTAACTTAAAAACATAAATCCCAAACCTGTATGTACTAGTGTGTTTCAAATGTAAGTAGATACTGTTGGGATTAAGTAAAATTATTTAAATATAACTCCTGAACTCACAATAATGTTCTGTATTTTCTCAATCAGTGGATGTGTTTTGTATTCTTTGCTGATAGTCAGGTGCAGCCACCAGAGGAGACACAGGAAAGGCTCAGGGAAAACCAAAGTTTATTACTCAGAGGTCCCAGAGACAGGAGACTGAGCACAACATGCAGGGCCACAGGGAAAACAGCAGGGTGTTTGGGTAGGCCGGAGATAAAAATGAGGGGAGAGCATTAGGGCCACAGTCTTTGCTGGGGGTTTCCAGGGAAAGACAGGGCAGAGTGAATGGTTTATGGTTGGGAGATTTCAGTAATTTTGGTGGGCTTTGAGCCATAGGAATGGTCCCTAGTTGCCAAGTACCTGGCTCTGGGTGATTAAGGCCTTGGGATAAAGGATCTGATGAAGAAGGTCTGGCTCTGGGTTAGTTTGCACATCAAGGACATGCTCTTGGCCGGGCCCTTTGCTGTCTCCAAGAATTGCCTAGGTCTGGGACAGGTATTCTCTTTCCAGCTAGAAAATTTTCTTGAAATGTCAGAACATCATAATATACTGATCTTAAAAAATAGGATACAGGGTATCAAGAAGATTAACTTGTATCATGTGGGGCTATGCAAAGTATTTGATACTTAAGAAGATTAAACACCACCTATGCCAGCATGTTTCATTTCCTAAAAGAGTGAAATTGTGATCTAGACTGTGTTAACACTTGGGCAAATTCCTGACTGGTTTGATACTGTTAAATGCATGGCTGTTGTTGATGGAGATCACTGCAAATGGACTATTACCATTGAGTGGCAGCTGGCAAAAAACTGAAAAGGAGAGTCAGACTTCTTTTACTTAACGATAAATTGCTTTTTTTTTTTTTTTTTTTTTGGTATTCCTGACTGCCTCATATTGTAACTTAGAGAAACTGGCAATTTAAATGAGAGCTGGGTTGAGGGGTGCCTGAATAGTTCAGTTGGTTGAGGTTGAGTATCTGACTCGTGACTTGATCTCAAGGTCCCGGGATTGAGCCGGGCCTCAGGCATTGCATCCAGTGGAGAGTTGGCTTGAGTTTCTCTCTCTCTCTCTCTCTCTCTCTCTTTCTAATAAATAAATCTTTTTTTTTTTTTTTTAATAAGAGCCGGGTTGATAAACAGGGAAAAGCCATTTTAAAGAATTTGAATCAAGTTTTGTATGCCTGAGTATATTATCAAACACTGGTTAAAGAGTGTTAGATAATTTTTAAAAGTGTGTAAACAACTTTAGTTAACAACTTTATTTAATTAATAACTCTTTGTATGCCAGAGAACTGAATAAGAACACCTTGGTGTGAAGTTCCTGGGTTATCTTCATGCATGCTATAGCTATCTGTTATAGTCCTTATTACAACTTTGTGTCCAAATACTTTCCCATTTTCCAGGTGGAGGAAACTAAGGCTTTCAGAATGTAACTTGTATCAAGAGTCTGTGGTTAGGAAGGGTAGATCTCAGATTTGAATCTATGATGACATAACCCAAAGCCTCTGCTCCCCTGTTTCAATTTTTAGAGGATACTTAATTTGCAAGAGTTTCAGACTTGAGAATCCTTAACTTTAAGGAAATTAGATAAAAATAATTTTTATTTTTTTATAGTGCTAAAATGCACCTAACATAAAATTTGCCATTTTAACCATTTTTGAATGCACAATTCAATGACAGTAAATACATTCACAGTGTTATATAACCCATCACCACAATCCATTTCCAGAACTTTTTCATCATGCGACATAGAAACTGTGTACCCATTTAAACAGTAACTTGTTCCACTCTTTCCCCAGCTGGTGGTAACCTCTATTCCACTCTCTGTCTCTATGGAGAAAAAATATTTTTAAAAGATTTTATTTATCGGCATAGAGAGAGCACATGTGAGCACGAGCAGGGGGAGTGGCAGGCAGAGGGAGAGAGAGAAGCAGGCTCCCTGAGGAGCAGGGAGCCTGATATGGGGCTCCATCACAGGACCCTGGAACCACCCAAAGCCAGACACTTAACCGACTGAGCCACCCAGGTGCCCCTGGAGGAAAAGTTTTTAGTGAGAGTTTTGTTGATGTTAGATGATACATTAGGTTTTAAATTTCTTTATAGAATATTAATTATAAATACATTTATTTTGGAAAAGTTCCATGTACTTCAATGCAAATTAAAAGTTATTTTTGTCTTTTTAATTCTTTGTCTATTCTATTTTAAATAAAGCATTATAATTATATATGCTAAGTGCCAAAGCCTTCATGTTATCTTCATTTTATTAAATATAAACAATTGGTGTTAAGAGAAAGTAGCTCTTTTCTGAACCTTAGAAAACTTAGCTTTTATACATTGTTCTAGTTAGAGCTCCTTGAGGGTAGCATTAGTTGCAGTCAAGTCATCAAAATTGTGGCAAATCCAAAGTATGGCAATCTTTTTTGCCAACCTACATACATTTGTATTCTCCTAGCGGATGGTTGTCACATTGCATATGATTTGATTCAGGCTATTTTTTTAATGAACATAGTATGTAATTATTGCCCATTGTGTATTCCATAGTAATAGTTACTAGAGGTGCTCTATACTTTGGCCAGACCCTGGACTTTGGTCTTTTTTGTTTCATATACCCATGTGGTTATGAAAAATCCAAAGCTCAGGTTCACCCCCTCTAACCTACTTTGACCTTGAAATGAAAGTCAGCTTCAGTACTCTGCTTACCTTTGTGCATTCCTCCATTTACCTAGTTTTTGCCTGTGGATTCCTTATGTTCTTACAGCTCGTGGATTCATTTCTATATTTTCCACTGTTTTCAGTTTTCAGTGGTAGGTTTGGTTCTCTGAATTAGTCCACCACTGGAAATAAAAGTGATCGAAGAGCCTTTAACAAGAGATTCGTTCATTCCACCTAATAAATAATATAATAGGAACATGGGTTTTGTTTTAGTTAGCCACTATTTATCTCAACAACTTCTTCCAAACCAGTGTCAGTTACAGAACTGGATGGAAGAAGTTTTAATATTAGCTGCTGTGTCTATTCTATTTCATCTTCTACAGGAACTAAATCAGCCTAGATTAGGGAGAGAGGAACCAAAATTTCTTTCTCTAGCTAGGTCTATAAGAAATTTTAAGCCCTGGGACACCTACCTGGGTGGTTCAGCAGTTAAAGCGCCTGCCTTAGGCTCAGGGCTCAGGGCGTGATCCTGGAGTCCTGGGATGAGTCCCTTATCAGGCTCCCTGCAGGGAGCCTGCTTCTCCCTCTGCCTGTGTCTCTGCCTCTCTGTGTGTGTCTCTCATGAATAAATAAATAAAATCTTAAAAAAAACAAAAACAAAAACAAACTTTAATCCCTAAAAGGGGATTTGGTTTGAGATTTGTTGAGCAATGGCTTTCTTGTCACTTGCTTTTTGTACTGTATTCAAAGATGTTTCTTGCTTCTTACTGGCTTTAACTTTACTGATATGTAAGAGGGAAAGGAATGTTATTTGCATATATGTGTGTGGGGGGAACAGACTGGGGGGTGCTATTTAATTTGAATGTTACCGATTGTGAAATTTGGCCTTTTGCCCTCCCAGTCCTCTCCTGCTTGTGAGCTTTAAGATTTGGTTTGGGTTTTAACCATCTTCTCTCATTTGGCAGTTTTACTATATCGTCTTGATTAATAGAGGATTACTCCCAAATCCCTCTCTCTAGCCCAATTCTCTTTCAAGGCCTTTATGAAACCTTTGAAGCATCTTGAATTTTCATTTTTCACAAATGCCTAAGGTAAATTCAATCTCCATAGGCCCCTCGGGTTTCGTATTAGTTTTCTAGGACTGTCATAACAGAGTATCACAAAGTGGATGGTTTAAGACAATAGAAATGTATTATTTCACAGTTCTGGAGGCTAGAATTCTAAGATTAAGGTGTTGGCAGGGCCAGGCTCTCTCTAAGACTTTAGGGAAGAATCTCTCCCCCACCTAGCTTTTGATATTGCTGGCAATCCTTGGCATTCCTTGGCTTGTAGATACATTACTCTAGTCTCCATCTTCATATGGCTTTCTCCCCGTGTGATTGTGTGTCTTTGTCCACGTTTTTCTCTTATTATAAGAACACCAGTTTTTATTAGATTCAGAACTCACTCTAACCCAGTATGCCCTCATCTTAACTTAATTGCATGTGTAGAGAACCTGTTTCCAAATAAGGTCACATTCACAGGTATCCATGGTTAGAAATTCAACATATCTCTTGTGGGAACACAATTCAGTCCCATAACAACATGGTATATTTCGCCATTTATGTAGTTCTTTAATTTTTCTCAAAACTGCTTTATAGTTTCATTGTACAGATCTTGTTGCATGCATTCTGTTAAATTTTTCCCTAAGTATTTCAAGTTTGTGGATGCTGTTGGAAATAATATTTTTTAAATTTCATGTTCCAAACATTTTTCATAAATGTGTAGAAATACCATTGGTTTTATATATTGGTCTTATGTCTTGTGACCTTGCTAAATATTAGTTCTCATAGTTTTTTTTGTGTGGAGTCTTTAGGATTTTCTACCTTGTGGAGTCTTTAGGATTTTCTACCTACACAATCTGATTGTCGTGCAAATAAAGACAGATTTTCTTCTTTCTTTCCAGTTTGTATGCCTTATGTTTCTTTTTCTTGCCTTAATTAGTTGGCTGTAACTTTTAATACTATGTTAAAGTGGTAGAACAGACATCCTGCCTTGTTCATGATATTAGGGCAAAGCATTGTTTTTTATTGCTAAATATGATAATGGCCATAGATTTTTCATAGATCTTCTTGATTGGGTGAGGAAGTTTTTATTTATTCCTATTTTAGTAAGTATTTATCATAAATAGTATTGAATTTTTGTTAAATGCTTTTTCTTTGTCAATTGAAATAATTGATTTTTTTCTTTTTATTCTGTTAGTATGTTGAATTACATTTATTGTATTTTCAAACATTAAGCCAATTTTGGATTCTTGGGATAATTTATACTTAGTCATAATGTATTTCCTTTTTATATATTGTTGGATTTGATTTTCTAATATTTTCTTAAATACTCTTGTGTCCATATTTATGAGGGTTTTCATCTATAGTTTTCTTTTCTTATAATGTCTTTGCCTGATTTTAGTATCAGTTGATTTTTAGCAACTTTATTGTCATATACCTTGTAGTGATTTTTTGTTTTGCCTATTTGAAATTCATTGAGCTTCTTTAACATCTGGATTGGTAGTTCTTCTCAAATTTGGAAAATGTTTAGGTAATTTCCACTGATCTCTTTTTCTGTAGTGTTTAGTGTACTGTTAAGCTCAACTGTGAATTTTGCTATATAGATATTGTATTTATCAGCTTTAAGTAATCCATTTTTTAAAAAAGTTTTAATTTCTTTTTTCATTGTATGTTTCCCTTTAAATCTTTGAATATATTATAATAAGATTTTAGAATTTCTTTTCTACTAATCCCATCAACTTGACCATTTCCAGGTTTGTTTTTATTAACAATTTTTACCCCTTGGATCAGGTTACTTTTTCTTGTTTATTCTCATAATTTGTAATTTTATTTGTCATTCCTAAAAGAGTGTTGAGTTTTGATTTGGCAGGTGATTTAGTTAGTTTCTGATCAACCTGATCCTTTTCGGCATGTTATGAACTTTGTTAGTGTGGACCTAGAACAATGTTGTTTAATAGAATTTTCTGCCCTTCTCCTATGGTTGGCATTTCTGGGGTCTCTGTGTAATGTCCCAGGTATTTTGTGAGTGCTCTTTTGTGGTTGGTTGGGACTTGTGTCTCCCAACTCCCCTGTAGTAGTTCTTCCCTTGGTTGTTCTGGCCTCATGGAATCTCATACTACACGTAACTAGCTTAGTATTTAGCTAAAAGACTCAAGGAGAGACCCACTTTTGGAATTTTGGGGCTCATTTTCTTCACACTTTAACTCTCTGGTAATCTGTCCTGCAAATTTCAAGTGCCTTAGCCTCCCTGAACTCCAGTCTCTGATTCAATAATAGTACCGTGAAATTCTGGAATTGGCAGAGAAGGTCGGTTGTTCTAGCCTGTTTCACAACTGCCCTGACAGAGACTTGTTTGAGACAGCTCTTCTCAATTTACATGGCTCAGTTTGTAGAAAGTACATAGATAGTAATATTGAGTCAAATTCTGTTTTCCACAGATTTATTGCTTGTTGGTCTTATTTCCACCTCTGTAATTTCACAGAATAAAGCTTAACTCCTTAGATTATTTTATCTCATAGCTGTTTAACACCTGTTCTGTCCCTCTTTTTATTTCTTTACCTAAAGTACCTCAACTTATAATACTATTATCCCTTATGTATATTATTCTTTTTTTAAATGTATATTATTGTTATCTGCATCTTAAAATGCCATGTATGTATACATCTTCCAGTGTGATATTTAGAACTGAATGCAGTTTTTTAAATGTGGCCTCTATTGAGAAGAGTGGAACATCCTTGATCTGGATACTTACCTTTCATTGGCTCCTAAGATTGCCTTTAATTACTGCCTCTTATTAACCTAGAGATTAAACATCCTGACCTTTTTAAAGTTATTTTTAATTAAACATAGTGGTTTATCCTTTGCATTTTATATGCATTTGTCTGATCTGCACCCCAGGACAGATGCACAGTTCTCTTAGTTATCTCTAGAATTCTTCCACTAGTTTGGTATCACATACTTAATCTCTGGGTATGTTTGTTTAGTCAGCTAGGAGTCTGCTTTACCGTAGTATGGGGCTCACATTGTTCTGTTTTGTTTAAGGTTGCCACCAGAGACTTTGTGTGCAGCTCTGCCTAAAGTAACATGTCCTGTGTTTGTGACATTCTCCTGGTCTAATAATATACTTGTAGTCTTATACTTACAGAATGCACACTCAATAATCCTTTTTTAAGCTCCCACTCTGCAGATCTATGCTACTGTTTTTTCCTTCTAAAAATTGTGATTACTTTCACCTTCCCATAATTTCTGATATATTATGAACAATGGATCAATAAGCAAATCTTTGTTATTTTAATGTCATAAGATAGTTGTAGCAGAATTTATTTATTTATTTTTAAAGATTTTATTTATTTATTCATGAGAGACACAGAGAGAGAGAGAGAGGGGCAGAGACACAGGCAGAGGGAGAAGCAGGCTCCATGCAGGGAGCCCGACGTGGGACTTGATCCCAGGTCTCCAGGATCACGCCCTGGACTGAAGGCAGCACTAAACTGCTGAGCCACCGGGGCTGCCCTGTAACAGAATTTAAATTTTGTTTGTAAAGTGGTAAGGTGGTTTTACTCTTTCCTCTGTACTAGGATTATTGTGCCTGCTGCCATCAACTACTGAGATTCTGTATAACAAAAAAACTTGATTCAGAGCTCTAAATCAGTATGACAACAAAGGTTTTAATTGGTAGAATTCCCATGTTGCTATGGTTTTAGAATATTTTTTGTTAGTTATTGATACTTTGTATTTTTTGTTTCATATCTCTTGAAATTCATAGTATTTGAAGAATATGAAGCCCTGATATGTGGATTTCAGTAAAAGAAATGAAAAAAAAAACCCACTTTGCTATATTCCTTGTGATTAAAATTGGCTGGAATTCAAAATGATAAAAGCACAATTGGAGGTTTTGACTATAGTGTTCACATTTTTCTATTGTAAATTTGGTTATACTTTTCCACAGACACAACATTTGTATAAAGAACTCTGGGATAGGCTATTTCCGTCCTGAGAATCCAAAATTATAGACACTGATGTCAATGCAGATGAGGTTAGCCTAATTTGGTCAAGGGAAGGACATGCTGCCTCTCTATATGGATAGCTAAAGGCCATTGCCAAGATTGACAGGTGTCCTGTGGGTGGCAGAGAGCCCCAGGGATAAAATTTGTACTTGGATTACTTCTCTAAAACACCACGATCAAAGTCATGTCTTTTCTTCCTATTGATCACAGTTTTTAGTGAGGTCTGCTTGTAATACTTTAATTTTTCAGATAATTAGTTTTGTTAGCCCCAGAAAGGGTAAAATTTTATACCTTCTTCTTAAAGTATCAAATTCTATTTTTGGAAGCTTAATTGTATCCTGTGCATTAGTTTTTCTAATATAGTCTGTTCTTTTTGTTACTCTGCCATGTTTCACTAGGCAGAGGTGAGAAAAGTTCATGTAAAAGGATATACTTGTTATTAGTGTAAGAGATGCAACTATTTGCTTATGGAATAATAAGTTACATGATCAGACTAGAAAGATTAAGTTTTAGGAGAATTTTCTATGAAATAAACATAATGTAAAGGAGTATTCATACTAATTTGATAACAGCTTTTGCTTTTATTTCATCTTACTGAAATATTTTTATTTTTAATAATAAATTCCTTTAATGGGAGTGCTTGTAACTTATACATATAAGTTAGTAGTAGGTATTTCATATCTCAAAATAAGAAAAAAATTTAAAGCTATTAGGTCCATGCCATGAAGAAAGGTAAGTGTATTGTTTTAAGAAAAAAATTGCATTGCCTGAGATTTTTGTAAGATTTGAGTGATGTGCATGCATCACTAGCAATGAAGGTTCTTTGGGTTTTTTAAGGTAAAAATTCAATAGCTGTTTCTATTCAAATAGAGAATTTTCTAACCTGGGAAGAATTGTGTCTTGATTATCTCTGCATTTCACTGTCAGATATAGAGTAGAAATTTAAGAAGAGGATGCTAGGGAAACCACCTTAGGAAGCCAGCCTATTCACTAGTTTGAAAAATGAAAGCCAAGACCATCACTCTCCTAGGGCTCAGAAAATGTTTCTGAGGGCGCTGCACAAGCATAGCACCAATTCCCTTTATGGACCATTGTGATTTCAGTTAAGTCTATTGTTGGGTTGAAGCTGGAGTGATTAGATCAGTATCATTCTTAAGTCTTAAATATTTAATTCTGATTTGGCTAACATTTATTGGGAGCTTACAAGAGCAAGGTATTCTTGTATAGATGTTACCTAAATCCTGTGAAGGGGAGGAAAATAAGACCCAGCAAAGTGGTGACTTGCCCAGGGTCACTCAGCTCTTGTCAATAAAGCTGGGGAATAAACCCAAGCTCTTGTCTCTAAACCCAATAGAGTTTTGAGGTGGTGGGAATAAACTCGACAGAAATTCACTTAAATGATTTCAGGACTCCCTTTCTTATGACCTTTTCCCCCCTAATTCTTTGTCTTAATTCTGATTCTTTTCTTTTTATCCTGGTCAGTCCTTCCTTTTTAGACTAACTGAAAGTACAGATTCTTGAGCTCACCTTTAATCAAAAATACTTTTATAAAAATATTTAAGTACTGTACCGAAAACAGCAATCTTGTAGTTGATTCTCAAAATTTGACTCTTTAAGCAGCTGAGTGAAAAGGTGGTGTGAAAATGAGTAATCGTGGGCTGAGCATCATGGTAAGGGGCTAATTTGGCATGTGCAGCATGGGCCAGAGCAGCAGGTAATGACCTCAAGCCGTGTCAGCTGCTGGCCCAGGCTCCACGACCCCCTCCCCAAGATTCTGCTGCTCTGTCCTGTTCCTGGAACCTTACTAGATATACATAGAATAATGAAAGATCTGATAATCTCACATCACACCTGGTTTCCTGACAAGAGAGTCTTCTCCATTTGTGCAAGGATTGCATCACAGCTTGTTACTTCAGCAGCAAGAGGAGATATCCATAATGTATAAGGTAGAGTGAGAAATTTATGGCCATGTGTTATGAACGGTTTCAATTTAGGAAAATTTTGATTTAGATCTGCTAATTTAATTTATGCTTCATTTTGACAGGTCTAGAATTAACTTTTCTTTTAAATAAACCCTGTGTACCGAGGATTGGATCATGAAAATAGCATCAACATTACTATTTGACCTGTTTGGGCTGTTTCAAATATTTTAGAACCACCCTTTGTGTACTGTTGCTATGCAGATGCTGTTATCTTGTCGTGACAGTCCTGTCATGTCCTGAGTATTTCTCCAGCCAGCTCCCTCTCTTCATCTCCACCATCCAGGGCGGGCTCATCGCCTCCCTCCTGGACCTCTGTGGTGGCCACTTAACTGCTTGTCCAACTCCTGCTCCACACAGCTAGCCTTGACCAAAACCTGCTAAAGCTCTTTAGGTTGGGAGTAGCTTTTAGGATGAAGGTAAAACACCTTTCCACGGACTCCACTTTTGACTCACCCTGCTCTCCAGCCTCCCCTGTTCCTCCTGTCTCCTCTCACCATGCTTTGTTTCATAGCTCCTTGGCCACCGTGTGTTGCGTCTGCACAGATCGTTCTTCCTGTCCTCTTCATGTGCTTGCCTCTTCGTTTTGGCTCAGGGACATTTCAGGAACTGTGGGAAGAAGTCTGTCTCCTCTTAGGTCACATCCAGACTGTGTTGGCAGTTCTTTCCTCCACCTACTGTACTTGTTCCAGTTGCAGATTTTATATTTATGTTTGTTCGTAGACTTTGATTAAAGTAGATGCTGACTAAACTGTAAGCTTCACAAGGGCAGGAGCCATTTCTGGTTTTACTGGGTGATTATGCCCCTGTCATCTAGCACAGGGCCTGTACATAGAAGTGTAATAAATACTTGCAGAATACTTGAACGAAAGTTTCATCAAAGGCTTTCTCAGCAGTAGTACCTGCAGCCTGCTGGCTGTTATGAGGTCATGAAGGTGGAAGAATGTAGGCACACTTTGCTATTAGCTCACTCACCAGCCAAGGGAGGAAGGTGATATGTACCAAAAATATTGTAATATAAACTAGGTGACAATTAGGACTTATAATATACTATTAATTGTCTGAAAATGCACCGCTAGACTGGCCTATGTCAATAAACCTAAAATGAATGAATTACGATGTTAAACAGGGCATACGATATTTATAAAAGACTCTTAACATTCATAAAATAATCCTAGCTCTAAAAGAAAAAAGTTGAACAAATTTGGTGTTAAAAGCTGAAAAGATAGAATAAAATGCAGTAATATTTTGAAGTGCCAGGACATTATACCTGTGAAGCTGGTCTGTGTGAAAGAAATGAGAAGTTTTGTGTATTGCTAAACGTTTTTTGAAAGTTATGTCAAAGCCCTCTGTTAGTATTATGACGTAGAAGTGTTTGGGGCTAGCCTGAGACCCCTTTAGGTATATTTTGTGAGACTGTTAGGTCAGCCCTCACAAAGGTTTTTTTCTTTCCTCTTCCAACATTACTGAGGCCAGTCTCCCCCAACCCTGGGGTCGTGGCATTAAGCAGGCGCTGGGCAGGAAGGCCGGCTGGCAGCGCATTCTCGGAGGAGTCAGGTGACCCGTTTGGAAGGCAGCTGCCCGAGGTTCAGGGCAGTCAGTTCTCCCCTCGCTTCTGCCTCGGGACAGCTGGCTGTTGTCAAACTCAGAACAAGTCTTCCTTGCTTATTGCCTGCTGGGAGAGGGGGGAGATTATGCAGTGGGCTTTTGATTGTTCCAATGGGAATTACATTGATCTGGTGTCTGGCCGTGGTTCTTCTCAAGTGGATCGCCTCTAAGGTAGGCCATCTTTATTTTTAGGAGAGTGAAATTAATCATCAGTGTATATATTTGGTTGGGGTCGAATTGCTAGGAGTTTCTTCTTTTGCTTCAGTTTTTATTTCTCTGATTAAAAGAGCTATGAATTTTACCTGTCAGCTGAAAAGCTTAACTGTAGTTAAGCGTGTGATTTTTATGCTTCTCCCACCTTTTCCTTCTTTCAGGGGCTTTTTTAGGGTATCATTCCTCATTATCGAAGTAGCTTCCCTCATACCATTCCCTTAAAGAAGTGATATGATTAAAGAAATACACCTTTTAAGATGAAATAATTATTAATTTATACTTTTGGTGTACATATTTTAGATATTCTTTTTGGAAATAATTTACTAATACTTATATGTTGAATGTGTAGTTGTTGAGAATTTTTCAACAGTTATGAACTTTTAAAAAACTAAAAACTACCCTCTATTCTCTGTTAAAGTATTGCTGCTACTAAAAAGTATACCTTACTTATGTTGGGAAAAGTGAGATTATTACATATTTGTTGTTTTTGAACTTGCATTCTGAGTGTCAGGCTTGAGAAATGCTGGCTAGAATGCTAGCCTAGCCATTTGCCATCTGGACAAAAGTCTAAAACTAAAGTAGGAAATAGTTAAGATGGTACCAGTGAAATTATTTTTTTCTATACTTGTATAAAAATGATTATATCTTTCATCTATGATGCAACTTTGTATTAAGAAATTGAAGACTATTAACTTAAAATTTGTAAGGCCATTGGTATTTGCTAAGTAACCCAAAGCATGGAATTCCATAAAGTTAAATTTCTTTTTCAAGCAAGATTTTTAATCCTTGTACGTAATTTTTCACATAATGTTTTAGGTGTCATTGACCTTGACTTGAAGTTGTCTTGATTTCTTAGTATGATTGAAGAAATCTCTTAAAGAAAGATAGTGTACTCAAATTTTTTAGATCTTTGCGTTTTGTAAGAAGCAATTTTGTTGTGCTGACAGCTCTTTACTCCTCTACTCATTGTTTTTAAAAGATTAGCTCACTAGGTTATTGAAGGAAAGTCAAGTTAATATTAATGCATTGAGTTGTGGATGGTTTCAGAGACTTTGACTTTTTTCCTAGCCAGCAAAAAAAAAAAAAAAAAAGTTTTGATTTTCTTTCTTTCTTTCTTTTCTTTCTTTCTTTCTTTCTTTCTTTCTTTCTTTCTTTCTTTCTTTCTTTCTTTTTCTTTCTTTCTTTCTTTCTTTCTTTCTTTCTTTCTTTCTTTCTTTCTTTCTTTCTTTCTTTCTTTCTTTCTTTCTTCTTTTTTTTTTTTTTAAAGAGAGAATGCTTGTAGGAGTGGTGGTGGTGGTGGTTGTAGAAGCAGAGAGAGAATCTTAAGCAGGCTCTGTGCCCAGTGCAGAGCCCGACATGGGGCTTGAACTCACAACCCTGAGATCATGACCTGAGCTGAAATCAAGAGTCAGATGCTTAACCAACTGAGCCACCCAGGTGCTCCCCAAAATTAAGTTTCAAAACGAAAAGAACATTGATATTTTATTTTGCAGTATTTTTGAAAAAATATACTGTTTGCATAGGCAAGAAGAATGGAAGGATACTACTATTCCTGTGGATCAATGCAGTGTTTTAATAGACAAACACTAGCATGTTTTTCTAGCATTTGTAAAATGAATATACTCTGAAAGAGCTCATTTTACTACATCAGAGAAAACTGCTTTTAAAACTTTGGCTGCACTTCTGTCTTTTGTAGTCTGTTTCTGTTGTTTGATAATGTTACCAGAAAATTTATTTAGTGCTACTGTGGTTAAGCCCTTTGACCATCAGTTTACTAATCCATAAAATGGGGCCAACAAAACCTATCTTACAAAGGTCTTGTATGGGTTAAGTGAGATTTTATATGAAAGCACCTGTAACATTTTCTGACACAAAGTAGGAATTAAGCAAGTGTTACTTAATATATTATTATTTTTCCCATGTAAGGGAAATAAGCATGCTTTTGCATAATCATTTTAGTGGAGAACTTGAACAAGATAAAAACAGTGGCACTTAAAATATCTTTGCTCAGTTTTTTAAAATGCTTGTCTTTAAAAGTTTTGTATTAACTAATACTGGAACAACTTTGACACCTTTTGTCATTCGCTTCTGTGGAAGAGTGATTCAGGGTGAGTGAGTGTCTGACCAGGGCACTGTGAAGTCCCGTTAATGTAGCAGTGGATCCTTTGGAACCTTGTTTATGCTTCTGTCAGTTTCTGATTGGCTCAGCCTCACCCATGTTTTGACCTATGCTAGTTTGCTTTCCAAGCTATTCCCAGGATGGCTAAATTAGAAGAGTCACGAGTAGAAGCTTCTCAGTTATTTCCATTCACTGGTGAGGTGAGGTGGGAATGTGGATGAGAGCACAAAGTGTTTTGGGACTGACAGCAACACAGGATTTTAATTAAATTTGTTTTACTATTTTTATTAAGAAGAGGATTTTACTAGTATGGTATATGGCTTTTAAATGGTAATCTTTAAAAAAGATGTGTTAAGTCTGTGCTGTAGCGTTGGGGTATAAAGCACATATAACTTTTGTTTAGAGTAATTCCAGCATTTAAACCAAATTTTTATTGTTACAATTCACAATTTGTAGTGTATTTTTCCAAAATGAGTTACTTCAGATTATTCCACCTCAGTTGCTTAGTGAGAGAATATAGTAATACTCATTTTAATCTTGGTTTGTGAGGAGATAAATGAACGAAGCATCACTCAGGATATATCGCTCAGGGTTCAGATAGATCAGTTTTAAAGTCCATCCCTTAAAAAAAATCATCTCATTTGGATTTATTTTATAGTCATGTCTTGTGGTTTAGTGTAGCTTTTAAACTATTTGTGGACCAGACTTACTTAAATTAGTAATGAATAGAATAACTTGAATAAGTTGTACTTCACTAAGTAATTTGATATATTTAAAATTCTACTCTTTTGCCAGGTTTTTATTATGATTAATATAGATCCTATCATTTTTATATCTAAATTAATGCCTCTGTAAATAAGTCTTAAGGGATTACCTTAAAATTATTTTAGTAGGTCATAGTTCTAATCTAGATTATGTTCATTAACTAGTTTTTTACTTCTATTATTTTATTTAACAGAGCTGATACTAGTCTTTCTCAGTCCTTAATATGTGAAGTGATAAATGAAATTTTTACATTCCTAATTAGTGGCTTTTTAGTAAATCGTCATCCTACATTAAAAAAATAATGTCAATCACTCTCTTAAAGATGCCTGTTAGAGATGACAAGTTACAGTTCATTTTCATAACCTATTTATTCAAGTTGTTATTGCACACTAGCAGGTTGATAGGTATTGACCATGATGAGCTATTATATAGTGGTATCTGTAGCTTCATTACTATGTCTTGGCTGACAGAAATACTTATTTCCATATATATGCTCTTCAGGGTCCTAGGTTCTCCTCTAATATGGTAGTATTAAGGGGAGACTTGTAATCTAATAAACTAAATATTTTTGAGGAGATCAGACAGATGTGAGAGGTGCCTTTTATTTATTTTTTTTTTTAAGATTTTTTATTTATTCATTCAGAGAGAGAGAGACAGAGAGGCAGAGACAGGCAGAGGGAGAAACAGGCTCCATGCAGGGAGCCCGATGTGGGACTCCATCCCTGGTCTCCAGGATCACACCCCAGGCTGCAGGCGGCGCTAAACCGCTGCTCCACTGGTGCTGCCCGAGAGGTGCCTTTTAATACCAAGTGATTACAGGGGCTGTTTGCTCCAAAATAAATAGTTTACCCTGAAATTATTTTAGTTTACACTGCAGTAGGCTTTCTTAGGATAGATATTTTGTTGGTAGAAGACACTTAAAGTGTGATGCTGCCAGGAATGTATTCTGTATGATTTAGTCCCTTGGGATTTGATATCATGCTTTTCTTTATAGATTTCTTTGTAGTGGATTATTTTACTTTTTAATTTGAATTTGGTCTATTTTGTGACTAGATAATAACTACACATACTACAAAATTCAATGGATAAACATTGAAAAGTCCTTCTCATATCTCTGTGTCCCTCAGGCTCTGTGAAGACAACCAGGGTTGAAATTAAGAATTTTATTTTTGTTTGGAACTTCTGTTCCTTTTACATTTCTTGAACTGTTGTTTTCTGTTTTTGTAAGGATACATGAAATCATGTAAGAACTTAATTACATGATAAGCATTAAGGAGATAATAACAGTGATTTGGGGAGCTATATAGCAAAGTACATTCGATTAAGGTTTCAAATAAAGTAAATTTCTTTATAGTGATAGTAAAAAAATTATTTTTCATTGAGATGTCTAGGTGTGTGTTGAAGAATTATAAATCTCATGCCAGTTTTTCAAGGGAAGATCATTAATCAGATATATAAAAATATCTCGTTGCTTTTAATGATTCTTTTGTTAATGAAGTTGAGCATCTTGTCTTGTGTTTATAGGCTTATTTCTTTTTCTGTAAATAGTATGTTTATGTCCTACCTGTTTTTCTACATTATTATTCATCATTTTCTGATTGATTTGTAAAGCACTTCTTGTTCCTTTCATTATTAGATAGGGTAGGGGGAAATCTGCCTATTATCATGTCTGTTGAACTAATTTGATCCATTTTTCATGACTTTTCCACAGGTTTTATAGAACAGTTAGAAAAACCTAATAGGAAGTTTGGTTTGAAGAGATGACATTTCATCTAGAACCCAAGAGATAAGAAGGGAACCGTGATGCAGTGATCCTGGACATGGAAGCAGCAAGTATAAAGCTGCACCTATGGTACAGTTGAGGAACAGCAAGGAGACCAGTGTGGCTGAGTTGTGGTGGTGAGGAGAGAGTGGGAGAACAAGAAGACTGAGACGTAGGCAGATCATTGAGGCCTTTGGAAATCAGAGCTTGGTATTGGACCTTACTTAGTCCAAGTGTGTGGAGAGCCATTGGAGGATTTTGAGCAGGAACCGAATTGTTCACTCTTGCCTTGATGTGAAGAGTGGACTGGGGGCCCAGAGATGCCTCAGGAAAATCAGTCAGCAGCCCACTGCAAGAGTCCAGGTTAGACATGATACTAGTCCAGGTTAGTCCTGAGACAGAAGGAAGAAGTGGAGATAAAGCACGAGAGAGGAGTATGACCGGGAGAGTGGGCAGAGCTCACGGAGGGGATTTCAGCTCTGCAAATGTTGTTTTAGGGTGTATATTTTAAATTTGTAGTATTTGTTATTTTTATAATAGCTTTATTGAAATACAATTCACATACCATACAATTCATCCACTTTAAAAAGTACAATTCAGTAATTTTTAGTGTACTCACAGAGCCGTGTGGTCATTGCCACAGGTAATTTGAGAACATTTCCATCACTGTAGAGAGAAACATGGTACTGTGAGCATTCACTCCCCACCTTGCGCCAGCTCTCCCAGCTCTAGAGAAGCACCAGTCTACTTTCTGCCTCTGGATTTGCCTGTTTGGGACATTTCATATCAGGGGGACCATACACTGCGTGGTCCTTTGTGACTGGCTCTTTTCACTCAACACGCTGTTCTTGGGGATTAGCCGTGTTGTAGCTCATATCAGTACTGTGTACCTTCCTACCTGTCTGAATAGTGCTTGCTGTGTGGATATAGTACATTTTGTTAATATAGTCGTTTTTTGCTGGATATTTGGGTTGTCTTTATTTGGAGTGTTATGGATAATGTTGCAAGATACATTTTTATATGTTTACTTTTAAACACAGAGTGTATTTTAAAATCTCTCAGGGGCACCCTGTTTTTTGTCTTACAGATTTAGTATCACCTCAGATCTTTTTAAGTATACTAATTATATTTTAAAAAATTCTCTTATTTCTTGCTAGCGTCTGGGCCGTTTGGTTTTTCATTTTGTTCCATTTATTTCTAGTTTGATGCGTTTCTTCAAATGATGATTCCTGTTTCCTTATTCATTCATGCTTAAATTAAGGAAATGGTAAATAGTTGGACCATGTCTCCTCTTCACTTCTGTCTACTTCTGCAGAAGGTCTCTCCCCAAGTGAGCTTGTCTGACTCTGACATTAACTTTCTATTTACTGCACGTTCCTTACTCTCTGTACCCACTCTTATGGCATTGCTTAATCATAATTGTCTTCCTCATAACTAGAGATTTTAAAAGCAGAAGTCATATCTGCTCTTAAAAAATTTCTCAAAATTTCCTTTGGTATATCCATCTTCCGCACAGTGCTTTACAAAGAATAAATAATAAATGTTTGTTAAATTTCATATCACATTTAATTAGCATGTGTTAAAAATGTGTGTATTTTTTTTTCTAGAGGCGTGGAGCTATTTCCTATGACAGTTCTGACCAGACTGCGTTGTACATTCGTATGCTAGGTAAGCAGTATTTATTTTGTACCAAAATCCATTAATTTTATTATCACATAGTCTTAACTTGGGATTGAGATCATTTTCATTCGGTTGCTCTTCATCACTGTTTGCAATAGGAAATAATCAATAATTTTGAAATTAGAAGTCTTGAAACCAATATTGAATGTAATATGAATAAAGATAGGTATTTTAGAGTAATTGAGAAATCTCCAGCTTGATAACTGGGACTCTGTCATAAGTGTACAATTTTAAATTGAATTCTGAGTATTCTTCATAAAAATAATTTTAGACTTGTAGAGTTGATAAAATACTAAAAAGATGTCCATGCTAGCATAGAGAAGGATGAAGCCACAAAATACCTGACCATATAGTCCTGTCACTGGATGTATTAATTGCTCTCACTTGTCTGGCAAGGAGGACCGTTTGTCATCTTCCAGTCTCAGTTCTTAAATTTTTCACGTATTATTCAAGTCCATAAGGTAAAATGAATTTAGATTGTGTATACATGTATAATTTTCTTTCTCTTCTCCCTCTCTTTGCCAGATTTCTCTCCTCATCACGTACTCCTCAATCCCTTGAACTTTAAATCATACTATTAAAGATGTACAATTAAGATTCCAATAGGCAGATTTACTTCTCTTTTCTTAAAGGAGTCTTCTGTGACTTCTTTCATGCTCGGAATTCCTCCCTCAACTTCTAAGATATTGAGCCATCCATAGTCTTCACCTTTCTCTGGGTGTTTAGTTTGTTTTTGCCTCTTTGACTAATTCTTATTCATCTTCTTAAGCCCAAGTGTTCTCCTGTGCCCCATTTTTGCTCTTCTTCCTTTCTTCCCTCTTTAATTTACCTTGTGTGTCTGTCTCAGCTCCATTCTACTCTGGTACAATTTTTTCCCCAATAGGGTGTGGTCTTTTCCTCTTTTTTTTTTTTTTTTTTTTGGTGGAGGATGCGGGCATCGAGGTCTTTTCCTCTTTACTGTCTATGTCTCTCTCCACAAACATATTTGAGATTCTGCTCTCCTGAAAACAGAACTTTATTTTTTTGTAAATTTATTTTTTATTGGTGTGCAATTTGCCAACATATAAAATAACACCCAGTGCTCATCCCATCAAGTGCCCCCCTCAGTGCCCGTCACCCAGTTACCCCCACCCCCCGCCCACCTTCCCTTCCCCCACCCCTAGTTCGTTTCCCAGAGTTAGGAGTCTCTAATGTCTGTCTCCCTTTCTGATATTTCCCACTCATTTTTTCTCCTTTCCCCTTTATTCCCTGTCACTATTTTTTATATTCCCCAAATGAATGAGACCATATAATGTTTGTCCTTCTCCAGTTGACTTATTTCACTCAGCATAATACCCTCCAGTTCCATCCATGTCGAAGCAAATGGTGGGTATTTGTCGTTTCTAATGGCTGAGTAATATTCCATTATATACATAAACCACATCATCTTTATCCATTCATCTTTCGATGGACACCGAGGCTCCTTCCACAGTTTAGCTATTGTGGACATTGCTGCTATAAACACTGGAGTGCAGGTGTCCCGGTGTTTCATTGCATTTGTATCTTTGGGGTAAATCCCCAGCAGTGCAATTGCTGGGTCATAGGGCAGATCTATTTTTAACTCTTTGAGGAACCTCCACACAGTTTTCCAGAGTGGCTGCACCAGTTCACATTCCCACCAAGAGTACAGGAGGGTTTCCCTTTCTCCACATCCTCTCCAATGTTTGTGGTTTCCTGCCTTGTTAATTTTCCCCATTCTCACTGGTCTGAAGTGGCATCTCATTGTGGTTTTGATTTGTATTTCCCTGATGGCAAGTGATGCGGAGCATTTTCTCATGTGCTTGTGAAAACAGAACTTTAAACTCATATATTTTTTTAACTCTATAGAACATCTCCATATAAATGTATTATGGGCACCTCACATTTAATCAAGCAGAGGCACATAGGTAGAGGCAGGGAGGCAAGCTAAGAAGCGAATACAGGAACAAAACTTATGTGTTCCCAAGGCTCTTCATTTTTCAGTCTTTTGCCATCTCAGAGCACATAACTCTCCATTCTTCTGGTTGTCAGATCAGAAACTTACAGATCTTTTTGATTCTTATTTTTGGTCTACTCCATGTTTGCTTCATCAGCACATTCTCTTGGCTGATATCCAGAATTTCACCACCCTCATGCTGTTACTACCAAGATCTAAGCCACGGTTATTTTTTTGTTGTTGTTGTTAATTTATTTGTTAATTATAGTCGCATTGTTGTACATTAGATCTCCAGAACTTATCCTGCATAACTGACACTTGTTTCCCCTTGAACTTCGTCCCATGTCTGCCCCCCACCAAGCCATAGTTATTGTTTCATTTCTTGCACTCGCTTCTTAGCTACCTAAGAAGCTACCTACCTGCCTCTGCTTGATTAGTCTATGTGGCCAAAGTGAACCTTTTGAAACATAAGTTAAATCAATCTCACTCCTCCATTCAGAATCTTTTGATGGTTTTCTGTCTTAGATGAATGGCCAGAGCTATCATGATGGTCCACGAAGGTCCATCATCAAGTGGCCCTCTCTGACCTTACTTCTCCCTCACCTCACTCTAGCCATACTGGCCTCTGCTTGAAGTTGAGCATGCCTAGCATGCCCTCTATCTCAGGGTATTTTATTGGTTCTTTCTTTTGCCCGGAAACCTCTTCCTCTAGATAGCCACATGGCTCACTGCCTCACTTCTTTCAGGCCTCTGCTCAGATGCCTCCTTTTCAGTAAAGTCTTCTCTGACCATGCTACTGCGTCTGTCCTCCTCTACTTCTCCCCCACCCATTCCTCTTTGCTTGCTTTAATTATCTCCTGGTTACTTATTACCATCTTCCATAGAATGAATTCTTTTTAAGATTTTGTTTATTTGACAGAGCACAAGCAGGGGGGAGCAGCAGAGGAAGAGGGAGAAGCAGGCTCCCAACTGAGCAGGGAGCCCAGGATCATGATCTGGGCTGAAGACAGATGCTTAACTGACTGAGCCACCCAGGCCTCCTCCATAGAATGAAATTCTTATTTGTATATTATTTGTCTCCATGAAATGATAAGCTTCGTGCAGACAGGGACTTTATGTGTCTTGTTCATTGCTGTATTTGCAGTGCCTGATGTGTAGTGGGTGTTCAGTAAGAATTTGTTGCAGGGAAAAGGAAACCCCACATGAGAGAGTTGATAAATCATTGTGGAATGACACCATGAAGGAGATGATGGCTTGCCTTAGAGAAACAAAATGTGAGCAAGAAGGCCTTGCAGAATTCAGGGGCACAGGGGCAGGGACTGAAGACCTAAAGGTTATGAACTTGGAGGCTCTGAGAGTATAGTGGGGAAAGTGCTGTCTTTGGAGTCCAAAGAGCTAGGTTTAAATCCTGACTCACCCTTTACACTAGCTTCGTGGCACAGGCAGGCTACTTAACTTCTCAAAGTCTCTGATTCTTCATCTGTAAAATGGGGACTAAGATTCCTACCTCTCAGAGTTGCTTAGAGAGTTAAATAAAATAGTGCCTATAAGACACAAAAAGAATGTCTAGTACATGGTTATGGTGGTTATTTTGTTGTGTAGAGAAGTGATCTGAAAGTCATATGAATACATGTAGAAACAATACTGAGCTTATAAAGGCCAAAGTTTAAGACCCAACTGAAGGCCGTGTGTGTGTGTGTGTGTGTGTGTGTATACACACCCCCACACACACCCACACACACACAAAATCAGTGAGAAAAGAGAAGATCAATCAAATTGAACATTTAAGGCACAATCTTTTAACATTTTATTTTTCTGTACATTTATAAACATTTTTTTAATTTTTTAATATATTTTTAAAAAATATTTATTTATTTATGATAGCCAGAGAGAGAGAGAGAGAGAGAGAGAGGCAGAGACACAGGCAGAGGGAGAAGCAGGCTCCATGCACCGGGAGATTCGATCGTGGGATTCGATCGTGGGTCTCCAGGATCGCGCCCTGGGCCAAAGGCAGGCGCCAAACCGCTGCGCCACCCAGGGATCCCACGTTTATAAAATTGTGCTTGAGAATGGGTCATGTAATTTCTTTCATATTTCTGACAGTATGGTGCTAGGCACAGGGTAGACCCTTAATATCTTCCTCTCTGGATTTTAGTTTTGTGCTGAGGATTTTTTTTAACTAAATGTGAATATTAGATATTAGGTTGGAGGAACACCTGGGTGGCTCAGTGGTTAAGCATCTGCTTTTGGCTCAGGTTGTGATCTGGAGGTCCTGGGATTGAGTCCCACATTGGGCTCCCCACAGGAAGTCTGCTCCTCCGTCAGCCTATGTCTCTGCCTCTCTCTCTGTGTCTCTCATTTTTTTTTCTCTTAAAAAAAAAAAGATATTAGTTTGGATTGTCATATATTTGTCATGTTTCTGAATGCTAACTTTAAAAGTTAGATTGTAATTATTGTTATTATTATTATTATTATTATAGAGGTAGATTTAAAAAAAGCTTATCTAGCCTAACAATTCAGTACTGAAAATTTATAAATCCCTTCAAATAAATTAGCTCTTAACTACTTATTCCATATATATATCATTAGTGAACCAGTACTTATGAGTATGATACCATTAAACCTTCATTGCTTATGGGAGCTTCTTCCCAAAATGGCAGCCTTCTAAGCTTATGTTTTATACTTCATTTTGTCCAGGAGATGTACGCGTAAGGAGTCGAGCAGGATTTGAATCAGAAAGAAGAGGTTCTCATCCATATATTGATTTTCGTATTTTTCATGGTAAGTGTTGGCATATACAGTATTTCTCTTAGGCTTTTGGTAACCTTCAGATTTTTAGAAAAATACAAAGGAAAAAGAAAAAAGTTATGTTTGAAATGTTTTAAAAACATTGGGTCATGATAAATGACACATTATTTTAGATAATGTTAGTAAATGCTTAGAGGCAATTAGAATTGTAAAGTATAAAATATGAAAGCTGATACAATTTTTCTTCTCCTTTCCAATTGAAATGTGACATTACTTTGGTACATTTTTTCTCTTCCTGATACATATATGTGCAAAATGTTTAAAGTTGTTGTATTCCATGTGTTTTGTCTTCACTACTCTAGATAAAATGTTTTTGTGCAAATGACATAAGAGATTTTCATAGTTAAAAAGGTGTATCTTGGCTTATTTGAAAATATACCACCACCTTTAAAGATATTTCATAGAATGCATATTTTGAAAACAAACATTGTGTGAGTTTGGCCCATAAAGGAGAAAATGGGAAAAAGAGAACTTAAACAGTAAGCACATTACCTGTTTTTGGAGGAGCACCACTTTTGGTAATGTTGGATAAATCATTTGGATTAACACTCCAGTTTAAAAAAACTAGAAAGACTGGACAAAATATGGAAAACATGTATTTGAGTATATCAGAATGCTGTTAAGGCAGAGATGAACCTGGTATTTGGGCTACTTTCCCCCTTAGTAGCATCTGCTGATTCTGGGAAAGATGGATGAAAGCTGAGCAGAATTTCTGATGGACACTTAAAATTAGAAAAACAAAAATAGCTGTTGATACCCCACCAAAGTTGGGGCACTGGTCCTGGTAAACCTTCTGTGCTCTAATTGGAACCCCAAAGTTCTTTACCTTAGGAAATCCTCGCTGTAAAACGTCTCAATCAGTGATTAGATCAAGATGATCTGTACCTTCAGAACCTCTAGCGACGTACTTGAAGTAAATGTTAATCCTCTTTGAAGAAAGGTAGTAACATTACCCTAAGTCTCAAATCACCTCTAAATTTTTCATATGCATATTAAGCACTGAATTAAAAATAAAAAAGGCAGGGAACCCAGGTGGCTCAGTGGTTTAGCGCGCCACCTTTGGCCCAGGGCGTGATCCTGAAGACCCGGATGGAGTCCCATGTCGGGCTCCCTGCATGGAGCCTGCTTCTCCCTCTGCCTGTGTCTCTGCCTCTCTCTCTTGCTCTCTGTGTGTCTCTCATGACTAAATAAATAAAATCTTTAAAAAATAAAAAAAAGGCGAAAGGAGATAAGAGTGTGATCAAAAATGAAAAGGAAACAACAGTAGAAACAGCCACAGGAAATTCTAATGATGGAATTATTTTACGTGAGCTTCAAAATAACATAATTATGCTGATGGAGGAAAAAAGACAGGATTGAAAATTTCAGTAGAGGACTGCAAATTGTAAAAAAAAATTTTTTTTTAAAGTCAAATGAATACTTAAGACTAAAAATAACATACTTTAATAAGAACTCATTGGCGTTGGTTTTAACAGCAAATAAGACCAAAATACAGAGAGAATTAGTGGATTAGAACATTAGGTCATAAGGAAACAATTTAGAATGAAACACAATGAAGCAAGAGGTAGAAAATACAGAAAAGACATGTGGAATGTGTTCCAGTTATCTATTGCTCTGTATCTGTCAAGAATTGTGAAGAATCTAAGATTTTACGTATAAATTAACAAGTTAGCCTGTTACTGCATCTTGGATGCTGGCAGAAGAGAGAAAGCTCCTGGGAAAGACATAGAGGACTTTATTATTCATGGCACAGCCAGCAACTTGAATGTATATTGTGTCAATTCTTCTAGCCCCACACATCCACAGTGGCAACGTAGAGGATTTTATGTGGATACTATGCACACAGTGGATTTGTGTTATATCAGGGAGCTTGGGGAACATACTGCTATTTGTTCCAGCAAAAGATGTACTTATCCTTCCAGGTTGCTAGCTGCAAACACAACCCTGAGAAATGGCCCAGGTAAGGATTGGTCGGGGCTTGGCATTCTTGGCACACCCAACCAGAACATGCAGGGACACTCAGGAGTGTCCACTATGAAGGATTACCTCTTCCAATAGTGACAAATGACTCCAAAACATACTGGCATAAAACAACTGTTTTTTATGTTCATGATTCTGAGGGTCAGGATTTAGTTAGTATATCAGGTTTGATTTGCCTGTGTCCCACAATGTTCTGATCTTCAACAGGGGTGGCTCCACTAGGTCCATATGTCTGGGACCTTGCTTCTTCTCCACATGTCCTCCTCTGGGGCTGGAACATCTAAGATGACCTCTGCGCTCTTATATCTGGTGCCAGGGTAGGGTGGCTGGAATTTCTGGAGCTGGCCAACGTTTTTCTTACCATAAATGGCAGTCTTAGGGTAGTTGGACTTCTTCCATGGCAGCTGCTGCCTTCCCCTAGAGCAAGCATTCCAAGAGAGGAAGTATGGGAACACCTGGTCTCTGACGACGAGGGCATGGACACTGTCACAGCATCACATTTTCATATTCTGATGATGAGCTGTGTCACATAGCTTGTCCAGATTCATGCAAGAGGACATTGATCCCACTTGTCAAAGGGAGTAAGGTAAAAAAAAAAATTTTTTTTAATTTATTCATGAGAGAGACAGAGAGAGTGAGAGGCAGAGACATAGGCAGAGGGAGAAGCAGGCTCCCTGCAGGGAGCCTGATGTGGGACTTGATCCTAGGACCCCAGGATCATGATCTGAACCAAAGGCAGATGCTCAATAACTGAGTCACCCAGGCATGCCTGGTCAAAAAAATGTTTAATCTTCTATCCTTAATCTGGCACAAAATGTGTTGAAAGTCATTAGGGTCCCAGGAAAGGAATGGGAAATTATAGCAGAAGTAGTCCTTGGAAAGATAATACCAAGATATCTCTAAAGCTTAATAAAGCACATTAAGGTACAGATTCAAGAAGCATTATGAATCTTAAGTACAGAAGCATTAAAAGAAAATCACAATATATTAGCAATATAATAAAACTGAAAACTGAAATCAGAAAGGATTTTTTTTTTTGAAACAAAATAAATGAGGAAAGGAGTGGGGTAAAGGGAGTCCAACCAAGAAACAGACTTTTAATTCTGGAGAACAATCTGATGATTACCAGAGGGGGAAGTGGGTGGGGAAATGGGTGAAACAGGTGATGGGGTTCAAGGAGGGCACTTACTGTGATGAGCACCAGGTGACGTATGGAAGTGTTGAATCACTATATTGTACACTTGAAACTAATATTATATGGTATGTTAACTAACGAATTTAAGTAAAAACTTAAAAATATATGGGGCATTCTAAACATGAGAATAAACTCTTTTCTAAAATGGAAAAGTAAAATAAATAAATTAATTTTTAAAAGTAGTGAGAAAGAAAATTACCTTCAAAGAAACAGCTATAAGATTGCCAGAAACAGATTCTATTTTGTTTTCTACAGAAACTAAGAAGCTAGAAGATAAAGGGAAAGATAGGTTCAAAGTGATGGAAAAAAATAAATGTCAAACTAAAATTTCACCCATAAACTCTTCTAGAGGAGAAAAGGAAAGGACTTCACAACTTACTGTGTAAAGCCAGCATAATCTTGATATAAAACTTGACAAGGATATTACAAGAATAGAAAATTATAGCCACTATCACTCACAAATATAGAGGAAACATCCTAAGTAACATACTATCAAATCTGCCATTTATAGGAAAAAATATATTTTGACCCAATTTCTGTTTTCCCAGAAATGTAAGATTGGCTTAACATTAAAAAACCAGTCATTGTAATTCACCATATTAATAGAAAAAGGAAAAAATAGAATAAAGGAGAAAAGTCATGGAAAGACCAATATATAAAGGTACCGTTTATCACCTTTCTTATTCAGTACTTTTTTTGGAGTTTAGCCAGTATAGTAATTCAAAGAAAAGAAACAAGATAAAAGGATTGAGAAAGAAGTGTCATTATATATGGATGATGTGATTGTGTACTAAGAAAACTATGAGGAGTAGCAAATGAATTTAGCAAGTTTGCTTGGTTTTATTTTCTATAAAGCAGAATTGACAGAAATTGAAATAACATAATTTAAATTTACATCAATGAAAGATGAAATACATAAGCATCAGTCTAATAAAAGATGTGTAGGACTCTGCATAGAAAACTACATAGAGGAAAAAAAAAAGAAAGAAAGAAAACTGCAAAAAAAAAAAAAAAAAAGAAAGAAAACTGCATAGAGGAACACCTGAGTGGCTCAGTGGTCGAGTGTCTGCCATTGGCTCAGGTCGTGATCCTGGGGTCCCACATCGGGCTCCCCATGGAGAGCCTGCTTCTCCCTCTGCCTATGTCTCTGTGTGTGTGTGTGTATGTGTGTGTCTCATGCATAAATAAAGTCTTAAAAAAAAAAAAGAAAACTGCATAGAAAAAAAGATACTACAGAGGAAAAGAAGACCTAAACAAATGGGAATACATACTATTGTTCATAGATTGGAAGATTCAATATTTTAAAGATGTTAGTTTCTCTTGAATTGACCTATAGGTTTAATGAAATCACAAAAAAAGTCCAAGCATTTTTTTTTCTCCCTTTGGTAGAATTGAGATGCTGATTGTAGAACCTATATAAAAATTGAAAAAGCCCAGGGGTTGCCTGGCTGGCTCAATGGAGCACGTGACCCTTGATCTCAAGGTTGTGAGTTCGATCTTTGTGTTGAGTGCAGAAATCACTTTTAAAAAAACTAAAGAAAGGAAGGAAGAAAGAAAAGAACCCAAATTAGTCAAGACAATCAGAAAAATAGGAACCATATTATAGAAATTACTCTTCCCAGAGGTGCCTGGGTGGTTCATTTGGTTAAGTGTCTGGTGTGACTCTTGACCTCAGCTCAGGTCTTGATCTCAGTCAGGGTCATGAGTTCAAGGCCCATGCTGAGCGTGGAGCCTACTTTAAAAAAAAAAGTTACTCTCAAATATAAAGACTTACCATAAACTATAGTTATAATTTTGAATTAGAGTGATACTGGATCAAAGCCTGACAAATAGGATAATAAAACATTGTAAAGTTCAGAAACAGATTCACACATATTGTGGGTGTTTGATTTGTGACAAATATGGTAATGCATTATGGAAAAGATTATCTTCTAAATAAATGGTGCTGAATCAGTTGGCTACCTATGCAGAGAAAAAAATGAATCTTGACCTTTAGTAGTAAAAAAATCAAATTTGGGTATATTTAATGTTCCAAATTATACTGGTAAGTCAGATAAGATGAGGAATAAGAATTGATTTTTTGATGAGGTGGTTATGGGGAAAGCCTGATTATTGAATGAATATAAGCGAGAACAAGGAGATAGATATAGCAAGTACAGACAACTTAAAGACTTTCAATGCAAAGAAGAGAGGCAGCTGATAGGGCTAGAAGGATCACTAAAGCTGGCAATTAATAACCAATTAAGTTCTGATATAAGTACTTCTTTTTTTTTTAAATTTTTATTTATTTATGATAGTCACACAGAGAGAGAGAGAGAGAGAGAGAGGCAGAGACAAAGGCAGAGGGACAAGCAGGCTCCATGCACCGGGAGCCCGACGTGGGATTCAAACCCAGGTCTCCAGGATCGCGCCCTGGGCCAAAGGCAGGCGCCAAACCGCTGCGCCACCCAGGGATCCCTGATATAAGTACTTCTTGAGTCAAAGAGGAGATGGAAACTGATTTTGAAGACTTTTATTTTTTTTCTTAAGATTTTATTTATTCATGAGAGACACGGGGCAGGCGGGGGGTTGGGGTTGCTGGTGGCAGAGACACAGGCAGAGGGAGAAGCAGGCTCCATGCAGGGAGCCTGACATGGGACTCATCCCAGGTCTCCAGGATCAGGCCTTGGGCTGAAGGGTGACGCTAAACGCTGAGCCACCCAGGCTGCCCAATTTTGCAGACTTTTAAAAAGTGATGAATAAAGATTACATATAAAAACCTGTGAAAATTCAAGTGAAATCTGGTTAAAACAGTGATACAGGAAAATTCATAGCATTAAAAATACCTATGTTAATAAATAGGAAAAAATGAAATAAGTGAATTAAATAGTCAAGTTCAAGAAGAAAAAGAATAAGAAAGTATACCTAAGAAAAGATGAAGGTAGCAATTAGTGAAGATAAAAAACAGAAATTAATGAGTTTAAAAAACAAAATAAAAATAAACTAAGAACTGGTTCTTTACAACAAAATAGATAAACTGCTGGCTGACTTAATCAGTGATTAAATTAAGCTAAGTTGAATACTTAAAAACTAAGGAGGAGTGGGAGATTCTCATAGGAACAAGGGAAATTAAAGAATAAAAATAGACTACTTATTCTTATTAATTTTTTGTTTATGAAAATGTTTTTAAATAGAAGTGTTATTTATGTTAACATGGGTCTATTATATTTTTAACAAAACTTTATTTTCTAGAGCATTCTTAGGTTGAGAGTAAAATTAAGAGGAAGTACAAGGATATCTCCATATCCCCATACCACAAATGCATAGCCTCTTCTATTATCAACATCACCAAGCAGTGGGATATATTTGTTACAATTGGTGAACCTACATTGACAATTCATAATCCCCAAAGTCTATAGTTTACATTAGGGTTCATTCCAAGTGTTGTACATTCTGTGGGTTTGGACAGAGTATTTTCACTGCCCTAAAAATCCTTTGTGCTCCACCTCTTCATCCCTTCATAGCTTTTTGCCTTTTCCAGAATATCATATGGTTAGAATCATACTGTCGGTAGCTTTTTCAGATTGGCTTCTTTCACATGGATAATATGCATTTTAGATTACTCCTTATCTTTTCATGACTTGATAACTCATTTCTCTTTAGCACTAAATAATATTCCATTGTCTGAATGTACCACAGCTTATTTATCCTTTTACCTAGTGAAGGACATCTTGGTTGCTTCCAGGTTTTGGCACTTATGAATAAAGCTGCTACAAACATCCATGTGCAGGTTTTTGTGTGGATGTAAGTTTTTTACTTCTTTGGGTAAATACCAAGGAGTGTGATTGCTGGATTATATGGCAGAAAGTATGTTTGGTTTTGTCAGAAACTACCAAACTGTCTTCCAAAGTGGCTGTACCATTTTGTATGAGGAATGAGGGGGGAATTTCTGTTACTCCACATTCACATCAACATTTGGTATGGTGAGTATTTTGGATTTTAGCCATCCTAATCAGTATGTAGTGGTATCTTGTTTTAATTTGAAATTCCCTGTGGATCATCTTTTCATATGCTTATTTGCCATCTGTGTATCTTCTTTGATGAGGTATCTGCTAAGGTTTTAGCCTATTTTTTAATCAAATTGTTTTCTTATAGAATTTTGAGTTATTTGGGCACTTTGGATAATAGTCCTTTATCAGATGTGACGTTTGCAAATATCTTCTTCCATTCTGTGGCTCGTCTTCTCATTCTTTTGACTCACTATCTTTTGCAGAGCAGAAGTTTTTAATTTTAATGAAGTTCATCTAAAACCATTTTCTTTCACGGATCATACATGTCTTTGGTGTGATTTCTTTCTTTTTTTTTTTTTTTTTTAAAGATTTTATTTATTTATTCATGAGACACACAAAGAGAGAGGCAGAGACAGAGGCAGAGGGAAAAGCAGGTTCCATGCAGGGAGCCCAACATGGGACTTGATCCGGGGACTGCAGGATCACACCCTGAGCTGAAGGCAGATGCCCAACCACTGAGCCACACAGGCGCCCCTTTAGTGTGATTTCTGAAAAGGCATTTTCTTCTCTGGGTTGTCTAGATTTTCTCCGGTGTTATCTTCTAGGAGTACTGTGGTTTTGTATTTTATATTTATGTCTATGATCCATTTTGAATTAGTTTAGGTCTATGATCCATTTGAATTTTTTGCATGTGGATGTCCAGTTGTTCCAGCACGTTTTGTTTAAGAGACTATCTTTGCTCCAATGTATTGACTGTGCTCCTTTGTCAATGATCACTTAGCTATATTTATGTGGGTTTATTTCTGGGCTTTCTGCTTTGTTTTACTGATCTATTGGTCTCTTCTTTTGCCAGTACCATACTGTCTTGATTTTTGTAGCTTTATAGTAAATCTGGAAGTCGGGTCGTATCAGTCTTCCAACTTAGTTTTTCTCCTTCAATAATGACTTGGCTAGCCTGGGTCTTTTGCCTCTCAGTGTAAACCTTATAATCAACTTGTTGATATCCATAAGGTAACTTACTGGGATTTTGATTGGGATTGCATTGAAACCGTGGATCAAGTTGGAAAGAACTGACATCTTGACGATACTGAATCTTCCTATCCATGAACATGGAATATCTCTTATTTAGTTCTTTTTTGATTTCTTTCATCCCAGTTTTATAGTTTTCTTCATATAGGTCTTATACATATTTTATTAAATTTATATCCAAGTATTTCACTTTAGAGGGTGCTAACATAAATGATATTTTGTTTTTAATTTCAAATACCATTGTTTATTTCTGGTATATAGGGAAGCAATTAACTTTTCTTTATTAACCTGTATCCTGCAATCTTGCTATACTAATTGTTTAAATTAGTTTTAGGAGGGCTTTTTGTTTATTCTTTTAGATTATCTGTATAGACAATCATGTCATCTGTGAGCAAAGAAAGTTTTGTTTTTTCCCTTCTATTCTGCATGTTTTCTTTTCTTTCTTACTGCATTAGCTAGGACTTCTAACATGATGTTAAAAAGAATGGTGAGAGGGACCTTCTACCTAATTGTAGTGGGAAACTTTCAAGTTTCTTATTAAGTATTTTCCTTGTGGGGTTTTTGTAGACATTCTTTATCAACTTTAAGAACATTCCCTATATTCCTAGTTTACTGCGAATATTTATCATGCATGGGTGTTGGGTTTTGACAAGTGCCTTTTCTGTGTTTATTGGTATGATCATTTTTTTTTTAAGTCTGTTGACTTGTTGGATTACATTAATTGATTTTTTAATGTTGTACCAGCCCTGCATACCTGGGACAAATCCCACATGGTTTTAGTGTATAATTCTTAATACTTTTTTGGGATTTGATTTGCTAATATTGTGAGGATTTTTGCACCTGTATGCATAAGAGATACTGGTCTGTAGTCATCTTTCTTAGAACATCTGTGCCTGGTCTTAGTATTAATGTTGGCCTCAGAGTGAATTAGAAGTATTCCTTTCCTCTGTTTCAGTCTTCTGAAAGAGATTGTGAAGAATTGGTAGAATTTCTTCTTTAAGGGTTCAGCAGAATTTACCAGTGAACCCATCTGGGCCTGATGTTTTCTGTTTTGGAAAGTTATTAATTATTGATTCCATTTCTTAAATATAGGCCTATTCAGATTGTCTGTTTATTCTTGGGCGAGTTTTGGCAGACATTTACTGTGAGAACCTAGTCAGACCACTGGAAGTAAATCTCACAAAATATTAGACTTCCCCACAACTCGGTTTCAGACTTCTCCACACTGAGCTTTCAGAAATTTATCAGTTTGGGATGCCTGGGTGGCTCAGCGGTTTGAGCATCTACCTTTGGTTCAGGGTGTGACCCCGGGTCCAGGGATCGAGTCCCTCATCGGGACCTTCAGAGGGAGCCTGCTTCTCTCTCTGTGCCTCTGCCTCTCTGTGTGTCTCTCATGAATAAATAAATAAAATCTTAAAAAAAAAGAAATTTATTAGTTATAGTTCAGATATCCCTACCCTGGTACTAATTCCCAAGGAGGTTTCTGTTTGTGTCTGTGCTCCAATAAAGTTATTCTCTCTAATCATCTGTTGGTCTCTCCAGTCTTGAGGGCAGTGGTTTGCACCATGTCCTCACCTCTTTTATGGATCCTAGAAGAGTTGTTGATTTTTCAGTCTGTTCAGCTTTTTACTATTGTTAGTGGCAGCTTCCAAACTTCTTATATGTGGATACAGAAACTGGAAGTTCTCTTATGCTATTTTGAAGTGAAATGACAAATAAGTATTTACAGATTTTGTTTTAATTTCCATCATGGTAAATATCAGTAGCTGTAACTCACATAAACTAAAAGTTCTTTGGGGCATTCAGTAATTTTAAAAGTGTGAAGTAGTTGTGAAAATCAGCATGTTTGAGAAAGTTGCACAAGAGTTAACCTCTCTAAAATCGTGAGGTCTAGACATTTCACAAGCAGTTTCTTCTGGATTTTAAGAAGCAAGTATACTCTTACTATAAATGTCTGTAAAAAAAAAAAAGTTCAAAAAAATATTAGCAGAAGGATTCCAACAGCATAAAAGAACAATAATCCAGCCTTAGTGGGCTTATTTTAGAGAGGAACGCAAGCATGACTTAATACCTAGGTTTGACGGGCTCTTTTGTAGCAATATATTTATAACATTGGTTGCTTCTTAGGAGGAAATGAGTGGCTTGAGAAAAAGACAAAGGCATTTTTTGTTGTAGGCCCTTTTGAATTATTGATCCATTGAATGTATTATCATTAAAAAGTTTAAGTAAAATTACTTATAAATATTATAATATACAAAGATTGGCTGTGATAGGGATATCAGTAAAAAGATCAAGTCTAACTATTGACATTATTATAAAGAAAGGTGTACAGATATATTGGAAGTCTCTAGTATAACTCCTTGTATTTCACTGAATTTAGTAAAATTGAGGATTTGAAAAATATAATAGTTATAATGTATCAGTTTTAAATGAGGGACATAATGGGACATTTTGTTGGGACAGGGAAGTTAGGAATGATCAAATTGTTGGAAGTAATTTAGTGGAATAAAAATAGGATGGATACCTTCTAAATCATAACAAACCCAGGAGCAAAGGACAAAATGAGAGCAGACCAAAGATATTGATGATAGTAATAAAGGTAAAGGGATAAATTTTCCTTTTAAGGGATGAAGATGATCAGATTAGGTAAAAAATGAAACCTAATGACAAAGAATGGTTGAAAACAATACGAAGCAGTACCAGGCCTGAAGGTGTTAAGTTGGATTTGGGGGCTTAAACTTAGATCCTGATCTAGTGATTTAGACCCATTGTAGGGACTGTGTGGTATGGTATCTTACAACTCTTGACCTCATTACGCAGATTGTTTATAAAAAGTGACCAATGTCTAAGACTTTAGGTTATAGTTGGAAAATTGATTCACTGTAGAATTGGTCCTGTATTTAACAATATCTCTAAGCCAAACTGATAATGTAATTTGGAGGGTTTTTTTTTTTAATAGAAAAAATGAATCATTTTTTTTCCTACTGGTAGTGTGGGTACTGTTTATCACAGAGCTCAAAATTCTTAAAAGAAAAAAAAATCTTAACCTTGTAGAGTTTGTGAAATGTGATCTAATCAGAGTGTGAGTACATGCTCCTGTTAGCACTAAAACCCCCTGTGAGCCAGCTCTAGGAAACTTCTCTTTGGCCCTGGCGAAGGCATGTATCTACCCTAAAGCAGCTTTCAGGATGAGTTTAAACCTTCAGAGGGGCTAAAGCATTTGAAAGACTTTAGTCATGTGCCTTCTCTTTGATATATAATTAAAAATAACATTTTGTTTTTCACGATGACATAAAACATTGCATGCTGAATTTAAAATAGTTTCTAGATGTTCAGAAACTACTTCTAGATACACGTATTAAATTGATTGAAGTTAGAATTCTATCAACATACGGCTCCTTGACACCTCTTTTGAGCATCTCTGTGGTTGTTAACTTCATCACTCTTAATTTCCCTTTTGTAAAAGTCCTGTCTCTTTCTGCTCTTCCATTGCTTAAATCCAGTCCGTATTAAATTCCATGTATTCTGTAACCGAAAATAGCTGCCGTACTCCTCTTTTATCTCTTATCCTGCTTGATTTCAGACCTTTATCACACCATTGTCTGGTATTATCTTAATCATTGTCCTTTTAGGATTTCTCTCCTGCAATCTGTCCTGTACTCTGTACCCAAAGTTGGATCTTTCTAAAGAGAGGGAAAGCTTAAAATACAGGGAAAATACATAATAACAGGTAAAGACATGTATGCTGTTAGCATATTAATTAAAACTATTTTTTGTCAATAATTTTGTGTTCTATTTGTTGTATCTGTGAGGTACTGATACTTAAGTGCTGGAATAGTTTTGACTGATTTCTAGATTATGATCATCTCCATGTTGACATATTACCTTTACTAATTTATCTGGAAATTAGAAATCCACACTGCAATATCAAGCTGTTATATTAAGATTTTTTATACGTATCGTTTATAATAAACAGTGTTTGGGGTTACAATGTCAAGGTGAGTTCTCCTCAAAAGGGCTGTCCAGGTAGGGAACGATTCCAGATTCCAAAGATAATAAGTAGGACCTCAACAGTAATTTTATCCTGTAGATATTATGGGTTTTTCTGTCTTGAGTTTTTGTCATTTGCATCATCTTTTGTCATAAATCCTTATTCTCTTAAGATCCATAAATTTATCTTCACAATAGGATTTGTGATAGGCCTTCTCATATAGCGAGTCCTGACTTTGAGTTTTTTCAAAAGGGTTTAAAGAAACAACAGGGCAGCCCTGGTGGCTCAGTGGTTTAGCACTGCCTTCAGCCCAGGGTGCGATCCTGGGGACCTGGGATTGAGTCCCATGTCAGGCTCTCTGCATGGAGCCTGCTTCTCCCTCTGCCTGTGTCTGTGCCTGTCTCTCATGAATAAACAAAATATTTTTAAAAAATTAAAAAAAGAAACAACAGAAGAAAATTAATTCAACACAGAAATACCTTAAATGCAGAAACCGTGTTCAGCCTTACTACTAAACAAGTTCCTATCAAATTTAGGAAGTTAAACTGTTAGTATGGTGCTAGTGATAGTTACATTGTGAGAGATTCTAGGGGGAAGTTCCTCAGTATGCATCAAGAGTTTTAAGATTTTTTTTTTTAATTTACTCATGAGAGACACAGAGACAGAGGCAGAGACACAGGCAGAGGGAGAAGCAGGCTCCATGCAGGGAGCCCGACGTGGGACTCAATCCCAGGTCTTCAGGATCACGCCCTGGACTGAAGGCGGCGCTAAACCACTGAGCCACCTGGGCTTCCCTGCATCCAGTTTTAAGCATTTTTTTTCTTTGATTTCACCACTAGAAATGTATGCAAAGGGAATAATCACATGTAAATGTTAATGTATGTTCAAAGATGTTCACTTTGGCTTTGTTTATAGTAGGAAATGAATTAAATTGTGGTATTATTGACTGAGTTATTTAGGGAGCAAAAGACCAAAATGTTTATAACCTATTTCAGATGTTCAGAAGGAGAAATGTACACACCAAACTGTGCAAACATGAAAGCCATGGATAGATGTTAACAATGGCAAATCTGAGCAAAGGGTATTCCTTGTACTATTTGTAGTTTAGTTTGCAACTTTTTGAATTTTATATCTGTATTTTGAAGTGATCTCCAAATAGAAAGTTTGGTAATTATGTGCTTCTAAAAAATGTGGGGCTTTATTCAGATTACATATTTGTTAATTAACTGGTATTAGACCAGTTCTGTGGTTGTTTATTCAGAACTGAGAGAGTTCAAACTTTGGGAAGATGATTTGAAACTTAGTTATATTCATTGTTAAAAGAATGGAGGGATTTTGATGCTCATGAATCCTCTTTGCCAAAAAATATTTCCCAAAGATCTGGTATAAATCTGTAGTCAGGCATCTTTGTTGCAATGATTCTGCTTTAATCAATAAATTTTACTATATTTTTAAGTTAAATTTTTCCTAAAATGGATGTGTCGTACAGAAGCTTTTATTCTTAACTAGATTTTCCTTCTTCTGTCTCTGATGCTTTTAGTGGTTGCTCATGCTAACTTCTTTGTGAATTTATCAGATATCATGGTTCTATGAGACAAGAAATCAAAAAATTTTTCCCTGGTATCATCTTTCACTAAAGGGATTTTCTGAAGCATTCTTTTACCTTTCTTTGTTTTTGTTCTTACTAACTTTTTAATTATAGAACAAAAGATAACATGTATCAATATATATGAAAATGTTGATGTTAACATTTTTGAGACCCACTGAGAGACTTCAACTTTCATCCCATTTTCAAAAGATCCCTAGCCCTCAGACCTGCTCTGTCTAGAAATTACTCCCACGAAGGTACAAATTTCTGGTCCTCCAGCATGTAAAAACGGATTCTGGATGCCATTCATTCAACTAAGTTTAACCTGTCTAGTCTCCTGATTTTATGTTGTGAAAATTCTAACTTTGAGGTACCTAGTGACAATGAGTGATAATACAGCACTAACAAAATGAAAGGAAAAGATAATGGGGGGTGGGGGGCGTGGTGAAAATGAGGGGGAGAGAGAAATAGTTTGATTAGAGAGAGCAAGGGGCTGATGAAGACATGAGGCTGACCGGAGGGTAGTTTCCACAACAAAGTGCTCCAGAGCTGTCTCCCTGGGATCTTGGGGTCTTGAGCATCATTTTCCTTAATATGATGGCTTCTCCTCACCAGGCTTAGTTTCTGCTTTCACTCAACTCTGGAGACCACCAGGAGACTCCTCATTTCACTTTCCTCCTTTTGAGAATGGTGGCCTACTTTCATTCAGTAGGCTGGATTAAAAGCCCCAAATATTCCTACAAATATTTTTCTATACCTCATCTGTTGCAATACAATATTTTGAGACTCTAGTTTATTGGATCTGATAAAATGAACTCTATATTGACATTTTGTCCAATTTTATCTTGTTTGCTTTTAAAATTATATATCCGTAAATTTAATGAATCATTCTTTTCGTTACACATTTTTAGCTTATATAATAACAAATACGAATATCTTTAGAACATAAAAGAACTTATAACTCTTCATGTGCACTTAGAAAAATGATTTTTTTTTTTAAAGATTCTAGCATCATTATTAAATAGTAACAGAAGCTGCCAGCTTGACAGTTACTTCTTTTCATGGAATTCACTAGAGCTTACTGACATCATCCAGACTGGAAGGCATGGTCTCTCTGCCAATATCAGACAAGATGTAATATTCAAGGAATATGTTCTTTTTTTACAGTTTTTTTCATGTCTACGTAAATGCAGTTCTTTCCATTTTCTTTTACTCCTGGCACATGGTAATGTTTAAGTCCATGTATATGTGTTTTACCCATTATCTAGAGCTTTGTATTCATTTTAGCACTTTTCTCCATCCCTTAGTGGGGCAGCAAGGGAACTTGTAAGGTTATTTATATTGTAGCCTAAAAGCTCTTAACTTTTGTAAGCTTTGAGGCTTATTGGTCTTTTTGTTCCTGGTCTCTGGCAGTGTCTTGCAGTCTCTGGCAGCCTCTGGCTCAAGGTAGAGATTGAATATATTCTTGTTGCATCAAGTTGACTAAAACTGTATCTTCTACCATTTAGATTTTATAGGGTCCCACTTGTAGTTCTCCAAATATAATCTGAAACTATTAACCAAATTCACGCTGGTCTGGTCGCTGCCCTTCTGCTGAACCAAATGTCTCATGTTGTCTTTATTGTAACAACTCGCTATGAAAACATACAGACTCCTTCTGCTTTTCCTTAGATCCTCATGTGTGTTTGATTTCGGGTTGTTTGCTGTCTTACTAACAGGGCTGTGTTAGACTTCAGTACTTGTTTTATACTGTGTTATATGATCAGAAGGAACATCTGTTTCTGTGTGTATTTTAAGTTTAAAAGCTTAGGTCTTAGATTTTATTGTCTTTGATTATCTGTCTTTAATATATAGTAACTCCCACACAAGGGTAGATCCTATTATATTTGGTAGTTTTTCCTGCTCTCCCTTTAAACATAAAAGTTGTTGCCTGGGTTTTTCCTCAACCATGACTTTTTCTTTTAGTCTTTTACCTGTTATCTTTCCTGCTATACCAGCTGGCCAGTACTTTACTATTTACAAGCATATTTTCTTCAGCCATTATTTGCTTGATCTGCTAACATAGCTGTTCATCACTTGTAATTTAGTCCCATTACAAATGTAAGCATTCCAGCCTCTACTTACAGCTGTGATATTATAGACTAAGGCCATATTTTATTTTGTCTGAGGTTTCTATTAAATTTTAGTTTGTTCCCAGTCATTCATTTGTCTTGAAATCGTATCCATAATATGTAAGGTAAGCAACATATCTATAATAATTCACAGAGATATCATGAGAAATAATAATCTTATGTCTCTTTTCCCTTCCTTTTTATCACAAATGTTTCTACTTCCTGTAACAATCCCCTTACCAAGCAGTGCACGTAAAGAGGAATACTTCTGTGTTGAACTGAGTTAGAAAACATAGCACTCTGCTTCCTTTTTATCACAAAAATTTCTACTTCCTGTAACAATCCCCTTACCAAGCAGTGCATGTAGTACTTCTTTGTTGAACTGAATTAGAAAACATAGCACTCTGCCCCATGTGTGTATTTTTAGATTTTTACCTAGTTTCCAGGTGATTGTGAAATGTCTACATTTAAAAACCACTAATTTTTGTTTTTTGTCCCAAATTGATAGATGTTTTGTCCCCTAGACACCTTCTTGAACTTCATAGCATAAATTAGGGAACTAATATGGAATGGACCTTAATCTTAGTACAGTTTAATGGTAGTTTAATTCTTATTGTGCTTGGGAGAACTGAGGGAATTGGAGATCTAATTCTAGACTTTATTTTGTATGGTGCACATTAAATCTTTCTGTACTTTATTTTCTTTCTCAGTTCACTAAGAAGGTAATTAAAAATGTAATGAATGAGGAGCTATGTTTAAGGGCTGAGTTTGAACAAAGGAGGGATCCAACATATCACATATCCTATCTCTGAAGGGTGGAAATGCCTAATCCAGAACAATAATAATAATAATCTTAAAAAATTTATATCAATTATGCTATCACATCTTGTCAGAGTGAAGTTGAATTCCATAAACTAAGTTTATAAGAATTACTTAAGGGAAAGAATATTGATTGTACAGCTTATTCTCATGTTAACATTGATCTGATTTTAGATTATGAGTAGCTTGTTTATTTCTTTGATTTGCATTGAAGCTTGGACTACTTATATATTCATTTTAAAGTAATGAAATTGGGGGCGCCTGGGTGGCTCAGACAGTTGAGCATTCAACTCTTGATCTCGGCTCAGGTCTTGATCGCGTGGTCGTGAGTTCAAGCCCCACATTGGGCTCTGTGCTGGGCATGGAGCCTACTTAAATACATACATACATACTTATGTACATAAATTATAAAATAATGAAATTATATGCATATTGATCTCTTTTAAATGTGTCCGTTTATTTCTATAGTATATAAAAGTATGGAGGGGTCCTCAAGATGAAGTTATGCTGTTACAAATAATAAATTTGGTTTTGTTGGAGCACCCGGGTGGCTCAGTCTGTTAAGTGTTTGCCTTCAGCTCAGGTCGTGATCCTTGGGCCCTGGGATCAAGCCCCACATCGGCTCCCTGCTCAGTGGGAAGTCTGCTTCTCTGTCTCCCTCTGCCCCTCATTCCTGCTAATGCTCTCTCTCTGAAATAATAAAATCTTAAAAAAATATTTTGGTTTTGTTAATATAAGTAAAGCCATATGTTTAAAAATATTTGAAGTCATGTTTAAAAATATTTGAATTTAAAACTAATATAGTGTTACAGATCAGTTATACCTCAACTAAAAAAAAATTGATATCTGTAATTATAGCCATTAACGTTTAAGTGTTTATTCTTTCCCCAAAAGACATATTGCATGTATTATTTAATTTTTACAACAGTCCTATGAGCCCTATTTTATAGTGAGGAAGCTGAAAAGACCTTAAATAATAACTTTACTAATGTCACAAACTAGTAAAAGTGGGATTCAAACTCAGATGTGTAACTCCAAAGCGCATGTATTTATCTACTCTGCTGTACTGCTTCTCTATATAAGCACATACTACTCTACTAGAGTTAACTATTGTTTTATGTACTTAGCTGTTTTCTTCCTATGTATCCACACATGCTAAATATAAATATTCTTCCAAGAAAAATTTCCCAATAGACATAAATAAGTGTAGTTGTTCAATATTAACACTAAGCTTTCAGATAAGGCTTCTGTTTTGTTTGTGTGTGTGTGTGTGTGTGTATGTGTGTTTAGGAAGATTAGAGGGAGGTTAGACTATAGAATGTCTTCAGGTTTTTTATTCCATTACTATTCAACGTGTCATTGCCCTAGACTTGAGTTGGAACTGAGTTTAAGAAACATTTTTTATTTTTATTATTTTTTAAAGATTTTATTTATTCATGAGAGACAGAGAGAGAGGGAGAAGCTTAGGCTCCCTGCAAAGAGCAGGATGCAGGACTTGATCCGGGGCCCCAGGATCACAACTTGAGCCAAAGGCAGATGCTCAACCACTGAGCCACCCAGGCGTCCCAAGAAACATTTTTAAAACAAACTCCAAGGATAATTCATGATTATATGCATCTAAATTGATTTTTATGATTTTAACGTGGCAGATATAGTGACTTCAGGGCTCCCTCTTGTGGACCATTAGAGCAAGTGGTGATTAATCTCAAGATCCAAGGACTTTTCTGTTAAAAACCTCCTTTGTCTAATAACTAAGGAACAGTAACATTCTTTGCCATGCAACTTGGATGATAGAGAGTCTGGGACTGTCAGGGGATACTTATTAGCTCAACATATGTGATCCTCCCAGCCCTTTTGTTCCTTAGCCTGTTGCTTGTATTTCTTTACTTTCTAATATTAGGGGAAAACATTGCTTCTAAATTTGCCTGCTATCATTCATTCATTTATTTCCTTCCTTCCTTCCTTCCTTCCTTCCTTCCTTCCTTCCTTCCTTCCTTCCTTTTCTCTTTTCTCTTTTCTCTTTTCTCTTTTCTCTTTTCTCTTTTTCTTTTCCTTGGAGAATCTTAAGAATGGATGAATGGAAGTAATTCCCATGATCTTTAAGTAACAACACTCATTTAGTTTTTTGGAGGCTGATTAGTTTGCTCATGGTCACATAGTGAGGTAATGTGGTATTTTAGAAGAGAACCAGCAGAGCTAACAACTCTTTAATAGTAACTTGATTAATTCAGTGAGCCCTGTTGGCTTTCTAAGCTGGATTGGAATGTAGGTAACCATGTAAACTAGAGCAAGCCAGGGACTTAAAATAAATAGTCCTAGCCTGGTGAAAGCTGGGCTTTAATAAAGGCAATTTTAATCTATTGTGTATTATGCTGTGAAATAAATAGTGGTGTGCCTCAAGGTACAGAACGAGCTAATGATGGCATTGGTAATAGGGTCAGATTTTATGTAATATGGTCAGAGGGTGAGCTTTTTAGTAATTGTCAGAATGAAGGGTACTAATCAAATTCTCACAGTCATTCATTCCTGTTTCGAAAGTTCCCCATGTAAGCTTTTTTATATATCCCTAAATGATAATGACTTACTCAATTTGATATCCTTGTTTTCTCTGTAGTGTTCTTTTCTTGTTTCAGGATAAGAATTTTACTTCTAATCATTATAGGGAATCCATTTGTGTACATATGTATGTGTAAGGGGGAAGAATGGGTGGGAAGCAAATCTGACAAAACTAAAAATTTCCATCTTAAAATGATCTCATCATGCTTCATCCTTGATTTATAGTCACTGATCCCTTTTCTTAGATCATATTTTGGAAGCTATTCTAGGAGAGTTCTGGAAGTCTCTCTAATTTTCTTTTAGAAGACTTATTCTCCAGTTTGGTAGTGTGTTTTAGAAGCCATTGAAATGTGCTCCTATGTGCGTGTTCTACTTCCTATGTGCTTGTTCTACACAGCTAGGATGTGTGCAAATATGTAGTTATAAGAATGTTACAGAATTTTAAGAAAAATAAGAGTTGGAAACAGCCTAAAAGCAAAAGGATTAAGGAATTATGATAATTTCATATTTTAGAATAATACATAGCTATTAAAAATGATGTTCTTGTGTTTATTGACTTGGAAAGATGTTCATGAATTTGTAAGAAGAAAATTACTATGAATTGTCTTGGATTAAAAAACTATATATACACATACATATAGAAAATAATACATAGAAAAATATCTGGAGTGCCAGTTACCATTGGTGGTTTCTGTACAGCAAAGTCCTCCCATGCAGATTCTCCCCATTTTCAACTTTGTTGAGCAGAAGAGGCAGTTTAGGGCAGCTACTCCCAGAAAGGACCAAGAAAAAGATATCTTTTAGAAGAAAGTGGCATATGTCACTCAGAATGACAGGGTAGGAAGATTGAGAGGCTTCTCTATCAAAATAACTACTAAACTAGAGAAAAAGACCAGGGTCTACTATTTCAGGACTCTGGATCCTGATTGGACACTCACAACAACCTTGAGAGTACTTGATGAAGGGAGAGGCTGCTGTTTGGTAGTTCATGCACAAACCAGTGACCATTACCCATCCCTTGGCCCCTTAGCCTATGGAGACAGTGGCCTATGTTCTTGGATGGGCTTGCTGAAGCCAGATGGGCACTGGGGACATTGTTTTCCAAAACTTTGTAGTTGCATGTTGAAGTCGGTTTTTCAGATCTCTGAGTGATAGGCACAGACATTTGCCTTTGTTTCAGCCCTTCAGCTGCAGAGATTTCACTTAACAGTGTTTACTGGAAGATTTAAAGAATCTTTTCTTCCCTCCCATCTCCCCTTTTGGAGCCACACATTTAAGGAAATCTGTGTTGAGTCACTGTGTTAGCTGACTGCAGAGATAATGGGTTAGGAACTTCAGTGACCACACGCAAGGAACACAAAACAGCAAATAGATAGGCAAAGGTGAAAATAGTCTGGAAAAGTAAAAACAGATGGCTTCAGCCCACAACAAGCAAAAGTAAGCTGTACTGGAGGAGTGAGAGATTAGATTTCCAGTTACTCCAGTGTAATAATAGTCAGAATATCCACTTCTCAAAAAAAAATATATAAAACATACAAAAAAATCAGAAAGTATGGTGCATACATGCAATAAGAGAATTTCACAGTAGCCATCCCTGAGGAAGTCCAGATATTGGAATTGCTAGTCAAAGTTGTTAAATCAAGTGCTATAAATGCATAAAGCAAACCATGGACATAGAACTAAAGGAAATCGGGACAAAATTCTATGAACAAAACTAGAATCTAAATAGATAAAAATTACAAAAAGGAACCAAACAAATTTTGAGGCTATAAAGTATAACTGAAATGAAAAATTCAATAGAGGGATTCAACAGCAGATTTGAGTAGGCAGAAGGATCAGTGGACTTGAAGATAAGACCATAGGAATGATTCAGACCCAAGAGACAGAAAGAAAAAAGAATGAAGAAAAATGAACAGAGCCCAATAAACTGGTGGAGGACCATCATGTGTACCAATATATGAGTATATGAGTCATAGGAGTCCCAGCAGGAGGACGAAGAAAGAAAAGGGCAGAAAAAAGTATTTGAAGACATAAAAGTGGAAAACTTCCCAAATATGATGAAGACATGAATATACACACCTAAGCTCAGTGACCTCCAAACAAGATAAACTCAGGGGATCCCTGGATGGCTCAGCGGTTTAGCGCCTGCCTTCAGCCCAGGGCGTGACCCTGGGGACCTGGGATCAAGTCCCACGTCGGGCTCCCTGCATGGAGCCTGCTTCTCCCTCTGCCTGTGTCTCTGCCTCTCTCTCTGTATCTCTCATGAATAAATAAATAAAATCTTAAGAAAAAAAAAAAAAGGAAACTCAGAGTTCCACACTGATCCATAATATAGTCAAACTGTTGAAACCCAAAAACAGAATTTTGAAAGCAGCAAAAGTGAAGTAATTTGTCATAACAGGGAATCCTCAATAAAATTAACAACTGATTTCCCAATATAGAAACCTGGGAGTCTAGAAGCCGGTAAGATGATGTATTTGGAATCCTGAAGGAGGAGGGGCTATCCACCAAGAATTCTATATCTGACAAAACTGTCCTTCATGAATGAAGAGGAGATAAATACATTTCCAGACAAAAGTTGAGGAAGTTCATTTGCAGTAGACCTGTTCTACAAGAAATGCTAGAGGCAGTCCTTCAAGATGAAATGAAAGGACATTAGAGAATAATCTGAAACTGTAAGAAGAAATAAAGAACACTGGCAAGGGTGACCACATAGGAAATATAAAAACAGTATTATTGTACTCTGGTTTGTACGTACACAATATATAAAGATGCAGTCTGTGACAATAACAAGGGAAGAATTGGAGAGTATGGGAGTGTAGTCTTTGTACAATAAGTTGGTATTATGCAAACTATGTTGTTATAGTTGAAGATGTTAATTGTAACATCCAAGCCAAGGTGACTGCTATGTAACTAAAAAAATGTACAAAGAAGGAAAGAAGAGGGAATCAAAATGGTACACTACAAAAAAATTAGCTAAGTGAAAAGCAATAATTAAGGAACGAAAAACATATAAAACATACCCAAAATAATAGCAAAATGGCAGAAGTAAATCCTTCTTTATCAGTAATCACCTTAAATATAAATAGATTAAATTCTTCTACTTAAAAGCAGAGATTGGCAGACTTGAATTTTAAAAACCCCACAGTGTCCATCTAGATGCTGTATAGAAGGGACTAATTTTAGGTATAAAGAAATAAAGATGTTGAAAATAAAAGGAGGGGAGTGATACTGCATTGCATGATGAAGGAGTAACCAAAAGAGCTAGATGGGTTTATTATGATCACACAAAGTAGACTTGAAATAAAAGATTACAAGAGATAAAGGACACTCACTGTACATTGATAAATATACAGGAAGATATACATTTATAAATTATAAACATATATACATTTAACCAGAGAACCCTAAAATATGTGAAGCACAAATTGACAGAATTGAAGGGAGAGTAGGAGAATTTTACAGTAATAGGGACTTTATTTTTTTAATTGGAGTTCAATAATGGGGACTTTAATACACATTTTCAATAATGAGTAGAACAGTGAGACAGATTAGTAAGGAATTAAAGGACCTGAACAGCACTATAATCCAGTCAGACCTATTAGATACATACAGAACTCCTAATAGCAAAATACATGTTCTTAAATGCACAGAGAACATTTTGCAAAACAGGCCATATGTTAGGCCATAAAAGAAGTCTTAATAAACTTTTTTTTAAGGGGCTTACTCGGAAGTATAAAGTTAAATATTTTACTTGCCTTGTCTGGTCTGTGATCAGGGTTGAACAGGGTTAGATGCACTCCCCCCTGGGCCCAATTATAGAAATAGCAGAAACATGTTTGTAAGAAGCAGTCTGTGTCTTTGGCAGAAAAGGAGAGAGCTATTTGGGTAGGAAAGTGAAGAGGACCCGTTGCCCTCTCCTAAGACTTCACTTCTATCCCTACTAAGAGTGTGGTGTAGGGGTGCCTGGCTGGCTCAGTTGACCCTTGATCTCGGGGTTGTTAGTTTGAGCTCCATGTTGGGTGTAAGATTCCTTAAAATCTTTAAAAAAAAAAATTGGTGTAGAGGGTTAGCCCAGGAGAATTTAGCTCATTCGGTAATGACTTGTTAAAAAACAAACAACCCCCCCAAAAAAACTAGCCCATCAGGTCATTGAATTATGCAGAGCAGTAGATGAGAACAGTAGAACTCAACAATGATTAAAGAGTGGCTCACACACACACACAAAAGTTGCCTATAAACTGATGAAAATTGTGACTGAGTTTTCTATCACTCACTTAAAAATTTAAATGAAGCAATAGCTTCACTGTAAAGCATAAATTGAAGAACTCAGGGACTAGTTGTTCCTTGAGGTAGGTAATAGAGATAAATTGTTTTTGAGCTACGTTGCCTTCATGAGCCCTTCTTGAGGAAACTGCTAAAGGATGAACCTAAGCAAACAAAAGGTAAAAGTGTGGGTTGGAATGAAGGAGAAAGTGTATGCTGCTAACATCGGGAAAGGAAAAGAGAGAAAGTAGGATATAGAGTAGATTCCTCATGTGTGGTAAAGGATTAAAGGACGATGTTGTAAGCTGACAAATCAAGAAGCGGGAACATAAGTGTATTTACAAAATGAAGGTATCTTTTCAAATTGTAAAATTGTAGCAGTGCTCTTCAGTAAAGGACTGGTTCAGAAGATTATGGTTCATCCATATTATGGAATATTTGACAGCCTCATGAAAGTATGAGGAAGGTCTCTAAGTACTGGTAGGGAAGGAGCTCCCAGATAAATTAAAAAGCAAGGTGCAGAACATATAATGGAATATGCTGCCATTTATGTGAAAGAAGTAGAAAAATGGTGTATGGTGATTTCATTTATTTGACCAAAAACTCAGGAAAGATACACAGGAAACTTTAAGAAAAAGCTCATCATTTTAGGGGAGGGCTTGGGAAGTAGTTGGATGGATGACTGGCTAGGGGTTAGGTTTTTCACTGTATTCTTTTGTCCCCTTTGCCTTCTTTCCCTCCTTCCTCCTTGAATTCCTTCCCTGCTTCTCGTCCCATCTTGCTTCCTTTTCATTTTTGAGACATGTGAACAATTGCATATTCAGTAACTAGTCTAATAGAAAAATCAAATTCTCTTCCTCCCTCTCCCACATTCTGGTCCTATATGAAGTCTTAAAGCTTTGGGGTAGTTTTAGCTACTGTCTCTGCAGGGTCTTATGGAATTTCCAGGCTTTCCACAATGTAATATTCTTGAGTAATCTTCCCCAGGCCTTCTAGGTAGAGAAAGCACTTTTCTGTGCATGATTTGCTGCTTCATCTGGACAGGTTCTCTGTCCTTTCTCAAGTTGTCTGTGAAATAATCAGTACTTGTTAAGGCTGATTCTATCATTAAATGATGCTCTCTTTCTGATCCTCTGAGTAGCTTATTTATGGGGTTAGTCTTGCTGGATGCCACTGGGCCCCCATGAGTGAGCATTTCCCCTTGAGTCAGTATGTAATACTCATTCTCAGCTTCATATGATCAAACCAGAACTCTGGATAATGTGTACCAATTTCAGAACTCTGTGAAACAGGAAGACATGAATTATGTTTTTTGTTTTGTTTTAATTAAGAAAAATGAGACATCACGAGGTTGTGACTTGTCAGAAATTAGGAGTAAAGCAGGAGGATACAGCTGTGATCTTGTGAATAGGCCTCCGGCTCCCAGACTGCCAGATGTCTTAACCGTTGACAGTGTGAATCCTGCCATGTTGATAGGAGGACTTAGCATAGTGCATTGTGTTAGTGGGGTTTTCCCCTCAGATGAGACTCATTTATTTTTTGGTCCTTCTGCAGCTATCTTCCCAAAGAGATTCTCACATTTATTTCCAGGGTGCATGTATTTAGATTTATAATTTGAAAGCAGTGATGCTACTATCATTAGTGTGTACGTGCATGCACACACATGCACATAGTGGTGCAATGTAATTAATTGCCAGTGATAAAACTATGGCCTTTTGTGTGTGATTTAAGATAAATTGAAGGGAATGCTCATGAAGTCATGCTCATGACCTTGAACTCTTTTAGATTATTTTTCCATAATGAATAGAATATATGTATTCTGCAACATTTTCTAGAATTTTTTAAATGCTTTGGCTCTCACAGATTAATTGTATTTCATTTCTACTTTGGTGTCTAAGATTATATTTGTAAAATGGGGGTGATAATCTTGTCATCTTCATATCATTCTGATTACAGAACGGGATAGTTGACATGAATGCTCTTTCGTAAAACTGTAAGGTGCCTTATAAAAACAGAGATGGTGGTGCTAGTATTTAATTAGATCTCATCTGCTCCCTATGTATTTGTCCATTCAACTCTGTCCCTTCCAGATTCACTTGTTTCTAAGAAAGAATAGGACTAGAAGGATCATATTAGACATAAGTTCTTGTACATTAGCTTTTCCCTCTGTTTCTTTTTCTGTATGCTTCCATCTAAATAAAGACAATTTTGAATAATTTTATACACAAAACTTTTACAATTAATAAACAATACTGTAGAGATGGAATAAAACTTAGGAGTAATAGTATGGACACAGGCTTTGTAAACAGTTCTATGTTTTAAAATCCCCTTGCATCCTATATTGGCTCTGTAACCATGGGCAAGTTCTTTAATCTCTTATAGATTCAGTATTTTCATATGTAAAGTGAAGGATAATATTTATCTTTTGAGATTCTTGGGGACTAAGTGAGGTACTTTTTGCAAAGCAATTGGGAACATTGTTTTCACAGAATTTAATCTTCCCTCATTTCCTTAAACTTACTAATTCTAGTTCAATTATCACTTGATATTACTTACTATTTTGATTCCAATCCTTTTAATGTAAGTTAGAGATCAAAAATTTAAGTCCACAATTGTTCTAGATACTTTCTATTTTATTTTTTAAAGGTTTTATTTATTTATTCATGAGAGACACAGGCAGAGGGAGAAGCAGGCTCCCTCTGGGGAGCCCAATGTGGGACTCAATCCCAGGACCCCGGAATCAGGACTTGAGCCAAAGGCAGACGCTTAACCACTGAGCGCCCCCGATACTTTCTATTTTAGATTGACTAGAATGAAAAGTGAGTACGTTATGAAAAATGTACATAACAGTGTCCCTTATTCATTTATTTCTGATTTATGTGAGTATATGGGAATCTGAAAACTCATCAGATATTTCAAAAGTAGGATACACTTATTCAGTATATTTTTCACATATCTACTGTTATTAGGCTTTGGAATAAAGAGATGGGGAAAAAGGTAGCTCTTGGCTACATTGGATGTCATCATATATTGAAGGAGACAGGTAAATACATTATAATCGAGTATCAGAAGTAGTCTGATAGGGATCTGCACAGGGAGCTTTGAGAACCCAGAGGAGGTACCTCCCATTTCTCCTACATGGGGAGGGTGTAGGCAGATGTTCAGGTAGTGCCTCCCAGGGAAGGTGACACCTGAGTCAAATCTGGAGAGAGCTAGAACCTGGAACATGAAGCCTTTCCTTCCAGACTAAGGACATGGAGTTCATTTTGAGATGATGAGAAACCAGTGAATACTTTTACTTAAAGCAACACTAATATATTGGGAACTTAGGATAATTACCTAGAAGCAAACTTCCAAGCAGTGGCATCAACATCAGTTTTATCATCATCTACATTGCAACCATTTACTTAAAACCTGTTATGTATCCAACTCATGTATACATTATCTCATTTAATCCAGCACCCTTTGAATTAGATATTATTGCCATTATTTTATAGATCAGAAAACCAGAGTACTATAGGTCAATAGAGGAGTTAGTGATGGGATGCACAAGGGAGAATATATTTGATTAACTGCTATTCTACATGGTGATTTTAAGTTAATGGAAGTTAAGATGGGGTGATGAGTTATTGATCCTTAGTCTCCATTTTCATGTGCTTTATATTGTATTTCACTGAATTTAGTTTGATTCTAGAGTTTAAAGACAACATGTGTTCCCTGGGGGATGGCTTTTAACCCAGGTCTGATACTTCATCTGGTACTTAAGGAAACTGGTTTGTTCTAAAACTAGAGGGAAAAATGGACGTTAGACTTGCTCCTTTCTAGAGCTTTTCATCTTATAGGATTTTGTCCCTACCCTTTAGAACTCTTATAGAATAGAAATTACTTAATTCTCTGGTCCATCTCTTTTTCCTCTAAGTAAAATTACCTAAATATTTGAAATAATACCTCATTAGGATTAAACTTGGGACCCAGCTCTTCATTAAGAAGGGTGGTTTGAAAATAGGTTGTCTTTCTGCTTCATAATATGTATACAGATATTCAAGCAATAGAATGAGAGGTGATAATTCTTCAGAGTTTAAAGAAAAAAAGATTAATCCAGCCATACTTCTCATTAGCTTTCTAAGTGCTGTCAAAATTTTTTTGTATATTTTTTATTGGAGTTCGATTTGCCAACGTAAAGCATGACACCCAGTGCTCATCCCGTCAAGTGCCCCCCTCAGTGCTCATCACCAGGTCACCCCATCCCCCTGCCCACCTCCCCTTCCACCACCCCTTGTTCGTTTCCCAGAGTTAGGAGTTTCTCATGTTCTGTCTCCCTCTCTGGTATTTCCCACTCATTTTCTCTCCTTTCCCCTTTATTCCCTTTCACTATTTTTTATATTCCCTGAATAAATGAAACCATATAATGTTTGTCCTACTCTGATTGACTTACTTCACTCAGCATAATCCCCTCCAGTTCCATCCACATCAAAGCAAATGATGGGTATTTGTCGTTTCTAATGGCTGAGTGTAATATTCCATTGTATACATAGACCACATCTTCTTTATCCATTCATCTTTAGATGGACACCGAGGCTCCTTCCACAGTTTGGCTATTATGGACATTGCTGCTATAAACATTGGGTGCAAGTATGTTGGTCTTCAACTGCATCTGTATCTTTGGGGTAAATCCCCAGCAGTGCAATTGCTGGGTCGTAGGCTAGCTCTATTTTTAACTCTTTGAGGAACCTCCACACAGTTTTCCAGAGTGGCTGTACCAGTTCACATTCCCACCAACAGTAGTGCTGTCAAAATTGACCATTTACCCCTTCATTCCTAATTCTTTAATTGAAAATACAAATGAAGTATTTCTTATCTCCTAGAAATGTGGTATAATGATTTATATAACTAGAGAAAGGGGTATTACAACGATAGTGTATGCACAATTTTGACTTGCTGAACTCACCTTTTACTTCTTTTATTTCAGCTCAATCTGAAATTGAAGTTTCTGTGTCTGCAAGGAATATCAGAAGGTTACTAAGTTTCCAGCGTTATCTTAGATCTTCACGCTTTTTTCGTGGTACTACCGTTTCAAATTCTCTAAACATTTTAGATGATGATTATAATGGACAAGCCAAGGTGTGTATTACTTTTTCAAGAAAATATTAGTTTTTGATATGTTTAATGAAGCCTTTTCCCCCCCACATAGTATTGATTTATTAGAACCTTTCTTTGTATGCAAAAATCAGTTAAGCCCATTTTTCAGCTTTTTCCTTTAGGTCATTTGTTCAATTTATAAGCAGGTATTACAGAGTAGGGAAGATTTCTGAAGTAACTAAAATGGTGAAAATGTTTTTATTTATTATAACATTAAGTAACAAGTGAATCAGTAGAACATTATAAGATCACACAGAACCTTAACCCTGGGAAGAATCTTAAGGCTCTTCTGGTCTAATTTCTTTATTCAATAGGTAAGGAATCTATGGCCTGAAGAGCATCAGAGACTTGTTTGAGCTCATCCACTGGTTAGAGGGTACAGCGAGCACAGGGTGTTAGGTCGCATGACTTTCATTCAAATGATTTTTCATAGTCCCTTGTATCACTGAGATGCTTTGATGATTTATTTGTATATTTTCTAATTAAACCCAGTGATTGTGAGCATTATTTTCTATTTATATAGTTTAAAAGAAATGTCTTAATGAAGATGGAGCTCAGATGAGCTTTTTTTTTTTTTTGACCAAATGAAGGCTTTTAATAATCTTAGGTTTCCAATACTTTTGAAATTATTTTTTGACTTAATATTTACAGGCCAGATTTTGTTAAGTGTGTGTACAGAGGGCTGAGGCCTTCTTTACAATTACATTAAAGTGAAAAAAAAATTGCTTCCCTGTTTGATGAAAGAAATTAACAGAAGTGTTCATGCTTTCTTTAAATTTTAAAAAGTTTACATGTTCTGCCTTTTAAAATGAGATTATTGATCTATATATGTTTGGTCGTTAACACTATCAAAAATAAACTCTACTAGTAATATATTAGTATTATTTATGTCAATTTATTGATGAATGTGTACAACAGTGACCCTTCCACAGAAGTTTCAGGTTACAAATATATGGCTTAAAAATATAGTCAATTTTGTTTTGAGGTTGTTGTGGGATTTATTTGCTCAACCGAAATATACATTAACTTAAAAATAAGTGTAATAAGTGCTATTAATTATATTATAAGCTTATTTAAATAATAAAAATAAGTGCCTGTAAGTTGGGAGTGTTTTTTTTTAAGACCATGAATAACAAGTAATTTAAGCGTAGTGTAGCATTGATGTCAGGTGCCTGGGTTCTATAATCAAACCACCTGGTTGTAGATCCCAGCTCTATTATTTTCTAGCTGCTCTGGTTAGTCACTTTTAGCCTGTTTCCCCATCTGTAAATGAGGATTGAAAACAATGCCTACTTCACAGTGTTGTTATGAATAGTAAAAGTGAACAAGCATAGGAAGTACTCAGCTATTATAACTTATTTTTACCGAATTTTTAAAATCTAGACTCTAGACCATGTCGGGTACAAACCACACTTCCGTGGTGTTAAATTATTATTAAAAATTCTTGAAAAGTTCATAGTAGCATAGTAATAAGTTGAAAGAAACATTAACCTTACCTGTATATTCATTAATTGGAAAAACAAATGTTATTTGATTTTCCAAATGGAAATTGCATTTTGGGCACTTTTTTGGAGCAAGTTGGAAAGGTCATGATTAAAAAGAGAATGATACTTAGCATTTCTTAAATCACTTTCCATTTTCACTAACTTCTCTATGGATTATCTACAAAAGACAGACTGTTACTGAAATTAAATTACAGTAGGAATGTTTGGTTTTCATTTCAGTGTATGCTGGAAAAAGTTGGAAATTGGAATTTTGATATCTTTCTATTTGATAGACTAACAAATGGTAAGTGAAGGATTTAACTTACTCAAATTACTGTGTACTCTAGATTGCTACATTGATGGTACAGCCACTGGTAGGTTCTTACTTTTATTTCCTTGGGTTATGAGCCTTCTGCTGACAGCAGAACATCATTTTGTCCCTTTGTTAGTGACTAATCTATCAACCCAGAGAATCACTCTCATAATTTTATTTTTTCTTAACTCTCAGCAGTAATCAAAAGTTACACTAGTCATTATCACTTGGCCACAAAGATGGCTCCTATTATGGATAACATGAAGTGAAATTGTTACCTCATTGTGTTCTTTCTCTTTCTGTTTTGGTTTCTTTTGGATTGTGGCTATTTACAGTGACATCTTCTGATACTATATTCCAGCTTTGACAGCCACAGATATGTGGTAGATTAATGACATTTTGAGAGCTATCCTTTCTTCTAACTTTGTGGTTCTCAGGCTTTTCTTTCTCTGAACACTTGAGAGAGAGGACATCCTCTGACCAGCAACAATGGTTCCCCCTGACACTGTTTCTTCATGGTTGGATGGGGATGAGCCTGTAGCTTCTTTAAGAGTCTTATCAGAATCTACAGAATATGATAGGTTTGAAAATACCAGGTGATTCTAATCTGTTTATCCTCTCCAGTGTTTTGTTTTGTTTCAGGGGTAGGGATCATGTTTCCTTATTCTCTTTGGGAACAGAAAAAAGATTCCCTTTGGGAATAATTCTTATTTAGGGTAAAAATTTTGGCATAAAATAAAAAATGGTACATGTAGTTCAAGTAGACTTTGTCCTTGTCTAAATTCTTTTTAATAAGTGAAGCAGGTTGAAAGTACACTGAGAAGAAGTTGCCTCAGAGTGTTTAGAATGGAGTAACTATGTAGTTCACTGCTATGTACATTGAAATCACTGGTGGTTTTTTTGTTTTTGTTTTTGTTTTTTTCTTTCTTATTTTACTTTGGAATGAAGCTCATTTCATAAGGAAGCCAAATACGGAAAATGGACAAGCAGATACAACTTTATTCATCTTGAGAATCAATGTGGATCTAGCTCTTTAGTATCACTACATTATTCCCTATAAGCCGTGTGGCCATGTAAGGTGAAAATAGCTTTGTAATCAACTTCTATTTTTTTTTCAACTTCTATTTTTGTCTGTACACTGTTGACAGAAAATAAATTGACTGATTCTAGGCAAAATTTTAAAGACTGTGAACTCTGTCTTATCAGTTTACCTCTCTCCTACTTCCCTGCCTTTTTTTGTTTTTTGTTTTTTTCCTTTTCTATTTCTCTTCCACCTCTCCTTTGCCCTTTGGTGACTGTTCTTTTCCTCTCCCTGCCCCCACCTTAGCATGTCCACACAGAAAATTCTCTAGTATCATTTACACAGTTGTCCTTCCCTTCAGTCTTCCCTTTTTAAAAAATTTAGATAATAACATATCAGGTGACTCTTCTTCTAGATCTGGGAAATTCCTTTTTTTCTAACTTAATATGAATATTACTTCACTTGTTGTCTCCAGATAAATGTAAATAAAACAGTGCCACCCTTAGCAAGTTCAAAGTTTAGCCTTATATAAACTGTAATACATAGCCTATTATTAGTTTACTGGGACACTTGTCACTCATCAAAATAATTGGTTCTCTAAATTTTATTTTTAAAAAGTACATATCCTGCTAGTCAGGGGTCTTGGTGATGAAAGTGCAGTGAGATTGACAGTGTGTGGGATAGGTAGAATAGCCACTAGTTACAGTAGTTAATTTAGCACTTTGCTTTCACTTTAATCACCTCATTACTTTTTTGGAGTTGGCCAAATGGTTTCTTCTTAGGGTTGTTAGGAGTTAGCTACCCACCTGTGATTTTACGGATGGTGATACACATATCCAGTTAAATACAGCTACCCCAAATCACAAAAATTCTATCCATGAGGAGATACTATTGAGAAGCAAATGGGCAGAATAAAAATTTTTTTTAATTTTCATAATTTAATTAGAAGTGCTTTCTTTTTAAAACTGCTTAGCCTGAAATGAATTCTGGATGCCAAGTATATAGGTTTCCTGTCTTGTTTATTGACCTGGTGCTTTCTGTATTTCTTACTCTGGGCAGTTCACCAGATGACCTTGTGGGGAGGGCAGGGTAAAGGCAAAACTCAGTGATTCCTCTTAAGACAAATGGTCCCCAGCTTGCCCACTACAAGAAAGAAATTACTTACCATCTGGTAGGGTATATTTGACATTCTTTTTATAGGAATGAGAGGTTATATGTGAAATAGCAAGATATGGTTTGTCACCCCTGAAATCTACCTGGCATGTGATGTGAGGGACCCTTCTTGCCAGGCCTGTGTCATGGCCTTATTCTTTCACAGTCTAGGTGCCTTTATTTCTTTTTCTTGTCTTATTGCTATGGTATGTACTTTCAGTACAGTGTTGAATACAAGTGTCAAGAGTGGGCATCCTTGTTTTGTTCCTGATCTTAGAGGGAAAGCTTTTAGCTTCCACCATTGAGTACGTTACTTGTGGGTTTGTTGTATTTGGCCCTTTTTTATATTGAGGTACACTCTGTACCTGCTTTGTTGAGAGTTTTTATCATAAGTGGATATTAAATTTTGTCTAAAGGTTTCCCTGCATGTATTGAGATGATTATAGCACTTTTATCCTTTATTTTATTAATGTGATGTATCATGTGATTCATTTGCAGATGTTGAACCATCCTTACATTATGGAATAAAACCCACTTGATTGTAGTGTATGAGCCTTTAAATGTTGTTGAATTTGGTTTGATAACATTTGGTTGAGTATTTCTGCACCTTTGTTCATCAAGAATATTAGACTGTAGTTTTCTTTTTTGTACTGTCTGATTTTGGTGTCAGGGTGATGCTGGCCTCACATAGAAATATTTCTTCCTCTTTAATTTTTTGAAATAGTTTGAGAAGGATAGATACTCTTCTCTAAATGTTTGGTAGAATTCACCTGTGAAGCCTTCTGGTCCTGAACTTTTGTTAGTTGGAGGTTTTTTGATTACCAGTTGGTTTGGTTTCATTGCTAATAATTGGACTGTTGAGATTTCCAATTTCTTTGTGATTCAGTCTTAGAGGATTATATGTGTCTAGGAATTTATCCATTTCTTCTAGGTTGTCCCAATTTGTTGGCAAATGCTTGTTTCATTAGTCGTTAAAATCTATATTGCTGTGGTGTCTCTGGTATCTTCTCCCCTTTCATTTCTGATAGTATTTACTTGAATCTTGTCTCTTCTTTTTCCTGATAAGCCTGACTAAAGGTTTATCAACTTTATTTATCTTTTCAAAGAATCAGCTCTCAGTTTTATTGATCTTTTAAATTATTTTTTAAGTTCTGTTTCATTTATTTCCACTCTGATCTTTATTATTTCCTTCCTTCTAGTTTTGGGCTTTGTTTTTTCCTTTTCTCATTCCTTTAAGTGTAAGTTTAGATTATTTCTTTGATATTTTTCTTAGTGCTTTTGGGAGGCTTTATCATTATAAACTTCCTTTTTCAAAATGCTTTTGCTGTCTCTTATATTTTGAAACATTATATTTTTGTTTTCATTTGACTCAAGGTGTGTGAATTCCTCTTTAATTTTTTTCATTGACCCCTTGGCTGTTAGTTAATGTGTTTATTTTTTTCCAGTTTTTTTTTCTTGTAATCTTCATACTGTTTTGATTTTAAAAAGATGCTTGTTGCTTTGTGTTCTTAAATTTATTGTTTTGTGGCCTAATATGTGATGGAGAATACAGTGTTCTGTATTCACTTCAAAAGAATGTGTATTCTGCTGTTTTTAGATGGAATGTAAGTCCGTCTGGTCTAATGTGTCATTTGAGACCACTATTTTCTTATTGATTTTCTGACTGGAGTGGGGGGTATTAAAGTCCCCTACTAATATTGTATTACTGTCAATTTCTACCTTTATGTCTGTTAATATTTCCTTTATATATTTAGGTGGTCCTATGTTGATTGCATAGATATTTACTATTTCTTTTTATCCTCCTGTTGGATCAGTCCCTTCATCATTATGTAATTCCTTTCTTGTCACTTGTTAAAGTTTTTCTTTTAAAGTCTGTTGTGTCTGATATAAGTATTGCTACCCACACTTTATTTTCATTTCTATTTTCAAGGAATGTTTTTTCCATCCCTTGACATTCAGTCTGTATATGTCATTAGGTCTGAAGTAAGCCTCTTGTAGGCTACGTTTAGATGGGTCTTGATTTTTTATCCATTCAGTCACCCTTTGTTTTGTTTTTGTTTTTTTTTACCCTTTGTTATTTGATTGGAACATTTGGTCCATTTACATTTGAAGTAATTGTGGGGTTTTGTTTTGTTTTTCATTTGAAGTAATTGTTAATGGGTGTGTATTTATTGCTGTTTTGTTTTCTGGTTGTTTCCTAGTTCTCAGTTTTCTTCTTCTGTTGCTGTCTTCCCTTTGATTTGATTACTTTCTTTAGTGTTGTGTTTTTATTCCTTTCTCTTTATCTTCTGTGTATCTGTTAGAGGTTTTTGCTTCCTGATTACCATGAAATTCATATATAATACCATTATGTATATAGCAGTCTATTTTAAAGCAACAGTCACATTCTAAATATTCTAACAGGAGTACCTTTCTGCAATATTTTATGTTTTCTATGTCATATTTTACAACTTTTTTTGGTATATATTTCCTAAGTAAATATTATAGAAATAATTGATTTTACTACTTTTTATTTTTAACTTTAATATAAGCTTTATAAGTGGCAGGTCCACTACCTTTATTATATGTTTGCTTTTACTAGTGAGACTTTTTCCTTCATCATTTTCTTCTATTTTTGACCTTTTCTTTTTGCTTAAATCCCTTTAATATTCTTTATAAGGCCTGTATAGTGGTGATGAACTTCTTTTGCTTTTGTTTGGGAAGCTCTTTATCTCTCCTTCAATTCTGAATGATAGCCTTGCTGGGTAGGGTATTCTTGGTTATAGGTTTTTTCCTTCGGTATCATGCCACTTTCTTTTGGCCTTCAAAATTTCTGCTGAAAAATCAGTTGATAGTCTTATGGGGTTTCCTTTGTTCCTAACTAGTTGCTATTCTCTTGCTGCTATTAAGATTTAATTTTTGACATTTTAGTTATTTGTCTTAGTGTTGACTTCCTTGTGTTCATCTTGTTTAGGACCCTCTGTGTTTCCTGGACCTAGATGTCTGGTTCCTTCCCCAAGTTAGGGAGTTTTCATCTATTATTTCTTCATAAAATTTTTCTGCCCCTTTCCTTTCTGTTTTCTCCTTCTGGGGCCCCTGTAATATGAATGTTAATATGCTTGATGTTGTCCCAGAAGTTCAGGTGAAGATACTCAGGACAGTAGCCACTTTGGAGGGGACAGGCACCAGTCCCAGTTGAGCTGCCTGCCATGAGGATGGGAGCCACTTTGGAGGGGTATCTGCCAGGGTGGGTAGGTTGGGCTGGATAGGTCCACAGGGGAACACTTGTTCAGGGTGACAGCACTAGCAAGGTAGATAGATGGTGTCAGAACTGGTGCCTGCCAGCATCAGATCAGGTGGGTAGGGGATGGCAAGAAAAATGACATCTTTTAGTAGTTCCATTCCTGGATAAAGTTCTTACAGATCCCTGACCCTATTGCATAAGCCCTAAGATTAAGTCAATGAATTTCCTTCCCTTATGTCCCAAACACTCTTTAAACTGCTGTCTCTGTGCAAGTGAGTTTGTGTACAGGCTCTTCCAGAGTGGAATCTTGGCTTCTCCTGGAGTTACTAAGCTTTGCTGATTTTCAAAGCTTCTGGATATAAGCCCAGCTGATTTTTCAAACCCTAGTGTTATGGAGGGTTGTCTTCCTGGTGTGCAGATCCTCAGGCTGGTGGGTGCCTGATGTGGGGCTTGAACCCTTCACTTCTCAGGGAGGATCTCTTTACTTTATGATAAACTTCCTGCTTACGGGTCACCAACATGAGGATGTGGATCCTGACCAAACCACATCTCTGCTTCTTCTACCCTTCATGATGTGGCTTTTTCTTTGTATCTTTAGCTGTAGAAGAGCTATTCTGCTAGTTTTCAGATCATTTTCCGAGAGTTGCTCTATATGTACTTGCAGTTTTGGTGTGTCCATTGCAAGAGGTGAGCTTAGGATCCTACCACTCTGCCATTTTCACCAATTCCTGCCCATTTTTTAAATTGAAGTGTAATTGACATATAACCTTATTTTAGCTTTAGGTATACAATGTAATGATTTAATATATGTATATATTTAAAACAATTACAAAAAAATCTAACATCCATCATGATACACAGTTACAGTTTTTTTGTGATGAGAACTTTTAAGGTGTACTGTCTTAGCAACTTTCAGATATGCAATATGATATTTTTATTTTATTGTTTTAAATAGGCTCCACACCCAGCATGGAGCCCAACTCAGAGCTTGAACTCAATAACCCTGAGATCAAGACCTGAGCTGAGATCAGGAATCAGACACTTAATCGACTAAGCCATGCAGGTGCCCTGCAATACGGTATTATTAATTATAGACACCATGCTGTACATTACATCCCCCAGACTTACTGTATAACTGGAAATTTGTACCTTTTGACCCCTGTCACTTATTTTGTCAGCATTACTACCTCTTATCTCTGACAACCACCAGTTCTCTGTATCTGTGAGCTTGGTTTTTTGTTTAAGATTCCACATACAAGTTAGATCATATGGTATTTGTCTTTCTCTGTCTGACATATTTCACTTAGCATAATTCCCTTTAAATTAATCCATGTTGTTGCAAATGGCAAGATTTCATTCATTTTTTTATGGCTGAATAATATTCCTTGGTGTGTGTGTGTGTGTGTGTGTGTGTGTATACACCGCATCTTCTTTATTCATTCATCTGTCTATGGACACATAGGTTGCTTCCATAACTTGGTTATTGTAAATAATGCTGCACTGAACATAGGGGTGCATGTGTCTTTTTGAATTTCTTTTTCTTTCAATAAATACCCAGAAGTGGATTACTGGATAATATGTTATTTCTTTCTTTTAATTTTTTGAGCATCGTCCTGCTGTTCTCCAGAGTGACTGCACCAATTTACATTCCCACCAACAGTGCACAAAGGTTCCCTTTTCTCCACATCCTCACCAACACTCGTTATTTGTTTTTTTGATAATAACTATTCCTGACAGGTGTAAGGGAATAACTCATGGTTTTGATTTGCATTCCCTGATGATTAGTGATATTGAGCATATTTCATCCAACTCTTGGCCATCTGTAGGTCTTCTTTGGAAAAATGTCTTTTCGTATCCTCTGCCAATTTTTTAAAAATTTTTATTTATTTATGATAGTCACAGAGAGAGAGAGAGAGAGAGAGGCAGAGACATAGAGGGAGAAGCAGGCTCCATGCACCGGGAGCCCGATGTGGGATTCGATCCCAGGTCTCCAGGATCGCGCCCTGGGCCAAAGGCAGGCGCTAAACCGCTGCGCCACCCAGGGATCCCCCTCTGCCTATTTTTTAACTGGATTGTTTTCTTGAACATATATTGTGAAATACCTACGTATATATCCAAGGCAAAGTTGGTTGTTACAGCAATAACAACAGAAATATAGCTCACTTCTTCACAAATGGTTCCAAGCTTCATCAACTCCTGTTTCTACCAATAGTGTTATCAGGATTTAAATGCATTTTAACATTTAATATCTTAAAAATAAAAGATCTGAAAAAAATTTTTTTCTTTTAAAAGTGATATGTCAGGGTTTTTAAAAAAAAGAATCTCTTTGGGTCTGCTGCATCTTTTCCAGGGTTTCTCATTCAAATATTGTTAAATGAATTTATATTTTTCCTCAGTCATAGGCTTCTATTGGTAGTTGTTTAGGCAGTTGTGGGAAATGAGGTTAGCTGAATAGTCCTTTTTAATTCTTCATAAATGTTATTACTGTAAATATGCAATGTGGGAATAGTTAAGTTTTTATAGATTTTTGTAAGATCATGAATTTATTTAGAGACTACTCAAATCATGGTTATGTTACAGTTATTTTCTAAATGCTGGCAATAAGTTATAAGCTCATAACTCTTTAAAACTTAGTTTTAAAAATTAAAACAATATATGTGTCCTGTAGAGGAAATCTATGAAACTTTGAAAAACGTAATAGAAGGTATAGATACGGAGAGTTACATCTTGGAAGAGAATCTAACCATCATAACAATGGTAGTTTTTCCAAATTTAATTTCTATACTAGTATTGACTCTGTGGTCAGTGACAAAGGAGTGGAAGTTGAGGATGAGATAGGCCACAGTGCATGTAGCAGCTCCTTTAGAAAACTTAGCTAACTGTGAAGGGGAGTAGAGAGGGTGACCCTGGAGGGAGCCAAGAGAGTAAGGTATTCTTTGTTGTTTGAAAGAAAATCTAGAGCATGTTCCAAGTGCCAGTGTTTATTGGAACAATACAGAGAGGGACTGAGGACAGGTATTTTGATTCAATGGGATGGAAGTGGGATGTGTTGTTAGGTATATCCAAGCAGAGTTTCTGAGAAACTCTGGAAGTGTCGAGGGATTGGCTTTGGAAAGAAAAGGAAACTCTAGGGATTGTGTATTGTCAGTGAAGTATGAGGCTGTTGGGAATGAGAGGGTGAGTGAGTGGAAATATGTCGAAAGTTTGAGAAGGCTTGAAAAGCTTAAAAATAGTCATTTGAGGAGGTAAATTAACCATTTCACTAGAGAAACATACTAAGATTGCTATATAGTGTTGTTAACTTAGAGTGATGGGATAGAACTCTGCTTAGTTTTGTGACCACTACCCACCCACCTTCCAGCTCTTAGATTTACTGCTTGCTACAAGTGTGGGGGAGGCAAGTGGTCAAGTTCAAAGTTTTGGTTTTGAGGTCATTGATCCCTCCTCCTAGCTCTGTACCTTGAAGAATTAAATACAACCTCCAGCTAACAAGGTGTAGCTAAGGCAGTTGACTTTGGACATCGTCATTCAGTTATAGTGACCTGGTAGAGAGATCCAGCTGGAAGTTAGAGCAGCCATGTTCTGGGTGCTTTGGGAAGTTGCGTTAAACTTAGTGTGGGACAATTTTCAAAGTTCTCTATTGATTCTAATTATTTTGGTGTCTTTCAAAAAATTGTTTGAAAATGCTTATCTTACTTGGTTGTAGAAAAATGAAACAAAGCCTTTTTCCCCCTTAAAATGGAAAAAAGAGATGTGAGATTTAAAGTTCATAGCTAGTAAAATAAAAGGATGTAAATTTTAGCCAAAATTTACTCTCCATGTTTTACATTCAAAACCCATATTGGAAGCACAGTTGGTGGTTATGCTAGCCTGTATTTCTTACTAATATTAATATCTCTTCTTCTTTCATTTTAGGAAATAGTCTAGTAAGTTTAACCTTTCATTTATTTAGTCTTCACGGATTAATTGAGTACTTCAATTTAGATATGATGAAACTTCGTAGATTTTTAGGTAAGTGAGTCTAATCCATTTACTAGTAATTAAGATTTAAGCCTGTTGAAATTTGTGTCAGTTATATCCATTAGCTATTGCTCTAAAACAAACTACTTCAAACTTAGGGCCTTGGAATGACCCACATTTATTTAGCTGTTCAATGCTGCTTGTAGTCTGGCTGAGCTCCTTTATTTGCCTGCAGGTGACAACAGGTGAGCTACTCTGTGGGCCTTGCCTGGGACCTCAGCTGGGCTGCACGTGGCTCTCCATGGTCTCCCATTAAATTAAAAGGTTACGGAGGAGTTGGCACCTTAATAAATTTGCTTTAAAAACAAAAAAAGAAGGGAATATTTATTTATTTTACAATAAGCTGAGCTTGTTCAAGGAGCGAGCTGGTCTACCCACAGCCCCAGGCCCCGGTCTCAGCACTGGCACACTCTTACTTCCACAACATCCTCTTGGCCAAAGCGGATCAGATGGGGAGGAACAGCACCTACCTGCCAGGAAGCTTTGTGGGTTCCCGGCACAGGTGGAGGGCATAGTGAAGAAGTGGGACACTTTTGCAGTCATTCTCTGACACTAACCACAGCTTTGTGACAAAGATGACAAGTTTTGTGCTTTTTAAAAATTTTGAAAGCTCAAACTTTAAAAAAATCAGGTACATTGTACCGAGGTACTCTTTTTCTGATCCCAGAAATCTCTTTACAATAGACTTTATTTATTTTTTATTTTTTTTACAGTAGACTTTGAAGATGATTTGTAATCTGTTTAACCATGCAGGGTGATATTTGCTTAGGACTGCTCTGCTAAGAAAAAAGTTGAAGTTTTTTACCAAATAAAAATGTTAAAAAAATTAGCATGGGAATTATTTCTTACTTTTTTAAAGAAGAAGATAGTATTTTCTTTCCTCTTAAATACCAGACTAAGATAAATTTATTACTTAGGCCCTTTAGAGACTTTTCATGTATTACTTATTTATACTTTGTATGCCTGTAGTCCTATACTAATACATTGTGTAAATTATAAAACACATACAAAAATAGATATTAACAAGAGTAATTAAAAGGCTGTTTGAAGGGATGGATTAAATTAAATATAGAATTCCAATGCTCCTTCCTTTTCACCAATGAGTGATAGTTTACCACTGTGGAATTGGAATTGGCTCACTTTACTCAGTGACCAGAAGATGAGAGTGTTATGCTCTTGGGGCCATCCTGCAGGCTGGATGGCAGTGGGAATAGCTCTGCCCTAATCCTAGTCTACTTTTCATGAGAGCACAATACAAAGCAGAGAGTAAGATTAACAGAAGGTCCATCCCTGCTACTGAAAAACTAATTCCATCTGAAACTTCCCTCACTGATGATGCACCTGTAGGATCATGCTCATATACCCTAATAACTGTAATATTTTAGCCTCATATAGATTTTTGTTCACTGACAAATGTCTAGAATCTAAAACAGTACTTGGCACAATAAGTATTTGTTGAATGATTATAGTGTTAATTAAACTGAGAAACTTAAAATTATATTTAAGAGAGAGGAGTTTGGCACGATGATAGATTCACATTTTAAACTTTTTTTTTTTTTTTAAAGATTTTATTTATTCATGATAGTCACACAGAGAGAGACAGAGAGGCAGAGACACAGGCAGAGGGAGAAGCAGGCTCCATGCACTGGGAGCCCGACGTGGGATTCGATCCCGGGTCTCCAGGATCGCGCCCCGGGCCAAAGGCAGGCGCCAAACCGCTGCGCCACCCAGGGATCCCGATAGATTCACATTTTAAAAGAGAAAATATTTATTGTTTTGACATGAATACCTTCTGAAAATTTCAAACAAGTTAGCAGTCCAGTGGTATTGATTCTTTGGTATATGTGTGAGTTTTGAGGTGATTATCATCTCTCTGAATCTGTATAGTCAGCTGATAGCCACATAAAAGTTTTAAGTGGAAAACTCCTAATTATCATAATTTTTGTATTGGTATATGCTTCTCACCTACAATGAAATGTGTGGTTTTTTTTTTCTTTGATGCAGTTATGATTCAAGAAGATTACCACAGTCAGAACCCTTACCACAATGCAGTCCATGCTGCAGATGTTACTCAGGCCATGCACTGTTACTTAAAAGAACCTAAGGTAAGGTGCTGACATTTACAGTGGGTGAGAATTCTAAGAAAATTCTTTTGACTTACTATCAAATGCTTTTCCTTAAGTTAGTGATTTGACTTAAAATTAGAGGGTTCCTTCACAAGAGTGAGTTCTGGCTGGATCAAGCTTCCCATCGTGGTTATCTGTGTAAGTGTAGCAGCTCAAGAACTGGGTGATTGTTGGGAGCAAGGCTGGAGAAGTCCAGGGAAGGTGCAGATCCTAGGAACCTCCCAGTGCTGTGTTAAGACACTGATATTTACACTAAGCTCCTGGTGAGCTCCCTGAGGGCTGAACAGCATTAGTCTGGTTTAGTGAATGAATGGGGAACTGCAAAAGGGAATCAGGAGACTTTAGAAAGCTGTCCTGGGTGTGGTATCAAGATGAATCTGGCAAGACCAGGAAAAGGGACTCCCGTCAGGAGTTGTTTCATTTCGATGCACCATGGAAGAGCCTGGCAGCTCAAGCTAGGCAAGTAGCCTTGGGGAAGAGGAGAGTGGATGGTCTGTAAGATTTCTTCTGAGTTAGAGTATCTAGGTTATGGTGTCTGCATGCATTTGGGGGGGATGAACTAGGGAGCAGAGTGGATGAAGACTGTGGAGCAGCTGAGTAGAAGGTGGAATTCTGTGAAAGAAAGACGTAGAAAAGAGAGCAAGTTTTGGGGGTAAGGCGGGTAGAGATGATGAGTTCCATTTTGGATACATGAAGTTAAACATATTTGTGCTATATCCAAATGGAGCAGTTGAATAGAGGGTTGGATCAAAGATCCTGGAGCACAGGAGAGAATCTGATGGAGATACAGATGCAGGAGTCATCTTCTGTAGATGATAACAGAAAGCCACATTTGCCCATGGACGTTTTCTACCCCTGAGGGTTGTGAAAATACATCTGCTTACTCTTAGCCCTGCTTCTAAACTCTTCTCCCCTGAGATCTGACCGTTTGTGCTAGTTGATACCAACTGTGATATAGCCATGTGGTTGGCAGTGTTCTGATTTTTCAAGAGATTGTGGAATATATGAAAATACCCCAATTTTTAAAGTATATACATCATGACTTTTTTTTTAAGATTTATTTATTTTAGAGAGATTGAGGGTGCATGTATGTGCATAATGGAGGAGCAGAGGGGAGGGGAGAGGGGAGAGAATCCTAAGTAGACTTCCCACTAGGTGCAGAGCCTGCCTCAGGCCTTGATGCCCTGACTCTGAGGTTATGACCAGAGCTGAAATCAAGAGTTGGATGCTTAACGGACTGAGCCACTCAGGTGCCCCACATCACGATTTTTTTAAAAAAAGCATATTTATTGTGGTGTCACTTATATACCATAATAAAATGTATATACTCCCAAGCCCAATTTTTTTATTGAACTTTAGAAAAACTCTGGCTAAGTCTAAAGCCTCTATTTGAGAGTTTTTTGGGAGAAGTTGATAAGTAATCACCATACAGCCAGGTAAATGGAATGATGTTCTATGAGACACTGTGAACACATCTGCGAAGGCTTCTCCCCTCCCATCTTCCGCTGGCCACACCCAACCAGAAGCCAGGGCCTGGAAGTTAGGGTTGATGTCAGGCAGTGGGAGTGGTGAGAGGGGCAGAGAACACACAGGATGGGGGAGTTGTGGATAAAAATGAATAAAAACAGACTTACCTTTGCAGCTCTGGCAATACTAATTTTTGAACCTTTTTTTTTTTTTTTTGCCTATGTAGCTCTGATAATTCTTATTTTAAATACTTTTAGCCCTATGCAGCTCTGAATAATACTTATTTGAAATACTTTTCATTGTTAACATACTCCACACTTAGGTAAGGCTTCAGTGAAGGAGATAGATAAAATCACTGAGCCCTAAAATGCAAAAATTCCATTCTCCTTTATTGTCGTTTACATTTTAAAACAGATTCATTCTGGGGCGCCTGAGTGGCTCAGTTGGTTGAGAGTCTGCCTCCTCCTAAGGTCATGATCACAGGGTTCTGGGATCAAGCTGCATCAGGCTCCTTGCTGGGTGGGGAGCCTGCTTCTCCCTCTCCCACTGCTCATGTTTTCTCTAGATCTCTCTCTCTCAAATAAGTAAATACAATCTTAAAAAAAAAAAAAAAAAAAAAAAAAAAAAAAACCAAACAAAAAAAACCAGAATCACTCAGTTTTAAAAGTACATTCTAAGAAAAGCCTTCTTTTTTATTTCCTCGGCTTTTATGTGGCCTCACAATTTCAAGTGGTGTCACTAGTTGAGTACATTTTTCTGGTGCTAGGAATCCACTGGAAAACAGGACAGGAAAGGTCCCAGTGGGGGGAAGCAGTTATTAAACAAATGAATAGAATGTTGTTGTAATTACTCATGTGGAGAAACCAAAATAGAGGAACATGCTGGAAAGTGACCAGTGTATGGCAAGCATTTACAGCTTTGGTTAGAGTGGTCAGAAAACACCGAAACCGGGCAGTCCGGGCGACTCAGCGATTCAGCACCGCCTTCAGCCCAGGGCGTGATCCTGGAGACCGGGGATCGAGTCCCACGTTGGGCTCCCTGCACAGAGCCTGCTTCTCCCTCTGCCTGTGCCTCTGCACCCCTCCTCCCCCCCCCCGCCCCCCCGCCGTGACTCTCATGAATAAATAAAATCTTAAAAAAAAAAAAAGAAAAGAAAACCCCGAAACCAAAAGGGAAAATTTGAGGAGGAACCAGCTGTACAAAGATGCAGGCACGGAGGGAATTGTAAATAGAAAGGCTTATTAGATAGAGAATTTAGTGAGAAGCATGCTTTCAGTTTTTATGTATGATTTCTGTGTAAGAGCTAATTCCTGGACTCTAAGTGAAAAAAATATTCAAAGCCCCCCAAATTGCTAGAAAGTTAGGGAAAAGTTCCTTCTCTCTATACTTGCATCAGCTCTAACTTTAGTGTTCACTTCTTATGTTTTCGTAGCTGAACTTACATAGATCATAATTGTGTTCCAGTTGACCCTACTAGCACTTAATAGCAACAATAAAAACTGTGAGGTTTTTTATTGAACACAGGAAAACTCACCATTACTAGTTTTCTTTTTGAAAAAGGGTCCTGATGATAACTTTGCAGGTACAAGTGAAGTCTGGCTTATAGATGTCAAATGGTTTGCAGTTTCTTTCTTCACAGGACTCCTTGTTACTGTCTGGCATAACCAGATACAGTCACAGGAATGGAAATGACATTTGCCTTTGTTTTTAATTCACTCTAAGAAATTGTAATAATGTCACTGACTTCTTTGTCTTTGTTATAAAGCTCATAAAGTTTTCTTTCTGATGAAAAATTTTTTTCATGTGGATTTGTTTTCAACTTAGAACTTACTTTTTCCCTTCACAGAACTTTTAGAAATTCAGTTATTCCTTCTCATGTTTCTCTTTTTAATGGTTAACTCTTAAGTCCACCTGAGATGGTTTGAAGTCCAGTAACCAATTTGTTGATGCATTAATTTTTTTAAGTCTAAGTCTGGATTACTGTATTCTCCCAGGATAGTACATGTCTACTGCCCTTTTGCCTCTGTGCTCATTACCATAAGAATATAACACTTCTGCATATTGCTTAGTGACTTACATGTTCAGATCTCCACAGCCATGCCCACACGTCTCTGTCGGGGAGAGGAGGTTGCTTTATATTTAGGGTGCCCACATAGCAGGTCTCCTGCATATATTGACTTAAAGCAGATCTTTATTTTTTTAAATGCTTTTGTGTATCCTAAAGAAGAAACCATTTTCCTCACCATCGTCTCCATTCATCGAGCCTTTCCATATACCAATTACAGGGATTCAAAATAGTGCCTTCAAACAAGTTGGAGTTTTCCATGGGATTCAAACTCTCAGACAGTGATTTTTTTTCCCCCATTCTAAGATGAACTTGACATAGGAGATGGAACAAGGTCCATTCTGGCATAGGAAGAAAATGTTAGAATTTGAATCTAAATTTATTTTTTATCTCAAAATTTAAAAATTGTCAACTTTCACCTCTGCTTTATCATGTACGGTATATATTCAGTATCATACGTATAACTGTGTGGCGGTATGGGCTCAAAATATTTTACTGTTGGTTAGGACAAAGGATCACACAAGTTTAGAAAGCATTGCCCTAATATTACCTGAAAAAAAGTGTGTTCTGCAGAATGTTACTATGGCAGGAAATGTGAGTTGTTGTAGGAACACAAATCAGTCATTTGCTTGCCTGGAGGTAGAGACTGGTCATTGGAGTCAGGCCTTAAAAGAGGAGTACAAGTTGGCCAGAAAATGAGAGGAGATTGATGAAAAACAGGTGATACACACAGGTGATCATTTCTTACCATTGACAGTTTCTGTTACTTATTTTATCACTGATAGTTTCAGCCAGGCAATAAACTAACTTCTTGTGATTATTTTATTGTATCAGCAAAGGTTAGCAATGGATATTGAACTGTAACATAATGATTGCTAGTTTACAAGATTGCTTTTTCTGAGGTGAATTGTTCTGAATGTATCCATCCATTGGGAGAAGATTTTATTACAGACTAGACATAGACTTTTCCATGATTACTCAATAGCTTCCATAAACATTAGGACCTCAGAAATAACCTTACACTTTGGATTCTTAACTGAAGTCCCGTAACCAGTTTGTTGATAAATAAGTGCCCTCAGTCATAGGTCTTCTGTATTGTATACTTAAACTTCTGATAAGAGGGTATATCTCACATTAAGTGTTCTTAAAATAATTAAAAAAAATTTTTAAAGACCCTCATAGGTCTTGTATTGGTAGTGGCTATAGTAATAAAAATATACAAACCTGTGTTTGTTTTAAACCCATTTCTCAAAGAGATGGTTTATGTTTTAGCTGTCATGTTAAGTAAGCTTGTTTAAAATGAAACAGTAGAAGGATGGGGTTTGTAAAGTCTGTGTGGGCAGGGACACGCGTCATTATTATGCCTACCCCCAGTGTCATCAGCACCTGGCAGGTGCTCAGTGGTCTTAATGCACAGTCTGAAAAACATGAAGGAGGAGGAGACTTGACACTACTGTTTGGGGCTCATTCTGAACTACTGTAGTGGTACCGAGTTTATTTCAAATATGTCTATAATTAATTCTTTTGTTACACTTCAGCTTGCCAGTTCTGTAACTCCTTGGGATGTCTTGCTGAGCTTAATTGCGGCTGCCACTCATGATCTGGATCATCCAGGTGTTAATCAACCTTTCCTTATTAAAACTAACCATTACTTGGCAACTTTATACAAGGTTAGTGCAATTTTGTCATGCAGTTTAATATTCTTGGATTCTGGAAAATGTTTTAATGGAATCAAAGTAGCAAACAGATTCTCAAAGAATGTTAGAATTTTAACCAGATTAATATCACCTAAGTAATTCTTTATGTTCAGAAGAGATTTACCATTAATTCAGATATGCCCTTTTTTGTAGAATACCTCAGTACTGGAAAATCACCACTGGAGATCTGCAGTGGGATTATTGAGAGAATCTGGTTTATTCTCACATATGCCATCAGAAAGCAGGTAGGCTGGATTAAGACACATTTAATTGGTTACAAACTAAGGAAATTAAGTTGGCAAAACAATTTTATAAAGTTTTACAAATTACTCAGGTGTTCCACAGTTTTCAGTTTTTGTTAAATTTAATGGCTAAATTATTTTACAAATTTATATCAAAATTCTAGTAATTTAAACTATTCTACAGGATACACAGTAGTATTTTTTTAGTGCATTTTTATGGCTCATTCCATAGACTTGGCAAGTATTACAAAATTCATTCCAAATACTAGTATAATAACTAGTATTATGTATTTCCACTTTATGCTCATTTGAATAAAACCCTATGTCCTAGGTGTAAAGAAATTAATCATTCTTTATAACAAATACACTCAAGTTTCACGAAGTTTTCAAAACTGATAAGTAAAAAGAATACTTTGTGTCTCAATAGCATAGTCCTAGAATCAGTAATGGAAAGAACAGAAAATACTAATTTCTTAAGAAAAAGGCCATTTCGTGTTAAGAGGCAAGGCCATTTAAAGCCTGATAAAAAGAATTGGTGCAAATGAGCCCAACAGGATGGTGGTTAACAAAGTGTCCTATCATTGATCCATAAACCAATGCTTTTACTAATGCCTCACTGAGAGAAGATACACTTGAGAAAAAAACCATGTAGGTGGATATGAACTATCTGACTCTAGAGACAAGGTGAGGTGTAAAAATAAGTTTGGGCACTAAAATATAAATTCCTATCATTGTTCTTTCCTTGTTCCTTTTCATAATATAAAACCTTATTTTAAAAACTTAAGTATTTTGTGTAATGACCATGAGAAAAAAGCTGGACTTTATTTTTTATTTTTTTAAATCTTTATTCACGGATACCATTTGGAGTTATGACAATACTTCTGGTAAGTAATATTGTTTCTTGCTGTAGTACAAATGTAAAAATTGTTTAAACCATAGTTTTTATATGTATAAATTATCTTTTTCTTAAGGCAGATTAAAATGTTTGCTTTATTCCCTTTTTGTCGTGTTTTACAGTTGATTAACCGTGTTGATAAAAACTGAAAATAAGGAACACTGCATAATAGCATTCTTTTATGTTTCCTTTATTTAGAGTTTGTTTTACTTAATACTCAATATTGTGAGCCTTTTAATCTGGTGACAGCTCTTTACTGATCTTTATACATAGATAAAGTTTGCTATGGCCCATTGGTGGGGAAAAGGCAGGGATTTTAAGTTTATTTCCCTTTTTATTCAACTTGAAACGGTTTTTTAAAATGATATATTTGTATTAACTCGTTACCTTTTCCTTTCAGAAAAGTTGGATATTCATTCAGATAATTGATTCTTGAACTTGACCCTGAAAATATAGTTGCATCTAAACTCAAATTGTTTGGTGGGATTTTATCAATGTATAATCAGGCATCTTAGTCAAAATACCTACAGTAGTTAATTGTTGACTGGGCTGTTCTTTCTCTGTTTGCACCAGCCTTTTGCCTTTCAGATTTCAGACACCAGAAAATAAAACAGAATTGTTTACCTTCAGCACATCCCAGCAAAGAATTTTCTAAAATAATGTTACCAATCTCATATAGATACTTCTAAGGCAAATAATTAATTCCTCCTTGGCTGACAAAATAAAAGCACTCTTTTTGGAATGTACTCATATTGGTATTTTCCTACAAACTCCTTTGGTTTTAGTTTTGATATTTTTAATAGTTTTTTTTAACACATTCTTTAAAATTCATTGTGATGGATTAAAAGTTAAATGGCAGAGCATTAAGTTTAAGAAAAAAGAAATAAGAATTTAATTGAAAGTCTTCTATTTTCTCTTTATATTTCTCTAATTCCAGGCAACAAATGGAGACTCAGATAGGTGCTTTGATACTAGCCACAGACATCAGTCGCCAAAATGAGTATCTGTCATTGTTTAGGTCCCATTTGGACAGAGGTGACTTACGCCTAGAAGATTCCAGGCATAGGCATTTGGTTTTACAGGTAAAATGGGGCTGGGAAAGATTCTCTTTCTAGGTTAAATTATATGATGATTAGAATAAAAATGAAATCTTCTGGGGCAGCTTTCAGAGTGGTCAAGTCTTGAGGGAAAGTTGTGGAATCTCCTTCCATGAGTGAAACACTTTCCAGAGGGTGAATCTGTTCCTAAGGAAAACACAGTTGCTTTTGTAGTTTTCATACTTGAGATTTCTAACAAAAACAATTTTTGTAAGATTAGGGTGCTGACCAAGAAACAGCATTTGATTAAAATTTTGCATATATAAAAGAGAGAGAATCAGATGATTTATGTGTAGCTTTATGTTTAGTCCTGTCCTTATGCTTGGCTCTTGGGTATTAGTAAAGCATGTGTAATGAGATAAGCAGTCCTTCAACATTCCTGCAGAAATAAGTGATGGCCCTAGTAGCATCATGAAATTAATATAAAAGACAATGAATTTTCTATTGCAGTATTTTCTTTTTATTAAGATCTTTTTTCCCTGCAATTAGAGTATGTTGGAGCTTAGTACAATTGAAATTTTACTTTTTTCTTAAAAGAATTTTAATATTTTGCTCGCTAGATGGCTTTGAAATGTGCTGATATTTGTAACCCATGTCGGACCTGGGAATTAAGCAAGCAGTGGAGTGAAAAAGTAACAGAGGAGTTCTTCCATCAAGGCAAGTTACAATTTTGGGTGATAAGTAGTCTATCACTTGGATAAACTAACCCACACATTTGCGGGAGTCCAGCCCGACATACTTGGTATTTTTAGTGACAATTCATAATAGATGTCCCTAGAACAAATAATGTACAAATTGAGCCTCTGTTTTCAAAATTAGCAGTTCTCTTTCGAAATGATCAGATATGAATATATGCATACATTTATAAATAGATGTGTAGCTCAGGTTGGAAATTTTGCTACACGGAAAGATTTCCCTGACCTTGTTACATCTTTGTCCCATGTGGAAGATATTGCCATATGAATGTGCAAGATATTTTTAGCAATTTAAAGCCAAGAACCAAGGATCTTCATTTTATGCACCTTCCTTTTAGAAATCTAAGTGTTAAATTAAAATGCTAGTAGAATTACAGTCATGGGGGTAACACCTAGTAAAAATTTTCATGTCCTCCATTTAAATTAGGATATCAGCTTGAGACGCCTGGGTGGTTCAGCGGTTGAGTATCTGCCTTTGGCTTGGGGTGTGATCTTGGAGTCCCAGGGTCGAGTCCTGCATTGGGCTCCCTGTGTGGAGCCTGCTTCTCCCTCTGCCTATGTCTCTGCCTCTCTCTCTCTCTGTCTATCATGAATGAATAAATAAAATCTTTAAAAAAATTAGGATATCAGCTTGTTAATCTTTTCTATCTTTGAATAATTTAAAAAAGAACTAATTTAGTCACCATCCTTTCATGAGGATTAAGTATGTCATGTTTTTCCTAAGGAATTTACAAGTAAGATGAAGAATTTAATTATATACTTAAGCAATGGGTATGTTCCACATTAATAATTCTTTTTTTTTTTTTTTTTTAATTTTAGGAGATATAGAAAAGAAGTATCATTTGGGTGTGAGTCCACTTTGTGATCGTCAGACTGAATCTATTGCCAACATCCAGATTGGTAACTATACATACATAGATATAGCTGGTTAGAAAAATCCTGCTGACTTTAATTTTATCAAAAATAAATATACTTTTAAAATATATAATAAAATTGTGCTCATTTCTGTTTTTTAATTGAGGAAATTTTACCACTTTTTCCCCTTTTATGGCTCTTATGATTTACTCTCATTTGATCTTAAGTCATAAAAACCATAATTTTTGCAAAGCAGGTGGCAGTAACTTTGTTCTGAAACTGAAAGAATGTATGGTTTGCTAATGTGGAAGCTTCTTTTGCATGATTCTCAGATTGCCATTCTGAAGCGAGAAAAGTGACCACTGAGTGAGCAAGATGATAACGTGAAGACCAGTTTCTACTACTGCTTACTTGTCTCTTTTAGCATTGCCTATTGGTTCATTCTTCAGCCTCCTGGGAATCTCCCCTTAAGCTATTTCAGTCTGCTCTCCAGCAGCTGCCCCTCACGTACCCACAGCAACCCGGGACTCTGCCCTGTTCCCCAAATCCGTGACGCCCCTCCACTCTTTGTGCCTCGCCATCCTTCCCATCTGCCTGCTGGACTCATTTTTCTGGAAGAGCCACCTGCTCCCGAAGCTACCTTCTACTCTGCAGGCAGAGTTGCTCTTTTTTCCAGGCCTTCCAGAACACCATATCCATCTGTCCTTGCACCCAGTTCCTTGTCCCTGGCAATGTGTTCCTGAGGCCCCACACTGTACCTGGAGGCAGGGGGCACTTGGGAACTGTTAGGAACCATTACAGGAGCCATAGCTGTGATGGAAAAACAGGGAGATGTGCTGATTGAAATATGGGCAACTTGTTGTAGAAGAGCAAAGGAATGAGTGGTGGAGTTCTGAGCATAAAGTAGGACTGTGCGGAGGGGTAGGTCAGCGAGGTATTGAAGGTTGACTATAATATTGGTATTTGCTGTTGAGTAGGATATTGGAGCATTATCCTACTCACCCAGGGTGGCCTGGGTGGCTCAGCGGTTTAGTACCACCTTCGGCCCAGGGCGTGATCCTGGAGACCCGGGATCGAGTCCCATGTCAGGCTCCCTGCATGGAGCCTGCTTCTCCCTCTGCCTGTGTCTCTGCCTCTCTGTGTCTCTCATGAATAAATAAATAAAATCTTTTAAAAAAAATGTGTACACAAACTTCAGAAAGATAAAGTTTCTAGAAATTCAGAAGATAACATGCTTCTGTGGCATAATACTTTGAGAAGAGGCCTGTGCTCTAGGTGAGAAATTCAGAAATGTAATTCTCGCATTGTAATTGCAAAGGATTATAATGTAGAAGACAGGAGGTTGTAGGGGACTTGACTGCAGGAGGAGAATAGAGAAAATGAAGAGCCAGGCCCAGGAGAGTGTGGTACAGGCCTGTGGGAATGGTGTTGGGGTGCTGAGGTGCCAGGAAACCTAAGGAGTTTTACAGAGGGAGATGCTTTCTTTTGGGAGGATGAAAAGACAATTATGAAGCAGATCTGTGCCTGGAGTCTCAAGCAGAAAAATCTTCAAATGCAAAAGAATAGGTGAAACGTGGTCAAAGGGAATTGAGTCAAAGATAGGTAGCAGAGGCACTGTAACCACTTTAAGTTCTTTCTGACTTCCTTGGTTAATGTGGGAACTTTACAGTGAAGTTTTTTAAAACTGCAATTTTTAAAAGGGCAAAGAAGCTAGATCCCTTCAACTCTTCATTTCCATCTGTAGATCTTGTCCATGTTGGACAGTTCCAGGTGAGGTTATCTGAGGGACAGGATACAGAAAATGATGATAAAGGTTGACATCTGCTAACTGTTCACAACAACCCTAGGAGACAAATACTGCTAGTGCTTCTTTTTCAGATAGTTTGCCAGTTATATACAGTTCACAGATATTGGCGTTTTTGACATCAAATCCCATGTAAAATAGGGCTTGGAAAGATTCTATTTCTAGGTAAATCCTGTGACTAACAGAATAAATACTGTGATTACTCAGAGTCAGCATAGGGTCATTAAGTAGAAGTCACATTTAATTAATCCAGGTTCCATCTTTAATAGGAATAATAGTTTTGTTAAACAAGAAAAGATCATGTATTGGGTAAGGTATTGACAGGGTGTCCTATAGTACATGGAGGTGAGAGAGAGGCGCATGTACAATAAGTAGATTCACAAGCAGCTGATAAGTAGAGCCCCGCCCTCCAAGAGGGAGCTGCATGGCTCTATGTGTCCAGGTCCCCAGCCTGTTCATTTTTACCAGGTGCTTAAGAGCTGGAAGAATGAGGGTTAACCTAGAGCTGGAAGTAATACTTCTGGATTGTTGGATGTTACGGGCAAGATCCAAAAGCTCTCAACCAGTTGGAATAATGGGTGAATCCATAGGAAGAAACTCATGTAAAGCCTGATAATAAGATTCTAATTTGGGTATAAAACTCTAGCTGCTCATGACTTCAGTATGGGATCTAGAAAAGACAGGCCTTTGGGTGACTGTTCAGCCTGACCCTGTGGTGTGAGGATGGCTCACAAAAACCTGCTGCTCTCTTTGACTGAGGTGATGACATTTTTCTGTTTGTCTGTTTCTCTTCACCAGAAACACAACTCCTTGAGGGCACATCTTGTCTATTCCCTGCTATATTCCTGGCCACCCTAGAACAGTGCCTGGCATATAGTAGGTTCTCGGTTAATATATATGGCGGGAATGGAAGAAATAGAAGGCCTTATTTCCACTTATTAACCAGTAGTCCAGATAACTACAGTTTGTACACTTTTCTAATAAAAAGTCCTAATTGCTTTTTTTTTTTTTTTAAAGATTTTATTCATGAGAGAGAGAGAGAGAGAGAGAGAGAGAGGCAGAGACACGGGCAGAGGGAGAAGCAGGCTCCACGCAGGGAGCCCGATGGTGGGACTCCATCCAGGGACTCCAGGATCACACCCTGGGCAGGCGCTAAACCACTGAGCCACCCAGGGATTCCCCCAATTGCTTTAATTCCAGAATTTTTTGCCACCTAAATGTAACCTATGTTGTGTGTGGTCCACAGAGATCTTTTGCTGCAAAGGAAAAGTTTTGGAGATGAAAAAAATTTAAAAACTGTTACATAGCAGTGATAGAATTTGAATTTTGTAAAAGGTTTGGCTCTATAAATTCTGATTTAAGTGGCCAATTGTAACCATGGGCAGGTGTGAAGATTGTCATCCCTGAGGGGATAAAACAAGGCAGCAAACCAGCAGTGCCACTTCAGTTCCCACCTCATCACCCACAGGCCTGGGAGACCCCTCTCAGCCTCTAGCTGTCTTCACTGCAACCGTCTGCCCTGCTTTCCTCACAGTTGGAAGGGCCACTGAGTGTTTGCTCAAATAGATGTGGTTGTGGAGCTGAGAGCAGTCGTCAGAAAAGATTTGATGTGTTTGTCAGTTAACCTTTACTTAGAGTTCTAGGAGTTGGGCAGCCCGGGTGGCTCAGCGGTTTAGCGCCGCCTTCAGCCCCTGGATCCAGTCTTGAGTCTCATGTCGGGCTCCCTGCATGAAGCCTGCTTCTCCCTCTGCCTGTGTCTCTACCCCCCCCCCCCCGTGTCTCTCATGAATAAATAAATAAAATAAATAAAATCTTAAAAAAAAAAACAAAGTTCCTTAATAGATTCTTCAGAGAAGTTAGGTAAATTTACACACATACACACACAGAAAACTTAGGTAATACTGGATTAGGACTTAGAGAAAAAACACCGGGTAGATGTTTTGAAGATGAAGTTTCAGAATATACGTTAATACCT